>NC_082619.1:6385207-7037207 GCF_030936135.1 Gavia stellata | reverse complement strand
CTTAGAGAAGCTGCCTAATGTTTTAGTTGGCTGAAACAGAAATCCTTCCACTAGACATAGTTACAGGGGCCAGATAAAACCTTTATATATAATAATCAGTAACAAAGGGAAAACATTAAATTATCGGTGATGGAGTCTAAGTACAAATTAATTACATTTTGTAAAGCCAGAAGTAAATTCTATTGGTTAATGTCCTTGTTTGTACCAACAGCCCTGAGAATGAATTTTTCTTGTACGGTTGCCTTCTTTCTGCATTTAGACTGAAATCACCTTTCTCCTGTGCTTATTAAGATTAGAATGAAATAAAGAAGGTAAATTTTGTTGTAATGTAGCTTTTCACTGTTTTAAACTTTTGTTGTTGAATTTATTGCTTGCAAGTGTAGCTGACAAAGGTTAAATTTTAAGTACGTAACGGAGGAAGGGGGGAATGAGGTCACTTTCTAAACAATCCTCAAGTTTTATTTTCCTGACGTGCTTCTATTATGTTCATGCATAGTTTGAGCAAAAATAAAATATTCCTGTGCAGCACACTATTCCAAGAAGTTTTCCAGGTTTTAACTTTTAACACCCCTATTTCTTGTGCAAAAACGTGCAGCTTCAGCTGTCATTGGCATTCATTTTGTCCTTTTCTGCAATAATGTCAACATTGACTGTCATTACCAGAATAGCCACAGAGTGCAAAACGCCGGGATACCGCACCTTGCGCATCGTAAGCTATACGCATGTACCTTTGGCATAGGTGAGCTACAGCAGACTTGCTCCTAATCCTAGTGAACAGACGCGAAGGGAAGAAATCTGAAGAAAAATTCGTGTTTTTAATCTACTCATCTTCTCATGCTAGGGGTCGTGATAAATTGCTACCACAATTCTGGTAGGTCTGACTTAGCCTTCATTGGAAATCTTTGGGAATTTGACCACAGATCTGGACATACAATTCAACCGATGATAATCACAGAACAGATGAGATCAAGCTAATCAGCATGGTCATCATACTGGAACCTTGAAAATAGATCCCCAACCTTACCATTCTTTTCCTGCCTCTTTAAATCTTACATGCCCTCTTCAGAGGCTGTTTTACAAGCCCTGCTTAAGCTACCCCCAAGCAGATCAAAGAGGCAGAAGAATTACACCCTTCTTCAGGCAGGAAGACAAAGGAGTTCTCCCTCCAACAAATCTTGCTTGCTCCCACAGACAACTGAATGTGTTGATTTGCTTCAGCAGGAGAAAAAATCCCTCCTGTATAAGCATGCTGCGAGTACATCACAGACTGTCTAGAGGAGATTATATACAGCGAGTTATATAATACAGTGTGTAAAGTCCTTTCAGTTTAAATCAGCAAAAGTAACCCAACTACATCTTAGCCAATATTTACCAGGATATGTTTCCTGTTGGGCCCAAATAAATACGATATTGCTGTCTGTCTTGCATGTGAAATTCCTTGTGGCAGGAGTTAGCAAAGTTGCTGCTCTCCCCAGGCATAATATGTTTATAGAAGGTGCGCTGCTCTGCTTGTATTCTTAAACAATGGGGTGCTTACCAATAAAAGTACTCAATGAATAAAGATGACATGTCAAGGTTGGCTATGAAAACAAGGAGTTTCCACTTCCCTGTTCCAGTCTCCTATTTCAGCTTCCCTAGAGTAAGCAGAAACTTTTAGATTTCTGTTCTCAAATTCCTGATCTTTCCTAAACAATCTGTCAGTCCCTCTACTCAGAATATTTGATAAATTAGTTCTTAACAGATGCATTTCCACCTTTTCCTTTCTCTGCATTCCTGCAAGTAGGTAACAACAATCATTACAGTTCCTGATTGCTACATACCAGCTGGAGTTCCTCTGCTCACCCAGAAATGTAACTGAGTGGTCCTCTTTGCTCTTACTTGCTTTCAATTGTTTTGTTTTGAAAAAGTTTGAATGTCGGGGATAATGACCAGGCGCTTTAATTTTTCTTTGGGTAAGTCCTTTGTGCAACGCTGTGTGCGGAGCACATTAATCCAGGGAAATGGCTTTAATCTCGGCCACATGCAGCACGTGAGGAGATCAGTGAGTGAAGGAAGGGGAAGGTGTTTAATGCTTGATGGGGGCCTGACAAGAATAAAATTCCATCACCTGCTATTTAACAGAAGTTCTGATATCCGTGGCTTCGCAAGTATTTCTTCCCTTGCAGCAATGGATGTATGAGCAAAGTTGGCAGAACCGAATCATTAGGGGGAGACAGCATAAACAAAAAGCAGCCCACTGAACCCGCAGCTTTTGTTAGAAATACATCTTTGTTAGGGATTCAGATGAAGTTCTAAGCAGCTTAGGTAGAAGAAAGGGGGATACCAAGTTAAAAGATTATTTTTTCAGAACTGTTCAGTTCTTTTCAAAACTCAGATCTTCTTTCAGTCCTTTCTGTCTTTTTCTTTGTTGAACTTTCTCTGAACAAAGTATGTGAAATAGCAATTCCTAATACCTTATTAAAATCCTTTTTTATTAGAAAAGCAAACGATAACATTTAGTCTCATAGTGCATTATCTGCTCTCTGCTTTACTACCGAGACCTTTGGAGAGTATAGCTCGTTTGCCCTTCACAAGCTGCCCTGGGTAGAGCAGGAATGTGCCTGTTGTGATGGGATGACAATTACAGCATCCTGTCTCCCTGTCTTGCTGCTTATATCAAAATTATATCAGAATGAAGGACTGCCAAAGAGAGCTGGCTCTCTATTGACTCAATTGTAAGTATAACAAGAATATAAGCTTGCCTAAAGCTGCCAGTTATCCCTAGGGGTATGTCTAAAAAGAATCTGATTTACACCATCCTCCATGCCCACTTTGTCTTTCTGATGGACATGTTAGCAAAGGGACCAGACCTGCTGGTACTGGCAAGCTGACACAGGCAGCTTTCTTCTTGGACCTGGCAATGTCATCATTAAGTATTTTTTCCTGATAGCAGACCAGAGCACTGAACGCAGTGGCTATGCCTCCAAAGTGCTGACTGAAATGCCAGTTCCGTCTGGGAAATAAAATCCTTCAATCCAGCTCAGCATGCTAATCTGGGAGTCTTGTCACAGCTCCAGTCCAAGTGACTACATTTTGCCAACCTAAAGTCCAACTGGAATTTCTAGTAGATATACAAAAGGATCTTAGCCCCTGCCTTGCCCTCTCTCCTGCTAAGTAGAATTACTGTAAGATGTTAGAGCTGCCTTTTTCCATCGCAATGATGGCCATTTTTCAGCAGGAGAGGCAAAGTGGTACCTGCCTACCTGTGGGTTGTGCATTAACTTACGATATCCACTGTGAATATGAAATATCTTTAGAAGAGATATCTTTCACCTCAGATTACTGTAAACATGTAGGTGTGATCTAGCCAGCTTTATGTGAGTACCTAATGAAGAAGTCCTCTTAAGTGCCCAACTTTCCTCTGTAGTTAGAGGGGCGGGAGGGTTCATCCTTCTGGTTTTTTAAACTGGGTGAGCCAGGACTGCTCCAGCCATCCTGACAGTGATATAACAAGGACGTGTGCTAACCCTCCCTTGTTTCCCCCATGTCCTGATTTCTAAGGGAAAGGAAACCTGTATGCTCTGATGTATGTATGGGCTGTATGGACTCTACAGGAGCTGTTGGTTACTTTGGGGACTAAGTCACTTCAGGAAGACTGCTGTAATACCTTGCCAGCCTATAGCAGGGGGTTTCCAAACCTCTGCCTGAAAATTGGATCTTCCTTCTCATTATGCTTTGTATATGTTTTGTAGAGATTGCTACCTGATGCGTTCTGCTGCTGAGCAGCCCCCCTGTCACTTGAGCGCACCTTCCAGTAAGGTTTCAGTGATAAGAAACAGTAGCTAATTGCATCCAGGAATGTTGCTCGTGCTGTGCCATGTATACATGATTTGAAAAGATAGGATGCAGTGTCCCCTCACAAAGCTGACCTGAAGAAATAATTCATTCATCAGAACACAGGCAAATGAATAAATGAAAGACCAGGCACTGCAGCAGTGGAGACTCAAGGAAATCATGTTTTCTGAAAGCTCAGGAGTGTTTGGGGTCCTCAAAGCTTAAAATACTTACTTCAGGTGTATAAACAAAGGATTTACAGCAATAAAGCCATTAGTGTCATTGTTAGCAATTAATAATATTGTAATTAGTGCTGCACACAAAATTAATCCATGACTGTGTTTACTGGGGGAGAGAGTCTAAAGACTTCAGCTGACTGGAGAGCAAATGACCTCTCATATAAGCAAACACCATTAAGGTTTTGGCAAATTTACAGAAGTAGTATTTCTTCCTGCCCTATGTGCCACGGAGGCAAGAGGCCAGCCCTGGCCCACAGTCACTCCCTTTCTGCCACTTACTAGAAACATGGCACTTGAAAAATAGCTCTGTCTAGACAAAAACATTTGCCAGCACGCTCCAGCAATGATCACTTCATAGGCACTAAAGAAAACTTCATTATTTGATATTTTTGCAGTGCCAGACTAATTACACAGCTAGACTGTATCTCCCAAAGCACCTTCTTCTGTGACAAGAGAATTCCCATGCTGCAGATGATCCACTTCACCTTCAGGGTGTGTCATGAGATATGCAGTCATGGGTATCTTGCCTCTGGAGAACAGAGGACTGGGAGCTAAGCTGTCTTTACTATATAGCAGGATTTCCCAACAGAACTATTTCTATTTTCAGACAATTAGGTTTCCACTGAAAATACTAAATTTTCAATAGGAAGTGGCTCTCTGGGAGAAATTATTTCTCAAGCAAATTATATCTTTTGGGATTTTTTTCTTTGGTCAAAAAAAGGCAAAAAGAATTCTCATTGCCATGGACAGTGTGATGTGTTGTTGTGGTTGCCAGAGAAAAAAATTAGGGATTTGACTCACCAACAGTGTTATGCTAGTTTTGTATTCTACTTCAAGAGAATTAATTTTGATTTACTGAGAAGTCTTGAAAATAAAACATTTTGCTTTTTCTTGAAACTTTCTTAAAGAGAAAGGCAGGTTTTGTCTAGTTACTTTTCCTGTCTGTTGCCAGAAAAAGGCATTGTACTGTAAATGTGTGAGAAGGGCAGACTGTAATAAGTTCTCACCTGTATGACTGAGAGCAGAAGCTCTCTGTAACCAAAGAGCTGTGTTGCAGAAGGATGTGGGCTGGGGAGGCAACACTGCATAAACACCAACCATAAAAGTCACAGGGAAAATGGACAGAGTCATGTGAGCCAATTCAGCGCGTTCTCGCATTTTGTTTTTCTTCACTGAAGTATTTAAGGGGTTGAATCATTAACTCATAATTTGTTTCTACAGATTGGCAATGTCAAGTCTCAGTCACCAGCACGGCGTGGCGAAAGGGCTTTCTGCAGAAGCCCCAAAGGCTATGCGGCAGCTGACTCAGGCATCAGCGCCACAGCTAGAATACAGCCATGACCTAAGGCAAAACCACCTCCGAACACTCTGACAGTTCTGACCCTGCTTTGGCATCTAATCTCGAGGTACCTCAATATTCAGCATTACTTTGTTGTTGAAAAGCTTCCATTCGTGTACACTCTTTCTTGCTAAAGTGTTGGTAAATTAAACTGACAGTGGCTTCACAGCACACCAAAAAGGACCCAGCTCTGGCGGTGGGGAAGATTGCTGACAGAGAACTTTTAGCACTGTTGCAACAGCTTTCAGTGTGGTTGGGAAAAGGTCTTGCTTACTCAATGCACAAGAAAAGCATGAAGTTGCTCTCTCTGCACTCTGTGCAGCGCTAAAGGAACAAAAGCAAGAAAGTGAATGTTGCCGTGATATAAAGTCTTCTTGCAGTAGTAGTTCACATCACAGGGAATAGCCAATTCCAGCTCCAGAGGAGAGACACAGTAAAAGAATACTCAGAACAGACTGCAACAGCCTTGCTAGCCCTGCTGTGTGATCATACACGGCACGCTCGTTCAGCCTGAGACACGGGATTTGATGTACCGTTTGTCAGGGCTGTAATACTCCCTCTTGTGTGAACCTGAGGAAGTTGAGGGTAAGGCAAATGAGCACCTAACCTGGATGATACTGCAGTAGGAAGAGTTCTTTTGAATTCTGCCACTGTGTTTTTATGATATAGACTGTACATAGCTTGTTGGTGCTCCGGCCAGGTGCTTCTAAGTCATGGTATGAATTGCACACTGCAGTGTAGTGGGTGGTTATCCTAGTCAGCAGTTTAGGAATATTTTCATGTAGCATTAAGAGCACTGTCCTATTACAGTCCTTAGCTTCAGCTGGGCTGTAATTTCAGTATCCCTGTCTTTTGAGGTTATCAAGGTGACTTTGATTTCTAAACTGGCAAAAAAGCACTATGCTCTGCTGCTTTGTGCCAATAAGCCAACCACAGCTGAGTAGATAGGACTATCATGTTGGTCTTGACAAGCCAGATTCGAATCCCTGCTTTGCCAAGTTCCCATTGGGATCCCCAGCCCCGAGCGTTTCTCAGATAGTAGGATTGTGAGAGAAAAGAATTAGGTATGTACCAGATGACATGATAGATGGTAGCTGCATTCTGCAGCACTAGCCTGCAGCTTCTCCTGAAATGGTTAAGGATGTGAGGAGGAGAAAGTTCGATTCATTGGTCTGGAAACAGGCAGCGGTTGAGCTGTAGTCCTGACTCTGTGGTCTCAGACTGTTTCCATTGCTTTCTAATTGATGTTCCCTGTCTGCAAAGGAAATAAGAATAATTCCACTACTTTACATGTGACTGTGAGGCTATTTTAATGTTGATAATGATTTTTCATGATGTAGAGTGTTATTTTATTACAAAGCAACTCTTGGACTGCCCTGCCCTCTTAGAGTAGCATGTTGTTTTGGTAGGAACTGAAATGATCCCTGAATACAGCTGTCACTTACGAAGTATTTTGAGATCTTTCAGGAGCAATGGTGTGCTATAAATACAAATCATTGCTTTTTTCCCATATAGAAGGTAGTTCTTTCATACTTTATTCTATTGCTTTCTTAAGGTAAACAAAGAACAAACTGAGGAAAGCTTTCTGTCAAGATGAAAGTGTGTGTACACATGTAGCGTTCTCCTTGGATAGTCGGTATCACTGTGTGTAAAGTAGTTTTCCGTCTTTGCATGTCTCAGTTGCCAGAGATTAAAGGCAGGCTACATTGCAGCATAAGTTCTATACCACTTACTACTTAGCACTTCTCATCCCCCTTCCTTTAATAACTAGTACTCTCATAAATTAATCCCACATATATAGTTTATACAGCTTTTTTCTACTATTAGTTCTTTTGCTACTTTTCTGTCCACTGGTTCTTTGCTAGCTGCTTTGATTTGTCATTGTTTTGCAACCGAGTTGTCCTTGTTTCTTGAATTTCTGTACTGAAGATCATAGTTTCTCTTAGACAGGGATATTAACAGACAATTTCCTTCATGAGCATGTGTTCGGGTCCTCTGACTGTGTCCTGTCCGTCATTCAGAAGTTTTCCAGCAGATGTGTTGAAAGGAGTATCGTTCCAGACTTGCTCTCCATTAATAGGCATTTTGAACTTAATTTTCTTGAACTTGCTTTTTGCCTCAGAAGTATAAAGAACCACCCTGATTGCTCTAATCAGTCAGCTGGGCTACAGCTGGTAACATAGGGAATGGGAGCATCTGGGAGGGAGAATGTAGCCTCTTAATTCTTAGTGTACATCTAAAAAGCAAAGAAACCCATGATGAAACTATAGAATTGTTAAAAAGGGAAAGGATTCATTGCATTCCTGAACGGATGCACATTTTCTTGTTCCCTTTTGGATAATATAGGCTCTCTCCTATAGGAGGTCCTTCATGTATCTGTCCATCTGACATGCTGAGCTTATATTGAAGCACATCGTCTGCTACCTGTTTATCTTCCATGCTCCTTTTTCTGCTCACTGGTCCTGCAAGTCTGTCATATAGCAGCTGTAAAGTAGGCTGGCACTTGCTGGCTGATGCTGCATGTTTAATCAGTTGAGGTTCAACAATAAGAGTATCAGACACCTGTAGTTTGGAGGATTTCTTTTCATCATATAGCGCTCCCATCACAAGTGCTGGCAGCACTGCAGACTGTGATTGACAGATTGTGTCCCACCTCTGGTTCCTGAAGCCTGGTTTCTGTGATGTTCAACCAAGCTGTCTAGATACATCTTGTCCCATTACAGTCTCGTCTCAATAGCTTCCTTCCCTCATCTCTTCTTGGCTGCTGCAGCGTGAGGTGGGTAACAGCCATTGTTCCAGTGCCTTTTGTAGGGATGTATAGCATAGCCTGCAGCCCCTGCCATGGCTTTTAAAGTCAGTTTGTGGTCCCGAGACATGGGCTGTGAAAAAGCCTGACATCAGAGATTTCCAGCTGAAGTCATAGGTATTAAAGACATTTGGTGCTCTTTCATACAAGGTCTGATGAAGAAGATTTTGCCCATCTGAGTTAGAGTCCCCTTGTGCCTAGTAGATTGGTTAAAACGTTCCTGTGATTTATTACACTGGAATGCCACGAAAGCTAAACAAATTCCAGGAGCAAATCTTGAGGATCAAATCTCAGTACACAGCTATTTGCCTAATATCCTACTTTTTTTCACATCTCCTGCAGGAAGCAAATAGCTTTTAGTTACATGAGTACCTGATTATTCCCTGAAATACTAAAACTCAAAATTGCCCCTTTCAAGGCTAATCTCTGCTTTCAGGGGCACGCACAGTGCCCTTTGAAGGTATTGAGGAACACCAGCTGCAAATCTGAAGACAGGGACAGAGTCTGCTATCCCTGGGGTATGCTCTATTTCACCAGCAGAGCTTTTTCTATTCCAATCCTTCAGTTACTTTTCTGTTCCTAATTATTTCTATAAGTGTAATTGACTTGCAAGACATTCTTGGCTTTCAGTATGCATTGAGTGAATTATTGACCCATCGCATGGGTCATTGATGTGAAGAGACGTATGAACAAACTGGGTGCAAAAGAGCTACTTTGCATTCTTAATAGCAAGTGTAAGCCATTAATAACTTTGCTGCTTGATGCACTCGGAGCCTGCACAATTTTAGTTTGACATGCATATGGTTGAGTTCATCCTCAGTGTAATTTGAAATTCATTGGGCATGGACTTCATCTCCTTATGCTACTTTAAAATCTCTCCTGTGTTAAGATGTGATATGCTAATTCCAGAGTTTATGGCTGACTTGAGACATTACATTTGAAAAATCAAATCAAATTAAATCAACTTCTTACCAAGGTCAGAGAGTGTTCAGCGCATTCTATTCCTTGCTATTTTGCAACAAAGAGTAAACTTAGTGAGCACATTGTGTCTCAACCCATTAACAAACTACTCTGCCCTAGTAAGAAGGCTTCTGGCTGCAGGACCTAGGAAACATAGTCAAGTTATAAAGCATTCCCTGGAGACTCCAAATAGCTGAGCCTGGCTTTTCACATTTTTTTATGTACTATGGGAGAAGCGTTCTCCCCCTTGTGTCTGTTTCCCCATCAACTCATAAGATGGAAGCAAAACTAGGGTGTTGTGTGGATAAATTCAATGACTGCAAAAAGCTTTGAGATTTCTTGGATATGTTGCTGTGGACTGGCAACACATCATCAGCTTGCTGTAGTCAGAATTTTAATGGGGCTCAGATTTTAAGAGAATATTAATGAGATGCCCAGTTGCTATCTTGGCAGAAACTTGTTTATTATCTAAGAAAAAGAAAAGCTTCTGTGTGCATAATATCTTAATATTCTCAGCAAGGAGTGAAACAGGGGAATATACTACGGCTTTTTGAGATGGACAAATATTAAGCTGATTTGCAGATGCTTTTGCAAATGAAAGTCTAATGTTTAGATTTATTATGAGTTCCCACACTGTGCAAGTCTTTGTATTTAAATTACATTATCACCAAGTGCCCAGTGGCTCTTTCTGCCTCTTATTGTTCAGCATCTAATGCATTTCCTGCAGGAGGTCCTTATGTTCCAGACAAAACCAGACAGAAAAGTGAGAAGACTGTTGAATTCTTAGATACACCTTACAAATAGCCTACTGTCTCATTTTGAGTGGAAAATATAGTTTAACCTGCACAGACATCTTGCATCTTTCCCATTCATTTAGGAGCTTAAGTCTTGCTGGAATTTTCTACGACGTCAATTCATTCCACCAACCTGAGGGAAATTACTGAAGTACCCACATTAGTAGCTCAGGTGTCTCAGAGTTCCTCTCGGTCATTAGAAACTGGCATCTCAAGGTGAATTGCTTCCATCCGATTACTCCTTTCAAACTTACCTGCGTCTCCAGCTACACAAGCAGCTCTAGGTACCAAGACTCCTATTTTGAGTTAAGTTTCTGCTTCTGTTAAGTGCCTAATTTGAACCTGGGACTAAATTACTTCCAAAAGTGAGGCTCTTACCTCAGTTATTGCCAAGCTTTTAAAAATCTTGTATTGGTTGCTCTAGGTCATGCAGAATTCAATTATGTAGCAGACCTCGGGATGTGAGTTGAGATTTTCAGAGTCCTAGTAAAGTGGTGCAAACCCAGCGAAGGATTTACTCACACCTCACTTTACCCCTCAACGTGTTAGAAAAGCCCAGGCAGCTAATTTAAGAGAGAGACAAGAGTTGGAGCGTGTATGAGGACTGGAGTAGCTATTCTTCACGGTATCTCATCTCACCTGCCCACCACCAGGTTGTGTGAGCAACCTGGGTGACAAGACTGGACATAACCTCCAAATTTTAGATGAATAAAGGAAGTGAGATTAACTTCCTTGTTTATCTCTTGATATCAGCAAACATTCACATACAGGGTGGCCATTCAGATGGCAGTAGCTGTATCCTGTGATGCAAGTGTCACTTGTGTAACTGCTTGTTTTTGGGACAGAAATTCCTAGGGCTTCAAACAATATCTTGCTGTTCATTACCTGTTCCACGGTTACTCTGTGCACATTTCTCCCTACAGCACAGAAGGTAGTCGAGAGGGTTTATTAAAGTATGAGCCAACTTAAATTACTTTGCATTTATCATGGGATACTGCAGAGAAAGAAGTTCACAAGTCAAAACCCTGGGTTGTGAAACAAGTAAAACCATCTTACCTCTGTGAGCACTCAGTATGGAGCGTGCAAACTCATCAGCCACCCACAGCCTAAATGTGGTCCAAGTTACCTGTTCTGTAGAAAAGACTTGTGAATATATTCTGGGTGGGCTAACAAAATACTCTGAATCTTAACTATGAAGCTCCTTCTCCAGTATGCAGGCTGAACTACAGTCCTGTTTCACGGACAAGAAATAGAGCCTCAGGTTATATACTGCTGGTACCTCTTTTGGTGGATTGTGCTGCTGAGGGAATAGACAACTGGCACCTCCGTAGCAACTTGGCTTGGAAGGTAAATCTACATGCCTGTGTCAAACTCCTCTCATTCCCACTGTAGCCCAGAGACTTAAGGATGCACCTTAGTTATCGCATGTTAAAGGGAGCTGCTGGTTACAGCTGGAACACAAGAGTAGCTTTCAGGTGCAGGATGCTCTGAACTCCATAGCTGGAAAGTGTTTTCACCATGACCACCCCCCTTCAAGAACCACCCAGTTACCCCAGAATATCACTGCTTACCAGCTATAGGGGAGGGTCCACAGAACTTCTGCCAAGAAACGTGAATTCCCAGAGCTGCTCTCTGTTACATTTCTGCTGAAACAGTCAAGGACAAACAACAGATCTGGATGGAGCTGGAAACCAGCAAGAAACTCAGTGGGAGGAAATGAGGCATGAGAGCCTCTTTCCACCACCTGTCTCACCACCTCCCAGCCCCCCGTCTCCTTCACACCCAAATACAAATCCATGATTAAGACTTAGTGCCCTTTGCCCTCATCCTTCCCCACGCTGCACATTGCTCCCACTAAACAGGGCTGTGTTTCCAAGTCCTCATGTACCCCCTAGCTGTTTGCCATCTGCTTCTCAACTTGAGAGCCCAGCCTGAGTCCAATGCCCTCTGCTCATCCATCTCAAGCATACCCCTCCTCACCCATGTGCTTTTGTGCCTTGTTCAGCTCCCCTGTCCTCAGTCAGGAGCACAGCAAAGCAGGGTCAGGATCCAGCAGCCCAAACCGTGCCGGTATGCACAACACCAAATTCTGTCTAATCAGATGTATCGGCATGTGCTGAGGCTCTTATGCAAAGGCACCTATAAGACTGTGCATAGAAGGAGAGGGTGCTTGCTGCTGCTGACACTGCCCAGCACGAGCTGACTGTTTTGAAGTTTGTGTAATGCACGTACCACTGCTCAGAAGCCGCTGGCGTGATTAGGTATTAGCCGAAAGGATCAGTCCCTGGGCATTGCTGTATCTGCATTAAAACTGAGCTGGTCAGTCACTGTAGTATGTATGTTGACGGTTAGAAACTAGTAACCGAAACTCTTTTACTCTACACCTTATTGGGCTTTTTGAACAAAATTAAACAACATAGTGGCAGTTATTAGATAAGTGCCTATGGAAAAAAACTGTGGTATAGGAAATAGAGGCAATCAGTACAGAAGGGGCACCTGTTACTTCCTGATCATTCAAACCATTACTTTGTTATTTTCATAATTTGATTCTATAATGGAGATTTTCCCCCTCTTGTGCAGTGGAGTTGCATCATGCAGAAAATTGATTTGTTTAAGTAAGAACTCTTATGGTGTCTTTCATCAAATGTTCTCAGAGAACATTACTAATAATTCATTAAAGGGGCACTGTCAGCTGGAACACTTTTAATTACCATTTTCTGACAAGTCAACCCTTAAGTGGTATGCCCTGATTTTTGAATTTATTACTAACACATATGCAGATTTTTCTTCTTCCCTGCTGATGTTTATATAGGTTGAGAAAAGTAATTGACTGTGAGATTAAGGAAGTGAACCATGCACTACATGTTGTCATGCCCAAAATGGAAGATAATTTAAGGGTGGTTACTTTTTTTAACAGTAGTTTTGAGAAATTCGTTTTTGTAGCCTCTGAGCATCTCAGTGCATTGGAATGTAGGGAACTTCTGCTATGTGCAGGTTACTGCTGTTAAACTGAAACAGGTTGAACTTAAGGTATAGCTGTGAAAATTGTTAACTGTCCAGTCATATATGCTTAGCCTTTAAATAACTATGAGGTGAAGACAGGCTGGCTGGTACCATCACAGGGTTAAAACAATAGTACTGACAGTTACCACACAACAGCTCGTATGCAGTAAACTTGTATCAGCTTATTCCCACCTAGTTTGTTTGCATAGCCATCCTTTAAGGCCCTTCCAGCCCCATGTCACTGTCAGAAATACCACTCAGCATTCCCAAAGAAGAGTAACACCTGAACTGCCGTTTTCTGCCTTCTGTATCTGAGATGACTACAGGAGATGCAGAGGTTTTCTTTGGCAATGTTTTCCTTACCCTGTTCTATGGGAGCAGAAACTGAAGCAGAGAACTCTCAAGAGGGTTGCCCAAGGAAAGGTAAGCCAGTGAGTAAAGCAGACTAGAATCCAAACATCCTGTTCTACAAAAAAGGACTCCCTGGTTCCCTTGCTGCAGTCATTAGTTGACAGTTTTGTATAAGGAAACAGAAGGGACAGTCTATCTGGAAATATCGTGTATTTTCTCAGTCAGCTATCAAGAAACATTATGGCACTGAGCCTCTTACCTTGTGTCTTAAGCATTAAAGGAGACTGCAGAAGAGAGATGGGAGAAAAAGCCGTCCAGCTTCGTGTCCCCTAGACCACGCAATTTCCACAGAACTTTGGTCCAACAGCTTCTGTATCAACGGAAGAGAGCCCAAGGCCCTCTTTGGCTTTTATGTGAGGCTGTGTCAGCTCAGACTGGTTGCCAGCTCATCTATATGCAATGGCTCATTAACATTGTGGCTCGGTTTATATGTTGTGTGTGAAAGGCAGAGGAATGGCTGCTGGATGGATAAAAAACACAGCAGAAGTCTTGAGCTGCCAAAGTTACGGAAAATAGTGCAATATTACCTGAGGAAGCTGATGTGACTCTTACTGTCGCCAACATCTGAGTCTCTTGTCCCATGCCACCAGTACAAGCACAACAGAAGTGTCTTGACTGCTTGTGAGGATCAGGCCTTTTCTTTGCATGGGCACTGTGGTTTTGGAAAGAACCAGATGCCTCTTCATACCTCCCATATTCTGCAGAACCCTTTGCAGTTTGATTTATTGGTCTGTGCTAGATTAAACACGTGTGCCCTTGCCCAAATTCCTGCTTAGACTTTCCTTCCTAGATTTGAGCTGAAACTCAGAGTCCATCTGAACTCTTTGCAGAGGACTGACTGCAGGAGTTAACTCATTGTTGTAAAGTTGCTGTTACTCTCTCTCTGCATTGCTGTCATCTTGGAGCTTAAAGAGATGTGCGACTCTTGTATTTCTCAGTCCTTTGGTGGAGTGCCTTTGCATCCTGTTGATAAGGGACCGAGTGACGTAAGCCTGGAATGATCCCACTTACCTACAGGCACACAAAAGTTAGGTGTCTAATAAAGCTGATTCTTCTGGTTCCCTCTCGTGTTCAGAAGGCATTTCTTCTCACTCTAAGACAGGCATCTAAGGACACATTGCCTTGTAGAGAGGTGCCCATCCTTCTCCATGAGTAGAGAGAGGACTTAGATGGCTGGAGCAGTTTATATCCCTATCTTTTGGAGGCCTGCTGTAAATAAATGCGTTCTACCCTCAACATTAAACTCCCCAGGCTGGAAGCTGATCTTCCCTTGGTTACACAGCAATAAGAACCCAGTGCTTCTAGCCACCTACCAGGGACAGGTGGAGGATATCCTGCAGGCAGGATCCTCTGAGTCTTGGAGGAGGTTGGGAACCGGATTTGTATGTTAAAAAAAAGTTATTTAACGCTTGGGCAGAGCCAGATCTGTTAAACCAACAGGAGCTTTGTGACTCAGTGACGCAAGCGTTTGCCCCAGAGTGTTCTGAAGACAAAAAGCGCTGATACAAGGGATTAAGCTCTGTTATTAGCCATCCCATTGTTTTAATAGCTCTGTCATTAATAATACATTTGATAATACTCAAGCAGCACTTTTCATCTCCAAAGCATGTTAATCCATCTGTTACAGCGCTTAACATTCCTGTGAGGCAGGTATGGTGTTAGTGATACCAACACATATAGGCTTTTATAGCACCAGGAACTGACTATGGCATTGCTCCAGATACTTTTACCAGGAGCTAATTGATGTGGTATACTCTGAAATAATCTGCTTATTTTTATACTGTGCCTAGTACATGCAGGAATCCTGTCCTTTTCACCTATTGGCAGTTCGTGATGGCACAAATTAATTTTCTTGCATCACACAACATACTGCAGATTGTTTATCATAAGTTTTCAAAGAAGCAAGCTAGTTCTCCTGCAATGAAACTCAATGGGATTTTTTCCCACTAGCTTCAAAGAGCATAGTTGAGCCCTTAAAGGGATTTACTTCTGTTAAATATTATCCTCAAAACTGAGAAATTAAAAGCAAATGGGCTTTCTTCCTTTTTCCTCTAAGACATGTCAAAAGAATATTATAAAAAAGAATAGCTTTCCACAGCTTTCAGAAACTCCCCAAGTGAATTTCAATTGCAGGTTTTTAGGAAAGAGTGTAATTAACGACTTTGTTCAGTCGCAAGCCTGAAAATTCTTTCTATATTTGGCATGAAAAAAGCAGAGCAGGAGGAGGGGAGTAAATGACCTAGATTTTCACAAGTGACAAATGACTCCTAGGTGCTCTGTCTGAGACCCCTTAAATGGCGGAGATTCCCACAAAGTACAATGCAAAATGACTTCTCTTTATTGTCTCTCATGGTGGACATTCAAAATCACCCAAGACGCTCTTGGAAATCTAAACTATTGTGTTCATTAAACTGATTATTTTATTCACCTAGGGTAACATTTCCCAAAATGCATCCATAACCAAGCAATTAAATCCCATTTTCAGAAGGGACCTCGGTATGCCAGCAGCTCTCCTAATTCATAATGATATCCCCTTTTCTGAGCTTGCTTCATTGTTTTCCTGGAAATGTATGCTTTGAGAGCATCTCCCATAAAGAAGAAATGGGGAAAACGAGGTGTGACTGAGCTAACATGTTCAGAATCTCCCTTGCTAGGTTTGCAATTTTTTCTTGGTTTTTAGTGTTCCATTTTCCATTTTTTCCATTTTTTTTCTATAAAAAGCACGTCCTCTATGAAAAGCCTGTTTGCCTAATAGCAGTTTTTCTGTATAAATGTTGATAATCTCCTTTTTGTCAAAGGAAAAAAGATTTAATGCCTTTATCTTTTGGAATGGTTATTTATAGAAGAGGAGGTCTCCCTAGGATGTAATCAAAGATACCTATTTTAAGTATAGTAGGGAAGTCAGTACTGCAGGCAGTTGTTTATTCATTAACCTCAGTGTAGCTAGGCTGGCAGCCTTCCACTACTTATTTACTTTGTGCTTACCATGGGGAGGGATTTGAAATCCATTGCAATATTATTCTGAGTCCCCGGAGAGATGATTCTGTCCTTCCAGTTATGTCTCATTTTGTCTGAGTAAAATGCTGAGCATATTCTAGGTAGCTGTGTAGCAAAGAGTGTAACAGTAACGGGGGACTGAATAGTCAGTCTGATGTGTGTACAGTTGTAATTCATTCCCAACACTTTCTTTTCTGTGAACAAGCACCATCATAGCTGAGAGAGAAATATGAGAACTGGGTTTTTGCTCCTTTTAGCAGGGAGTGTCACCGACACCCTTCCTTAAATAAATAGCCATACATGCCAGCATGCAGATAAGCTTGAAGAAAGTGTGAAGCTCTAGGACAGCAAGTGTCTGAAATGGAAGAACAGTATAATAGATGAAGTTGATTATATCCCTCATCCCTTCCAGCACCTTCAAGCGTTGCTGCTAATGAAAGTAAAAAGTTGCTAATCACTTCAGCCTTCCTTATTCTTAGACAGCAGGTAGCTGAAGCCCTTGGCCTCCTCTGTTAACTGTAATGACAAGATTTAAATGCATAGGCTATTTAAATTCAAGAACAAAGCTGGCTGTAGTGCTGGCTTGGCAATGCATGTGGAAATCCAGAAAGGCAGAGACCTGTGTTATTTAACTCCTTGAAGTCATAGTCAGTAGTTGAACAGCAACAGAGGCCTCGTATTATCTGCCCTCTTCTTTACAGAGCAGTGCAGGTGGGCTTGGGAGAGGGGAAAACAGTACTCGTGACTTCATAGCATGAGAGAGAAACTTGGCTGCCCACCGTCGAGTTGTTTTGTGTCTTTTAGGCACGTTCACACACTTAATTTTTCTGTGACTTTTCAGAAAGCACAGAGAATTGGTGACAAGAATTCAGCACTGTCTTCAAGTTGTTATGCTAGAACAGCATAGCTGCAATAAAGATTTCCTGGAACAGTGTGGCCTAGAACCCCCCCCAGTTCCCTGGCAAGCCCACAAGGTAGAACACCTTTGCTGATAATGCGCTGTGGGGAAAGTGGGTTTTATGCAACTCTGCTCATGGAGGAAATTATGCCAACTTCTCACTGGAAGGAGTAAAGCTCATTACTTGTACTTACTTGTAATTCAGCTGCTTGGCAGAGGAGGTCAGTGCCAGAGAAGTCCTTACTTCCCCTGAAAATGTAGGGCATGGGTGGACTGCAACAAAGGCACTTCTTTCCTCCCTGGCTGTGGGAAGCTGGGTGTTCAGCACAATGCTGTTCAGCTGCTGGAGAGCGAGCCACCCAGCTCAGCGTAGGACACGGAGCAGGGCAGCTGGATCAGTGAGCTAACAGCACCTCCGAGTAGACCCTAGCTGGGCAGAGGTGCGTAATGATCCGTGCAGAATACAGTGAGGGATGTTAAGTCATGAGTCACTTCCCTTTTTCTAGTCACTGAATCCTCCTTTTAAAAAGTTAAGCTAAGCATACAGAGGAGAAGATAGGACCTGTATTGATAGAAAGCACCATATTCTTATGTTGGCAGCTGTGTCCTTGTCACCTTCACCTCGCCCCTTCTCTTCGGCACTCCTAAGCAAGGCAATCTGGACGAAAATATGTGTGTGATGCTACAAACCTAGTGATTGCTCTGAACAATGACATTGACATCTGACTCGCGTGTGTCTGAAATATTTTTTTCTGCCTGAAGCTAGGAAAATAGAAGTTTAAAACACTGTATGTAGCAAAGTGTTTGAAGTCATTGAACAACCGGTGTCACCAGTTAACACCTGTTGAAGTTTTGTTTCTAGATTTTCATTTAGGTTTGTCTAGTAGCATCAGGCTTCTGCATTAGACATTAGAGCTCTCATCCCTCTGTTATATATGATGGTATTAAAAGTGGTAACTAGCTGCAACTCGGTGACAATGTTTATTAATCTGGTAGAAGAACGAGCACAGATGTCTCAGGTACATGCTGTGCTCTAACAAGGTTTTTTTGAGCTGCAGTTGATCAAATGGTATGAAGCCTTAAAATGGGATCACACTTTGTTTCATCCTCTACGTGTTTCCTCTCTCATTGTTTTCCAAATCAACGTGCTTCTGTAAGCTCTAAAAAGGTATTTATGGAAGTTTAAGTTGTTCTCAAGGGCATGAGATGTTTCTAAAATGCTGGTCTCAAGGTGTTGTCCCTACATCAACCTTTGAGAGCCCCTGAGGCTATCAGGTCCAGGTTTGCTGTGAGCACAGATGTGTCTAGCCAAAGGCTTTTTCTGGAGCATGTGATATCCTGCTTGCTTGAGCAAACCTGATAGCTTGATAAGGAGCGGGATGGCACACGCTGCACAGCCAGGCCTACCTGCGTGGGACTGTCTCCTGTCTGCCAGATGGCAGCTATTCGAACAGGAATAAGCAGATTAGGGTATATTGTACTTACTTGCAGTTGCCTTTCTGGGGCTGTGTTAAATATTGCCAGCAAAGTTTGGTTTCTGAACTTTAGTTCTGGAGAACAGAGAACAGGGTTCTGGAGAACCAAATATGAACTTTTGGTAAGTCTGCTGTCTGTGCCTCAGTTTTTCCACCCTTTGTACTTTGCAGATGAAGAAAGGAAGAATTCTATATAGATAAAACACTGCATTATTCTTTGCACAAGAGTGACAACCCCTTGTACTGCCATTCTTTAAGGTTCCTTGACAATCCAATGAGTTGATCTTGCTGCTCCTCAAAAGCTCCCAAATATTACCATGCTTCTGGTATCCTGTGAGGCAGGACCTTCCGGATGGTGGTCGTGTCCCCCTTGGGATGTATCTCTAAGGTTACTTTTTGGGTCAACTGACAATTGACCATTTTAGCCTTCTCTTTCTTCCAGCTTTAGGAATTCATTCCATCTGTTGTCTGTTTACCTGACAGCCCTCAGCTGCATTTTAGAGACTGTTAGACTCAGGTTTTGTTTGTTTGATTATTATTACTGTTTTTATTTTGGACAATGTCCCAGTTGCCTAGCAATGCCAGTAGGTGCTTTGAAAAGAAATACTAAAGCATAAGCTTTCTGCAAGGTAGAACATTATATTCTGCTTCACATTGAGTCTTTTTATCTGCAAGTCTCCATGGACTCTATCAGCATTAATAAATGAAATTCACCCTCTCTTTCAGAATGCAAGGGAGAGAGAGAAAGATACAGGAAGCAGTCATCATCCTATTTTTCACAGATGATAACCAAGGCAGAGAAAGGCAAAGCAAGGTAGAAAGCCTGGTTTGATATCCCGACCCACTGAAGTCAGACATTGATCTCTCATGGGAGTCATGAAGAAAGCTGAGAGCATATCGCTTGAAAGAATTAGAGCTCTGTTGAATTCCCTTTGCAGCTAATGGGTTGGATGGAGCCCACAGTGTTAGGCAGAGTAAGGAAGTGAGCAAGTTGTGTGGAGTGATCGTTTATTTAGTTATTTCCCAAGAGTAGGAATATGGTCCCAGAGGCAACACAGTCATAGGACAGGGTAGTGAAGAAATCAGCACATCCTCTTTACATGTATTATGCTCTTTGTTCTGTTCTTTCACTGGGAAAAGGGTTATCACTGATTGTTGTCTGAGTTTAGTTCACAGTCCCATGGAGCCTGGCCTTGTGAAATTTGGGCAATGCCTCTACAGGGAGAGCTGGATCCAGGAGCTAAGTTTGCACTTCTGAGCAGCTGCAAGCATAGCTGAAGAGTATGTATACCTTGTGTGCAGTGCTAATGGGAACTATAGCCCCTGTAGTTCCTGCCCTCCCTCTGGTAAATCCACAGCTGACCCTTTACCACTAGTAATAACAGAGCTGGGTGGTAACTTCATCCTTGTTTCTAAGGGCAGCAGAGTGGGCTGACAGTCTCACATTGTGCCCATAAAAGTTGCCATTGATTTTGTGTGTGGTTGCTGTTACCGAAAGAAAAAAATATGAAGCATCCTGGTTTTTTTCTCCCTGCAAAGAACTGCAGGTACTTTGGCTACATGCTGTCTTTACAGAAGTACATTTACTTGACGATCATGCAAAAACCCTGGGCCTTGGCTTTTGAAGGTCAGGACATTAGAAATAGCCATGTAAAGAATGACTGTTTTACAGATGAGTGAACCCATCAAAATGAGTCACTCGGAGCGGCAGTAAGAACAGGCTTGAGAGCAGAGAGCTGTTCATGGGATCATAGAATCGTTTAGGTTGGAAAAGACCTTTAAGATCATCAAGTCCAACTGTAAACCTAACCCTGCTAAGTCCACCACTAAATGTTACCACATTTGGTAATAGAAAGCAGCCTGAAGTATCAGCTATAGCCTGCTAGTTTTGCATGAGCAATGAAAATGGTCAGTGGTGTGTCTTCGTATATGTAAGGCTTAACATGCAGGCTGGAAAAAACATGGTCTTTGAGGGGCAGTGATATAGTGGGCACAGCTCTGGCTGGACTGTTCCTACTTAAGTTTTGGACAAGTTGCTCTGGGCAATACACAGCTTCCTTCAAGAGGCAGCTGGCTTTACAGCCTCTAGTGCAGGAGTTTAGCCAACTCTTGACCTCATAATGCCGTAAGAGATTCAATGACCAGGTTAGGTAGCTGAAGACAGTCCTCTGTCCTTCCTCTCACAATGCATCCACAAAGTCTCTTTGTGCTGATGTTTCCCCTTTACAATGTGTTTTTGTCATGTCTATTTCCACAGAGCCATGAGGTGCTTTCTGAAGAGGAGCTTAATTTACGCCCAGGCAGGCACCTGCATCTCTTGTAGCAAGATTTTCTGTAGGTCTCCATCAGCCACACTGAGATAAACCTCGGCGTTGCACAGCCTTTTCTGCAAATGGTAGATGTGCCAAAACATGCTTGTCCTGCACAGTAACTCATAAGTGCTTTCTAAAACTGTAAACTCATATATACTCCTCATATATGGGTAAAGTACCTAAAACTGGCATGTTATCATTTCCATGAAAAAGCTATGGGGAAAGACTTTATTTCAGTAAAGCTCCTGCTTCATGCTTAACCTTTTGTACTTGCAAATAGGGTGTGTGGTTAAATAATGTTTCAGAGAGATGTGTGGCTTTGCCTCTGAGAATGATCAGGAGAGTAAAAAACCAATGTGGCTGCCCACCACCCTCTCCCGGCCTGTGCAGGGACTGCGTGAAGTAATGCTGGCTCTGTATGGGATGGCCAAATCTCTTAAAAGGGTGAAAGAAAGGTGCGGGGGGGTGAAGGTGAAGCTTTTGGCAGAAAGCACTTCTGTTAGCATTTTCACGTCAGACTTGCCCCAGTACCACAAAGCTCACAAAAACTCCTTTTTAAATTAGGGCCAGTGTCGTCAGTTAAAAAAAAAAAAAATTAGTCAACCTTTTCTTATATGCCAAAATCATTTTGCACAGCAAACAGGTGAAATCAGAGAGGCTGAACTTTTTGTCCAGCTGTGGTTGTTTTGCTGATTTTTGGGGGGATGGGGTGGACACAGAGGGGAGTGTAGTTCTGAGTTGAAACAAGGGTGATAGTAGCACTACATGTCTGTTGGCTTTAGTAGTTTTATCTCAGATTTCACATAGTTCAGATGAGAACAACATCTGGTCTAGGTAGATGAGGGAATTTTCTTGGCATTGGCTCAGAGTGCTGAATAAGTCCTGGATAAATCACCCAAAGCTATGATCGTAGCTTTTCTGGCAATTCAGTTTCAATAACTTTATTGTATGACAAGGTGTATGGAAGCTGTCAGCGCAAATGAATCAATTCTCTGTGAACGGGACAGTACTGAATCTGCAAGTTCCAGTGGTATCGTCAGCGTGGAAACACCACAGCCCAAGGCAATTTCAGTGCTGAGATGACATAACCCAGTCATCTTGCTAGAAAACGTTATGACATAGAAAACCCTGGGGAACTGAAAGAAGCCTCACCAGAACAAAGACCATGTCCGTACAGCATCATATTTCGTGGGAAAACTTCTTTTTATGCTTTTTGACATGTCTACAATTCTGCTGTTACGCCTCATTTACACCGGTACATTCTGGGAAATCTAGTCAATAATTCCTGTGTCTGCTCTCACAACAGAGAGCAGTGTGACTCGTAGAGTCATCTTGAGTTATTTCTATGGTTCTATTGCACGCTGAGAAAGTTTTATAATGGCCTGAGATTCCACTGATCTCCTTAATCTCGGGCTCAGATATATCGAACAGTGGACAAATTTCATGACTAACAGAAAAGTAAAGTAAATTTCACCCATTTGGGTGAAGCATCTTTTCTTGTACAATTTTAGCACTAGGCAGATCTGAAATTTTGAGTTGGTGCATCGAGTGGCAAAGGAATAAGCCCCAGGCAAATCCAACCAGAAAGGAAAGCTTCGCTGAATGACTGCAGGGTAAATCCAACAGTGGCTGCAATGTTAGTGAACTCTTGCTGCACAAGTTACAGCATGTAAGGGAGCACACTAGTGAGCACAGTAGTGTAATTAAATTCAGCATACTTCCAGAGATGGAAGATGGCAGAGGACCCAGTTTGTCTCGCAGCAGTGCAGTGTCTTTCTCAGGACTGCCTGAAAGGTCCTCGTCACCGATCTGCCTCGTGATTTCATACAGTTGTAAAGCAGGTCCCAGCAAAACTCATCTGTTCCTTCTTCAGGAGGATGGGAAACACTTCAAGGAAGGTCTGCAAGTTTAGGATTCCCCAAAAGTAATTCTGCAGTTTGTGTTCCAGGCAGGACAGCCCGCTTACAGACTGTGTAAAGGGAGAGGGTCTGGCAGGACTGAGGAGAAGGTGTCTGCGTCACTCGTTTTTCCGGGGAATTCAGATCCTACAGTCTGTAGCATCATCTGCCTTAGGCATTCTAGTGTGCTGCCTGAGTGTGTCCCATCACACACCAATCCATTACTTGAGGGAAGGAGTCATTACAGCAGGCAGCAGCAGTAGGCTGCCGTCTGAAAGAGAAGTGTATTTTTAGAGATGGCTGCAAAGCCTTGCTGTCACAGAGGCGGTGCACTATGGCATGTTAGTCCCACAGCAAATGCTTCATCCTCTCTGTTTTACGTGAACATGCAGTGATAACAAGTGGTAGGGAACGCACCCCATCTCCTTGCCGAGCAGGGAATATGGGGGAGGCAGGAACAGAGGGACGCAGGTCAAAGAGTTTTAGCACATTTTGTCCTTAGCGCTTTAGCCAGTCAGTGCCTGCAGTTTTATATTTATGAACCTGTATCAGGGGATTGCTTGATAGGTCTTTAATTTCCTTTGGTTTTACTCTGAACAGGCCTCTCTAGGGACAGTAAGAACATTTTCAGTGTTATTGAGTGTCATCTCTGTGCAAATTGAACAGAGGAAAAATATTCTGATAATAGCTGTGAAATATATGGGGGGTGGTAGGCTTTCTGGCTGCTGATTTTTTTATCATTTTTTTCCCCTCTGATGAGAGTTTCAAGGTCAGCTGGCTCCATAGATACAAATATGCCAAGAACAAAATGTACAGATGCGCCAGGAGTCAGGGACACAGACACGCTAGCACTGTAAACAGATCTGGATCACGTCCAGTATTGTCAGGCAGCAAGCATACAGGAGTGTTCATAAAAAAGCACTTTATTACAGTGATATCAAGATTTATCTTTTCTCTCCCTTGCATCATGAAACGTGAGTTATCCGCATTTTTGTGGAAAAGCCTAGATTCAGCACAATCTCAAAATTTTATTTGGAGGATGAGGAAGGCTTTTATTCATGTACTACAGAATCCTACAGCGGTATCTGAGCGCATAATAGTGTGGTTCCCTGAATAAGCGGCTGGAGTAGAAACCAGAAGACTGGTTCGTTTCGTGATTCTGCTGCTGATTTATTGTGTAAACACAGAAAAATCTTTTACTGTAGCTGTTGCGAGTTCCCATACACCCTCTCCTTTCCCTCCTAGATATGTTTCCTTTTGTCAGTTATTTGCTTGAACTAAATATCAACCATTCAGGCAAAAGCTGGAAATATCTTTGTCTAGCAGTCTTTGGCAGACTTAAAATATTAATGCATTTTATAGTGTACTTATTTTTCGTAACTGTCAGTTGTTGCTACCAAGGCAGGGAATTCCTTATAAATATTGAATGCTGCTGTGAGGTCTGGAAAAAGAATTCTAGAAATGGTTCTCTTAAGCTCCCAAATGACTGAAAAATTGCTGAAAATCTTCCTCATGTTAGTAAATTATGTGGAAATCCAAGAGCTCAGAAGTTACCTAACTGTTACTGGGATTTTCTAAAAAACAGTCATAGTTCTTGAATTTAACTGGTCCATGCAAGTTGCTTACTGGTCATAGGCACTTTGGGGAAGCATGGCACAATTGGTTTTGTTCTTAAAGACTGCCTAGGAGTTGTTATAGTAAGATGCATCTCAGAAATTGGCTTGAAGGTCTGCTGCATGTAAAAGAATAAAACTTAATTGCAGAGGAGATCCACTGCCCAGCTTAAGTGCTAGAATTTTGACAAAGTAAAAAATTCCTCTGGTAGAGCACTTCCAGCCCTTGCAGGGGAAAAGAGTGCGCAGGCAGTGTCTGCTGGAGTCTTGTGTGGTCAGCAACCACTATGGCAGCAGGAATTCACGTTTTGGTTCTTTTATGGACCCTCCCGCTACCCTTCTCACACCAAAAGGATCCTAGTGCAAGGTACAGTTTAGTCTTTTACTAAAACTCAGAGCCGTGTATATTGTGAATTTAAAATGGGGTTTGAAGATTTTTCACCTTCAGATCTCTAGTTCAAATCTAGCCTAGGTTAACCATGACTGAAGCTTTAAATCCCTAGTGACGTCAGTCAGATCCTAAGGGACAGGGCTCTGAGCTCCACCACAGCCGCTGCTCATTGAAATAGAGAAGCCAAGGGTTAATTGCCTGGGTATTACCAACTAATCTGCCTATCATGCATCGTGCTGGTTAGCCTCTCTAACAGACCGCTTCTGGCTCCAGAGCTGCTCTGTCCGGTCACCTGAATACACTTGGGGTATAGTGACAGGGCAGCACTGGGGAAAGGCTGTCCATACAGTACCCATTTGTGGCTAAATAGAGGCCTTTTGTCCCCAGGGCAGCTAGTCTGCTGCCAGGCACACACACACGAGATTAAACAGTAATAAAAAGACTTCATTAGAGTCAGTGGGGGTCACTTCTTCTGCAGCCAGAGTAGAGCCGAAAAGAATCCTGACGTGAACTCAGAGCAATGACATATGAGAACTGCTATAACAAATTATGAGTTGCTTTTAATTCCTAAGAGCGAATTGCAAATAGTATTAAAATATGCCAGTTAAATAAACTAGACATGCTGATGTGCATTGCTTAAAATCTATCTTCAGAATATTATTTTTGCCCTGTAGATTGTGCTTTCTGCTAAGTAACCACAGAATATGCTGGAAGTGACTGTTTTATGTTGCGCTGATCTGTGATGTTCAGTGGATCGTTGTTTCACAGAGGGCAACAATTCAGAACTTCAGGTGTGCGCGCTGGGCTTTGGTTGAGCTCCTACTTGTGCCCAAAAGCAAATTTTAGTCTATTACACTCGCATGCAAAGACCTTTGTGGAATCCCTTGGAATCAACTAAGTACCCTGCTGGAGTCCTCATAGCTCTATGAAGGAGTTGCTGGCTCTACCTCTTGTCTATCTCTTACCATTGCTGGGAAAAACACAAGCTAGAGGTGAGATCCTTTTTCGATGAAGGGGCTACTTACCGGCTGAGTTTGAGAAACAGACTGTACCTTTCTGGTTACCTCCTGGATGCAGCCATCCCTTTCTGCAAGGGGAAGGCTGTACGTTTTTACGAGGAAAGTTAAAGCAACAAGATTCCCACCTCAAAGAACCAAGGCATTTGCTTTTGTCAGAAATCTTTTTGAATTCTGACTGCCTAGCAAGGAAATTGTTTTCATAAATTTGCTATTATTAGCAGCATGCTATGACTACTGCATTTTGTTGTTGTTGTTTCTGAGCTCACAGGCAGCAAACAGCCAAGCACTTTGGAAGCTGAAGTGTTGGTTTATTCACAGAAGAGATGTCACGCGTGTGCGAGTTCACACGCGCTCAAACAGTGCTCCTCGCCAGTGTTTTCTAGCCCTGCAGCTACCGTGGGCCTCAGTGGGAAGTTTCGTCTCTGGGTGCCCTTCAGCCTTAGGTTCTGCTGCTGCACCTGCAAAACGAGAGCTTAATTAGTGTTAATTATAACAGCAGTTCACCAAGAACTGGACTAACACACTTGCGGGCAATCAGAAGTTAAGGGATAGCAAGACTTGGGATGTGTGTTGGCTGGCAAAGATCAGTGCTAGGCAATAGCCCCATATAGCTGTGAGAAGAGCTATATGTGAGAAGAGTCTCTTTCCCCAGGTTAGCATTAGCTCCTCATTATCATATCAAAGGAAATGGCAAGCAGACTCCTCCACACACGCTTCACAGAGGCGGGGGAGTTTGGCTTTATTGCAGGAACTTTTCCTTCCCCTTGTCTGCCTCTCTTCCTACTTCCCAAGTTTCATTTCAAGTTTGGGGTTTGAATAAGCCCCAAAACACAAAAGGAAGTCGAGACGGAGTGGGTGACTGTCACATCTGGGTTCTCAGAGCTTGACTTGAAAGCTCAGCTCCTGTTCCGTCTAGTGCACCAGGGAAGAGTGGCGGTGGATGAGACAATCTTAGAAGCTGTTTCCAGCACTGGCTCTTACAACTCTGTTTTCTTCTAGTGGGATGGTAGGTTAATAGTTGACAAACGGGAGGAGACATCTCTCATTCCAGAGATCAAATTGCACAACAAATTAAAATGCTCCCTGAAGGCACTGTTGCTCCCTCTCCTCTCAGTACTTGTAAAGCTGAAGACAGATCCCACTGATTTCTGAGCAACTACAGATTCTGTCACTGGTGCTCAGATTGAAGACTGTCCCTTTGGGTAATAAACGTCATGGGCCAGTCTGTGCTCTTCAGGGGCGTGGATCATTTATGTGCAGTGAAACCCCAGGGAAATGGAGGTTACTCCCTATTTGGTTCATGAAGGCTCAAAAATTGGATTGCCCTGCTGCATTCTATAGGAACCAGCAAAAATCCAGACTGTTTGTTTTATGAAAACTTTTTTTATATACTAAATGTCCTCAGAGAGCTATTTAGTTATACCAAAATGAGATTAAAGTTTGTTCTTCCACATCTTGTTCTTCTGTTTACAAATCCAGGAGCTAAGCATTCCACAGTTGCCATAATTTCAGCCCTGTAAATAGCCCTGTACATCCTTTGAACAGTGAAGCACAGCTGTTAGAGCTTGTGAGCACCCCCAGGAAAATCAAGATATTGCACTGAAGTGAAATTTGTATCTATGCGCTCCTGGAATTAGATCGTTCATCCCATTCTAACGTAAGGGTCTAATTTAGATGCCTTCTGATACTGTCTCTCTGCATCAGTTAGAAAGGAAGTAGCATGCCTGTTTAGACGCGGACCAGCGCATCCTAAATGGCACTGCCTAAGCTGAATCCCATCCCAAACACTGAGAGAACTCAGAAAAGCAATCTGTGTTTGCATACTGGTCCAAGACTATGCCCGAACCATACTGCCATTTTGTGTTAAACCTGCCCTTCTGCAGCAAGCCGATACCTGGAGTTCTTTAACATACTTCAAACTTGTGAGGCTGTTGACAACTTTTTAACCACCTTAGCGAGGGCACATTGGTGTCGCTGACTCACTGAAGTGTAGTTTCCACCTGAAAACTGTTTTCAGGTCTGGCTTGTCTTTAATCAGTACAAATTGGAAGATGTCTATTGAAATAGTACATGAAACAATGCACCAGTTTACAGTGTAGGAATAAAGAAGCAAAAGTCTACCAAGACGCATGCACTCATATGGACCCATGCAAAAGGTACTACCTCTCTGGCGATGAAATAAATAGCTCCTAAAAGGCCATTAGCGCTGATTGAAGTAGGTACCTCTCAAGTGCCCTCTTTTCTGTGGCCTTCGCTGTGCTTTGTAATGTGTCTGGTGCATCAGGTCGTGTGACAGACAGCAACCACAGCACACAAATGCACTTAGGGGGTGTGTGGGGTGGCATCTGCAGATCAGTGCTGCAATCCCACTCTCTCCCCTGAGCTGACATCTGGACAGAGGTGTGCGCACAGCACTGTGTAATTGCATAAGGTATTGGCAGCGCTGTGGCAAAGAGAGAAGAGGGTCAAAATTACGTGTCTGCTCATGAACTGACAAACCTCGCTAGGGGAGAGGTCTCTTTTTTCCCAGCTGAGTAACACATGTGAGTTGCTGGGGAAACAGGGCTTTCCGCAGCCTTGCAGATTAGTGGGTGCTGTGAAAACCCAGACTCCGCTTTAAACCCTCACTGTGCCCCACTTTTGCCAGTGTTTGTAGGGAAATCGGTGGCAGGACGAGGTGCCAGCAGATGGCAGTGCCTGTTAGCAGAGTTTCGCTCATGTCAGAAGAAATAGGAGTCTCTTCTAAACGTGAAAATGTGTTTATTTACATTGCAGGAAACAGTGCCATTTCTCGCACATGAGCAATGCAATGGTGTAGTTCACGGTGGGCAAACGGTCACCACAGAAATGACCCTACTGCGAGCCCACTCCTCTGCACGCCTGGGAGACCCCTGCCCACTTAGAGGCTGTCAACTGGGTTCATAGTTGAGATGCACGGGATAAGCGTGTGTGGGAGGTGGGAAGGAAGGCTTCTCCTGATGTTGACCGTGTCACACTAGCTTTGCAGAATGGCAGAGACTCTGTTCCTCTAGGGCTGCTGGCTGGGCAGCTTTTCCTAGCACAAAAATTCATTCTAAATCTTATTAAAAGCGATTAAATGAAAGAAGAAGCAGAGCTGATGCCTTTATGAAGGTGACACTGTCCTTAGTGCTGGTGAAGGAGCATCCAGGGACTTAACCTGCTCTGAAAGCCAACGTTATGATTTTAGGGGGGACTGACTCTCATGCTGTATGAATTACTGTTTAGTACTTTTTAAATACGTTTGAATGCTTATTAAAAAACCAAAACTGTTAATGTACTCCTCCCAGGCACTTTTACAAGGATATTCCATGTATCATAGACATACTCCTGAAAGGTAAAATAAATATTGCCGAAAAGAGCATTCCTAACTGTTATGAGCAGGTAGAGGATCTAACATAATTTCATAGGATTTAATCAACAGTTTATTACCATGCCTTTTACTTTCATTGAAAATAGTTTCGCTGCTGATTTGAATTTAGTTCTCTGTGCTGTCTGCACCCTAAATGGGGTAGCACTGTTCTAATGCCTGCGAAACAGGAGCCAAACTGGCTAGTCTGATCTCATTGCCCATTCTGTGGTGAAGTGGGAAATACAAACTAACAACAAGTGGAAAAGCAAAATTACACCTGCAAAACTAATTTTTAATGGCCTAAGTCCTTGGTCTGGCTCCGGATTCCTATCCTATCTGGCCAGATCCAACCTCCACGTACAGATCAGAGAACAAGAACACTGGCAGAAAGTGCTACGTGTATAGAGATGTGCTTTCCTAACCCAGTCCCCTGTGCAATATGACTATTAATGATATTCAAAGCTGTGCTTATTTCCCTTTCTTCAGCGTGTCTGTCTGAATTTTTCCAGTCTAGCTTCCATAATAAGCTGTTATGTATCCTAGATTTAAGATGGTGAGGAATCAGATCTTCCGATCTACAGGAAGTTCCACTAGTTCAATTTTTTTCCTGTTCCAAAACAAGAATGCAAATAATAAGTTGCAAAATATCCATACAGTAAAATAAAAATATCATTCTAACGCTGACATATTTCATTAGTGATAGTGTAACTTTAAAAAAAATTGTAAAAATTGAAAGTCATTCAAAGCAGAACAGGGAAAAAATAGCTTTCAGATTCCAGCAACACTAACATATTCCTGTACAGTGCTTTGGTTTTGACAAGTTCTCTTTTCCTGACCAGAAGACCTTCTGTGAAAGCATTTCTGATGGGCTGTAATGCCTGTGGGCCTGGCATAGAGAATTAGGGAGGACAGGGGGACAGGATTAGGGGAACAGGGCAACAAAGCCTGAAGGTAACCTGTAGTCACCAGGCAGATCTATCTCATATGCAGCTGACCTGACATTTGCTTTTCAGAAGAGGGAATCTTTTACTAAGCTAGGGAGACAGTGTGCTATTATTGATGGTAAAAAAAAAGAATAAAAAAGGGAAAGACAAAAAATACAGCAAAGCACTGAAGAGCTTTGAGAGCATTCCCTGGGACTAGCTGGATCACAGGCAAACAACTCAGCAAACACCATTTCAGCAGCTTGATGGTTGACAGGCGAGGGAAGAGTGCCAGAGGAATCGCGCTCTGCCTCCTTCTCCCCACTTTTCCCAAATTCCTTGGTCCAGCCTGGACGAGAGAGTTTCCACAACGCCGATGAATATGTGCATATGTGCTCCCCGTAAACGTGCAGCTTCTGCATTCTCCCTGCCCTTCTTTTAAGAACTGCTTTCTGTTTGTGTGATTCTAAAACAAGAGCGTCAGCCCCCACCCCTGAAAAAATGAAAGCCCATCCAGTAAGCCGGGCAAGGGGAACCCGGGCAAGGGGAGGAGAAGTGAACACACAGCGCTTGGGGAACCGGCAAGCAAGGCGAAGACCATGTGGTGACAGGGGAGCACAGTGCCTCGCATTTTCTGAAGGCACCGAACACGCCTCTCTTCCCCCTCCCCAGGAGCGCTTTCTGTGCAAAGCAGCGGCTGAAACCCCTCCCCTCTCCGCTTCCACTCCCGCCACCTTTCCCTTTGCTGCTCATTGAGAAGAGATGATGCTCCCCGTCACATGCAGTCCTCTCCTCTCCCTCCCCTCTGCCCCAGCCCTTTAAAAAGCTTTATACCACCAAGAACGCATTTGTCTGGGAGAGAGCAGGAACAAGGAAAGGCAGGCATTTGACAGGCAAAGGTAGCACTGCAGCAGTGGAGGGTGAGGGTTTGGAGCACCCTGTGTCAGCTCTGACAGAGCAAGGGAAATCAGGGATACCTAGGGACAGGGGCGTGTGCATTTAAATCTTCAGTGCCACATAAATGTTTTCTAATAACAGGCAGAGGGAAGAAGGAAGGAGACAGCCCGGGGATCAGAAGACGAGCCCAGCTCTCTGGTGATGGCATGGATTGGACACTTTTCCAGCAGCTGCTTTACCTACCTCTCAGTCCCGTCACTGTCCAGCATCCCCGACGTGCCAAGGCACAAGACTGATGCTGAGCCGCTCTTAACAAGTAAGTTACCTGATTTTGTTTGTTTTTCCAGATCACTTCTTTTCTTCTCTGGTTGCAAAGGATCAGGAGCCCAGAAGGCAGGAGGACAAGCGGCTGAGGTATTAGGTCAGCTGAACACCAGGTTTCTATGCCCAAACCTGCTTGGGCGCAGGCTAGAGATGTGCTGTTGTCTAACTCACCAGCTGCTAGGGAACTCTTTGGGAAGCCGGGGATTAGATGTTGATCTTGGGCAAAAGCGCTGTCAGATCTAGTAAAGGTGTTACGCAGGAAAAGACATTAAAAATTATGAACTGCTCAGATATCAAGTTAGTGGAGATCACTGGAATAGAGTGGGCAGGGGGAGACTGATCGGGGAGCGGCCCTGAAATGCATGGAGTGACTCCATCATCCTCACCTAGAGTCATAGATTACATTCTTTTATAATTAGGATACTTACTAGTCAGCTTGGGGTTTAAAGAGCCCTTGCAGTGTAGTCTCCAGACGATGAAGTGGCATGTTCAGCCCTTGCAGGAGCCGGGCAATTTAATGCATTGGGAATCCCTAGGGGTGTTTATGGTTCTGGGAGGTAAAAGCGTGACTAATTTTTTTACTGATGTCCTGCTGCATCAGTCAAAAAGGCTCCCGGAATCCTCCTTTTTGTATTAGCACATGCTAATTGGGAGTAACATGCTAACTTTTATACAGCATGTCTCTCATTTGGTTTTGACCTGAGAGTTTCAGGAAGCAATCAAGAATTGGCAGAAACTGTCCCTGTCCCAAAAAGCTTACCATCTGACTTTTGGGGATTCTGTAATCAAGCAGATCCTTCCTCCTGCACCCTTTAAGTAGGCAACTACCTTGGATTTATAGTAGAGTAGCTTGGAGGGAAACAAAACTGGCTTCTCTCACTAGTTCTCTGACCAATCCAAGCAACCAGTGTCTTCTATAGTATGTGGGAAGTGTGTCTGGCAGTGTTTGTGTTGGGGGAGTTACTTCACTTCTGGGGTAACAGTTTTTTCCCCCACTGTTCCTACTCAGTTGGAGATAAAGGATCAGGATCATTTCTGGTTCCCATGAGAGAAAACTCTCCATCTCTGGAAGGTTCCAGCCCCATTACTTACAGACTCTGAAAAAGGCAAAGAGAGTTTTGGAGTCGTGTTCTGAGACAAATCTCCAGACTATTTTATATAAGTCACTGACTTTCTACTCAGTTTGAGGTCAGGAGAGCCACTCGGACATTTGGGGCGGGCATTGGCACTTAACCAGCAGTTTGGTATTAGGTAGGTCAGTTTGTTCTGCTGTGACTCATCTTCTCTTGTCTGCGCAGTGGGTTCAGTAGCACTGTTGAACGTCTCGGGGCAGAAAGAGCCTGCATTTGATCAATTCATCTTTGAACTGTTTGGATGCAAGTCACTGGCGAAGTGTGAAGTGGTATTAACATCCTTCAATTTTTATTTTTTTAAGCCAGCTGCAGATTAACATAGTGATTCTCAGTTGCCGTAATGGTGCAATATCTAAACAATGATATTTCAGGAGAACAGGGATGTTAGTGCACTTGGGGCAGGATTTTCTCTTAGAATTGAGGTTCTGCTTTCCCCAATATTCAGTGGGTGGTGTGTGTAAACAGCCAGTAGCAGGAGAAACAGGAGTGTCTTATCAGGACAAAAGTGTCTCTTTTTCTTTGTTCAGTTGTGTTGGTTGAAAGATAATGATCAAATTTTCAATGATGCCATAAGGTCCCCCTAAAAATAGAGTCTGGGGTAAAAGGACAGAGAGTCTGCAGAGTGCCTCAGGCAGAGTCACTTCCTTGGAGGTGGAAGGATCAAACTGGTTTATTTTCAGGCTTTATTTGTTGGTAAAGAAAATATCATTTGACTGTTCAAAATTAAGAAAAACCCCTAAGAGCATAATATTGTGATTGCGTCTTTGCACCCGGGCTTTTCAGGTTCAACTTCTTTAATTCAATAAAGCATAAGGTAATTGACTGAAAGTTACACGGATTATATCCTCCCATCCACCCTATGCATTTGAACTGTGGTATATCAAGAAGCAGATACCCCTTACGTTGTGGAAACTCCATGTTCTCCAGTCCTTGTTCTAGAAAAAATTATTATAGCCTGTACAGTGGGGTCATTATGATGTCTCATAAGGCATTTTCTAGTTTTCATCTTTTTTACGGGAAAAAAAAAACCCAACCCACCCCAGTCTCTATTCTCATTACAGTTTAGTTTCTCCACTCTTTTCTGCATTGGTCTGAAGTCAATATATTTAATGTAACTGCAAACTTGTGTTATGTATGGGATTTTTTATACTTTAATCTATAGTTGGGGGGAAAAATGTATTTGAAACCTATAGCTACTTAAGAGAACAGAAACATTACTTCTTGGCATTAGAAATAATCTCGCTAGGTTATTCATGCTGCTAGATCAGGCTATGTAGGCTTTTCAGAGTAATCTTCAGAGACACTTGAAGCAGACAGGGACTGTATTCACTGCTGCTGGATTGGTGGAAGGGAAGAAGAGTGGTGCAGTGATTACAGGCACTCGTTTAGGATTTTGGAAACTCTAGGTTTAATTCCCTGCCCTGTCACAGACTCCCAACGTGAGGAAACAGAGCACTTCCTTGTTCCATAGACCTTAATAAATAAATAAATACAATTTTAAAGCACATGAAACCTGTGTTGAACACTGTGAAGCATTTGGATACTCTGGGAATGGGGGGCCACATCGCTACCTCACAACTGACAGTGAAAGGGCTCAGGGATATTAGAACTGTGGTTATCCAGCATTGCTGGGGAGAAGGATAGATTGGGAGGTAGTAAGCAGATACAGTAAAGTGCACATGTCCATGAGCTCTGTCCTTCTTTGTGTCATATTAGCTTCCTACCCAGAGAGATTTTCTTACAAGGTATGTTCTTTTGAAACACCGAACACCTCCTCTTTCGGTATTTCTGAGCCTAATGAACTCTAAGCAGACGGGTGCCATCGTCCGCCCAGCTCTGTAATAAGCACAGAGTCATCCTGCTTCTTTAGTAGCTGCCTAGTTAATCATCAGTCACCCATTTTGGTGTACTGGTGGGTGGGTGTCTCCTCTAGCCCCAGAGGAACTCCCTTGTAGAATCATGCCTGTCAGCATGTTAGAAAAGCAGTGCTGCGACTTAATGAAAACTCAAAGAGGAAATGAGAGGCATCTTCCTACTTCAGTGCTGAGTGAGATTACACTCTGAAAAGCAATGATTTGGATGAGGGAGCTTGTGAACCACATGTTTATTAGTGAAGTGCCACGGGTCTCCCTCCTTGTGCAGTTTCCTTAAATGTTTTGCCCTGGTTTTTGAATAGCGTAACTCTTTTGCACCATTCCCTCCACCTGTGGATCTCCAAGCACTTTCCAAAGAGGCAGCCACCCCAATCTCTATTTATAGGTCAGAATACTGAAAGATGACATGATTTGCACAAAATCTATCTGCCTTTCTTTTTGTCACATGTATATGTAGGCCTCGAAAGGTAATCTCGTGTTGGCACTGTTGACTGTTCAGTCTCAGTCATACACAAGCAGTAAAGAAAAGGATAGCAGGAAAGATGCCTTTCTCAGGGAAATCAAAGCCCCACCTGTCAGTCAGTGCCTAGCTAACAGCCATTTATCTTCAGATTGTCAAAGGCCATCTTTCCCTAATATTTCTTCTTCCTCCATCTTTCCACTAGCACTCGGTGTTCAGCAATCTTTTATTCTCTTTGGGTGCTACTGCTTTAATTTGCTCTATTCCTCTACCAACTTTCCCATGTTGCTAGTGTCTGTCAATTAAGAATTTCATTCCCTTGCAGCAGTGTTACTCAAAGGCGAATATGTGCCCCCGGGGAATCTGGGGACAGTAACCTAGGCTCTGTTTTAGGTGGTGTGGGCCAACAGGCAGCAAAAGAACCAGGTCAAGTTTTTCAGTAATGATCTGTGGAGTATTTACTGCTGTATTCATTGCTTATTGAGTAGTACAAGACTCTCTGTCTGGGCAAAGAGAGGACGTAATTAAGTGGAATCCTGATTTGGGAAGCTCTGGGGGGTTTACTAAAGAATAGTTGCTCATTTGTTCTCATAATGCAAGAAAACGTGGGCACCAGGTTTAAAACAAACAAAAAGAAGTATTTTTTTACACAGACAGACTTGATGACAAATTCATGTCTTCGAACTCCTCCTGCCTGCCAGTTTAGACCTCTCCAGAAGCAAATCCTATCCCCACTGAAACTTCCATTTACTTAAGTGAGCTCAGCGATCGTTTAAATTGAAAAAGTCACCATGGTCAGCAGGGGAAAAAAGTTTCTTGCAGACTTTTCTTGTTTTACCTTCTACCATGTCTTCAGCAAATTTCTATCTTGAAGACTTGGAGCTATCAGGAGGTACATCAGCTCTGTCAGGCAGGGCTTGTAGACAGCTCTGCAAAACAATGCCTCCTGAAGATACTTAGCTAACCCCAGCTTGACTCTTCTTCAGCAAATCTAAGAGCCCTAAATGTCACCGCCTGCCCCGAGTCTGTCGTCTGGGCAAAAGCTGAGCAGCAGCGACCGATAAAAAGCCTCTTTGCAAGGTTGATAATACACTGACTCACATCTCCTTTTGCAGTAGCTTGTCCAAAAGGAAAGCAGCTTTGCACAAAAGTGACATTTTTATTATCCTGGCCTCGTTTAACCAAAGATGGTAAATGCCAATGAAACAGGACGGTGCATGTGACTATAAGAGGCAATTTCATCTCACAGATCTCTTTGCTGGAGGGAGCAGTGATTTACAAACTGAAGTCTAAATCTCTGTGAGACGCTTGCCATTACCATTCTCTGGGAAAGATGTGTATGCTTGATAGCAGTGGCTGTATATTATATGGTGAAGGAGTTAACCAAATCCTTACATAGGTACAGTGCTCCTTTTATAGTATCTTGTCATTTGTGCTAAAGATTCCCAGAGCAGTTAAAATAATAAGGGAATGATAGCAAATTTCCTAGAAGATTCTTGTGCCTAGGATCTCACAGACCATTCATATCCGTATCATAAATTTTAGAGTTGGGGAATTTAGGCAGGGGGAAAAGCAGTGATTTGCTCTGAATTAGAGAAAAAGTACTGAAATCATTTGGAACAGAAAGCTGGCTAGTCTTCAGATATCCAGACCTGTGCACAAACTGCTAACCAATATTATTCCTTTTAAAGAATCTAATGCAAATATTCATCTGCTTGATTATTTTCAATAACCACGTACTGAGGTTATGCTTATACTATGATGGGAGAGTTTAAGATTAAATATTAGGAGAAATTGTAATGCCACTGAAGCTGTCAGTAAAGTTCATATACAGCAGGAATTTTTCTGCTTTAATGGACCACTTGTAAGGTGTTCCTGAAGGTTTCCAGAAAGATTTCACTTGACCTATTGTTAAAGATCAGCAGCATTAGAAAAGTGATGTTGCCAGTCCCTTGAGTGTTCTAGTGAAAGCAAGTTTCCCTGTACTTTCATTAATGGGCACTCCCTCTAGCCTGCTTCACCAGAGTGATATTTCTAGGGATTTAGGCTTTTTGATTGTTTTTATTCTATTCTGTTCTTTTTAATATGTTTGAAGATCCTTTTGGTCTCTTTGGTATGAATCTAAAATATGAAGCCTTACACTATAGATTAATGTCTTGAAATCGATTGTTCGCTCTTACGGAGTGTCAGTGTAAGTGAAACTCAGCTTCAAATATAACTTCTATAACAAAATTATCTTTAAAACAATTCTTTTTGAATTGAAAACATGCAACACTTGCCTGTTTTTACATTTCTACACGTAGATTGATCAAAAGCTTTTTAGTCCAAATGGAGTAAATTTAGATTAATCAAAAAATGCAAACTAAGATCAAAAGTAATATTCATAAGAAGAAAGCGAAGAGGTTCTTCTCTGTACCTAATTCTCTTTAAGTCAGTGGATGGGATGCTTCTTTCCCTATTAAAGAGGAAAGAAAAAAGTATGTGATTGTTCTGAATTGCACTTGGCATATGCTTTCACATGTTGTGAAGTGAGAATCAATATGTACCCTTATAATTTGACAGCATCTAGGCAGACACTTTGCACGCATGTAAACAGACACACACCATAAGGCAGCAGAGAGCCAGACCGGTGGTCCAGGAGATGTGAATTTGCAACAAGTAGTAGAAAATGGCTGAAGATATATCTAAATATACCATGAGCCAGCTCTCAGGAGTCCTACCTTCAGAAGTGAAAGAAATAAAGGTAGAGATTAATATTCTGCCAAAGCACTTGACGTTGTTGGTTGAAGAAGGGAGCAGCACAGTGCTGGGGTTTTCTATCCCACGCCCAGGATCGTATGCAGTGGGGGTAGCAAACCTGATTCCTCCTAACTTACCGTCCCAGCGCCATTAATCCCTATTATTTATCCCTTCCTGTGGCTGCACTGGCTCAGCCCGGGCCCAAACCCTTCAAACCAGGCAAATTTGCCAGCACGAAGCAGCTTTGGGACTGTGCTGCGAACAGATGGCTGGGCTCCCTAGTGAACAGAGCCAGCGGGTATGGTTCCAGCAACAGGCTCTGGCCGCTTCATTGGAGTAATGATTGATGGTGACTTATACAAGGGCTAAGAGTAATTCTTTGCTGTTAACCAGACTTGGCTACAGCAGAATGGAAGTGGAAATTTGTTGCTTCATTTATTCATCCTGCCTCTGCTTCCTTCCCACCCACCTTTTGTGCTTTTTAATACTGAAAAGATGAAGCTACTTTGCTCAATCTTAAAATTGTCTTTCCCAAGATACTCTTAATTGTATCTCTACACCTTTTCTCATTCACAGACGCATAAGAAGATTAAAGATAGAGGGAGCAGTAATAGATTTAGTTAGGTTTTAATAGGATTTGCAGAGGACAATGCAGAGAATGAACGCCATAGAGAATATTGCTACTCTATCTTTGATATCCCTAAGGCTTCTTAGGTAGTCTTTCACAGAGGTTTTGTCTGTGTCCTGCATTCAGAGTCAAGATTCTCATTTTTCAGTGGGGTGTGTGTGGGTTTTTTTAATGGAGTATCTAATCATCTCGGTAAACAGGATGTTACATTATAACCTGCAAAAATCATTGCAGCCATCATTTTGTATCATTTATTTGCATCTTGTTAAGCATAGTTTTGCATGTGGACGGTGGGCTTTTTAATAGCTGTCTGTTAAGTTTCTGAAAGTGTCTGGTGTTTTTGTCTAATGTCAGATGTCAGCGTTCTCTATTAATTTCTAAGGTTTCTCTTGGTATGCACCCAAAACCTGAGGCATCAAAAAACTCCAGTCCCTCTTGAAAATATGTGTTGATATATCTTTACTTTGCTCCTAGTTGTCATCTCAAGCAAATTTTTGGTGGAAAAAAATCTGAGGACCCCACAAAAAAAAAAAAAAAAACAAAAAACCAAACAAAACAAAAAACCCAAAAAAAATGTAATGAGGTTTACCTATTTCATGACTCCCAGACTGTGCCCGTCACCATATTTTCTGAGGTTCCAGTAGTGCATTAAGCAAAGTGACTGGCAGCTGGTTCATGTTCGAAGAGACTGTGTATTATGGATCAGTATTTAACATCCAGTTCAATGCAGCATTATATTTAGCAAGTAGCTGTTGTGAGAGAAGTGCTGAAGCCTTTCAAAGTGTTTCCCAAATCAATACTAGGAGGAAAGACATGGCCCTAGCGAAAAGCTTTCCTGATGTAGAATCAGCCAGTATCCAGCCCTGTACTAGCATGGGGCAAAGTTTGTCAGTGTAGCATTAATATTTGCAATGTTTGTTGTCCTGGTCTGTCGTAATGGTTCAGACAGTAAAACGAAATGGCTTTTGTCTCAACTCCTTTCCTCCTATCTTAAACTTTATTTCTTTGTTCTCCTGCAGCCCAGCCATGGCCGGAGATTCTAGGATCTTCATGAACCAGGACATGGACATCGGAGTTACATCCAGAGAGCCTAAGAAGATTCCCAAACAGGCTCGGGATGATGTCCCCATTGCCACTGACCGAACCCGCCTCATATCAGCAGAAGGTAAGAAGCCACGTCAGCGTTACATGGAGAAAAGTGGCAAGTGCAATGTGCACCACGGAAATGTCCAAGAAACCTATCGATACCTTAGTGACCTCTTCACTACGCTGGTGGACCTCAAGTGGCGTTTTAATCTTCTTGTCTTCACTATGGTCTATACCGTCACTTGGTTGTTTTTTGGGTTCATATGGTGGCTCATCGCCTATATCCGGGGAGACCTGGACCATCTTGAAGATGAGAACTGGATCCCCTGTGTTGAAAATCTCAGTGGATTTGTTTCTGCATTTCTGTTTTCTATCGAGACTGAGACAACAATTGGGTATGGCTATAGGGTCATAACGGAGAAGTGCCCAGAGGGCATCGTACTGCTCCTGATCCAGGCTATTCTGGGCTCCATTGTCAATGCGTTCATGGTGGGATGCATGTTTGTCAAGATCAGCCAACCAAAGAAGAGGGCCGAAACCCTCATGTTTTCTAACAACGCAGTGATTTCCATGAGGGATGAGAAGCTCTGTCTCATGTTCCGGGTTGGAGACCTCCGCAATTCCCACATTGTCGAGGCTTCCATTAGAGCCAAACTGATTAAGTCCAAACAGACCAAAGAAGGAGAGTTTATCCCCTTGAACCAAACGGACATCAACGTGGGATTTGATACTGGAGACGACAGATTGTTCCTGGTGTCGCCTCTTATCATCTCGCATGAAATCAATGAGAAAAGCCCCTTCTGGGAGATGTCCCGCACCCAACTGGAGAAGGAGGAGTTTGAAATTGTGGTCATCCTGGAAGGAATGGTGGAAGCAACAGGTAAGGACTTGACAAAAGTCAGTCATAATTTTGAGGGGGGAAGGGGGAAAATGCAGTGCAGTTTGGCATTAAGATTTTACTGTCAATGTCACCTGGAATGAGAACATGTTGGGATTTGTTTATCTCTAATGACTGATTCCGGTGGGATATTGTGGTCTGAGATAACTAGCAATTAAAGGATGGGTCCTTTAGCTCATGTTGTAGTGTTTTGCACTGTTTTTTTAAGTCCAGGATTTAGATGAAGGGGTTAGTCTAGGAGCTGTCCATAATCACTTAGAACTGATCCATGGGAAAAAAGGAATGGACTAAGGGGATTCAAGAAGTCTCTTATGGTCCTGTTTCCTGTGATCAAAATTCATGGCGCAAATCTTTTTCCATTTCTCCTCTGTATTAAAAATTGGCTGTAACTGTGCTATTTTAGGTATTGCTGTAGTGTTGCTTTTTAATGGAGGCTATGAAGGAAGTGCCCAAGTATTACTATATCCCATAAAACAGCATGTGCTGAAACTGAATGACTTGCACGTGATGCAGGACATATTTTTTCAAAAGGAGCTCGAAGAGGAAAAATACAGAAACTACTTTTGAGACTCTTGCAACCCAGCAGCTGTTCAACAGCTTAAAACAATGCTGTGTAATGGGTAGATTAAGAGACATACTCAGCTGATTCCCAGTTTCCTCCTATGGGTGTATTTGTGGCAGGCGATGAAAGACGTCTGCGTCCGTATATAATAAATCTGGAAAAGTTGTGTGCCTCAGCTTTCCAAAGTGTAAAAAAGGGAGGTGGCAGTGTGCCTTTCAAGCTGAGCAAAGGGATGGCCACAAAGGCCTCCAGGCTCCTTTCCATGGGTGGGATGCAGTGTATCTCCTGGGGGTCTGGCTAGGGAGGAGGATGCTTTTACTCTGGACTCTCACCTAGAAGACATGGCACAATGGGGTCGTCTTGCCACTTGCAGCTAATTCCTTTATTCTGGGCTTTGAGGAGGAACTGGCAGTCTCTGTCTGCTGTGCTTCTAGCACAGCAAGTGTGTTTAAGCACCCTGAGATGCTGAGGCTCCCTTCAGGCAGGCTTTCTGCTTCTGGGGTTGGCAGCATGCCTTGGCCGAATCAGGGCCTTTAAGGGGAATGGGGCTACAGGCAGCACCGAGGAAAGAATTGCTATCTAGAGATGTGGAAACATGGAAAGAGTCAGATGCAAAAAAGCTTTTATAAATAGTTTTGCCCTTTGGTGTTTAAGGATTTTAGTTGAGGTGGCACTGTGAACCCAAGTTTTTTCTGTTGGTGGTGTTTGGATTTTTTTTTCCGTCTTGATGAGGCATGGGTTCTCTCTGAAACACTAGCAAGGGTTTTCAGTTTGATACGAGTACTCAGTGCTATCAGCACCCTGTCTCACAGACTCTGGTCCTCGCTTACTATTAATATTGTCCTCTTCTTGAGATTTGTCCTTGTTAGTCTGCTAACAGCCAGATGGAAGGGGAAATAGTCTCTTATTCCTGCATCTCAGACCTTTGCTCTTAAAGACAGCTCTCTAGAGAGCTAATTCAGTTTCCCAGTATCTCCCCTTAGTCATTAGGTGAATAGCAATAGCTGACTTTTCCAAACAGAACTAATGGGAGGTTATGTATAGACTGCACTGTACCTAGGCTGGAGTACTATATTGTAGAAGTGGAATTCATTTGGCATTACTAGGCAAATATTCTTTCCCAGCAGAGTATTGTAGAGATGTGGCAAAAGAAGGGGTGGGTGGAAGAAACTATCAAAGGCAAAGATTTGTAATGGAAGCTTGTTTTGTAGCCTAAACATTTGCTAGATACTAGAATCTCTCAATCTGAGCATGGAATGCAGTTCCTTGTTTGTCCAAAGCCTCTTTCCTCATCACACAGTGACACTATCAAATTCTGTTTGAACAGCTACTGCACTGCCTTCCTCTTATGAAAACTCAGCCTCTGCTAGATATGTATGAGAGGAAGTCATTATCAATAACAACCTCAAAATTAAAAGCATGGCATAGGAATAATATTGCTTTACAAATGGGCTCCTGTCCCAGAGGGATTGTACAGGCCAGTGTGTAATGATATTAAGGAGCATACATCTGTGGAAATGAATTATCCTGGTCTCAGAAGACAGGCTGTGAATTTCCAAAACTGGGGCTAGAAGAGCCAGTTTGCATCGAACTTGGAGCAGAGTGGACCTCAGATGATGCCGTTATCTGATTCAGAGGCTGAGACGGATTTCTGAATGACATACGGGAACTGGGGGGCTGTTATATTTTGCCACAATGAGAGTGGCTTGCAGAAGCACAGTGTTTGTGCTTTCCTGCTTTGTTCTCACACTTTGTAATAATGATAAAGCCGTTTGGGGGATATTATTTCCTACCTCCATACCTTAAAAATTACTCCAAGCAAATTCTTTAGGTTCTTTTCTTCCTATGTATTGTTCAAGCCCCATGTGCTTTTGGGAATGCTATCATTTACTTGCAACGTGACTTCTATTAAATCATGACACTGTTACAACCTGGTCAGGTTCAGGGCAGTATAAAAATGCAACAGACCATTTGTTCCTTTAGTAACCCCTATGAAAAATTAGGAACCACCATCACAGTGTTCAGAGGTACAGCTGGTCAGCATATATAGCTCCGTTCATGGTGCGCAAGAGGCAAGCGAGTCCTGCATGCTGTCTCAGAGGTGCCTCAGCTCTGCAGTTATTGTCGGGAGTAAAAATTAATGGAAACTTATTCCGTCTTTGGAGACAACAGCAAATCATGCCGCGAATGCATCCTGCACTGGTGGGGAAAAGAGAGCTGTATTTTTTCATAAGGTATTTTGAAAGCAGGTCAAAATGGCAATTGTCAACATGCAAATGACTGAAGAAATTTAAGTGTAATGTCTGGACTAAAAGCATGACTATTTTTCACTGAAACATTTGGGACTGCAATTTTGTAACTATTTCCAACCACATACATATTACAAATGTAATGTATTGTCTCCTTTCAAACAAGTAACTCTTCTCACTGACATTTAATTCTGATCCAGTGGAAGGCAAAGATGGTAAATAGTTTCAAACAAAAAGTATAGAACAGATTCTGAAGAGTTGAAACACTTCAAGTCATTGGTTTTCTTACAAAATGAAACATTGTGGTTTAAAACAATGTTTTTGTTTTCAAGTTGACTTGAATTCCCTAAACACTTCAAGTTGTTTTATTTACAAAGTGAAACATTGTGTTTTAAAACAATGTTTTTGTTTTCAAGATGACTTGAAGTTTTATAAGGATAAATAACAACACACTGAAGAATAGCAACACACAAGAAATGTACCAGCCAGCCTAAACTGCAATGTTTTAATTTCGCCAAAAAAGAAAATAAACATTTTATTATTCTGGTGAGAGCTCTCCAGGGACCACAGCTATTCTACTAACCACCCCATGAAGCCAGCTGCAGCAGAAAGCCCACTGACAGGGCTCTTTCTGATCAATATTTTAGCATGGTTGAGGCACTGTGACTCCACGAGAGGTTAAAAAATGCCAAAGGGAGACTAAGTTTCTGGGCAGATCTGTTGTGATCATTGCTGAGCGAAATGACCACTGTGAAGAGAAAATCAATATAGACGACAAGTGTTCTGACTTCCAGTGCTGCTTCGTGGGCATCTTGAAAGCAGCAGCGTCACTCACAGCGCCTACTTAATGAGTTGGTCACAGAGATTACTTTAGGGAATTAATTATCTTTTGCCTTATCTGAAAGGGACACTTGCCAAGATCAGCTGGCCCAAATTTGACCTGCAATAAAGGGGAAGAAAGTGAAGGTGGAAAATCTGTTTGCAAAGTGAATACATTTTTACTTTCACTGCCTTTCTGCTTCCCACAGTGGCAACAAAAAACGAGAGCCGTCCTGTTGACAGACTAGGCCTAGGCTGTTGTTGGCCAGCCCTCTTGCCCTCACCCTCCTGACCCTGAACTGGACGTAGTGTGTGAAGCAAGGCTGCTGGAACGTAGAAGAGCAGTGGAAATTCAGACCCCCCCTTCCATGTGCATGCAGAGTCACCTGGGTTATGGTGAAGAATTTGGCTGATTCAATTAGAGAACATTGGAGAGTCCGATTTTTTTTTTTCCTGTAAGCCATCACTCCATGTGATGACGCAGTCTGCACATCCTACAAGACTTTCTGGCAGATAATTTGAAGAGGCTCTCTTCTCTTCCAACTTCACCCTTCTGCTGCTATTTACTGACAATTAACCAAACCCTGAGTTATCAGTAGCTGTCCTGCAAACCTCATTCTCTATCTACAGTGTCCAGCATTGCTGTTGTCTGGGCACAGAGGTAGCAGTGCTTCTTACCTCACTCCTGGTCCTCACTGGTTTTCATTACCTCTTTTTCCCACCACCATTAAATAAGCCACAGGAGATAGTCCACATGCCTGATTAGTCCAGTCACTAAATGAAGTTTTAGTAAACTCTTAGGAAAGGATAGGCATGTATATTTCTGGCTTAGAGTCTGCGTGATAAAAAGTGGTTTAACAATTAGAAGTAATTTACCTCATCCTGTCCCTGTCAGAGCGTAGGCAAACAGCAGCTTTTCTGCACCTCAATTTATCCACCTTTGCAGAGGACACAGTAAAATTTCCTGGCTGTAAATATAGGACAAAAAGAAGCAGCCACAACATAAGATATCCTAAAATTAATCACGATTTTCATGGGAGAACAACAGAAGGGTGAAATTACTAAATGGAGTTTTCATGCATTCATCATCTGGTTTGGGTTGTCTTGTTGGTTTGTTTTGCATTTTGCATATAAATACGTTTTCTTTTCTGCAAGAAGGACCTTGCAGAAGTGTTACAGAAACTGCTTATATAATTATAGGGAAGATAGAGATGTCTCAAGTCACTCTTTTCACGAGCTGAATGGTCCTCCAGAGGTAGACGTTGGCAGGCTTGTCATCTTAGGTGTCTCTGCAGTCACTATAAATACCTTTGTGAGCGGCCTAAAGTTACATGGTGTGAGCTTGGTGCTCAGGTTCTGCCTGGTAGAGACATGGCAACGAAATCCAAGATCTTTAAACCATAAGGTCCTTTTCATTTTATTTTTTTTCATTTCCAGTGCCTAGGAGCTTTCGCATGCCTGGAGAGCATTCAGATAAATTAAAATCCTATTACTCTCCTCTGGCATAAAAATCAAAGTGAATCAAGCCCAGACATGTCCTCCTCTAAAGGAGACAAGCACAAATAATTGGAGGACCGTGCTCCTACCTTCCAATATTCCTTTTCAAGTTGGAGGAATATTGACTTTTTGGAGATTACAGTGTTCTTTGGTCTAATTAACGCGAAGGGACTAACGAATTTTATAACTATCCAAATGCTGATGCTAATCTATAGACATGCATTGCTTAATTAGAGTGATAGAACTTAAAATTTTCATGACCACTCCTTGCCATCCTAACTTATATCAATCAGTCTTGTCAGTATACGGCTGAGTCCATCAGTTCTTTCTCCGTACTCTTGTAGCGTAGGTGGAGCTCAGCTGAAGGAGCGGAGTGCGTATTATACAGCTTTGTGTGCATCCAGTACAAGGGGAAAAAGTCACCCTGCATACAATAGTGTATGAAAACAAGGACAGAGAAGTGAAATCACTTCCAGCAATATCTGTGTCTGAACTGCAGAGAGAGCCTAGCAAATATGGCTAACGTAACAGTCAGCATCCACATGACATTTTGCCAGCAGATAATCACTGAGCTCTGTGGCATTTAAATGAGGAGAGTTAATTTTAGGCTGATGAAAAACGTCTTGACAGCCCCAGGGGTTGGGATATCTCTACCCACTGAGAAAGTCCAGACCGTGTAGCAGTACTGAAAGATTCAACTATACTGTTGATGTGATCAAATTGAAGCCTGTGGCAATTTCTTGGGTTGGTGGGTCATGCTTTACGGTCCCCTTGCCCTCTCCGGTTAAACTGCCTGTAAATCTACTAGCTATGACGGTACGTTTGATGAAAATATGCATCCTCCAACAGTTGGAGAGAGACTGCTGGTTCATCTTTGGATAACCCAATAGCTGCAAATGCAGCTAGATTTGGCCTGTGATAATGAAGTTTGATTTTAGCTGGTAACCTAAGGGTATACAAGACCTGGAAATCAGGAGCAATCTCCACTTTTCCTAGCAGTGTGGCAGAGCCAGAAGTGTCTGCTCCGGTTGCATAATCAGTGGCATTGCAAGCAGTGAAACGTTCTGAAATCTGCAACTCCCATTGAGTACGTGGCAGAAAAACCAGGCTCCTTACTGAGGGAGCCATCAAATAACTGCTTTTTGTCAGCACGTATTAACATTCCTTTGTCTTTGATAAAATGTAAGCTGCTTGATCCCAACTGATTTTGATGACAGAGAAGTTCCTTATTGGTAGAGTTCCCTGACACCTATTTTACACACCAGTCTTTCCTCAGTGACTCTCTCTGTTCTCGAATGTAATGAAACACCTGGTTTAATACACATAGCAATATATTTTGTATCTTTTCATCTACTGGAAACCAGAAACGAGCCGTTTAGGAAGGGATCTATGGCTGCCTTAAACAGGAACATGCACAAACTCTGTTATTGATCTGTGATGTAGTGACTCCAGCCAACAGACTAAAAATCCACTTCTTAGGATTCTGCTATAATGACATTATCGTTAAAACTCTATGAAATGTTTATTGCAGAACTTGAAACCAGGAGACGGTCCTCTGGTCTCCAGCTTTCTAAAAAGCCTGGAACTGGTTCCAGCTTTATTGAAAACTTGGTGCATCTGCTTATAACTTTGTACAAACTTTTTTCTGGTTTCAATTAAAATTGAGTTTTGTTTGCAGCTGAAAGCTAAGCTGCTGAATTAAGAGATGAGAAAAGCTGTAACTAAAACTTGAAAGCTGAAGATTTCACATATCATTTCACATTTTCCACAATTGACAGATTGTACAAATTTATATTAAACATACTTTTTCATTTTTAAAACAGATTATTTAAGAGAAAATTAAACTTATAAGGGTCTTACTATCTGGAAAATGTAATACACTTGAAAAATAAAAATCTCTGTGACTTTATTTTTAAATAATGGCTTTAAGCTGCAAGAGGGTAGATTTAGATTAGATATTAGGAAGAAATCCTTCACCGCGAGGGTGGTGAGGCACTGGCACAGGTTGCCCAGAGAAGCTGTGGATGCCCCAGCCCTGGAAGTGTTCAAGGCCAGGTTGGACGGGGCTTTGAGCAGCCTGGTCCTAGCGGAAGGTGTCCCTGCCCGTGGCAGGGGGGTTGGAACTAGATGATCTTTAAGGTCCCTTCCAACCCAAACCATTCTATGAGTCCATTCCATGAAATAAGTTTTGAAGCACACCTAGTTAGACTGACAAAGGGGAAATGGGGATATTCTTTTGGCATGAAGCTTGTTTAAATGAAATGCCCAAGTCACCAAATACCACTTCTCTATACCAAGTATCTGCACCATTTCAACCCAAAATGTGTAGTTGTATCTACTTTAAGAAAATAATTAACAGCCTTTGTCAGGGCCATAAATACTACGGTTATTTTTGCAAGAAATTCTGAGACTTTGAAATCTCCCTCAATTTCTTGTGCTCTCCAAAATGTCAGTGCTTCAGGGTTGCACAAGACAGTGCTACTGCACTGAAGTAGAACCACAGTGGCAAAGTTGCTGTGATACTTGATGGATAGGAGCATACGGCATAACGAGTCCCTACACCCAAGATGTCCCATGGACTTGGATAAGCAAGGCTTATGAAATGAAACCGCTGACTTTTGCAGAGAGCCCACAGCCATGTAGGAAAGATGTTAGTTTAGCGAATTACTCCGCCCCACTGCAAGCTGAAACTTAGATATTCAGAGCGCGGAGGCCACAGTGCACATTGTACGCAAGTGGAAAGTGGCTGCATCCATATGCTCTTAATAAAAGTAAGGTTTATTGTTTCCACACCTCTTCTGTCATCTTTTTGCAGTTACAGAGGCAATAATTAGCTAGGGACATTACAGATGCATTAATTAACCAGGCTGGAGAGCACAGGGCAGCCTGCAAAGCAGGCACTTAATGGAATTTGAAGCACAGACAATGCTGTTGTTTACTGGGTAATGTAGGAGTTGCCAAGCAGTATGTCCCCACGCAATTAAAACACCACTGCACATGTGCTAAAAAGGAATATTTGAATGGGATTATGGAGCAATTACAAGTTGTCTTATTGTGCTGGCTCTCTGTACCCCTGGGGTTACAGAAAGCAGCTACTGCAGGAAGCTGGCAGTGTGCGGTATTTGGTTGCTGAAAGCTTTCTATTGTTCCTTCCTTAATTGAATACTTACAGCAGGAGATAACTATGATTGTGTCTCTGGAGTTCAGGTTCACTGTCAGATTCTCCCCCCAGGGAAGGAGCTATTTCAGGCTCTGATTATAAGGCAGGAGTTCCCTTAGGATGTGTCAGGCACCCACATTTAGCAGGAACACCCCATCTTGGCCTTGCGGACAGCTACATGGTACCTTTACGCAGCACTTAGAAAGCCATGACAAGAATCAGCCAGTTCATTCACAGGACCTAATCCTGTGAGCCTGAGTGGTCTCCTCTCTCTGCTGGGCTTTGAAAGTGCTCGGAGCTTGGAGGAGGCACTTGAAGGCCTTTGTGATTTCTGGTGTAAAACCAGCTCTGTCTGAAGGAAAAAGGACTAGTTTATTTTAACTGTCTCCTTACTATGCACACACATGCTGCTGGTTGTATGGCATTCTGGCCTCCCAGCATGAGGGAGCATCAGAAAATGGGCTTAGTCGTGTGTTACTGACCCTCAGAACAGCCTGTGATAAAAGTCCTTGCCCAGGGAGGTCAATGGTATGATTAAGTGTCAGAGACACAGCAATCCTGAGAAAAACTGTGGCAGGACTCAGAAATTAGTAGGACTCCGTGAGCTGCTTGCGTGTTGAGCTGCTCTTTGCTAGCTGATAGAAGGGAGGGAAGATTAACCAGGCTTCACCTCGAGGGCTGAGGAGTCCAGGGCGGGTGACGCTGCACGTTGCGGTGTCACCTGAAGCATATAGTCAGGAGTGGTCTCCACGCTGTTTTTTAGTTGTAAAGCAAGAGCTGCTAGTTTCCTGAAAAGATGCTGTACCTCAATAGAGCCTTTCCTTAAGGCAAAAACACTTGGGGTAATTTTCATAGCAGCCTCTGCATTTCCTAGTGCCTTCCGGTGCAGGAAGCAGGCACGCTAGAACGCTGTGACTAACTCTGTACTTGTTGTTCCTGCCCAGAAGCAAATACTCCTGCAGATCTTCTTGGGGGGGGAAAATTGGCTTTTCAGTCTGTGAAACAGAACTGGAAATTTCTCAAAGTGTTGCATGTGTCACTGTCCCTCTTTTTCCCCTTTTAAGAACCAAAAGCAACTATATATTCCTGGCCTGATAGCTTTAAGCTAAAGAAAGCAGTAAGAGACAAGTAAAGCTTTCCGGGGAACTTGCTTTTTAGGGTGTCTTTTAATGGACTGGAGCAATTATGAGAACAAAATACTCGACTTTTCACAAAGGTGCTTTTTTTTTTTTTAAGGAAGGGAGTTTTCTGATTACTCTGAGATTTCAGTCACTTAGTTGAGCTCACGTGGTGAGAATACATTATATGCTCTTCCCTGAAGCATCTGACACTGCTGTTTTTCCCCCTATTCATTGCTTTAGAGTTCTGTTTGTGTACTTTGGGCTGCAGGAGTTAGACTTGGAAGTACTGGCCAGGAACTGGATCAAGTGCATGTTTTGAATGTATTCCAGTCAGGCCTATCTCTCACCCTCCAAAAGAGAACAGTGGGAGGACTTTGTGAGGTCAGGTTTTCCAAATTGCACTAGAATTAGTTCCAAAATCATAACATCATTAGGACAAACAGAAGACAAACATTTGGAAGAGAAGTCAGCCTTGACATTGGCAGGTGATTCCAAGAGAATTTGTTCACAGTTACGTCAATGCTGAACGCTTATCCCTGCTCTGCAAAGCTTCTCTTTAAACTGTTTCAAAGTAAATAAATAAACTCTGATCCTTGGGGCTGAGAAGCATCTTGACAAAAATCAGTTTCATACTGCCCACCGTTCATTCAATCCAAAATCCGTTAACACATGGAATTCAATATGCTTCTGAGCTTGACTGTGTGGTGTTGTGGGTTTTGGTTCTGCCAGCCCAATACTGTTGGATTGAACCCTCCAGAAGTATCTAAAAGCCAGCTTGCCATATAAATCCCTATGAGTTGTGGCCCTCTCCACCTTTCTGGCTCTAGGACTTGGTGTCTTAGCCTAAGTGCAGGAGGGAATTGCTGGCACTGCTGTAGAGGGGTGGGGTCAGACACAGGGGGAGTGTGGGGCAGTGGTTCACTCAGCTTAGGGGCTGTGTGGGTCAGGATTTGAGGTGCATTGGCAGGGTTGGATGTCATTCCAGCACGATTCACCTGAAGTGCTGTTAGTATCAGCCATGCAAGCAACACCTCAACAGAGCAATGTAAGGACAGAGAGAAGCGTCTTAGTGGTACCAGACTTCAAACCTGTAAGCACAAGGTTCAGGAAACAGTCTGAAGACGCAGCGATGAATCCATCCCTTTTCCTTTGGGTGCTCAGCTTTTTCATGATAGAGGCTTTTGTGAGGCTTATAAAGCGAAGACCTTTTCTGTGTCCCAGAGCAATCAGGTATGGAGATAACATGGAAGTGCTCTTAAATGAAGGACGTGGTTGGGTGAACATGTAAGAAAGCTTTGCATTTAACAACCCTTTGTTTCTACCCAGGGATGACTTGCCAGGCTCGCAGCTCCTACATGGACACCGAGGTGCTGTGGGGACATCGCTTCACTCCTGTCCTCACCCTGGAGAAGGATTTTTACGAAGTCGACTATAACAGCTTCCATAGCACTTATGAGACCAACACTCCTGTGTGCTGTGCCAAAGAGCTGGCCGAGTCTCGCCGGGAAGGCCAGCTCCTCAGCCACCTCTCCAGTGCCACCCTCCTGAGCGGAGGCAGAGAAGCAGAGACAGGAAAAGGGGAAGAAGAAGAGGAGGAAGAAGGCAGGGAGCCAGCAGGATTGAATGGAGCCAACGGGACAGCAGGAGAGGTGAAAGAAGCTATGCCTGTGTAACACATGAACTGCTGGACAGTAGATACCCACGTACACTTACTGGGAGACTGTGGCCTGGCGAGTCAGGAGCTGACTGGGAGTCAGAGAGCTGAGATTTATGTCCAAATCTCTGCTGCCTGCTGCTTGAGCCTGGCGAGTCACTGCACAGTGCTGTGCCTCGGTTTCCCTCCCCTTTTATCTGTACAGTTGTTTGCAAAGCATTTTGACCTCTATGGACAAGGGTCACTAAATATGGTCACTGTTAAAACTGAAATTCCCACCACGGGTTGTTTCAAAAGATGTTCTTTGGCTGTTCAGAACTCTTCCCCCTTGAGAGGGTATTTAAAAAGTAAAAGTCCAGAATGTCCCATCTCAGTATGAAGAATGTGGTTTCATACCTTCATTTAATTTGTGAGTTAATGTATTGTAGACATTGTTACTGCTAAATTAAAAGAAGAGGAAAAAAAAACTCTCTGGTATGTAGTGAAGTGTTTTGCCTTCATGCATTTACAAATAGATCTTAGCGTTTTCCTCCAGGATCACAGTCGTCATGATTTATTTCCTGCAAAATGTCTGATATTAACAGGACAACTTTCCCTGCAAACCTTTAGCACGTTTACCCAATATTTTTGACTGTCTCTTCAAACTGAAGTGCTATCTTTGTGTACTCTTTTCATGGAATCTCTGACACATTTCACAGGCTGTCCATGATCAGAGAAAGTTTAGATCTTGTCCCAGTGAACGTTTCTTCTGGCCTGGCTGTCCCAGTTTCAGTTCCAGTTGGTGATTTAAAACAAAGTACGTAGCCATCTGGGAGTTTGAAATGTTCTGGAATTTCAGAGTCCCTGGAGTTGTACTTACTGGGTAAATAACAGTTTGCAAAATTCTCTGCTTTTCTGTAAAGCACGTATTTAAACTAAAGGTTTAGATGCTGATCTTCCTATAGCAATAGGAACATGCACTGACATAACTGAAGCCATCTGGTCAGGCTAGTGCAAGCATGTTAGTTGGTGTCCAAAATCAGGATCAGTTCCCCACTTTTGTCAGTGGCAAGCAACAACGTCTCTGGAGGTCCCATGCTAACCTGCCAATAACGTCTTGAAGTGTTCTAGGCATGCTTTGTCCTGCAGCCCAATTAAGATTGCTACTCCTGTGAAGCACCAAACTGAGTTAACAAGTTCGGTCTTTACAAAGAGGTAAGCACAGAACCATACTTCCCCAAAGAGGATTGTCATGTCCAGAAAAGAGGTGAAGTCTGCGAGATGAAAAATTTTCAGAAATTTGAACAACACAGACAAAAAAATGGCCTTGTTGGGGAAAATCTCTTCCCTTACCCCCGAAAATTTGGTGGAAAATATAAGATACCTGCAGAATGACTTCTTTATCAAAATGGAATGAAGAATATATAATATGCAAGAGTTATTTTTCATATAGGAAGGACTGTATGTTATCTGTGAAATAAACATTGTAGTAGGCTTGGACTGAGCTGCACACTAGGGATCTTAAATACGGTTTTGCCTCTTAATACAAAGACAAGACAAACTGGAAATAGAAAGCAATGGTTTTATTGACATGTAAACAAAGAAGAGAATACTATCTACAGGGGTCAGAGGTACTATTTAATTAGACACCTAATGTTATAATGTAGATAAAAGAGAAATTTATATGTCTTTCTGAGGGAGGTGGAAAAATGAACATGACATGACTCTGTTGTGCCATGTTAAGAGCCAGCAGTCAGCTTGGCCTCCAGGATATAGGAATTACTGTTACGTTATACAGTAAGTTTCAAAGTGAAGTAACTTCATTTGAAACACTCGTCAGTTCTAGAAAGCATCATGCAGACTTGGAGCAAGTAGTGTTTTTCAAAAAGGTCTCATTTTAGTTTTTCTGCTCAGCTTCCTCTTTTTCCACACTAAGCCTCAGAGGAACAGAAGGAAGAAAACAGGGAGAAAAATGGGAGAGGTTTCTTAGAAGGGTTTGTTCTTTTTCTGAGACCCTCACTTCTCACCCTACCTCTGCAAAAGAATTATGTGTCAAAATTGGTTTTCAGCATTTTTTTGTTCTGTAGCTGAAGTGAACTCCTAATGTAGGGGGTAGTAACGGAAAGTAGAACAGTAACTGATCTGTGCAAGTCAGAGGCAATTTCAGCCCCTCAGAGAGGTGTTACGTAAGCTCTACCCAGCGAGCTGACTTGCCCAGCTCAGTTCACCATGAGAGAGGGGCCCTTGCGTGATGCCAGAGATAGACAGCTTGGAAAATGGGACTAGATTGCCTCTGCACCTTTCTTCTTCATGGTTGTTACCCTCCAGAGAGAAGCTAGCTATCTTCAAATACCCAACAAGTTATTTCATCTGCTCATTGCCCTCGAGATTTCATCACACAAAACTGCTCTTTCCTAATACTGTCAAGTCTGAGAAATCATATATCCTGCGTGTTAGGTATTGTTGTTGTTGCACATCAGGTACTGCTAGAAGAATAATTGCTGGATGGGGCGTAGTGGAGCAGGGTGCAAATCTATTGCAGTGCATGGGGAGTAAGACAAGAAGCGTATTTCTCCCCTCTTGAGCAAAGCCCTTAAGCAGCTGTGTGCTCTGTTGGCTTCATAGCCTATTTCTGAGTTTGAAATTGGCAAATATGCCACAGTACCTCCTTGAATCGATGCTTCAAACAGCACCAGCGTGAGCAGTAGCAAAATAACTTCCCTGACTTCTGTAGAATAGGAGAAACATCCTCCTGTGTTTTTTAATAAGCTGAGCAGATCTGGAGGAGGATATCCTCCAGAGCTGAAAGCACATGAATTTGATATATAAAAGGTGGGGAACCATATTTTCAAGTTGTGTAGCATGGCAATCGGTTATGTGGGTTTTGGTGATGCAATCAAGTCGTACCCTTTCCAAAGCATTTCAGGCAGGCTCCAGGACTGTCCTGTGTTCTCCTTTTCCTGAAATGTATCCCAAAGAGAGATTTAATTGAGTGAGCGTATTGAACTTTTCTGAAAGTAAGGGAGAGAACCTCTTCCAGAATTGTCATCTCTGAAAATTATATCCATTTCCCTGCTGTTCTGCAAGCGTGTGCAGGACAATAAACCATGGGAATAAAAGCATAATAGACCCACTCTTTGCTGTAATGAACATTTAAATACAACTCTGCATCTCTTATGTGAGTTGAAATAGCTCACATGGATATGTCCACCCACATAAGTATCCAATATATACTATACACTCATCAGCCTCCGTACTTTCAAAAATATTAACTAATACTCCACAAGAAACATTTATAACCTGTAAACACACTATTCATGCACAAATAACCATTCACATTTATATAATGGACCCAGTAAACAAGCTAAAAATACATATTCAAAACATTGAATAATTACATCTGCCTTATAAATGTATCACTGATAAGCAAAATTCACAACAGTATCCATCCACAATAGCGTACATTTGTGTAAGTGTCTGTGTACATAAAATAGCCAGCTCTCCTGCCACACGCATGACAGCATCTCTCGGCAGCTACCCCTGTTGTGCGTGTACACAAAGCGTACACCGTTATTCTCACACACACCCCCAGACAAACTTGCATACCTGAATCCTGGATTTTAAAACACCGGCTGAGGACTGTATTATTCATCGTGAGTCCAGGTGCCTTCATACAGACATAAATGTGCACGTTGTCTTTCCAGCAGGTAAACCTATGTGTTCAAATGATTTTCCAACGCCATGCAGCTGAACCCCGCACTGCGCAACACAAACACATCGCGTAACCTCAGCAGTGCCGAGTCATGAAAGTAATTTAATTTCAGGTGTGTGTTTCTGTCCTGCAATCATTAATGAGAGTTTTTGAGCAAACAAAAGCAGCGTTTCTTGTTCTTTATTTTTCTCCTTGTGACAGGACAGTTGGGAAACACCTTTCTAATGCAGGAGAGTCAATGAGCTGTGAATGGAGGCAGGAAAGGAGAATTGCTTACAGTGAAGGCTTTGTCATTCTGCTTGATTTTGTTTGAGGGTTTGGGGATTGGAGTGGGAGGGAGCCCTGCAAGCCAAGTCACTTTATTCTATCAGTCGCTTTCCTAGGCCTGGCTTTTTAACTGTTCTGTTCTTGTGCAACGTCACTGGTGCTCGGGTACGGCCAAGCTGACCTGTATGCCTTGTTCCTTTTTTCTCTTGTACAAGTTTCCATGCTTCTGCTTATTAAGACTATTCGTTTTGACTAAAGTATGTTTCTTAGACTGATCTGAAGATATCCAGAGATGAAAAATCCAGCTCTTTTCTTGGTAGTTGGTTCCAGGAGTTCATCAACGTGACTGTTAGAAATGTACCTTTACTTTTCATTTTAATTTACCTGGCTTTAACTTTCACTCATTTCAAGACCTGTCACTCATTTTTTAGGCTTGAATTTACCCCCTCATTGTTTTCTCTCGCTTGTTATTATGAATATATTTCCATCAGAAATAGTGGATCATGAGATAAGAGGGAATATGTTATTTATGCTCAAGTAATTAATACCCCGTGATAAGCTCGGTGCATCGCCAGCCGTATCTGCTGCAATATATGAGAGGCATGTTGCCAGAATGTGTTAAGCAGCAGTTTGGTGGGTGATGGAGAGGATACTTAATTAAGTTACAGGGAAACTAGGCAAGCTTTCAGTCCATCCATAAAAGTGGCAGCAGTTTCCATTTCAAGGCTAGCGAAACAGTGATAACTACTGAAAGTCCGATTCTGATATTTTGCCTGACACTAATCAGACTTCATTTCCAGGGATGCATGGTCATTTAGATGGGTGGGAGAAGCAGGAGAATCTAGCTGTTGGCATTTCTTTTTATGAAGAAGTCAAGTCCAAATTCTGATCTCATTTAGGGAGATGGTTCTCTTTCAGGGAAACGGGGAGACATTCCAGTGGAGCCCCGGGGGTCCCTCCGCTTTGCCAACATCTAGCAAACCTGAACTCATCCCTTAAGTACTAGCAGTTGTGCTTTCAGGGAACGGAGGGGAGGGTTGTGTTTTCAGACTTTATTGTGCGTAAGAAAATGCATACAAAGGTGGCTGGTGTTGAATAACATGTGCTGGTGGGATCACTTCTGCTAAAAAGTAAAGCCTAATTCTGCAGTTTTGCTGGAGGAAGTTTTGTTATTTGCCTTACGGGACTGTCTGGGCATCCTGCTTAAGCTAGAACCAGGTAGCACAAACATGCAACTACTTTCCCAAAAGCATGAAATCTAACTGAAGTCCCACTGGAGGCTGTGTTTCACGTGCTGATATGAGCACAATTCTAGAGTGACTTCAGTGATGCCACTGGTTTAGCGCGCACTGAAGGTCACCTGTGTAAGCAAACAGAGACTTTAGCTCAGTGGGGTGAGCTGAATGAGTGAAAAAATAGCCTGTTTTAATTAACTCCAGTAAAACCAGGAGTAACTCCTCAGAATTAAAGCTCTATTTTGGTTGGATCAGAACCAGGACATGAAGGGGTAAAAAGGTTGTAAAGCTTTGCTTTTATTCACAAAGTATTTGAACCATAGTCCATCTCTAAGTAGGGACAGAGAAGAAAATCAAAGACCTTCCCTTCCCTGGAAGTAGAAATGAGATGATCAGTGCAACATAGTATTATTTCCCACTCTCTAGGTATCTCTTCAACCCTGCAAGAACAAGACTGGCTTTGTGCATATCTGATACAGAGCCACTATTACTGCTCCTGCCACAGAGAGGGGGGCAGGTGTAGCACTTCACAGCAAAAAGCTGAGCCTTTAAATTAACACTCAAATACTGTAAATAACAGTGGGCAAGGAGGAGGGGAAACGCCTTGGCTGAGCCATCTGAATAGGGTTTAGCTTGCCGAAGAAGATGGCAAGAGCTCAGTGCCTCCTGAGTGAAGCCATGGTCCGTCTAGCCAAAGCAATAGCAGGGGGACAGTGAGGTGGTTTTGGCTCATGAGGTCCCATCATTACCCACTGCATGAGGAGTGGCTGTTGGATTTAACTGAGTCTGATTTAATACCAAATAGGGCAAGTTATTTAAGGAAGGGTGATTCAAAATTGAAACAACTCTATTCTTTCAAGCCTCATCTTGTAATTGAAATATTCATAAAGCTCCTCATTCAGCATAAGACCATTGCAGGAATATTTTAAGGATTTCACACTTTTTGCAGTTACAATGTGCAAATTCAGCAACACTAGCCTGCATTTTCTGAGTGCAAATGCATCATATTTTTGACCCATCGCTCCTTCAGTATATTTTCCCTTAAGGGACTTTTTGTCAGATGGAATGAAATTGTGTTTTTATAGTATGCACAAACAGCAGCTATGGGCTAGGTTGAGAATCCACCGAACTCATTGTCCTGGTCAGTGAAGGCTTTTGGGGTTCATGTCAGAAAAACCCAATCTTAAAATAGGTTCTTTTTTAATTTGACCGTGGTCCTCAAATCCTGCATGAATTTAAAGCTCACAAAACTAAATGCAGATAAAGCCAAAGCTTAATAAATAATTCTATGAATGTGTGTTTCTATCCCACAGAGGAGGCAAATGCTTCCCCCTTTCTACCTTTGTTACCCAAATATCCAGTAGCGCATACATATGCTTGTGTGCAGCTAGCTAGGCAGTGAAACTGAAACGTCTGTTCCCATTGCCCCAAAGTGAAAGAAAGGCACTGTAGGAAATCATAGAAATCGAACAGCCTGTCAGATAAAATACCTGACGCGAATCAGGATGACAACTATAACCCTCCATGTTTATGCAGATTTATCACTGAATGAGAAGAAAACCTCACAGTAACAGGAAAATTAATGACGGTAAAAGCTATTCAGTATTCATACCCCCCCATGTTTGTTCCGGGTTGTTCTATCATGTGTCCGTCATTTTTATGCCAAACAAATGAGCAGTACAATCACTACTGAATTCACGCCCCATCTGCCTCCCTCGCATACGGGAGCAGAGCTCAGCTGTTTCTCTTCCTCCCAGAATAGAAAGAGGAGAGACAGATGCCAGGTGCAGGCAGAGAGAGTCATTGCCTGATGGACCCTTGAAGGAAGGCCATGAGGGGTTTGTCCTTCCCAGAACGAAACTTCTCTTCCCTGCCAAGCTGAATAAAGAGACAGACCGCATGGCTTCAACAGCAATTGGAAACGGAGAGGGAGTAGGACCGGGACCCCCCTCCTGGGGGGCAGTTGGAACAACTCTCCAAGTACTTTTTGATAGCAGAGAAAAGACATTTTTTTCACATTTAATTTCCCAATGTCAGGTTTTATTCAATCATAGCTGTCTTGCTGCCCTGTGCTTCCCCTGCCTGATTTTTCTACCCATCTACGTTCAGCCTTCCTGCAGTGAGATTGCAAGCTCCTGGGTGCAGGACTGCCTCTGTTGTGTCTGCAGAGCAGCTAGCACAGCGGGGCCGAGCCTTGCAGTTGTTCCTGCAATACACGCGCTAGCCAACCATAATAATGAACTGAATGAATAACTGGTCCTTAGCTGGTGGAAATGAACAGCTAGCCTAGAACAAAGTCCAGTGCTTCATTATACACAATATTGAAGAAGGCAGCATAATTGATGGCTAAGGCAATGGGCTGTGACTCAAAGAACTTGCATTTTATCCCTGACTTCCACTGACCCCCCCATATAATTCTCTGCGAGTCGGTGCTTACACGTGTTGCTTTGTTTGTCATATCTGTTTAGGCTCCAGTTCAGGAAGGCCCATGAGCGTGTCCTGAATTTTAAGGTGGTTGATTTTTTGAGTTGGGGCTTTACGACTGCAATTTAACTGAGGCCAGAGCTATTTCTTATTCCGGGTTCATGCAACAAACAGTGAAGTGGGACACCATCACAGGGCATCGTATAGCCCTTAAAAGAAGGGTAGGTCAACTTCCCTGTGATTTCCCTCTGGTCAGCATGGTCACTGATGTGGATAAGAACCAGGCTTGTCCGGGAAAAACTGTGGCCAGATAGGGGGGGGCAAATTGGAGGGGAGACTCAAACAGGGGAGAGTGAAGCCAAATGTCAGACCATGCAATCATGCAAACTCTAAGATGGGACATTTCTGACCTTCAAAACCTGCAGGCCCATGTGCTTTTACATGGAGAAAGCGGGGTCTACAAACCAAATCCCCAAGAAAACCAACTTTCCATGGGGCAGCCTGACAGAAGTGGGAATGGCTCTTCATCCCCACGACTGAGCAGCGTCCCTGCACGGTGCAGTCCGTGCAAGGAATGTGATCAGCTTATGCCTTATTTTGATGGTTGACATGGGGTTTAAGTAGCGTTCAGAGTAAGGACAGTTTCTGTACCTGGAATAGTAATTGTTCCATTTACATAAAACATATTGCTTAAATTGCCTGAGCGGTTGTACTCTTCTGATGAGCTTGCCCCCTCCCTAGCTTTGTCTGTTTCAGGCTTTATTTATAGGCTCCCCTGACCTTTTCATTACTCGGAGTCTCTCATGGATCCTGTCCTCTGTATGTTACCACATCGGTTTTTCTTGTCCTGTTTGACATTTAATTTTTATTACCTGTAGTGTAGGTAAAGCTGTTTTTCTTTGTTTTCCACCTTGGGTTCTTCTCCTGCTCTCTAGGCAATAAAAACTGTCATTCCAGAAACACAAGGGAGAATTTTCGTTCTTGACATTTTGAGATTTGGAAAATTACACAGAATCACAGTATCATTAAGGTTGGAAAAGACCTGTAAAATCATCAATTCCAACCAGCAACCCAACACCACCATGCCCACTAAACCAGTTTAAGAAGTCGATAGTGTGCGTGCAGGAGTTAATCTAAAGTCATGCAAGGATGTTTTCTATGTAATAGTAAGAAAATACATTTCAAAGTAATGTATATATACCCTGAATTAAAACTGGATTTAAGGTTAATAACGTCTCCTTGAGATGATGGGAATTACAGAGTGGGTACATGAAAATGAGCCCCATTGCTGACCTTCAGGGTCTAAGTGTGTTCCTCAGTATCTTGTAGCACACCAGAAGGTATCCACTGCTCACTGGAAAACCCTTCTGCACCTCCTACTTCTTATGTGGCTGGCACTCCTTCCATTTTGTGCAAAAAGTGGGAGCACATGATTAGCCTTTGGGTATGATGGAGAGACACATGTTGAAGTTTTCCAGCTGTGCTTAATGTATTTGCCACACCCTTTGATGAGGAATCTCTTGTTGTTACTCATTTAACTGAAAAATCACATTAACTCAAACAGTTTAAGCAGAAAAGCAAGTAAAGGGACTACTCACAACGACATCCAAAACAGTTAGGAGTGTTTGTGAGAGACAGATGAAGACACACTTCCATTAGCTCGTCTTTATTTGGGAGGTTCCTAGCAATTAACAGAAGCCTTCTTTCACTCTTAGATCATGGGTTGTCTCCTGTACTTTACTGACTAATTAACAAATCCTTGCCTCAATAAGATAAAATTCTCTCCATCTTTTTGGTGACTCATTGTACATGTTTCACTGTGAAGTATCTGACGTTGAATTTATAGTCTATAGTAATCTGTACACAAGCACGTTTATACAAACGTTTATTGAAAATAGACATCCAGCTCATTTCTGACACTAATGGACTGTAGAGATGCATAAGCTAATGCCAAATCTCACTAAAATTAAATACTTTAATTCTGTTCAATAGAGCAACTACATTTCCAAATGCCAGGAGAAAGCATCCCAAATAAAAAGTTTTTGAGGTGAATATTGATATATTCTATATTCCAAAATAATGGAGTATTTCACATTCCTTTTAGATTAAAAGTTGAAAGCAGATCTCTGAATTTCACATGGGACAGTGGTATTATTTACTGAGCAATAGTATTTTGCTACTGTGGGTACAAGGGAATATCAGATGTCTGGAAGAATTAATGACTATTCAAGGAGGACTGCTTTGAAATGATCTTCAGCTGATAGCTGCGTTCATTCATACACATTTAAGTAAAGCTTAGATTTGCTCATTTTTCATATGCCTTCCGTAGAAGGGAGGAAAACAATCAGGCTGTGCTTTTATAGAGTGAATTTGAAATTAAAATTAGACATTTAGGTGTCATTTCAGTTGTAAAGTAGCCCTTAGTTCTGATGGTGGGAACAGGGATTCCAATTATGTTTAATTTGTATGCACAAGGCTTGGTTAGACAAAGTATTAAGGATTCTTAGTGGTTCATAATATTTCCATAGTGTGGAGGGCTTTTCAACACCGTCATTAAATTAGTTCTTGGAAGCAGTTGTTCACTATATTAATGTAATATATCCCACACATAGTAAACCAGACTGTTTGGCCTTTCAAATGAAAGGGACCCCAATCTTAATAAATATTGAATTATAAAATCCCTGTATAGGGAATACAAGCTAATTCTTTTCTTTTTTCACCAGCTGTGAACTGCTACGTGTGATGTATGGTACAAACTCTCCAGGAAAGAGGAGCAAATTGAAAACACTGCCCCTGTGGGTTCCCTTATTAGACTTGAAGTGACTGTGAAATTCACAGGACACAGCTCATTAAAACAAGGCTGGCAATCTGTGACCTCTTGAGTAGGAAGAGAAGATCCATGCTGAAAAACAGGCTGTTGCCTTGATGGTGGGGTAACTCAGCTATGGAGGAGAAAAATTTGTATAGCTGCTTATTAACCCACTCGTTACCAGAGCACGTTGGGCCTTATAAAATGCATCTGCAGGAGAACAGGCGAGCAGTGGGAAGGTTGCTCCAGCCCAGTTAAAAGAGAAATGGTGGGACCCCTGGAGAGCTGTTGTCATTTCCCATCACGGCTCCCACTCTCTGAGGGGTGTTGTGCTTCTTGGACACGTTAATGATCTGGTATGCGATGCATAAGGTAATGAAAATTTCAGTGGCTGGGTATTTCATCCAGTAAAGTGGAAATTCAGCACACCACAGGGCCGTGAGCTAGATAGTTGCTTTTAACATCACTGAGATGTTTAAGCGGTATTTGAGGTTATGGCCTAACGCTTGCAGTGGAGTCCCTGACCCGGGTGAGTGTATCAAGAGCAGGAAAGTTCCGTCGGTATCCTGGGCTCTCCCACAAAATAACAATCTCCATGGAGTACCTGGTGTTGCATTCTGTCCTTTTGGTAACTGAGCTTTAAGAGCACCGTGCTTTGTATGTGGAAAAAAAAATATATAAAAAAACTCTATAAAAAAAACCTGAGTTGCAGGAGGAAGTGTCCCGGCTATTGTAAATCAGCATAGCTTTATAGAACTGTCTGAAGCCAGACAAGACGGTAGTCTGCAGCAGACAATCTGACTTGCCCTCAGGCATAAGTCTTTAAAATTCCTGTGTGAGTGTGTGCTATCTAGGGTGCTTTCTATTATGTTAGTACCAAACCTGGTATAGTACAGTTTGGTACTGAATATTCAGTTACAGGTTGTTTGCACTGAAGAAAAGAACAGGGTAATTTTTCCACCAAGTTACTCCTGGTTCTAATAAAACCCATTCTTATGCCCCTAGAACCCAGGGCAAAAATGTGGCAAGAATGATAACATTTTCTGCTTGAAAATCTTAGTAGTTAGGTTCAATCCCTATAGTGATCATCTAATTCTAGTCTGACATTTTCTGTGAGTGAATAAACCTGCATCTTAATTCTGTGCCTGTCAAAGATTAAATAATGCAACGTCAGCTTTTAACATGATTGATCCAAATAAAGACCGTGAAGAACGTAGCCTGGTTGGAAACATTCAATGGAATAATACATTTCAGAGAGGGTTCCCCCCCGTCACTGCTGATGTGAAAGAGTTGAATTGTGGGAAAAGAAAAAATGAGATGAGAACACTTAAGCTGATGTCGCCCTGCATGAGGGAGAGTAGAAGCTGAATACAAAATGGGGTCAATAATTATGAGTGAGATTCATGCTCTAGTGAACTAGGAAAGACTGCTCTGATGTCTTATGAAAATCAGGTTTGCCTGAGGCATGCAAAATTGCATTTCCAAAATGACCAGTCAGTCACAGATGAAAATTTTGGTCCCGCTCTCCATGGTGGAGGAAGGAGCTAGCAACCCTTATTTTTGACATGTGGGGGATTGGTAACTTTCCCTTGGACTTGTAACTTTCCCTTAGGAAGAATGGGAAGTGGGAATTCAAGAAACAAGAGTCTTACAAATTTCTCATGCCTTTTGTGCCAATCTTACTATTCTTTTCAGGGAGAGTGAGGGATGTAGAGACGTCTGACTTGAAGTAACAATAAGGAAAGCACTTTATGATGTTGAACTTTATGCTATTGTGGTAGTTGTCTATCATATACCTGAAAGTATCCGGTAGTCTCTGAGCCACTGGTTTTTTTATTTGTTTTTCAATTGAAAATAGGTTCTAAATTCATCCTGTTGTAATTCTGACATAAAGAAGCAGCCTTTTCCTGATCTAAATCAATTTGATGATTCACTTCTTACATGGTCTACTGATTGTTACAAGGATGAAATGATAGTCTTTGTAAAATGATTGTAAAACAGTGGCCTGGCTCATAAATGTTTTATTCTTGTATCAGTAATTCTAGTAAGTGAACGTAACTTTACTGTAGGTAATCTTGAGTGCTGGGAGGCCCCTAGGCTGACAATGCTGAAAAGGAGAGGTCTTCCTGAATATTCAATCTGCACAAAGCGCAGAAAAGAAGATAGCTAGGGAGGTAGATAGAAGGAAAGAGAGAAAGAAAACAAACAGAGAAAGAAAACAAAGAAAGGAAGAAAGCCAGGAAAGTACAGGTTTATTTTTAGGAAGTGTTTATTCTTAGCAGGGGTAAATCGCAGCCAGGCTGGATTCAGGAAAGCATTTGTACACAATGTTCTGATATGCAGGCGTCCAGATACCCTTCAAGAGCCCAACATGCAGGGTACAGGTTGGCCAGCCCTCCATTAGCTTGGTTCATCCCAGGAAAAGTGTCTGATTTCTTTTGCACCTATGCTATTAATAACTGAGGTGGAAGGGGAAAACTGATAGGTTTTAAATACTAGGATCACTCTTTAAAGTCAAATTATATTTGGCATATACATTTATTTCCATCCCAATTAAATTTGTCATTGTCTTTTAAATAGTGCATGTTCCAAAGATGAAGTAGGAAGTTACTGGAAAAACTCTAAACTGCTGTCAAGGGGATTCATATATCTTACCTAATTGTCACCGAGATGGATGCTTTGGGAATATTTCCAAGACTACACTTGGGTCAGCAGTGACACTTTGAACACATCTTACTGAAGTCGTAGCAACTGGTGAGGGATGGGAGTGATATTATGTCCTACATGGCTATCCTAAAGACTCTGGGATAAGCTGACACAGCCTGGCACCCTGTGCTCCTGGTGAAGCCCAGTGAATCTTTAGCACATCTGGCAATGCAGGGAAGTTTGTTCAGTAATTAAATTACTAGTTTGGGACTGTGAACCTTAAACTTCCTCAGATGGTTGGTCACGTATCAGTGGACACATCGGACCCCTTGCTGGAAGGTTGTGCTCCCACTATTGTTGCACATGGAAAACTGCAGGAAAGTTACAACTTGGATGAAATAAGCCCAAAAGGTACAGGGCCTTGCTGAGAGGATGCTCTTCTTGTATGGCTTTAACTCCAAACTGTTTACAAAGAGAAGGGAGAAAGCGGACAGCAATTGTGAAGGAGTGAAGACACACCCCCTTGCCCCTTTTCTCTCCTGTGCCCCCTCAATAGCCATAAGTGCTGACAGCAACTCTGGTTCCTATTTGTTTCCCCCCTTCCTATCAGAGCACATGGCTGTCCAAAGGAGGAATCCTTTCACGCCTATCTGCAAGGTCCTTGAGAGGTGTTAGGAGTAAACTAGGTGTGAACAACGCATGAAGTGGGTACACACATGGAAGCTGAGGTGTGAAAGCCTTTGCTCAGTAAAAATAGAACTAGGCTGCTGGCAGAAAGAGGTGTCTCTAACAGATAAACCCAGCAGTGATTGACAGGAGTTGGGTTTTTGTTTTATTAATGCATCAGTCCGAGTTTCTTGACCTTATGAGGAAGGAGAGAGTGTGCCAGAACAGGTGAGTTTGTAGTTTATTCTTTAACGCTGAAAGAAATGCACCTCTCCAGATTCTATACAGAACAACCAATACCAGTTTTTAAACCCTGCTCATCACATAATGTGCTTAATTGGAACAGAGAATAAATGAGGAATTACTAGCTATTAATGATCCCATGAAAAAGCAGGAGCTCTATTCCTGTTTGATTTTGGTGGGCTTTATTGTGGAGGAGCTGCAGCTCTTGAGGCCCTAGCATCCATCCAGACGATCCTCCTTTGGCACCGGAAAGCTTGTCTGTGTGCTTGGTTTTAGAGTGAGTGTTCTTCTCAGGTGAAATATTTATAAATCAAGGGGTTTTTTTTTGACTAAACAATAAATTGCAGTATGGATTTGATATGAACATCCCTCAGGTATAACCACCATGCTAGAGACTGCAATATGACCCTCAATCCACAGATCTCATACATTCACATCCCATAGAGATCAGCATATTACAAGCAGAAAGCGATTTACCAGACAAGTCACAGTTCCTCTCTGTATTATTATATGATATATGGCACATCTGATGAAAATGTAGCTGGAGTGCAATAGAGAAGCCTGTTTTGCAACGCAAACAAAGAGTATTAGACTAACAGATCTGATATTGAAAAGATAGAGATCTCCTTTGGATTGCAACTATTTGGCCTGCTGTTTATTTTGCTGTCTCACTCAACCAGCTACTATGCAAGCTCTAACCGTTCTTCTTTGCTGCCAGAAAGGCTAAAGTGTAAAACAGAATTACAAGTACCAACAACTGCAGACTGTCTCATGTAGGCATACATAGCAATCTACCGAATGGGCACCCAAAGACGGGGAGGGACAGGAGAAGTGAGCCGAGCACCGGGGCTGTTGAAATCAATGGGATTTTTGCCACTGGCTTCAGTGGGTTTCAGATTTGGCCTGGTGGGAACAAACACTGAATGAAATTTCAGACACTGCGTGGCTATAGATGCAGTTGCTTTTAAAAGCATTAATAGTGCATCTAAATTTAGAGCGCTGCACTTCTGTTTCATTAAGGATTCTACTTTAGTTCCAGATAGACTCCACAGAATCTGTCCCCAAAAAAGATCCACGTGCCCTTCTGCCTGATGCACAGCATAGCAGGATCTTTTATTTTTAAAACGGCCTCATCTAACCTGCAGCTGCTGAGAACTTGGTGTCTTTTCCACACTCATTCTCGGAACTTGAACCTCTGCTACCCTCTATACTTCATATGTCAGGGGGCAAATGTTGAAATGAAAGCACTAAAAAGAGAGCTGATTTTAGCCTAAAGCAGAATTATGAAGCCTTGTATGGATGTCTACACAGAAGAGAAACACGTGCTAGTTTGCAAACATTACTTATGTTTGAGTTTCCCTTCTCTGTCATCTTTGAGCGAGCAGTTAGATGCAGTTAGGCATGTTCCTCATAGATGGGGAAGCTGAGATGCAAAGATGCTGAAAACCACAGTCTTCAAATAAACAGTACTGCTGAGAATGCAAAACAGGCATCCCACTTCTGAACCACCTCAGCCCGTCTTTAGGCACTGAGCATCCGAATTCTATGACTTCAGATGCTCTAAAGTGTTATTCTGATGTGTCGTATGCTACAGGAGAGCCAGCAGAAGCCTCTGGGGGAGGCGAGAGTAAACATTAGGAAAGACAGGTACAGTGTCACAGCAGAGACCTTGGCCCAAACCTTAGAAATAATGGAAATAGAGAAGTGTGTCATTCTAGGGCTCCCACTTGGGAAAAAAAGACCAAATGCTTTAAATCACAATATATTATACTTCCCAAAAGCATTCTAGTAATATACAGTCTTAATGCCTCTTTTTGCCCTTTTTTGTGAAAGTATACCTCAGTGTGGACCTGTCTAAACACCTAGGAAGTTTTTCAGCACTTTTATTGTTTTAACAGGCTGAGGTTTTGTGTCACTTGAGCAGATGGACTTGAAATCCCTGTTTTGCATCTTGATAATTTTTCTTTCTGGCCTCATTTGTTAAAGGTGAGTAAGATTGTTAGACCAGAGGCTCTTTTGTCATGTCTTGAGAGATGGTGCATGTGACTTTCTGTTTTCCATGGAAACTGGAGTAGGAAATAGTTAAGGAAAAGCTCCGCAGCTCTGCAGTGTGAGACGTTAAGAGGTTTTGGTGAAAAAAAAAGTAAATAAGAGCATCATTCTTAGAAGCAGACAAGGACAGTGTTCTCCAAACCTTCTGGCAGAGCATGTTCCTGGGTCAATCGGTTTCACTGTCTACTCTCCAGAGCCTCATACCAGTGCTGAGGGCTTCATGGACCTTTCTCACGCTGACACTCAGACCGAAAATCCTTGCCCGAGGAGTTCTGACTGACTTTGCGAGATGATTTGGCCTAAAGCTTGCAAAAGCACCCATCTGTCTGGAGCGCTCAAAGACACCCCTGTGCCTCCCCGTTTTAAAGTGATTAATTCCAGGACTGTTTGGAGCCCAGGCCACCCCCATTTAATCTGAGAGTCCTGCAAAATCAGGGTCTTCCCTTGCTCTGGGCACCAGCTGCCTGATGGAGGTTGTCAGTCGGAGCCGCGATCCACCAAGCAGTTGGTGCATGGGGTTGAAAAGTAGAAGAGAGGCCACAGGCCTGGGCTGCAGCCACAAAGATGCCACTTGTAACTAACATAGTGCTGCTTCATAGCAGATAAGTGTCCACTTGTGATGTTTGTTGGGAAACATTTTCATATATATGGACCTTCGCCCTCTTGTGCCTCGGTTTCTCCTTTGCTATGAAATGGGATATCTCCCTGTCAACTATTCTGTGACTTTACTGGTGCTGATAAAATGTTAATGCTCGTAAGGGAGGCGTTAATGGAGCTTTGTTACTGGTTAAGCTTTCTCCTTGTGTATCTGGATTGTGGAGAAAGATCTCCCTGCTGCTCTTCCTTGGCATTTTTTCATAGCCAGTCACGTCCCCTCAGCTCAACAGCTTTTCCTTGGGGAACTACCGTCGTCTGCTTTTTCCCTGGCAGGCCATGCAGGAAAGAAGGGCTACCATTTAACAGCAGAGCAAAGCACTCAAAGCCACACAAACACCCAGAGATTAAATGCTTTCCCCCACCTGGATTCCCAAGTAACTTGCAGCGTCTCAGCAGGCTGTTTCTGAAACACAATTGCGCCTGGAAAGAACCTGTCTGAGTATTCTACAGCACAAGGCATATCTTTAAGTCCTTTTTTCTTCCTTTTGTCCCCCCTTTCAAGGTCTTTCTCTCTTTGATTTATGGATTTGGAGACCATCTTTAATTATCTCCCTTGAACAGCTGCCTGAAGCAACGCTCACTAGTGTGCAGCCCTCCTGGGTTTCGCATAGCAACATGCTGTGTGGAATGACCATTAATACACAGTGTGAAGGGCATAGTTTCCCGTAGCCATGCTATTTGGGGTATGAACATGTTAAGATCTGCTTGTGCATGCACGCAGCCTCCATCACGCGCACATGCTTGTGCACGTTTTCTCTCTGCTCCATAGTCAGTGCACCAGAGTGACTATTACAAGGGGCACATTAGATGCAAAATCTTCCAGTGAGGGAAATCGCCCTGGATGTGATGCCTAAAGGCATTTTCAGTGCTGGGAAATAAGGGCTCGCTTATTTCCTTCAAGATTTGTGCTCAAAGATGAATAGCAATGATGAAAATCTGTCACAACGCAGACAGCTCTGCACACATTCACGCTTGGTACTGTTTTGCAAGCACCCTGAAGTCCAGTTTCGGTCTGGGCACTCATTTTTCCCTGTCTTAAGCTGCTTTGTAAGCCTCTGTCTTGATTGTCTTGCAACCAAAGGAGGGATTGCCATGTCTGTGTGTGAGGCCAAGGAGGGCATATCCGGCTAGCTCAGGCTCTGAGGTGGTGCAGCAGCACATACTTCATCTCGCGCAAGATAAACAGTTGTCTGATCAGTCCACACCAAGGCATGAACCTCCATAGCTTCACACCAGTAGCAGCACTTCCACCTCTGCAAGCAGGATTAGAGCTCCCGTATGTTTACGCACACTGCAGCTTAACCTCTTGCTGAAGTGTTGATAGAGCCTTTTGTCTGCATCACCATCCTGATGCAGCATCTTCTGAGAGCCAGTTCTTGAGGCTGAACGTGCTGACTCGCGCAGGCTTTCTCTGCCCCATTGAGTGTAGGGGTCATCTTCTACTGTGCAAGGTGGGATGCAAAACTGGAGCTTCTTCTGTCTATGGGTAAATCCTATTTCAGCTCCCTTAAATCATTTCGTACAAAAAAAGCTCGCAACTTCTTTCCCTTGGAAGCAGGGAGATTGTTGTCAAAGCCTCAGGAAACCCCTTTGATGTGGGGCAGACAACTGGGAGAGTTGGTAATGAGGTGCTGGGAGAACTTCAATCACTAGTGAGGGAGAGCAGCATTTCTGAAGCTGACGGAGCAGCACAGTGCAAGGACTATCATGCTGTCAGCTCTACACTGGCAAACCAAAGGGGTAAGGAAAAGTCTGATTAAAAGCTTACAGATGCCCCTGACTTTAGTGCTTTAGGGACATGGCTCTGAATTATGTTCTGGACTTGCAAATTTATGGAAACGCTTTTTTGAGCAGCAACTGGGGGAGCAAACATGCATTCAATTAGCAGACCATATTCTTAGGTCCACCTGACTCTGATGCTGGTATACTGCGGGGCTCCATGGAGTCTCTTTCTCCCTGTTTTGCAGCCTGTTTAAATTGTAAATTCTTTGGGGCAGGAACTGTGTCCTCCTCTTCTTGCACAGCTCAAAATAGAAAGGGATTACAGTCTTGGGTGGAGCACATTGATATCACAGTTATAAATACAATGCTAGCGACAGAACTCTGGTAAAATGGCTTTGTGCCCAACCACATTAAGTAAGGACTTGACTTTAAGCTACAGAAGTAATGAGCTAGATCTGTAGATTGCAGATAGCGATTGTTTCCAGGTCCTGCTTATTAACATTCAGCTTTACCTCCCTTGTGTTGCCAACCACAGGCCACCTCCATGGCTATTACTGCAAGGACTTACATGGCAATGCTGTTTTAGGGATCTAGTCCAATCTATTTCACAGCTGGAGACAAGCAGGGGCAGGCAGCGCTTGCCCCCCTGGATGTGTCACCCACCGCAGCTCGAGAGCTGATGCATTAGCCACTTACTGATATTTAACCTGACCCTTCTCATCTTTCATCTCTCCCATAAATGCTCCTACTGCAATTTGTTTCCGGGGCCAACGGGTACTGTAAAGTATCCTGCCATTTGCAAGTCCTGTAGTCTGGAGGCAATGTGACCTAGCTGTAACGGCACGAGCTTGTCATAGGAATTCTGTTAGTTATGTGATGGTGAATGGTTTACTCACCGTCTCCTAGCATCTGTCTAGACAAAAAACTTTGCCTGATAGTGTCTACCTTCTGCAGAGCTGCCGTGAGAATAGAAACATGCTAAATACATTACGCGAGCCAAATTCCTCTTTGACATAGCTCTGCTGGAATCGCAGTAGGCAGGACCACAGTTCAGCATCCCTTGCTGAATAAGGCAGAAAGACAGAGCCGAGTTTTGACCTGGGCTAAGTCTTGGAAGTCTGGCTGTAAATCAGAAATACAGATTACGTGCCAGATGGATTTTTTTTCTTCTCCTAATCAAAGTACTGCTGGTAACTCAAAAGTACCGTCGAGAATGTTGCCTGCTGCAAGTGTGGACACTGGGGAGAATAACAAAGACAGTATATTTGCATGGCGGGGGTTGCTACTCAATAAATTAAGAAGAGACTCTGGCTTCTCATTAGAAAGTACCATTTTACCTTTTTATTCTTTTTTAATGAAACCATTTCTTCCTGAAAGAGAAGAGAATTGCCTTTTTCCTAAGTGGACATTTTCATGAAAAAATAATTTCCAAGTTTTCATTACATTCTTGAACATGAACTCAAAAGTAAAATATGCTTGTTTCCTCCCTGGCATCCTGCAAAAGGGAAAAAAATAGGAGAAAAAGAGAGAACACATGAATTCTCAACACATTTTTGTGGACAAATAGGAAATATGTAAAAGCTCACTCATTTTTGAGATGCTAGGAATTAAGTTGGTATTTTCATAAGTCCTCAAAAACCCCACTGAATTATTTTTGGTGGATTTCAGCTCTAACCCCTCAACAACACAGACTGACCAGTAAGAGACAAGTAGGAGCAATGTGGCTTTGTTCACAGGTGGACCTTGTTACCCTTCCTAAGCACTCAGGAGGACTCACTGAAGCTGTTGATAGAGCAGGGGTTGGAGGGGAAGGTGTAGAGGTAGCTGGGTTCTTTTTGTTGTGTTTTTCTGTGATGAAAAGTATGGGTTGAATTGAGTTTTGCTCTGAGGAGAAAGTAGCTTGGGTTTTGCTGGAGCTCTGTGGTGATGAAGTCTACTGATGTACGTGGTGTGCTTCTCCTCGACTTTTCTGCTGCTTTGAGCTTTCTGTGTGCTTGTGAGGCAGAGCTTAGTGCTGCCTTCTACCTTGCTTCCTTGAGGAAAAAGAGCAACAGCCATGGAGCAGAAAGGAGGTAAGGAAATCTGGAAGGAATTTGCATGCTGCTCTTGGTTTGGTATGCAGAAAGAAAGTTGGCTGCTTTCTGAGGTCTTATGCCTCAGAGGAGGCATAATTAATTTGGCCTTAGGGTACCCAGTGGTGGTGCCCTTCCTGAGGCAGGATATGTCCATGCCCTCTGCTGTGGTTGTTTTAAATTGCTTGTTGTATTTTAGAGTCTGGTTGTGCTACCTATTGTTACTGTGAATGATGTTTGTATTAGCACCAGGCAGTGATCAAATGCATGTTGTGTCTTTGTTAATAAGTGCTTTCTGCTTTGCTCAGTGATCCCTGTTCCTTGCACTGAAGTACGTAGGAGTCTAAAACACGTACATTCTGCTCCATGCCTGTGGTTCTTGCTAACAGTACTGACTTGCTGGACTGAAAGCCCCTTTTGCCCCTTCTCCTCCTTTGATAGACTGCGTATTCTTTGGAGTATGCGTTGGTCACAGCATGCAGCAATAATATGACCTGTATCTAATGTTTCATGATGTTGCATTTCAAAGTATTTCACGTGAGTGGCTTGCGTCGCTATCACCATTTGTAAAGAGGGAGAAACTGAAGCACGGAGCAGACGCATAATGTGATCAGGGTTGCAAAACAAGTCTGTAGGGGAACTTGTTCTGAGTCTGAGAACTTTCTGTGAGCCCTATGGCCCCTCTGCTGAGCTCTCTGACCTCTTCTCAGCTGCTGACCAGGACTGTGGTAGCACAACAAAAAACCATAATTACTTATTGGCTACCCAGGTGCTGTAGAAACAAGTGCGTGCCTGGCCCGAAGAGCTAACGAGACCTGACCCACACCTGCTCTCAGCCCTACACTGGGCCCCCTTGGCCTGGTTGCCCTCCGTGACCCGTCTGTGAGAGGGGGAGCTGAGGCACAGAGCTGCTGGGCAAAATCCCTGCTTGTGCAAGCGTCGGGTCGATGCCTGTTGGAAACTGCGCAGCGCTTTTAGTGAAAGATACTGGGTGGCAGAGTAGGTTCTTGCTCATGTTTTGACATAACTGGCATTAAAGTGGCTTGTGGGGTTTCTCCTCTTCTTTGGTACCAAAAGGGCAGCGTCTTTCAAAAGCTTTGTCTCCTGCTTGTGTCTGTCCCCTTGTCCTTCTCTAGACACTCAGAAGCAGTTGTCTCTTCTTTCCCCTCCCAAATTCAGTATGAAGCTGCCTTTCATGCTGCCTGAAATCCCTGACACGGGAGAATTTCCACCCTCCTGGGATCATTAACCTTTCTGCTTTTCCAGTAGTTGCAGTTAATAGGTAGTTTCTTTGTTGTTTCGGTGCTTGTTTAGGGGTTTTTTATCATTTATTTATTGAGGCTCTGGGACTGCTCTCTAACTGTCCTGGTCCATAGGCACAACCTTCCACGTAGCCTCAGCAGGGGTCTGATAGCATCAGATATCACCACCACGGAAATCACAACTGTGACACTGAATGCTCTTTGTTAGTAACGTGCATGCAGTTAAAACATGATAGTCCTAATTCAGGACAAGGAGTAAAAAGGTTCCCCACTTCTCTTCCTTTACAGGGAGAAGGGACAGGGAGGCTGCTAGGTGCTGGCATAGTAGGATGCTTCTTCAGCCCAGGTGTAGGGAGGCTTGCGATTTAGGAGGATTGGCCCAAGATACGTTACTGGCTGGTCATTTATGCAGTACCACAAAGTGATTTCTAAGTAGGTCAAACACAGGCTTTCTTGAAAGTGCCAGAAATATACCTGTGCAAGACAGGAAGAGCTGCTTTACTGGGTTGATCATGTGCTTTCTCCTTCCTATTCAGGAGGGCTGAAGTGCCTTTGGGTGCCTTTTCTTCTGGCCCCAATATGAGATCGTTTATGTACGTTCAGGAAGAACCAGATACCTCTCCCGAAAACAGCAACACTCAAAATTGCCAAGAACAGGCAAACCAACCTGCCCTTTTCAGTCCTTTGGTCGTTAGCAAAGAGTTAACAGCAGAGTCAGCTCTGCCGCAATGTTGTGCTTTATGAAATGATTTCATGTTGATCACAGTGCATTGTGGAGGTCCTCTAGTCATTAACGGGAACTGAGTTCCTACCGTATGAAGAGTAATTTGCTGCCTCAGCCATCTATGGGGTGAAGAAGCATGTGAGGATGCAGGCAGTCCAGCCGTTAGCATGTTTATCAGGGTAAGCAGTATGCTGGGAACACAAATCGAGCGGCAGTTTGTATTTCTTTGCAGATGGTTCAAAACAGACAAGCAGGATTTAAGAATATGAAGCGTCTGGCTGGGAGCTAAACCAAGGAAAAAAACATGTCTCTCTCAACCCATGTCTTGGGATTCCACAACATGATGTGGGTTTCTGTCATGTAAACACCTAACTTGAAAAGGCTACAGTTAAAGCTGCCGAGTGGTGCTATGAAGCACGGAGCTCCTCTTGTTGTCCCGTGCTCAGTCTTGCCTCTTCCTTATCTATTTCCAGTCTTCAGACTTCTTATTGCTGACAAGGTTTCTCCCTCCAAATTTATCAGCTACGTTTCTTTTTCCGGAAGGAAAAAAAACTTCTTCCAAAAGCCTCTCTCCCTCGTTTCCCTTGCTCGTCTTGCCTAAATCCCCCATAGCCACAATCTCCGCTCTGACTCTGTAGACTCCTGCTGTAGTTGTGCTCCGTGCCCCGTTTCCTTCTCCTTGACTCTCTGCTCCAGTATTTCCAGTTCCCTCCTTTCCTCCATACGTTCTGCAGCTTCTCATCAAATCCTGTTATTCCTAGCATCCCACCCCCAAATGCTTCTCCTTTTTTTTCCCTTTGGGGTGTCTCTTTTTGCCTCTGATCTGATCTACGCTGAGTGGGGCCCAGCGGGGAGATTGCCAGAGTGTGTGGGGGTCCCTATTATCTTTTCAAGGGTTTTGCTAGCTGAGGGAGGAAGGTGTGTTGGCATTGCGGTTCTGAAAGGGAGGAATTTGATGCTATTTTGGAACCTAATGAAAGCTTAAAGGCAAATCCTGCCTTAGGATGGATTGCTTTGTACGGGCGCAGCAGACAAGTAGGCCATGTCTGGATGCAAATTGGAAGCTAGTGGATGTTGTTTCATTGCCCAAGAGATGTGATTGATTTTTGGCTAATGGCTGAGGCTTTGTTAGGGAACCCTGTTGTACTTTCGGGATGGGCTAGGCAATATTTTCTGTCTCTCCACAGTTAGGTTTTTATGGAAGCCTCATTGTGTTTAATGTAGCTGTAGTTGAGTTATAAATTAATAATCCCTGCTGCTGGGACTGCTGTGTAGCAAGATGGCTTTCCTGAATGTATGTGTAAATAATTCATGCTATTAAATTAGTTGTGTTCCCTGTCCACAGCTCGTTTACCTGCTGTGACTACAAATATTCCTCTATACGCTTAGAGTAGGTGTCAGAGTATGCCAAGCGTGAGAGGCTCATGCCTATTGGAAAGAGCCCTTACCCATCGTTAAATGGATCGGAAACTCTTTTGACAGAGAGTACCAAAAAAGTCTGGTTTGTTAAGCATGATACTCTTTACCGGAATGTACCTGCTTCGGCAAAACTTCCATCTTGGGTTTTTAGATCATAAGGAGGGTTCAGGTTGTGTGAGATGGGCTTTCCTTGTAAACCACGGTTCTGGGACTTTTTCAAGGTCTCCATCTCTCTTTTTAGAGCTTTGCTGGAATGATGTCAGTGGTCTGTGCCTCAGTTTCCCTACCTGTAAAACAGGAACAATAGGAATTCTTCCCTGCTTCACATGCAAGTTCTGTGGGTGTTCCACGTCACTATTTTTATTAAAACACCCCCTATGTTTCTTTGGGAAGTGGCTACCACAGAAATAGTAAATAGTCCTTTTCAATCTCGGGTTTGAGTTGGCTACACAGGCATCAGCCATTCTGTGCTGCAGCAAACGGAGTATGCTTATGACACAAGTCCTCCGCAGATACAGTGAACAAGGGTACCAAGGAAAGTAGAGGGAAAAAAATAATGATCTTGAGTCTAAAAGCTATTTTTCGGGGTTCTAGCGCACAGTCTCTAAAATGTTTGCATCTTTTTGGCATTACCTGATGTTCCTAAGAGCTTTGATGATGCTGTATTGCTTCTGTATTAGCAAATTATTTTAGAGCACGTTAGTATTGTTTTTACTGGTCTAATGTCGCCAAATGTTGTTTGCTTTTCCTCAGCCTTGCTACTGCTCTTGTCTGCATGTGATCATCCAGGGCAAGACTTGAGGGAATCCAGGGAAGACTGTGCTGTAATATCTTCCATCTTCTCCCTACGTACCAGAAACTTGATCATCTGACAGTAAGTAATATTTATATGCTTTTATACATCATACATAAACATCATACATAACCTGTAAAATTGTTTTATTGCCAAGTTACCATCATATGTTATCTAGAAGCAATTTAAAAGTTTTTGTTTAGCTTTAGATATAAATATTGATGAGGACTCTGAAACACGTTTTTCTGTAGAAAATACCTAGGTTTATATCAGACTCAAATATATCTGGAAAAGATGTTATTCCTTACGCTTCTACTGAAGTCTATTTAGAAGACATCCCGAGCAAGGATGTCTCTGTATAAATAATGAGTACTATTAGTTTGGGACCAATTTACTCACTGGAGAGGCTTCTGAAGAAACAGACAAGCACATTGGAAATCACTAATGGGAGACGTAAAGGTTTTTGCTAATGCTTATTGGGACTTAAGACAAATGTTTGCAGTGGAAGGAAAACAAGAAAGAAGTAGTCGTGTAGTTGCAGGAGCTGAAGAAAATGAGATAGATGCTGAGCAACTTTGAAATAACTTTGCGTTCTTAAACTTTGTTATGAGGGAACTTTCATTGCTCCCTTTTTTTGGTTAAAAGACAGGTTTCTGTTAGCCTGGGAAAAGCATTTCTAAATATTGAAGGAACTGGTAACATTGTGATTCTAAGTTTGGGACCTACCTAGCTTCACTTTCCTAGCAATTAATCTGTTTGTTCTGGTTAAGCTTTATACCGGAATTTGCAAATGATGTCTAGCAAATGACTGGTCTGCCTGGCAAAAGTTTCTATATAAACTGGAAATGCAGAGGAGTGGCTGCTGCAGGTTGCAAGGGCTGCATTGGTAAGACACGTTTTGTCCCAGTCAGTCAATTGGAGGCTGAGCTGGGAGGAGGCAAATGGATGGAGCGATTACTCATAAGCAAGAAAATGGCTCATAATACCTCCTTTTAAAGGCGTTGTAAACAAGCTGAGGAATGGTGTTTTGTTTTGGGTTTTTTTTTTGAGACACTGCAGACAGACATAAGTAATTTCTCAAATACCCGGTCCCTCCCTCCCTTGCTTTGAGTGGCAGATTGTTGTGTTGCTTTGGGTTCGATGTTGTATTTTTGGAGGCTTCCTCTAGCTATAGTTGTAGCAGTTTGTGTAATGCTCTTTCCACAAAACATGTGGTATAATGAAACGTGAAGTATTATGCTCTTCCCTAACCTATTTAAATTACTTGATTAACATTGAATTTTACTGAGCATGTCAAGATTGGAGACACCGTAAGAGAGAAATATAATCTGATAGGAAGGAATATGCCTCTCTGGAGCAGTCCAACTGTAAGATAAAAAAAATGTGGTTGTAGAACAGACAAATGAACTGATGCACTGGGGAAGAAAATTATCACACTCTTCTCCCCCCCCCCCCCAAGAAAAAAAAGGAAAAAGAAAGAAGTTAAAATTCCTCCCACAACTTGAAACGTTATGGCAATTTTCAAATGTCATAACCAGTGAGTACCTTTTGCAAAGATTAAAAGGAATAGCAAAGTGAAAGGTGATGGGAATAGATGGATGATGCAGTGGGGCGGTGTGGAGGGGGAGAGTCAGTTGGGATTGAGATGTATGTAACCCTGAAATATATTGATCAAATGTATGAATGTATCTCGGTATCCTCGGGGCTGTGGGAGTTCCCAGACTGTTTGCCTTGAAATGGAAGCAATTTAATCTTTAAAAATAATAATGAAAGAGCAAACTGTAAATGAGACCTTCTGGCAGACTGACGGGGCTGCAGTCCCGGAGGTAGACACACATGCTAGGATGACAAATGAGGTCATTAAAGTAAATAGTGTAAATTGAGTTTTGGCAGTGGGTAGGAATCCTTATTATGATGGAGGGCATTAATATGGGAAGGAAAAAAAGGGGGTGGAAGAATTCACTGGTGACAAGCTTATCTGGGGCAGAGAAGCAGTGTAATTTTGTAGCAGTTGCAGCTCTCTACTTCATTGCGAGGCAATGAACCCATTTAATTTAGCAGGGACTTCAGTAGGGCACGTTTTAGAAGTGTATTAAAGATTATAAAGTGTCACCTCACTAAATAGCGTCCAGGATGCTACTTAACTTAAGGCTGAGATGTTCTTTACTCATGCAGTTTGTTCTGTGACTTTACATTTGTAGCACAGTGGTGCTTTGCATACAGATTTTTTTTTTTTAAGAGTTTCTTATTACGGTTGTTTCAAACCTGAGGTCTTGATTTCCTCTTGCTAGTTTTTGAGTACGGGAAGCGCAAAACATAGCGTTAAAGGGCTGTGGCAGTCAGTTCTCACTGTTGACTGACCACGCAGGGAACTCTGGATCTCTAAATTTGGTCTTCTGATGTGCTCTGTTAGATGCTGGTGACAGACAATGTGATTATCTTGCTCAGCACTGGAGCTTTTAACAGGTAGTTGTCACAGTGCTTAAGGTCATGGTGACTTTTTAAAGCTACTGGACTTTTCTATAGCTGTGGTGAGAATTAGTGAGTAATTCTCCTATACAAAGCGTCAGGGTTTTTTCTTGATCAGTTGATACTGAAATAAAGCAACCTACATCTGCTCTTACAAAAGTAATGCAAGTTGGGGCATTGCCCTGGGAATCGTGAGCCTTGAGTATTACTGTCCTCTGCTATTGGCCTTCTTGTGGCCTTGGGGACATCTGTATCCGTTTCCCCACCTCTATAATGGAACTAGTGGTACTTAACTTGTCTAAAGGCACCTTACGAGATGTTACTAACGATACAGAAGTTCGTATGTTCCTATTAATACACTAGTTCTGTATTTCCAATTCCCTGAAGTTCAGTTTCTGTGGTCATCCTAACGTGAGGATAAATTACTTGGGAAATGCAATTCAGATCTGTGAAATACAGACTTCAGCTTCATGCTACCTGCTCTCAAAGTCTGTGCTAGAGCCAGGTTTTTCTACACATTCCTGAAACTTCCAGCAGAGATAAGAGCCCTGTTGGGGCTGGGCTATGTATGAACGTGCTTGTAAGTGATCATCTATACCCTGCCAACGAGCAAAGGCACAAAGAGGTGACTCAGCCAAGGGTAACCAGCATGTTGTGAGGATGGCGTGGAAGAAAGGATAGAGCTGTGCTGGGACTGCTGGTTAGCAAACACACAGCTTAGGATCTGTGGTACCCTAACACTGATCTAAGTGTGAATCCCACTGGTGACCTGATCCTGCAAACAGATTCTCTCGTGTTTAGTGTCGGAAGGGAAGGACGGTGTTGAAGGGCCAAATCCCACAGTGTGAATGTGGACAGTAGTGACAATGGAAGCTAATAGCTGTTAATCCCATCCTGTACTATCAAAGAGGGCTGTTGTACTTTGAAACATACTTTTCCTATTTGGCTTGCAAAGGAAATTGTTCCTTTAAAGGCGCATTTATCTCTTACCTCTCCAAAAGCAGCTCTTCTTTTTCACAATGTGCCTTAAAAAAAAAACCAAAAACCCACAACAAAAAAAAAAAAAAAACACAACAAAAACCAAACAGCAATTTACTACGTTTGCCCAGGAAATGCAGTTTTCTGTTGAACCCACCACGGCATGGTAATACTGATTTGCGTGGACTGTTAAAAGGAATAAGCACTAAAGCTGTTCTTGATGCTGAGATTGGCATTGGAGTTGCGGGGAGGAGGGACGTTGAAGGTTTAAGGACGGTTCAAGGTATTTGCATTAACACACACTGCTGGGTTTGGACTTGATAATTTCGAAAAGTACATTTCATGCTAGCATCTCTTATGATTGCAGCAGGATGAAGTAATACTTCTAGATGGTTTTGTTGCATAGAATTTGGAGAATTGCTGTAGTATGGATGGGGGATGAGCAGGGAATTGGGACGTGAAGGAGCTCAGGTAGCACTTAAAATCATGAGAGTCCAGACAGGCAGGAGAGAGCTGTACCAGGTATTGGATAAGACCTCTAAAAGAAGTGTTCACTTAAAGGCTGCGGAAGGACTGGCAATGCAGCTGCACCGGTGTGCTTACTGCTCGCGTAGGACTCGCGTCCAGAGGAATTTTTACACTTGGTATGCAGTAAGGAAAGCTATGCAATATCACTATCACATAGAGCGTGGGGCAGGCTGCGGGCTGGTTTTCAGGTCTCTCATCCCAGAGCTCGTTGCTATTAAAATGTGATGCTGAGCAAGGCGCTTGTCTCCTGCCAACCCGTGTTTCTTGCATTGCCGCCGGTCGGGGCATGGCCGCCGCACAGCGTCAGCCCGTGCGTGGTTCAGCGCTGGTTGATGTAAAGCTTAGCAAGACGCAAAATTGTTCTGGTCCTTCAGAACAACAAACGCTTACAGTAGGTGTGGTTTTCCTCTCGTTTCCCCAGCGCGAGCCCAGCACAGATGCTGGGAGATGCAATGTTTCCAGACTATTCTGGTACTAGCAATTCTGTCAGCCCCAACCACATTCCTTAGTTACTGCCTTGCAACCATTCACCTGTGCATGCTCGGCCAGTGTGTGAGCACTGTCGGTCTCCCTCGCGTGCACGTAGATGTGGAGAGCAGCCTTACTGTGGCTGCTTCACCCCCATGCACACCTTTTTTTTTTTTCCTCTAAAACTCTAATATTCTATAAAACACTGGCAGCATGTTCTGACAAAGCCCAGGGAAGCATGAAGCAGAGTTGCTGAAGTTTGATAGCTAATTTGCTTTAGTTCTTGCCTCTCTTTAATTACTGCAGACTGAAAGTCTGCTCTGCTTTTCTGGGAGTGGCTAAACGCAACCTGAACTCAAATCAGAGGGCAATAAATGCTTTTTGAAAATGTGGATAGGAGAAAAGTGCTAATTCCTGTATCTCTGGGGAAAGGGGCCAGAGGCTGATAGGAAAGAGTTTGTCGTGGGGGCTCGGCACTTTCCTGGTGGAACGACTGACCTCGAGAGGATGGGCTGGCTTTTTGTTACGCTGGGTTGATGTATCGCAGCTACACGTAGCACGCAGTGTCCTGACACTTCAGAAAGATTGCATTGCATGATTGTGTGAAATTCTCATGGTTTTGGAACAAAAGTGTGATGGGTGGGTGTTGTTGGTGATCAGAGGTTTGTCTGTCGTGATAAGAAGTGGGAAGCTGAGCAGAAATTAAAGATCTGTCCCCAGCTGTGTGCATCTGAAGTTGTCCCTGTGCTCTGCAGGTTTAGGAGGAATTCAAGGTCTTGCTTAATGCTGTTATTATTAGTTAGAACATCTAAATGCTGGGAAAACGTTCCTAGAATATTAATAACATAGCTATATTTTTTTGCCAAGAAATGTTCAAAACCTTTTAAGCAAATACTGGTGGAAAACATTTATTGGAAGAAGAAGAAAAAAAAAGTTTGACTTTCTGAAAAATGGGGCTTCAGACACCTCCCTCCTCCTCCCATGAAGAAACCTGAAGTTGTGCTTAGTCAGTAGTAGACCAAAAATGTTGTTGTTTGGGGATGTGTGTCACTGGAACCAGTGTTGCTTGAATAACAGATTGACTTGCTTATGAGTGCTTTTCCCTAAGCAAACTTAGAGATCAATAACTAATTATTTGCAGGAATAATCTCGCAAATTTCCCATCATAAATAGATTCAAGAAAATGCTAAGTTGCTCCAACCCATTTGTGAACAGAAGGGGGTAAAACTAATGATTCTCTTAGCTCAGATACTAATAGGCACTGTTTTTTCCCCTGCTTGTACTTGATGGAAGAGCTGTACTTAACCCATGGCCTTGTTTATGCTAGGAAAAACAGATCCTTTAACTAAACCAGTTCAAAAGTTGAGCTAGTTCATTAACTGTAAGTTTCTAGTGTAGGTTCAAACTTAATTGCTGTTTATAAACCGATTGCATCGGTAGTAAGGGTTTGCACAGGATGAATGACACTAAGTTCTGAAGAAGCCATTCTGTGAGCGGAGGAGCAGGGAAGCTCAGCTTCTTGTGGTTTTCTGCTTCAAGGCAGGGTCTCTGAAGCTTAATAAAATTTGCCTCCTGTGAAAGCCTTTCATGCAGCAGGGCTGCTACGAGGGTTTCTTTCCCTCCGCCCAGCCGCTGTTTCCACAAAACTGGTCAGAACTTAATTATCTTTGGGGCTTCTCTCCTTGAAATTATGCCTTCCAACTAACTTTTGGATCTAGCTTTCTAGTAAAACTTGGCCGGTATTTTTTTTGCCAGCGTATGAGGGGACTAGACTCCAGCTTAAAACTTGTTAACTGCTAACGTTTCTGGGAGGTGTTTTTCCTTTTAGAGGATAGGACAGCATCTGTCGTGGATGTTTATGTGTGTTTGTATTTGTTCTTTCACCAAATATAAATTAGCTCAAAGGGGCAAAACAAATAATATATTCTGACCAGTTTCTGTCTCTGCAGCCAAGTTGCTGCTTATCTTATCTTGATGAAAAGCTCTCTGTAATGTCTCTTTCCAGCTCAATGAATTGCTTTGTAATACGTTCAATATTTGCTATTGCTGCTGCAATAGCCTTGTATTGAAAACAGACCTGGTGAAATAAGCTTCTGTGTGGAACAATGGGGGTGTAGAAGTATGCGAGGGGAAAGAGATATAACCACCATCCGCTTCCTTTGGAGCTGCTCTCTCATCAGCCCCGAGGCTGACGACGAGCTGTATCCCAGCCGCAAGCTGCTGCCGCTGTCTAATCACGTACGAAGCCCTGCCTTCTCCTCGCTGCTTGCGCACCTTTGCTCTTCCCTTCATTGTTTTACTAGCACGGCGCTGTCTATTCAGCTTTTCTTCCATTTTTCAAGTGTCAGCCAGCAACTCCGTCCAGGTTTGCTCCTGCGATGCCGATAACACAATTCCTATGGCTTAGTCTCTTGTCAAGCACTTTCTCTCCAGGGTATTTTATTTTGCTCGTTGTCGGCAGCTTTCTCTGGAGAAACTAAATCCTTCCTCCCCTCCCCTTCTCCCCTGTCCTTCTGTTAAATAATCTGTCTGCACAGCCAAGCCAAAAAAGGCTCTAGAAAAATGGGCTGAAGGCCCAAACGTTGCCTGGTCACTAACTTGGAGTGGGAAATCCAGAGCAATTGTTTTACCAGCTCGGCTCTGTCGTGGCTTCAGTTCACCGCCAAGGACTGAGGCAGGTCGCTGACACTTCGTCACAGAAGGAGCTGAAATTGTTCCCCAACCTGCTGATCCCACTGCTTGTTGGTGTTGGCTGCCTCCAGATCGTCTAGTGGAGCTAGCTCAAGGAGGCCGTTCTGTACTCTCGCTTCAAGCTTGTTTAAACAGGGATACTTGAGTGAAAATTAGTCTAAATTAACGAACAGCATGAATTTAAAGTGGATTACTGAAACTACACTGGCTTGTAGCATGGCTCCTCTTATTCAGAGTAAGAGTGGCCTTAATTTGTTTACTTCAAAGCTAAATTAAATGAAGCCTGCTTCTAATTCTGGATAAATATGTCCACACAGGGGTTTAATCCAGTTTACCTATGCAAATCTTACTCAGATTAACTGCCTCGATCATCCATATGTCAAACAGTCTCTGCAGAGCAGAGACTATGGAAGTTTGGTGGGTGTGTTTACACTGCGCTTGCACCAAGGCTCATTTCCCTGTCTGACCTTGCGATTTGTGACAAGCTTGCTATCGTGGCAGGAATGAAAGTAGTCTTCTTGAAGACGACTCTGTATCCCCTTAAGACCTAGCAGAGACCCACATCTGTGCTCTCCTGTCTTGGTAGCTTTGCCCAAGACCTTGCAGTGGTTGGATAAGCACCAATTTCCTTGTCTAGAAAAGCCGGAGAAGGGAAAGAAAGAAACCCAATTTGTAGAAGTATAGGGAAAATAGAACACTGCTAGTGTATTAGTGTCACTTTTATATTAAGTCTCTGATAAATCCCTAGGTGTGTTTTTTTTTTTTCCTCCGGTCTAAAAATACTCCTCCAACTTGGCAGCGTGTTGCAGTTGTGATAATGAAAGTGTAGCGGCATGTGCATGCCATAGCTCCTGCCCTTTCCTCCTTGGACTGGCAGCAGCTCTGCGGTTGTCTTTGGAAAGACTAGAGGGCATATATATATCGAGATGTAAGAAAGCTAGTCATGACTCCTACCTTCTGAAAGGCCACAGCCTGGAAATTACCTCGATTTCAGTGGAACCAAGTGTATTATGGAAATGTCATGGCCCTGAGCCAGTGAGAGGGGTAGAATACAAAAGCAAAACAAGGATGGCACCAAATTTAAAAAGAAAAAGTTAATTTCGAACTGATCAAAGTAATATATTTATTTATTTATCCCAAAGTCTGTGGAACTCCCTGCTAAAAGTAATTGTGGAGCAAAAGAAGGCACTCTGCATGCATTTAGACTTAGGAATATGCGGCGTGATAGTGTCTTAACCGAGAGAGGACCCTGTTGTTATTGGTGTTGTACCCTTACGCTGTGAAAAGTTTAGACTAAAACTGATACTAAAAGCAGAAAACTGTAGCACAAGCTTGACTAAGTACCTGCCTCCTGATAGCTGATACTAGAGAAGATCATCTTTCTGCTGTCTTATGGGGAGTCCTGTGCTTAAACAGTGTTTTTTAGGGGTAGCTCTGAAGCTATGAGCCCTGTTTGACTGGGGAATAGCTTCTGTGGGCAAGTGGATTTGGGGAAGCACATGCTGCAGACAGCCTTGTCTGTGGGGAGAAGTGCCAGTGGAGCAAGGGGAGGGTGAGATTTCGCACGTAATGACGGATTCGCAGTTGTGTCGAGCCTTTGTCAGCCTCGAGCATTACGAAGATGGATGTGTGAAGCTTTGGTCTGTCCTTGTGAGATGCCTGAATTGTTATCGTTTAGTTGGGGCAACAAAGCTGAGCGGTTGTGGTGGACTGATGTGCTGCATCCTGCAGTTCTCCTGCTCCCTCTTCCTTTCCTGTTTTAGAGACTGTTTGAAGAAATTAAGCTATTTTATTTTTTATACAGCTGCTGCCTGCATGATGGTCAGATAGCTGATTATGCTGTTGGCATCAGGTAGTCTAGGCTGGGTAACTCTTCTGCTCTTGGCAGTCCCCTAGTAGGAAAGGAGGGTGGAAATGTGGTTAATCTGCCTTGTCCTAGAAGCCAGCCGCAGCTCATCCACTCTGTGGCCTTAAAGGCAGCGTAGAATTAGCTTGGAAGACAGCTGGAAGATTTATTGCTGCTTAGAGAGGCCTTGGAAGAAATGTCCTTTTCTTGCAGTTTTTCCTTGAAGTTTCAGTAGCGGGTTGATAATTCACTGCGCATGTAATGCACAGTGCACTTCTTTTGTCCTAACGCGGTTTCAGAGGGCTGTTCGTGACTTGCAATGAGGTGGTCAGGCTCAGCAGAAAAAGAGGAGCCCCAGCAGAGTCATGGCAGGGGGACTGGGTGGGATTTGATGTGGCCAGAGCGGTTGGGGCAAAGGAAACTTAAAAGGCTGCAAAAGGATAATGTCAGTTATTTCCTTGCACAGTCTCTCTCCTATTCCTTTCCACAAGGACACTGAGTTGCCTTGTGCTGCTTGTATGCTGGGAAATATCCACAATGGATTTCCCTTTGCAGAAAACATTTACCGCTGACTTCGTCCTTGAAAGAACAGAGCCGAAAATGTAATTGAACCAGCAAGCCGTTAATAGCTTGGTCTAGCGGGTAGAGCCGAAAGACTTGGGAGTCGGGACTCCCGAGCTGTTTTCCAGCGTGGTCGCTGACTGGGTGGTGGCCCTGGGCCAAATGACTCTTGTGAAGAGCTTGCTCGCCGAAGCTTTGGTGCTCAGTAATTTGACTTCTTGCCACTTGTTTTAGCCCATACGTGAGAGGTATGCACAGCGGCACGCAGGCGGTTTCCAGGCACCTAATAGAAGTTCGTTTGCAGAAGGGAAGAGTGTTGCCTCATCTGTTGATTATGGTGCAGAGAAAGCACTTTAATGATTGTTTAAATGGAAAGTGTGTTGTGTACACGGGAGACAATTCACAGCTGTCATGTGGAGCCTGTTTGCTCTTCAGTCCTGCATAGTCCTTGTCATTGGTAGGTTTTTGTTATCTCTGTCTTACTGTCGGCAAAACTGGGGTGCAAGCAGGTAAAGTGATGGGCTGAAGTAGTGCAGCAGCTAGTTTTAAATGGGTTTTGGGGTTTTTTTAATAAAACTTGTGTCGTTCCATTGGAAAATGCCAGAAGGAACAAGCCTGTCCATTACAAAAAGGGCAACATTTTGATTTGGAGTGGAAAATTTGGCAGTTTTAGAGGAGGCTTTTCTGTCCCATCTCTCAGATTCCTTACTTCCAGCTTTTCCTTTTCCCCTGCTCTTTAGGAAAATATCAGGACTTTGTGTTGACAATTTTTTTGCAGAAGAGCTTAAGTTGGGAAATGTTCCACAGAATTTGAACGGATAGAGAGAAAAAGAACCTCTTCAAACTTAATTGCTTTGACATTTCTATTCCCCAAGTGCTGATACAATTGTAAAGTATCAAGGCCTGTGTTCAGGATGCTTTAGTGTGCATGTCCTGGGAGCATACAAAAGCAAACCTCCAAAACAGGAGAGGTTGGGCATGCGTCTGTCACAGGTCATTACAGCTCCCCACCCTACTCTTCTGCCTGCGAAAACAAACGAGAAGTATGTCTGCTTTGTATTTCCAGCTAGCGATTTAGAGGCTCATCTTCTCGAAATTGATTAGCTGCTTAATTACCTCTGAAGATACTGCCTTAGTTGGTCATGCCATCTGAGCCAAGCTAACGTTCGGTCCCCTGAATCAGGCTTTGCTGAGTGCTGAGGAACTTCTGGAGGGTCTGTGGGTGTGACCTGTTTCACATCAGCACGCAAGAATAAATCATGAGACTAGTTTGAAGCCTGGAATATAAAATCCATCGCTCGTGGCATAATACCCTGGGGGACAGCGATGTCTTGGGTAGTAGCTGTGGCGTCCTGTTGTCATGTCCCACTTGCCGTTTGACCCCCTTAAATTCCTTGAGCTTAGCCCTCTCTTTTTTCTTTAGTAAAATGGGGATGATACCTGTTTCCCAAGAAGGCCTGGTTAATTAGAAACTGAAGTGTTTTGAAATCCATCTTCACCAATGCTTTAGTGAATGGTATGTTTGACAGGTACCTTTCGTGCTCTTGTCAGGAGCGGGGCGTTTATATGAAGGAAGTGCTGGACCAGTTTCATGTTGCTGGACCCCTTCTGTTTATCAATGATGAATGCTGTGGGCACGGGTTACTGTTTGCGAGTAAATAGCCCGTGGTAAGGCATGTCCTGATGGGGGAAAGTCGCGATACCCTCCTGTGACTCCCAGAGGTGAGCGTGGATCATCTCTAGAGCGGACTGCCCATCTCGGGGACGCCCCGGCACACCGCACCTGGTAGGGCATGAGTGCCGGAGGGCTCCTTCCAGCCACAGGCAGGCACGTGGCAGGCATCCGCTGCGCGAATCTCCTGCGCAGCCAGCGAGGCTCGGCAGGACCGCTCCACGCCGCGCAAGGCAACTGCCGAGCTTGCGCAGAGGCACGCGCTGAGGTTAAAGCACTGGGCCAGCGCTCTCTTGGCACTGAGGCTTCACCTGCGCTTGGCCTTTCTCCAGCTTCGTGTCTGCTGTCCCAACAGCGCGGGTTTGCCCTTTTTGAAATGTGCAGGCCTTCATCCCAAGCTCTGGATCTGAGTGTGTCTGTGATACACCCAGAAAACCACAATATCCGCAGGCAAAAAGAGAATGTAATCCTAATTCCTTGTTTTCTTTCTTCCCTTTCGTGATGGGGGCTTTAAATCAGTCTTTGACAGAGCCTCTTTCCCAGTGGTGTTATTGTGGGTAGATGCAAATCAGCAGAGCTTCCTTCTAATTTGGCCAGTTCAGGTTTTAAGCTTCTCGCTGTCTGGTCTGAAACTCCAAACAGGCATGTCTGCTCCTTTCTTTTCCTTCCCACTACTCCATTATTCATCCTCCAGGAGATGAGATGAAAGAAAGCCGGAACAAGGACACTTAGGCTGCTATATTTGAGGGTGGGAGCAGAGCCATGCTCTGTGGAAAAATGCTAATGTGTGTGCAGAAGCAGAGAGCAGAGGTTGCATTTATAATACAAACCCACAAAAAAGCGTAGTCCTAAGGTTACAAAGCGATGTACTTAAAAGCTAGGAATTGCCAGAAAAGAGGTTTCTGGTGAATCTCAATTTGCACCTTTGTGTATGTGCATTGTGATGGTTTTTAACTGTGCAGCTACATTATATTTTTCCAAAGCTCCCAACCTGTCTCGCTTAGTGTGCAGAATGGATCGTGTTCACTTGCTCAGCCTCTATTCAATAATTTTTCTTCTGTGGCGTCATGTCTGTCCCTGTATTACTTATTCATATCCTGCTCTGGAAAAACAGAATGGTTAACTTAAAGCCTTGTTGGCTTTTATGGCAACGACCGCTATTGTATCTATATGCGTCGCAAACGGAAAATAGCCCCTCTGTCTCTCTCGAAGGGGCATTTACTCATTTTGTTGATGGCCTCTCTGTCCCTCAAAACCTGATGTGAAAATTACTCAGTTAAGTTGCGTTGCAGATTCAGGGAGCTGACACGATCAAGTACGCGGCCTCAGCCCTTCAGGTATTCAAAACGTGGCTCTTGCAGCCCCGGGTAGCAATTCCCGGCGCACAGCGGTTCTGCAGACCTGACCACAAAGTCTCCTGTCAGGCACCCGCAAAATGCATCTGAACAAATGGCTCCGTAGTTTCTCCCTGCCTGTTGCTCAAAGTAGTGGTGGTTTGAGGCGGTGCCCAGTTCTTGTGGAAGCTGGCTTGGCAGCTGGGATGAGCCACGACGGAGACCTCCGCTTCCCTTCCAAGCGGCAGGGCTCACTGTTGAGCGGAGATGCTGACCGCCCTGCTCATCCTGAAGCTTAAAATAATCCCTGAGGTGGAAGGGAAAAGTTTGTGGATTGGGGTTTTTGTTGAAGTGTTTTGGTTTTGCTTTTGAAGTTGTATTGCTGATTGAGGAAAATATTTTCCACTTTAAAAAGCAGTGTTTTAACATTGCTTTGTTTTGGAAAAGAGTCTTTCACATAGGGGAAATATGAGAACGTTTAGACCAGCTTCTCTTTCCCTTGCTCTATTGCAGAAATTGGTGGCTGCTCTGTAGCATGTTAACGTACCTTCTGTACTCAACTGTACTACTCAGCAAGTGTTAGTTGGGAAGTTGTTGCATTATACGTTATTATCAACGAACTTCCACTTTCTCTATATTGGTGAAACATTAATGGCCAGCGCAGCGTGGTATTCGTGTTTGTGGTGGGATGCAGTCACGTATTTTTTTCTTGTGCAGCCATCCCTTCTCAACATCCCTGCCTTTTCCAGTAGAAGATGAGACAGATCACGCTCCAGTCCCCATCCTTTTGGGGCGCTCCAGTCCCCATCCTTTTGGGGCGCTCCAGTCCCCATCCTTTTGGGGCGCTCCAGTCCCCATCCTTTTGGGGCTAGGTAAAGGCTTGCAGAGCTTGAATTGGAGTGGGAAAAGAAACCAAAGGTGTGAAACAAAAAAAATAATCCTTTGAGCGAGGTGATTAAGATCCCCCTCAAAAAAGCAACTGGAGGAAGTCTGAAGAAAAATAAAAGGTGCTGATAAAGTAAATGAAGCTTGTGAAAGGCAAGCATTGCTAGAAGGGAGAGGGGCAAGGCAGATGTCTTCCCATCCTCAGAAGCAAGGCCTGGTCTGTGAGTGTATTTCTGCCGGCTGTCTGCCTGTCTGAAAAACTGGCCCTGTCTGGCACGTTTTTTTTAATTCTTGTGTTTGAATTAATAACTTGAAGTGCAGCAGAATGAGATTCTCCTAGTATATGGCTGTTGATGAGTCTGCTCTAGAGGGTGAGTGTTGATTTGGAGGAGGGGAGACTTGGTTTTTACTTGCGTGTCTGTTGTGGGCTTGCTGTCTTACCCTTATTGCACTTAGTTCTTCTGTGTTTCTGCTTTACTACTGCATTTCTGTGTATTAGTTTTCCTTAAGTTATGTTTGACCCCTGTGGGTCAGGAATGGTTTCTCCCTAGGTGTATCCCGAGTACATCTCTCTGGGGTTTTCTGTGTAGGGGTAGAGGGGCAATGGGGCTGCTGTACGCTGCTGGGGTACAGAGCGTAGATAGAAGCCACGAAAACTATCGCAGCCGCCTCCTCCGTTGGGATGACACAGATCACCCACACTTCCTCTCTGGGAACGCGCCAGGTGACTTGTTCTCACTGAAGCTTTCCAGGTCTCTGGTCTCCAAACGTTCACGCAGTTTGAATAATGCATAAAGTTCCAGCACTTGCTAGAGTCAAATATTCTCCTCTAGCATCTTAGATCTTTTAAAAAATGGATGAACACATTTTTACTTGAAAACCTTCCCCTTGCCCTTTTGCAACCTGCTTTCCCCTTTTTAAGCTGTCACGCTTTTCTACAAGCCTTGCATCTTTCTAAACACGCAGTTGCCACTAGGGTTAACTGCCCTTTTGTGCAAGGGTCTCATTCTTTCCTGTTGCCTTTGATACTTAGAAGGGCAACTTTTCTTTGCGCGGAGAGGTGGCAGCCTCATTGACTATATGTGGCCACAATGAATAAATTAAGTCAAGCTGTAAGAGGATGCTGTCCTTCTGGGGAGATCCACCTTTCTCGGCCCCTTGTCCCCTGTTAATCAGACTGGTGAAGTTTCTTCCGTGATGCTGGGGAGGCGTTGGGTGGAATAATAGGGAATGTGTTGGGTTTGCTACAAGGGGAGCGTTTGGTAGCTGGGGAACATTCTCCCCTCCTCTGTGAATGTAGGAGGCCTCTGCCCTGCTCTGGGCCCTGCAGGCGGCTGCGGAACGGAAGGGAAGTGGGGTGAGGTGCTGTGTAAATAGGTGCTGAGACACATGCTGGGGTGTTACATGGTAAAGCAGGAGTCTCTTGCGTGATTCTGGTGCTTGATGGGCTTCTCTTTTCACAAGCTGGGGAGAACTCTCGCTCCTCCCTTTGTCGTACAGTGACCTCCTTGCGCTAGGAGCTGGAGCTGCAGTGTTGCTGGCAGAAGCCTGATAACTTTGAGCACTTGCAGGGAGGGAAATGGGCAGTGAGAGATGTAAAGACAAGACAGATCGGACGCCAGCTCTGCGAAGAGTCTGGAGGAGGCCTGTGTTGGGCAGTGAGATCTTTCCAGGCAGGTGATAAGGCAGATATCGTAAGAGAGCCTGTCTTGACTGCCAATCTGCACAATAAAGTGCAGACATCATGTCTGAAGTCAAGGGTGTCTGTCTGGAGGCTGATGATTTACTGTGGCCCACTGGGGCAAGGAGGGGTCAGGGGCTCTGAGCATGGAGGCTCGAGATGCTCATGACGGAGTTGAGGCAACTTTAATTTCACTGTGCATTGCATCAAGCCTTCCCCTTCTTGCCACAGGACAGCCTGTTCCTTATTTAATGGATGCTTTCTGCAGGTTGCATCTTCACTTTGTGCTCTGTAGCCCGTAGAATTAATGATTTGAGAGGTGTGTGGGGGGGTGTCCTGTGTCGCAGCATAGGACAGAACAGTCACAGCTGCCTGTCTGCAGAACTGCAGGGAGAGTGTGGGCGCTCAGCGGCAACGCTGGAGCCTGCAGCCCTCCGCGTTTAAGCGGGCAGCGAGGGATCCCTGGCAAGGTTTCTTCAGGACACCCTACCCCTCCCCAACAGCGTTAAGGCAAAACTGTTTGTCTTTCTGATTCCTGTTCCTCCCTGACTGCTCGAGCTGTTGAGATCCAGCGGCAGCTCAGCCCACAGATGTTGGGCAATGTACATCTTTAAGTGTCTCCTTGACGTGCCTTCCAAAGGCACGGACCTGCGGCGTGAAAAGCCTACGCGATACGTACTGCAGTTGGGCTGAAAGGCATTGCCTGCAGCAGGACAGTAGGTAGATAAGCTGCGGCTGGGTGGGAAGATGGGGCTGGCCGATAGCGGGGAAAGTTGAATTGTTTGGGCTTGTGAGACTCCAAGAGCCAAAGTTATAACTTGGAAGAAGAGCTGTGTTGCAGGCTGAAGAACCATGTTTTAAATGGTATTCTTTGGTGCCAGCTGTGCCCTTGAATTGACCTGAGGGCTTTGTCCCACTGCACGTGTGCACCCAGCTGACAGGGCAAAAAAAAACCCTTCAGGAAAGGGAGATGAAGTGATTGCAGAGGGGTTGGGTGGTGTTGTGACAGTTCCTGATGCAGAGCTGGCTCAAAGCTAAGGGGCAGGACCGTGCCCTCTCGGTTCTTCCCACAGGAGGTGTGGGAAGGAGCAGTGAGAGGGGGCTGGACAGTGTTGGAGCAAGGAGCTTGCTCCTGCTGTCCCCAGGAGGAGCAGAGAGAACTGCTTTTCCCTGTCCGTTTTGGCTGTTGCTGCTGGTCCCCACATCACAAATGCCCCCCCAGAAGTGGCTGGTCTGTGACCCAGGGAATGGGCAGGATGCTTTGCCATCTGTGACAGCCTGTTGTTTGAGGTGATGGCAGGCTGTTCTTGCACCAAGCACTGCTTTTGCACCAGGAATGCTAATTCGGGGGATTTGTGTGACCTCCCTGTGTCCCTCCTTTATTCTCGTGCTACTCTGCCAAGCTTCTGTCAAGTCCTGCTGGAGAGGGGCACCAGAAGCCTCCCCATTTGCAGGGCTTCCTGCCTGCAGGTCCCTTCACGGGGGCAGAAAGCTATCAGCTGTCCTGCTGCCCTGCTTGGACCCAGGGGGAAGGAGTCTGCCTGGAGCAGATGCTCAGCCTCTGATTAATGTGAAGGTGGGAAGCCAAACCCTGGCTGGTGCCCAGCCCTGTGCTGGGAAGTGAGGTTCAACAAGTCGCACCCTGCCCGCCGCCGTTGCTGTGCGTCTGCGGCTTGAGGCTCTTGTGTTTGCATAAGCTTTGCTCTGACAGATGCTGGACTTGGTGCTTGTGGCTGAGGGGGGTGTCTTCTGGGTGCGTAGCCTGATAATTAATCTTCGCAGGGCATCCTTGCTGATTGGGGGAAGACAAGGGAGGGACTGAGCAGCATCGCATCTTCCTGGCTTTTCCAGTATCGGTTGCTGCTTCTGGATGACTTTTCTAGCGTTGGAGCAAACACATTGTGGTGTTCCTCTAGGGATGGAGTCCTCGAACAGCTGATAGCCTCTTTGAGTGACCTCCCTAGGTCTGCAGTTTGCTTTTCAGTTTGGGTGCTTCAGCATCAGTGATCAGGCAGCCTTCTCGGCTGGGCGCCCTGCGTGACGCCTGCACGCTGGCGTTGCTTTAGGGAGACAAGCGGAGCTCCTTAGGAGAGTGCCTGCAGGAGCACCGAGCGCTCAATAGATCTTTTCTAAAATGGAAAAATAAAATGAAAGCCGCTCCTAGATATCAGGAGTTGGAGACCTGAGCAGAAACTACTAGAAGGGAACAGAATCCTTTCAGAGGGGCTGCAAAGATGGCTTTGGGAGGCAAATGTGGTTTAACAGCGCTATCTGCTGGAAGCACTTCTGCAGAAAAAGCGACCTTAACACCTCGGGTTTGACCGGTCCTTAGACACTGCGAAGTTTAAATCTGTCCCTCTCCCCCCTCCCCAATCTGTTCCGTATGTACAGCTCAGCCAGGAGGGTGCTACCAGGGCTAGGCTGGCACAGAAGACTTGGGTGTTTTCATCTTTTCTTTTCCTTAAAGCAGTGGGAGGAGAAATAAGGCTGTGCAATCGAGAAACGCTCTCGGCATTGCTCGATGCGTGGTAAAACACCCAGCCGATAACTTCCATGCTCGCTGCGACCTTGGGAGTGTTGCTGAAGGAAATGTCCTTGTTGGCTGGGAAGGCACAGCACTGCTTCCCAAGTGCTTTAGGCCAAACCAAGCAGGGAGGTGGTATGTCGGTTTTTGGGGATGCTCCTTGAGGCAGTGGGTTTGGAACTCCGCTATTCCCATAGCCAGCAAACCTGAGTCTTTTGGGATAGATTTAATCATTGACATAATCGTGTCCTTTTGACAATTAATGTACTGTGCAGAAGATCTGTTGAGATGCCACAAACACTTCAGTTCAGATGTGAATTTGTCTCCTGGCCTTCAGAAGAGCCGAGATTTTTGTTTGCTAAGTCAGTCAGTCATCCCAGTTGTATTCTGCCTTTGGCCTCAAGGACAACGTCAGTGTTAGTGGCATTAACAGATGACCCTTCAACAGGCACATACGAGCAGGGGTAAAAAGTGAGGACGCAGCAGGGGGTCATACGGAGGTGTGGGAAAGCCTGTCTGATTCTTGTCCTAGTCTGGATGTGGCAACAGCATCCCTGACGGCGTCCAGCAGAGGAAAAGCTTAATGCCTGTCGCTTTTAGGGCATCTATGTGGTAGGAGAGGTGTCGCTTGTACTGAAATGTAGCAGGGTGCTTGGTTTGCATGGCAGGCTTTGCAAGGTCCCCCTCTCCCGTCTGTGTTGCTCTGGACCAGCAGGAATTCCTGGTGCCGAGCAGGTGTTGGAGAACAGCGATGGGGTGGGCTGCCCAGTTTGCTGGTGGGACCTTTCTTACAAGGAGAGGCTGAACGTGTGCTAGTAAGTATATCTGGACTGTAAAGTGTGGATTTGGGAGTGGGTGAGGCAAAGATCTCAAAAGCTAGATCTAACAGGACCCTTAATACCCGGCAGCCCCTCTGTGCTCACACAAAAGGCCTGACAGACGGACGGACACAGTAGCAAGAACCCCACGGCAGGTTGCGTCCCACAGGCTCAGTGTGGAGAGTGGGGCTGGCCCGTCCTCCCAGGAGAGGACTATTAGGTTGGTTTTATTACTGGCAGCAGTTCTAAAGAGCATAACATTTACTGGGTGAAAAGAAAGACTGCTAGAAGTCCTTCTTACAATGTTAAAAATGTATGAAATCAGCTTCCTTTAATCATCTTCTTGCTATTAATTAACTATGAACAATATTACTGCGGTGCCTAGAATCCCTCCCGGCCAGCTCGAAGGGCCAAGGTGGCCTGTGCCATCTGTTAGTCCTAACTTAATCTGCCCTGAGCCTTCTGTGCAAGTGCCAAGCTATTTCTCCTTGCGCCGTCATGCTGGGTGAGAAGAAAGGGAGACTAAAAAAGCCCAGGCGGGTTTATTTTTTGTTACTAAGTGGTCATGGCCACAGGTGTAACTGAACAGATAAGCAGCAGCACGGACTTACGGTGAGCAATTTTGCAATAGCCTTGGCATGTGAATAGAAAGTCGCCTCCTCCTTTGTCTTTAGAGATACCTGCGAGCATCCCCCCAAAGCATGGCTCTAAATTGGCTTTTCCCATTTGCGTGTTTTTCCTTTTTTTTTAAATATACCATTAATTAATGAGGCAGAGGCAAAAACACACACAAACACAACGGAATAGTTTTTAACCTGGCTTGATTAATGCTGTCAAGTTGTACATCTGAGCGTGAGCTCAGTGGGACTGTTGCTTTTGTTTAATACCACAAGACACCTCAGTCTGGATTGTTGCATTACAGTACAAATAAAAAACAGAAACGAAACCACATCTGCATCATACAAGGTGAGAAGAATATGAGAATTCTAAATATTTACAGAGAAGGGCAAGTGGGGAAACCACAAAAGATATTTACATAAAAATACATGAGCTTGTCGGCATATACATTTTACACCAGTTCACAAAAAAAGACACTATATAAATTAAAGTGAAGGGAACTCCAAAGGTAACCCAAGACTTTCTGGGATGTTTCTCTCATGCGGCTCAGGGAAAGAAAAATCAAGTCTTCTACAGCAGGAAAACGAACTGCAAACCAACCCTTTTCTCCCCCCCACCCTCCCCAACTGGACGAGGCCAGACTCTGCGCACAAAGGTATGACCTTGTGTGTTCGTTTAAACCAGACCGTGCCTTTCAACGGTGGAGTTCTGTGGCACGAGGCTCTGGGAAAAGAGTTGCATGCCTAAGCCGCTTTTAACAAAAGTAAGTAAGTAAAACAATTTCTCATCCAGATTTCCTAGTCACTGCCCTGCCAACGTACTGATGAATGGCAGAGAACACACGAGGTTCTGCCCCTTTCTGGGGTTAAAGAGGAACGGTACGTTTTCAAGCTGGTTTTGGGTTTGTGTAGCAACTTACTACCACTGTGCAATCCTTACTGACCGCCCCTTCAAATGATGAGCATAAACCGAGGATCTCTGGAAAGACATAGGCACAAAGTTGTGGGTGTTTTCTCATGTATGCATATAGATTTCACCTGGTAAGTCTCTTCAAAAATCAGAAATTAATGCTTTACTTAAGACTTCATAGGGGCTAGGTCGTCATTACTCACCTAACATCTGCCCTCCCCCTTTGCCAAGGAAGGTCTCCCATGGGTCGCACATTCCACTCCGAGGTGGAGGTGGAAATCCAGAGCTGGAGTACGCTATCGGACCCTGACTCCTGCATGCACTAGGGAGAAACTCGGCTGAAAACGTAGGAAGTGGCAATTTAAGACGCAGGTAGCTTGTGGCAAGTATAAGAAGGGAATTATTTAAGAACATAGCTGCCTGTTGTCTTGCCGGAGATAGGGTTAGGCAATAAATTACTTAATCTGAGCAGAACTGGATTTGCAATAGTATTTTTTGCGTTGCCATCCCCTCGCTCGCTCCTGTTTCTCTGCTAGGACACTAAGAACTGCACTACCAACTTACCATCCACCTTACTTGGACACCTGGTGTAACCTCCCCTCCTCTCTCTGATGCACAGCGCCCTTTTTAATCTCAGCTACGATTGTTGGAAAGATATAGCTGGATGTTTTGACTTTTATCGTGAATCAATGAATGAGGATGTAAAACTCTTTCTACAGACCATCAGATTAACCACAGTGCAAGAGCAGAACTGCATAGTTCACTATATGGCTTTGCGTGGGGTGGATGCGGGGACGACTGCTGAATCGTACCGGATATTTAAGCTATGGGCAGTAGCAACACCAAAAGAAAGGTGCTCGTCCGTGTTATTGTCTGGGAAAAGCTGGTGCCTTTACCATGCGTTTTTCCTTGGTACTTGTGGCTCAACACTGGCGTGCAAAGTTAGGTGGGGTTCTCCAAGAGCTTCTAGCCGTCAAAGTACAGGCTGACGTGGCTGCGAGCAGAGGGCTGGGAAGATGCTGGGTGTTAAGTTTTCTGCTGCGGGTCTCTCTTTTAATGGAGACCTCCTCGTTCTCAAGGGGAAGGCTGTTTGTAGCAGCCGTCTAGGTGTACGGGTGTGCGCTTCTAGGAGCTCTTTCTGAAAGGCGCTGAAAGCTTTTGTTTCCCAGGGGATGAGAGGGTGCTTAGCACCTGGCACTTCAGAGGATGCGTGAGCCGCAGAGCCCAGGCTCGGGCAGTAGTAGCGCGAGACTAAGGAACAGAAGTTGGCCAGGGATGGCACTTGATCTCTAGAGACAGTGGCTTTGAGCAGGAAAATCCAGAGAGGCATTTATAATTAGTGGGAGCCGGGTTCAGCCCCCTTGTAGTAGCAGGATAGTCCTGGTTAACGTAAGGCCAAAATGGAGGTTAGGAGACTTGCTGTGGGGAGCAGGAGCGGGGAGTTAAGGCTTTCATGGAGAGAGAGGTTTGACCTACAGCTCCCGTTACCTGAATCCCAAATAGCCTGAACCAAACATGTCGTCCCTGCTTCAACTGGAGACTTTGGCAGGTAACTGGCAGCTGTGGGGAGACTGTGCTACGACGGTCGAGGACCGGTACTAGTCCTAACACAATACACGCCTCTGTTGAGAGAGCACACACTTAAACTGGAGTCCCTGGGCGAGCTTGCACCGAGGAATCTGGACAGGTCAGCCTTTCCTAGGGAGTTAGCTAGCAATGTAGACAGGGTGGCCCACAACGCGCCTCACCTCATGGCCCCTTTCTATTTATTTTTGTTAGTTTTCCTTAAAATAAAACATTACAAAAAGCATTCCCTCACAAAAAAACCCCAACCCCTCTACCTGGTAATTACTCACAAGGCGATTGCGGTAACCTGGATCACAGTGTGCTTTTTTCCTTTTCTTCTTTTTTGTCTGACTGCCAGATTTATTTCCGTAACATGTAAGAACAGCTCTTCTAAACAAAATGCTTAAACCAACACCATTGCACGGTAAAATAGGACCATAAGGTAGTGTCACTGAAACAGCCCCAGACAAGGCTACAAGATTAAAAGAAGCAAACAGCTAAAGACTAGTTAGCTACTAAGAAGCAGATTTTCCTTACCATTTAAAAGCCCCAAAATAGCCATGAAACTTTTGCTCAAAAAACCATCTAAAAGTTCCCTTTAACTTTCACAGCTGTGTGCTAACTGCAGGACCTCCAGGTTTTTAATAAAACATTAGAGATTCAAAACAGGTAGAGAAGTTCTTCAACCACACGGAACAGGAATGACCTTGGAAATTATCGGTGAACATTTAAAAACTCCTAAATCTCAAGTATTGCTTGCAAGCCCTGTCTAATGAAACGGGTGTGCTTTATTTATAAGGTGGGGTTGTAGTGAGTCCTGGGAAGTCTGAGAGGCTGCACGTGAGATGCTGCCCGGCTGCTTTTACAATACGGAAAGCTTTAAAATACCTAGGATGACATTATTAGTGTGTTACAGAGAGTGCACTGGCCTTCTGTCCCTACTGCTAACTGAATACTGGTAGGAGCTACACTTGCGATACGGGAGGCAGTACAATTTCACAGCGCACAGATGGCACATAACTACTCTGTATGTGCCACGACTTCACAGGGACCCCCTTGCCACCGCAGAACTCAAAGGTTACAGAAAGCCGTGTCCTGTAGACCTTCAGTTTAAGGTCAATAGGAGCATCCCCTGATCTAAGAGCTGCAGGATCTGGCCCAGGGCAAAAAGCTGGTCATGCAGGTATCTCGGCACTTATACAGTCATTCCCAGCTGGTAAGTTGGGCTCCAATTTACAAGCTGGACATAATGCTCTAAAGGTATTTTTTTTTTATTTTATTTTTATAGTATTTTTTTTGTAGAGATGATACTGTCTGGCCAGCCACAACATGGTATTAAATTGTCTGGACTGTAGAGAGCCTAGCAGTAAAGAGGAATTGGCATGAAATGGGTGTGCTGTTCCCAACTGCGTTGCGTATGGTTTGGTGTATTTTTGTGGGGGGGTGTTTTTTGTTTTTTTCTTTTGGTATGAGAAATGCAAACCTGCCCTGCTTGGCTTCCAAAGCTGGCCTCTGCTTACAACAGAGAAATGTAAAGTAATTTGATTTCTTGTAGTCAGAAGCAGCTCGTTAAGCAAGCAATTTAAAAAGTGCATTGTATTTTGAACTTGCTTCGGAGCCTATTCCACAGGCTTGAAGTCAAAACAGGCTCCCACCCACTTCAAAGCACTTGAAGGGGATCTGCTATGCCTGAGCAATAATTTTCAAGGGAGAGGCAGGACCTCGGCATTTATCAAGAAGAAAATACTTGGGAAATCTTTCCCCCTCGCCCAGCTTTTAGCCCACTCTTGCTGCGTAACTGCAGAGGGGGCAGAACGGTGGTTCTTCCAAGGCATGCCATGGAGCCCCTTTCTTGGAAGCTAGCATGGGAAGGGCAACTCACTACACACGGGGCTCACGGGGAGAACAGCCGCATGCACAGTCCGTCATGCACAGGACCACGGAGGCGTGGTGAGGGAGCTGCCAACGTCAAATCTGGGGAAGGAAAAACTTCTCCTTCTCCGCTCCCCACCCCAACAGCATCTCTTTCAGCTCTGCCCGGCCTCTCTGGCAACATCTGTGTGCCAACAGCCTGCCCTATCGTTCCAGTTGTCTCAAAACTACATGAAAAAGCTATCTCTCTACTACATAAAAACAGTGAGTGGTGGGCTGAAGGGGGGTTTGCTTTGCTCATCGGGGCAGGGTTGGGTTTTTTTTTTTTTCTCTTTTTTCGGTCACTGAAAAAATAAAACAGTCCACTGTCCAGCAGAGGCTGCTTAGACTCTATCCCTCCTTTCCCCCACACCAGCTCACTCAACGTGGACCTCTGTTTCAGGCCTCTGCAAACACAGCTCCGTCGGGAGGAAGGCTCCCTGGCCGAGGGCCGTGGCGTAAGTTCTACTGTGCACGTGGGTAAAACTGGGGGGCACAAACCCCCCTCCTCCAACATAGCCCCCTCTTTGGTGCTGAGGCATGGTATGGTAATCCTCCAAATTATCATACTGGGACACCACAGTCATAGTGCTTTGGCGTTTCCCAAGGGTTTGGTAGGGGTAGAGGAGGGCAGAGTCCCTCTCCATGGTTTCGGGGTGCTGCATTCTGAGGCTGTGGCTCCGTTCGGGCTTGGGCGGTGGTGCCATGGGAGAGGCGGCGTGCTCCTCTTCTTTATAGCAGTCTCTGGAGTGTTTCTCCACGGATGTGGTTGGTCTGGCTCGAGACCTCTCCAAATCCGGCCTGTCCTCTGCCAACCTCACCTCCTTGTGGTTCAGTCTCAGGGTCTCCTGGTTCGCCGGGATGTACTTCCCGCCCGAGTGCTGGTAACTGATGGGCTCGGAGGGCTCTGGGCCACCTTTGGGCCTGTAGTCGGGATAAGGGGGCCCGTTTTTGGACTCGGAAGGCTGCCTATGGCTTGCTTCCTGCTGCAGGTGCGTCCTGTGTTCGCTTGTGTTGCAGCCTGGCTCATGCAGCTTCCTGTTCCGGATGCTGCTCTGCTTCTGGGGAAGGGACGGCTTCTCCGACTGCCCGTTCCCATAGGCTCCGTGGTAGTGGGCTCTGTCCAGCTCTGGCTCAGGGTGCTGCATGTAGTAACGTTCGTCCCCCTCGGGCGTAGCCGCTTTGGCCGGGTACCTCCCCTCCTTCCCTTCTGCCACGGTGAGGAGGCCAGTTTTCCCAGGATCCGATTTGCTGCGCAAGTGAATCACATCCAGTCCTCCCAGCTCCTCCTGCAGCAGCGGGGCCACGTTATCATACTGGGACATCACTGGCCCTTTCACTTTCTGGCGCGTGCGGCTCTCCCGGCGGATAGACTGCATGCGGTACTTCTCCATGTCCTCGAGGTCCCACGACATGTACATGTGCTTGATGTCCGGGGCAGGAGGCACATCTCTGCTGATGAAGCTGTGCTCTTTGCCTGCCAGGTGGCTGATGAGGCCACCCCGAGGGTAGGCAGACAAGCTGGGATAGCGGTACAGGCCTTTGCTTTGCAGCCGGGAGGCGTACGATGCAAAGTCTCGGCTGGGCAGGGGGTGGAAAGGCCTGACCCGCACAGTGCTGTAGGGGTCCAGGTCGTAAAAGCTCCCGTCAGCAGTGGTGTAGTAAGAGGATCCGGAAGAGCTGGAATAAGGACTGTACCGGTAATGTACCCGCCCGTTCTCAAAGTAAGGCTGCAGCTGAGTTACGTGGTAGTCGGAGTGGGGCTGATAGGGCTTGTACTGATAGAGGGGCCGCGGGCAGTACACTGGCTCGTCGTCTGGAGGTACCTCGGTCCGTGAAATGGGAACGGAGCGGATAGCAGAAGCAGCAGGGGTGGGGACATGCAGCGACTGAACCCTTCGGATAGTGGGGTAGGGTGGAGCATCCTCGGCGTAGCTGGCGTTACGCAGGCCCGTTGGGCTCACGGAGGACACAAACTCTGTCCGGCTGCGAGGCTTGGAGTGGAGAGCTGAGGCGCTCTTCCCTTGGTTTGTGTAGGTGGTGTAGCGAGTGCCCGCAGAAGTGGGTGTCTCTGACCGAGGCGGGTAGGCTTGGTGCTGGTCTGGTTTGCTGTGGTAGGAGACGTGAGGAGGAACGCTCTCGGGCCTGTACTGATGGACGGAAGCCGGCTTGTGGTGCAGGTAGCTGTCTGGCCCAGAGGGCTCGGGGACGCTCTCTGGCTTGGGATGCGGCACGTACACGGACTGCAGGGAAGCGTGCTTGGGTGGGGGAGGCGGTGGTGGTGGCGGCAGCAGGGCTTCCTCCACAGAGGAGGCCAGCACGGAGGAAGACAGGAAGGCGTGATAATTGGAGTTGGTGATGGCGTCCGTGTTGTTGGAGTGCATGGCGGCAGCAATTTTGCTCTCCAGCGTTCTCACAGGCGGGACAGGGGGTGTAAAGCTGTAGGAGGAGTGAGTAGGGACGGACTCGGACCGCAGGTGCAGCGGGGGAGCCCTCGTAGTCTCCCGAGGCTTTTCCAAATGACTTTGGTGGCCTGTGGGCACAGAAGAGGAGCAGCGGGTGCTAGAACTGCTTTCTGGGACAAAACCAGGAGCAGGCTCAGGTGGCTTTTCAGGTGCGGTTGCGCCCCAGACCTATAAGGAAGAAACCAGTAGCAGTTAGAGGCCAGCATCTTTCCCCCCCCCACGTACTCCGTAGTTAAAATATCACAGATGCTCGTACGGATTAGTTAAATTTAAGTTTTTTCTGTGCCTGCTCTCTGTTTGCTGTGGAGAGCTAGTGCTGCTCGCTGCACAAGAGGAGATGTCTCGGTTCCCTTTCAGAGCACGGGCAGCGTGGTGCCTCTGGGAGATTTCGGGACCCGTCACAAATGGCGCTCTCTGCAAATGTCAAACTGGAGAAAGGGGAGGAGGTGGCTGTCTCTTTATAGCAGCAGGTTAAAACTTTTACACAGTTGCCACAGTGTTTTGTTAGGTGGTCTGCTTATAAATGTACTTGCCTTAATGAAAATATACCCGGATTTAAACTCCTCACGCCCTGGTGAGCAGATCAAGTGCTGTAATACAGCAGAAACCCCTTCCTTAAATGTGGCTATGGTGCTTAAGACAGGCTGCAGGCGTGCGGGCTTCACGGGCAGCAGGTGGTTTGGATTTCTGAGTGAACACTTCCATGTCTAACTGACACCAGGAATCTGCCCTGCTTTATCAAAGAGGATGTTGGAAGAGGGTACTGTCAGCCTCAGTGAAGACAGGATGCAAAAATTCTTACTTGGTCCTGAGCACTTCTAAACTAGCATTCCCTGTATCAGTCACCCCGGCAGATACTTTTTTCCTTAAAGCCAAGGGGAGCGGGTGTATCGGGATGTCCCCTTGTGTTCACTTAGGAAATTCTGCGCTGCCTTCCTGTAAGGCTGCGCCTGTGTTGTACACGCGTAATTCCCAGTAACCTGTGAAGCCCCTGCCTCTTGCCGTTTGGACTGGAGCGACTCTCCCAGAGCTCAGCCTCCTGCAACTATGGATTAGCTGTGCACGGACACCACGCTCACAAGTACCTGCGAGGCTGGGGGGCACGTCCACGTACCTGGCTGGAACTATTCGATGCTTTTGCAGAGGCCGCTGGCACTTGTCCCATTGCTGACTGGTGATCGTGCCTCTGCGACGGGGCGGGCTGGCCGGTGGTGAGCGTGCGCTGCGCAGTTGTGACAGTGAGGTCTGCCTGAGTCGTGGCTGGACCTGCTGGTTCGCGGTTAGGCTCAGCTGCTGTCGTCTGGATGGGTGTTAAATACGGCGCTGAGGCCGGGGTGCTTTTCTCCCCGGCAGTTAGGACAGGAGGAGACTGAAGTTTGTCATCGGCTGTGCAGATAGGAAGGTGGTGCTTGTCCCCAGGCATGCATGCACGGAGGTGGGGCTTATCTACAGCCAAGTCTGTTGTGGGTGGTTCCCAGTCAGGCAGTGCACCTGCAGTATGGTGGTGTGTGTGCTCCCACTCCCCAGCATGGGAGGGGAAGTGGTCTTTGTCCCCCGCTTTACCAGGACGGAAGCCGGACTGCTCCTGCTCCGCATCTCCGCTACCAGGCATGTCCCCAGGCATGCCAGTGTGGAGAGGTGGGGGGTCCCGGTTTCCAGGTGCACCGGGCGGGTGGTTCTGCTCCCCGGGTGTGCTGCTACCTTGGAAATCCTGCTCTACTGGTGCACTAGTCTGGAAGTGAAGTCGGTTCTCGGGCAGACCGGTATACAGGTGGAGCTTGTCTGGAGCACCAGCGGAGAGATGGAGCTTTTCTAGAGCTGTGCCAGCTTCAGTCTCTCCATAATTTGTGCTTTCAGAATGAGCATCTCCTGGCCTTTTCTGAGACTGAGCGGACGCTTGCTGCGCGGACTCGGCTAACGCTAGGGCTAGCATGCGCGCTGCATTTTTCGGAGGAGGAGGAGGGATAAGAGACACAGAACTGACGGGAACAGGATCCTGGGGGGAGTCGAGGGCAACTGCTCCTAATGGGGGGAAAATTGAGAGAGAGAGTGATTTTATGTTACCCAATAAGGAGAGTGACCTAACCTTAATGACTATTGTAAAAAAATAGATGCTTTCCACACTTTCACAGTGGCAATTCCTTCTGATGCGAAACACTCTATCTTCTGTCTCACATGCAAACGCTGCTCAATAGCGCAGCGGTTCATCACAAAAAGGAAAAAAAACACAAGAGATTGTCTAAAGGCTCCTCTTGCATTTCTAGAGAGGTAGGAAGTAGGTAGCAGAGAATGAGACACCCTTACACAATTTTGATCATAAGGTTTTAGGCGAAAAGGTCCCTTCTTCGAGTGTTGGCAGATTTTTAATTTAAAAAAAGAAAAGTCCTAGGTGGTCTATTGGCTGAAATGATTTAGAAGGACACGCTATAGATTTTTCACGTATGACAGGATGGGGGGGGGGAAAAAAGTGGTATACAAAGTATTATGGAAAATTATCTGAGATTTGTGTGATGTAGGGAGAAGGCAGAGGTTAAGACCTTACTGATCTGCACAGCCCTGCAAGACACTTGTGATCAGAACTGATGGGCAATCCCCTCTCCTGAAAGGCACGCAGAGGAGGAGGTTTTTGAGAGCAGGTCCCCTTTGGAACTTAAAGAAAGAATGGAGGAAAATGCACTGTACCTGGCTGTGTGTGTCCAGTGGGTACAGTCTTATTCTGACTGCTTGACATTGGTCTCTCCCCTTCTTCTGGCAACTCTGGTTTGCCAGCAGCCACTAGCTGGGCATGCTGTAGCTCTTGGTGGGCTCCTTCCCCTGCTCCCGTGTCACTGTTTTTCAGGGGCAAGGACATCTGGGTGGGGGACCTGTTTGTGGTATCAGTGATGCCAATGCCTTTGCTCCAGCTGGAAGCAGAGGAGTTTCTGGATGTGCTGGGCACTCCTCCAATCGCTTCTGACATACGGCTGGGCAGCGCGAAGGAGACGGGTTCCGACGTAGTCAGCGGCGGAGATTTGATGGGCTTTCGCCCCATCTTGGGGGAGAAGGCGTGGGGTTTGCAGGCCTTCTCTTCGGTTGGGCTCAGGTCCAGAGTAAAGAAGGGACTCATCTTCTCTTGGAAAGGGGAGACTGGCTCAGAGCTCGTGGCACTGCCTGGTGTCTGGGACCGGCTGCCCGATTCCAAATCCTTCTTTAGCAGGCTTGGCTTCTCCTTGTTTATGCCGATGGACTCCAGCAGGGAGGTACTGCTATCCAGGCACTCGGACTCTGCTTGGGGCGGGCTGCACTGAAAAGACATTGGGTCAAAATCCAGGCTAGCGACTCCGATATCCGGTGGGCTCAGGTCAACGTCTTCAGCAGATCGAGGAGAAATCAGGGCAGGAACGTGGATGAGCCCCTCGTCCCCATCGCTGTCGTTGTCGTGGGGAAGGTTGTCGTAAGAATTGCAGCGATTCATGTTCCCTAAGAGCTCTCCGTTGAAGGAAGCAGACAACGCATCACTACTGGACCTAGGTCTTCTGGGTCGAAACAGTTTAGATTCACCTAGGAACGAGTAGATACATACCGGTTAGTGTCAAAATCTTACTGTCCAGGAGGTGATGGTTCAGTGGTGTTTTTAAAGTACTCTTAAGGCGGTGTGCACGATGCTCACCTGGTGAACTCTAAACACAAAAGTAATGCAGTTAGCGGTAACTGTTAATCACGTTTGCTCAAACTCTTTTACAGCAGTTGTCAGGTCTGATTTAGTCTGAAACTAAGCTGCGTGCAAAAGCAAAACTAGTTTAAGTATGCTGTAGACCTAAGGCTTTCTCAGAAAGCATTCTCCTTCTCCGTGCCGTCTTTTCCACCTTGGAATAGAAACGGGAGAGGGCAACGAAGGAACGTAAGGGGTGCCGGCTCTACAAAAGCAACAGGTTTGCTTTTTTTACCTTAGAAGGAAAAAAAAGACCTGAAGAGCATTTCTCTGGGGTACCCATCTGTGTTGGGCACTGGTAAGCTGCATCATTAATTAGCAAGTCCAGCTTTTACTGGAGGGGTGGAAAGTCAGCTCTGTTGACATTACTGACTGCAGATACTCAAACTGCCTTTTTCAATCCACACGCATTAAAAGTGCAGGTACAATTTTGTCTTACCATCAACAGCATGCAGAGAGGTAAGCGATTCTTCGCTTTTAGCTGAGCGAAGAGTCCCGCTGTCTCCTCGTCCACCTAAGGAAATGCAACCAAGACAGTGAGAAGCTGAATTATAAAAGTGGTTTGTATTTGCCTAGGTAACGGTGGCAGGAAGAAACAAATGGGTTTCCAGCAACAGTACCGCTGTCCCGGGAGTTGTGCTTTTTTGGGGTTGGGTTTTTTGCTTTTGTTTTTTACTCCAAAGCCCTTAAAGAAAACCTTTATCCTGTTCCATTGTTAATATGCTTTACTGTCTAAGAGAGATGTAGTCCTGTTTTGCGCAGGTGACTAGCCTGCAGAGATTCCTTTCAGACAGTCTTAAAGGACAGTCATATAATGTGTTTATTATACTGAAGACTACGAGGGTTGTAATTTGAAAATGGCACCAGGGAGAAGACGGGATAGAAGTCCTCACTGGCCCACATTTAGGGATTTGTGGTGTGTTTTACCGCAAAAAAACATTGTTGCTATTTTTAAATTTGGAAAGAGACAGAAAACTGTATGTGGAAAGGGCTAAAAATTTAGAGATTTACGTACACTGGATGTGGCTACAAAAGGCTGTTGCTGGACGCCTTCTCTAGTTACGCTGGTGTAGCTTTCGGGGTGAACGTGTTTGTGAAAAAGTGCCTTTTACCTAGGTTAATCGTGTGTCTTTTGAGAGAAGCAAAGGGAGCCGGAACTGCATTCTTATTTCCTAATAAGAGCATCGGAAGGAATTACTTTGAGACTTATCGTAGCGGTGCCCGTACATCATCTTTCAAAAGCTACTCTGGGAAAAGCACTAGAGGTGCGTGCTCTAGCGGGTTTGGCTCCTGAGCTAAAGCGAGATCCATTTAGGAAAGACAGCAGTTAACCGAAGGTGTTATGCATGTCTTGAACACTAGAAGGAGATAGAAGCACACTGTAAACATGAATTCTGCTTTGCTGAAAACCCCAGGTTTTTGGAAGCTGGATTTGCACCCTTACCTGCCAGGGCTATGGCTTTCATTTCTGAGGGCTCGCTGGGATTGCGCTGTAGCTTCCGTTTGGACACGGACGATGATTTTCCCAGGTTGAAGAAGGAACGCCAACTGCCAACCGGCGATTTCTTCATCTTGCTGGGCGGTCTTTTTCTGGAGCGAGAAAATAGAGCGAATTATTGGAGGGGGAAGCTGCATTTAGTTCCAGCTACTGGTTGGTTGTTGGTAGCGCTATCTGGCTTCTCCTGAAAGAAAGCTTAGAAACTCGGTCTCTTAAATAGCTCAGCCTTAAAGTCTTGCTGGGTAAATTCCACCAATCTATGCAAAGCGGGCGCAATGCAGGTGAGCAAAGGCTCTGTACTCGTACAGTACCGCAGCTAAGTAAGGGACGGCTTTTATTTAGCTGGCAGATGCACCAGTTCTCCGAGGAACTGTGCAGTCATAAAAGGTATTCAAAAGCATCACTCGCTCGTGCTGTGAAATCACCTTCGCCTCCTCCCACTGCCGTATTTAATTTCTAGTGTCGTCAAGCCTGTCCAAGCGCTTCAAGGGGAACCTGGACTTGTTACAGGCACTTAGTCCTGAAATCTGGAAAACCCTGATGTTTCCAGGTGTTCACCCTGTTTACATTCCTGTGTGCATAACTAGTACAGGCACCTATATGCATCACATACAACACAGCTTTATATATTTAATGATAACCCTGCTAAAAAGGAGGGCGTGACACAGGAGTTGTATGGCTAAACTAAGTCCATCAGACAACTGATGTAAGCTGAATCCTCACAGAGTCCAGAGCAGGTGGAAAACTGGCTACAATACTTTACGTACAACTAGCGTAAGGCAGTATCAGCAAGTTTTTGCTGTAATAAAAAAAAAAAACAACCCAAAACCAATTATGACACATGCTGGAAAGGAAATTCGTCTCTACCTTTCGGATGGAAAGTCTATGACCGTGTGGAATTTCCCCTGTAAAGCTGCAGGGCCTTCTCCCACTTCTATGTATTTGCTGTCTGCCACGATGGGAGAGTTGATCTGGGCTTGCGTCCGTGCCTGTGCCTCCTCCAGCGTGAGCAGCTTTGTGGAAGGCGAGGACACCAACAGAGACTTGGGCCGTGATAAGGAACTGTGCCCTGTAAGGGAAAACCACAGACAACAGGGAGAATCAGAAAACAGCAGGACAGAGATGAGAGCTCTGGGTCTCTGCGCCTCGGGAGGTGCTGTGTTTTTCTAAATCTTTGTTATCCCAGCCACAGAAAGATGTGATCAAAATAACCGTTTTGTCAGAGGTATGTTTATGACAAAGAAAAAAAAAAAATCTCAATTACGAGAGCACAGCTTAGTGTATTTAAAAAAACAAAAAAGGCAGAGGTAAGCAGGTAGGTTGGAAACCTGCACTGACACTTTTCTTAAGCTTCATCTGTATGCAGAAGTCTGTAAAGAAAGTGATGATTTTTCTTCTCATAAAGCTTGGCTTCAGTTATTCCCAGGTCCCACCTCTCAGTGCACCAGGAAATGCCATGTGCGACTGAAGTTGCTACAGACTAATGTGCAGACGGATGCAGCAAACAGAATCTAGCTGCGTGTCTCGCCCTTGGCCGCCTTACAGCTCGCGCTTGTTTTTGGCGATGAACGTGTAAACCTTTGTAAAGGTAGCTGAAGTTGCCTCCCGCTGCTGGGCGCGGGGAAGTCAGCTTGCAGGGTAGTGGAGACGGCTACAGATGAGCTCGAGGAGCCTGTGGTAGGAGCAGCTGTCTTTTGTTTGACATTGCTTATTGTGCAAGTATGTATGTGGTTATTCTCACACGAGTTAAGGGGTGGGGGGGGAAGTACGTCATCACATCAACATCCCGGTTGGTTCCATCACTGCTACCACCCCTTTAGCATCACAGCTCTCATGTAAAGAAGTGTGCACAGCCTGGTGTGTGTCTGTCAGCTGTAAATGCTATCCCGGGTGAAGTCTGGGTTCCAGCTGTCTTTGCAACAGCCTTACCAGGAACGGCTTAAAGCAGGCTTGGGAATACCGCTTTCACCTCTTACAGGCAGGTACGAGCAAGAAGCTGCGCTCAAAACCAGAGGCTCTTGGAGAAGCACTGAAGAGGATGCTGCCTTGCCGCACCACAGTATTCCCACACTTAGCTGATACGCTGTGGAATAGCCTGACCCTTCTCCCCGCCGGTTTGGTGTCAAAGCACACTGAATGCGACTGACCAAGTCATTAAACAATTAGCCGAATTTACACGGTCCATTCTAAGCCTGGATAATCATTTGGCTCGGATTCTTAGCACGCTTATCTTCCCTTGGCAGAGCTCAGCCTGCTGTGGGCTATTACAGTTCAGCCAAGCTAACGTCTGGCTCCTATTGACTTAAAATTGCCTTCCAGTAGGAACAAAAGCCGGACTTGGAGCAACTCTGCTACCCCAAGTAGAGGCAGGGCTTGTTTAAAAGTGGGGAGCAGCAAATACACTGGAAAAAAGCAGCTACCTGTACTCTGCAGGTGGTGGTAACTGCACTGACTGTGCACATTCCATAGGAAGGACAGGTTATCAAAGCAGATGGTACACACTTAATGCCGCTTAGGAGTAATAATAGCTTGTGGTCTGCACGTTTATCTTAATGTACAGAGTAAACTTTCCTCCTGGTGCAACTCCACTTGTTTTCAGTGGAACAGGTATACTTTATGGCCCTAGCAGTTACTCGAGGGGAGCTGTAGGTTCCAAGGCTGAATGATGTTTCAGGTGCTCCAGGGTTGGGCACAAAGGTGTCGCAGTTCATTCCTCATCCTAAAGCCACGCACCAGCAACACTGAGCAGAGAACTAGGCAATAGCTGTAGGGCCAACGTAGACTGAGCCGTGGGGCTGGGCAGCCCTGCTAGTTAACCCATACAGACTATGCAGAAGGAATAACCGGGACAGCAGATGTCAAAATATTCCCTGGTAAGAGCAAGAGTAAGTTTCTTGGTGTCACCGTTAGTGAGTACGGAGAGCTTTCTTTACATCGGTTCATTTTTGTTTGTGTTCTAAGGTGCTGGTAAGGGTAGACAGATCACACATTGTGTCGTCCTGCAAGATAGCTCAAACGGGTAAGCGTGCAGGAGCATCGATGATGATGGTTTTAAGAAGAAGGGGAGGGAGCCGGGGGGACAAAGATTTGAGAGATTCCCTACAATTTCTCAGTGCTAGGTCATAAAAGTAGAAGCCAAACGTTAAGATGTGCTACTTCTGTAGAGCATCCTTGGCTTCTAAGAAAGGTACTGACAGCAATTCCTAAAACCAGCTATATTTGCTGTTTGTTTTAACATCATAACCCTGGAAATCTGTCCTCTCAGTTATAGTAAAAAATGTATTTCAAATGTGCCAGGGGAGGCTCAGATACGCAGTGAGTGTCTGCTACCTTTTTTTTGATCCAGGTAAAGCTAGTGGAGGAAGACACGCACCTGCTCCATCTCGTATGACTGAGCTGAGTTTGGAACTGAAGAGGACGTCCACGTGGTTCAAGATGAATTCCACAACCACTGACTGGATTCGCACCTCCATGAAGGCAGCTGTTCCGCTGAAGCAGGCAGACTCTATCTGCTTTGATCTGAAGAAAAGGCAGATTAAATGAAACGCAAACAGCCAGCAGCACACGGGAAGATGCGCTCCTTTTGGGTAAGGCTTCAGCACGTGTGGAGCTATTGTGCCTGGTTGCTCAGGCAGACGAGACTTTAGGGGCAGTTAAGAGATTAAATCTCAGCAAGGCACTGCGCAAATGATCATACTGACTGTAGTGATTTATATCCAGATTTTGGGTTCAGGTGTTGAGTCTTACTGAAATGGCAAGAGGAACGCTGGGTCTAGAAGGAAAAGGAGCGTGTGGCAGGTCCAGATCGAGGTACATGAACCGCGTACACAAAGCGGGGAGCTTTTTGTTAATGTGTTTCCAGATACTGTGAATGGCAGCAGGTTAATGCAGTGGTGTTGTACAAAGCTCACTGTGGCCTTCTACGTGACTTTCCCTCTAGCAGGGAATGTCTCCAACTGATCCTGCTCAGCAAGTACCCCAATACTCACAAAAGCACACTCAACCGAGATCATTTGACTGCTTGTGGGTGAATTGCCAGAAAGGAGAAAAGAGCTTACGCTCATTAACTGCACCCAGGGGAATCCATGACTCGGATTTCTCAGGTTGGTAACAACAGCAGTCCAGCAGTCAATACAATAGGGGCAGGGTAGTGCTGTGTTGGGTTTTTTTTTTAAAGCAAAATTTTAAAATTACACCATTAATTTTAAACTACCCTATTACGCACATTCAAAACAAATGTTAGGGGACAGATTTATCCAAGGTCATTTCCATAAGTCTGAACTTTTCCAGCCAAAAGCTGTCAAATTAGACTCTAGAGACTTGAAGCAATGGGAAATCAGTGATGCCACTGAACAAATTTTCCTGGATGATCAAGGACATCCTCGTCTCCTCTAACCAGGAGAGGGGAAATTATCATCTAGGAAAGAGAGCTGGGGGTGGGCGGGGATCCTTCCTTGCCACTACTGAACTGTAGTCAGGGGAATCGCACTGCAGTGAGCCGGAATAATGCTGGGCTGTTCTCTCCGGGTGGTTCCGCTGACAACAGCGGGGGCTATTTTACATCACTAGTTCAGGAGCTCAAGCCCCTGCTTAGAATGACTTCCCCTTAGAAATTTTACCGGAGGAGAAGAGCACATTGGATGGAAGAAAGGAGGGTCTCTTCCTCAACTGCTGAAAGTTATGATTTGCTGGAGAACAGGTATCATCTGTGTTTTATAAATATAAAAACTTATCTTGTATTGAAATGGGAGGGGGAAAAAGAAAAAAAAAAGAGTACCTTAGGAGGTTTGGAGCCCAGACGATTGCCAAGTTCTTCGTGTGCATATTTGTGATGGAGCAGTAGTCAGCTAGACGAGCTAAGTGTCTCATTAGGAACTCCAGTGTCCTGGAAAACAGGAGATAGGCAAATGTTCAGCACCAACGAGCAAAGCCATGCTCCAATTTACAAAACAAACCCTGGGTCGTTACTTTCTTTTGGCTTGACAGCTCACAGAAAAAAATGTTGAACTATGTACCCCAAGACTGACGGTAAGGTTGTCTTTAGCAATTAATGACACCGGGGTGGGGCGAGGGGAGTCTCTCTGATTTGTCCGGGCTCAGTGAAAAGACGGCCAAAGCATCTGCTCTCAGGACCAGGGCTGGATCCAGCACATGAGGAAGTGGACTGCAGTAACCTAAATGCCACCAGCACAGCAGGATCCAGAAGCAGAGCGCCCTGGAAATCCATCGCTTGGCTGCTTTACTGTAACCCTGTGCAACAGAAATAAATACACCCTTTGCACTGGATGTGATAGACACCCCAGCATACTGAACACCAGCAAATTGTATCTGAGTTCTACTTATATACCTAGAAGAAACCTGTAGCCAGTAATTTCATAAGGCTGATATGAGGTTAAACTGCCGAGGCTTCTGTTCACATTAATAATAATTAAAAAAAAAACAAAAGGCCTTTTTTTTCTAATAAACACTACTGCTACCACCCAGGAGGAGGAGGGAGCACAGGGCGATAATGAAAATGCTGCTGTATCCTCCTCGGTGCTGCTGTTGCTTGGCAGCAGCCCTGGCTGGTGTGTGGCTGTCTCACTGCGTGCCCCTTTCTGGGGCGGGGGGAGCGGGTGGGGGCTCAAAATCCCACAACCCGACAAGGCCTGAAGTGAAGAGGGATGTTTCTGGGCGGAAACAAAGCAGACATCTCCAGCACCGGTTACCTGCGTGGAACGTCTCCTCGCAGAGCAGCAGAAAACCAAAGTGGTTTTTTTCCTTTTTCAAGGGAAAAAAAGCCCAGGCACGGAGGGCAGAAGCCCTCTCCACCTCCGTCATTTCCCACCCAGGTGTCTCCCACGCCCCTCTCCGGTCTAAGACTAAGACGCACACAGGCATCACCATTGCCAAGTTAAACAAGTTTGTTCACCCCATAAAATAAAATAAGAGTCACTTTAGGGAAGAGGTGGAATGCACCAGAGAAAATTAGACAAAGGAGATGATTAGTTAATTTTTGAGAAGGAAGGGCCTCTTCAGGGCCCTGCCCCCTTAATTAACACAAAGACAATATTACAATTAGTTACTAGAAAGTACCAGCTATTACTCTAATTAGTTAGTTATTTGAACAGCAAGTAGCACACTAGTAAAGCATTTATAGCTTACAAACGCATTAGTTAAGACTAATGACCACATAATAATTTATTGCTATTCAAATAACATCATTAGTTATTTATACCACTCAGGTACAGCACTGCAACTGTCCAGCTAATCACCATACATGACAATAATTAAAAATTTAACTATTTATTAATTAGCACAGATGATTATTATAAGTAGTTACCAACACCCAAATAACTATCTTCATGTGTTACAACTGGCCATCTATACCACTCAGGCACAGAATCTTAACTGGGTCTGCAAATTAACTTACATTACAATAATAAATTAATATGCCAATTGACGACAATCCTACAGTATTATAATTAGAACTCAATCGCCAAATATCCATCTGCATACACTATAAATGGTCATCTAAACCCCGCAGGACACAGTATCGCAACTGGTCCAGCGCATTACAATAGTTATTGATACTTAAATAACTGTCAGCATACACTGGAATTAGCTACTTATACCGATTACAATACATAATTGTGAAGACTGCTTATTGTACATCATTACAATAATTAGTTATTAATACTATTTAAAGAATCATTAACATACAGTGTTCTATTTAGTTATTGCCACCAATCACCATACCTTTTTGTCTGATGCCTTTTTAACATACCCTGACCTAATTTTTACTACTAAAGACCATTAACCTGTTTGTTGTCATACTTACTTAGTCAAGACTCATTGCCATGTATCACAAATTAGCTATTAATACTAATTAGTTGGAATATATTATTATAATTACTTGGTGATTGTTAAACACCATCTTATAATTCATTATTCTACTAGAGCATTGTTATATTTTGCTAGTTCCTGTTGTTGCTGGGGGGGGGAGGGAATTGGAGACAAAATAGACTTGACCAAATTAAACTGAAGGCTGAACCAATTTTTTTGGCTACGCTTCACTTTGTTTAATTGTGATTCCTAGAGCTGGTCCTTGTGCCCCCCGCAACAAACCTATTCATTTCCTCAGTGCTACCAGCCACGTCTGACAGAGCAAGCTTGTATTTGCCTCCTATACATACCTTCCAAGGAAGTCAAGTAAGACCGTGCGAAGTATACAGTGTTTGTCTGGTAATGAGCTAATTAAAATATAAATCAACTTTATATAGCCATAAACCATTTTAATATACAGAGGCACAGTGTGGTTATCTTGAGAGGGAAAACTGGAATCGTATCATTTCACTCCTGAAATGCCAGCAATGATAAAACGCCGAGCTACAACCAGCGTCAAGGCTGCACTGACCTGTAGTGAGGAGGGGGCAGCTGTTGGATGACATCGTGGATTTTAACCAACCGTTCTTCATCTGTAGCAGCAGAAACAGCATCCTGGAACAAGGCAGGAAGGGATTTAGCTGCAAATAAGACTAGATACCGGCACCCCAGCATCCCGAACCACCTGGCCAATGCACTGGTCTTCGGCAGAGAGGCGGATTGTGTTGCTCTTCTCCACCTTCAGAGAGGTGTCTGTCTCTCGGGGACAGACCCACACCCGGATAACGTGCGAAAGGCCAAATAAATCAAGATCCGGGCCACTTTATAGCTTAATTGTACAGAGCGATCCCTTGCAGAGGGCGTTCAGCTCCAAGTAGCATTTGCTTCTAATCCCACTTCTGTTCAAGAAATCACTGGGGAATGGCAAACAATAGGGTCGTGCAAAGCATCGCTGGTGTCCCAATAACCTTCTACCGGGGCCCCAAAAGCGGAGTCAATGCGGCGCGGCATGGGGGACAGAGGCACGCGTGAGTAAACCTAAAGGGGAAACAGAAAAGGGACCTCACACTTGGGGCAGTGCCGCCCTTTCGAAATGGCAGGATGCTACCAGCAGTGGGAATCTGGTGTACGGGTAGCACAGACCGCATTGGTGTTAGGCTGGTAATTTTGGAGATACGCACTCCCGACCTCTCTCAAATCCCCAACTTAAGCTGAAGTAAGACCAGCCAAGGTGTGTGGCAGACAGGTTCAGCTTCCTGCTGGATCCTTTTCAGTATTTCTCTGTTCAACCAGTGCAGATGAAGTCACACTGAAGTGGAAAGTGAAAGGCGTCGCCTTGTACTTACTGAGAACTTCTCGTAGAGTTGATAGGTCAGCAGAGGGTTCGGGAGTTCGCGGAAGTACAGTTTGCAGAGGGAGCCCACGCAGTGAATGTCTTGGATGTAAATATCCTTTGTCAAGTCAGGAATCTGCTCGGAGTCAAACTCGTGGCTGGAAATGAGAACAGAAAAATGGGCAAAGGGGTTTGAAAAGGAGGAATGAAAATAAAACCCAGCGCAAACTACAGTCAAGGAAAGCAAGTGTTTCCTGATCTACACGAAAAAAATAAATACTTGACCCACGGCTGTGGTGCTGCTAGATCTTTCCAAAATGAGACTTTTTTTTCCTTCTAATAGAGCATTTTCAGTTAGTTTTATGAGCTATTGGCTAGTCTGCAATCCCTTTTGCTGCAACAGGGCCTGTCACAAAGTCTCCAGAGAACGAACGTCTTCCAAGACCAAGGAGACAATCTGGATATTGAACTCCCAAGGGCTGGGACTGGGAGCTGCCCAGAGGAGGAGTGCCCATGGGTCTGAATGAAAGCCGCTGTCCCTTTGCATTTCAAAGGCCTGGAAATTGAAATGATAAAGCAACGCGGCAGAACAGTGCAGCTGCTGCACATGGAAACTAGAGTGCGCAGAAATTCCTTGGGGACGAGCTGGTGAGCTGAGAACGCCTCTGCTACAGGGTGAAGAGAGCCAGGAACCACATGAAGAAAATCCCTGAGCATTCCCTTGGTTTTCAGAGAGAGAGACAAACCAAAATCACCAACATTTATGAAATAAAAGCTGAGCTGAGAAGGCCAAGGGCTGGCTCGCTGCTAGAATATGTGCATGGAAAGCGCTGTTTCAAATTAGCAGGACAGATTTGCAGGGACCAGCGTGGTGAGTCAGGCCACAGGGAGCGGGGAGAACACAGCTGCGCTAGCTGAAGCTCGGTTTCCCTACAACGGTCTTTAAGCTGTAAACCAAAACGGCTTATCATCGACGCGGGGAGTCATCCTGTCTACACTACGACCACAACAGTGTCGGGGGCTCGGTGGCAACATCCCCGGCCTCTCCCCCTGTCCAGGCCAGGCAATTTGTAACGCCAAAGCTAAAATGTGCCTTCAGCGCAGCTCAAACACTGAGCTCGCCTCTCTCTGCCTGCAGGACAGACTGGTTTGTACCCGTGTCCAAGACACCGGCGTATTTGTAACGGCAGCAGTCAAGCGTACGCCCCTTACAAGATCAAGAAGGAGCTCCGTCCTTCCCCCAGGCACGAAGGCCGCGGGAGGGAAGCCATGCATGCTACGCTAGACCGGGGGGCAGAAGAGGGCTCCACTTCTTCAGACAAGAGGGTGAACCCCAGTTCCTCATCCCAAAGGCAGCACAGAAGGAAATAAAGGCCTCTGTCTTCCCCAGCTGATGGATCGCCTGTAGCCACAATCCTCGGCGTTCAGGATACACCGCTCCCACAGGCACGGTCTGACTCACATCTGGGAGAGAAACTCATTTCCTGCCCTTGGCTCCACAGGAGAAGAGAGGGCTCAGAAGGGAGATCAGGGAAAGACACCAACCCACCCCCTACAAACACGCTCTGCCTTGGCTGAAATTCTCTGGCCATATCCTGCCCTACTCCAGTACTCCGGGTACTCCAGTATGTTTTCCTCGGAATAAATCTCACGCCGTGTCAGAGACCCACCCCTGCAGAAGCAGAATACGGAGTGAAGAAAGGGAAGCCCTACTACCTTCAGCCTTTTTTCTCTCTGCGCTGGCTGTTTCAAGAACTACACGTTATTTCTTTTGACCCCAAAGGAAGGTTGGGTTAGTAGAAGAATACGACTTCACAGTCTCTCAAAAAAAGCCGGAATACAGGGATACACGTCCCAACTCAACACTCACTCTGTTTTGCCTACCAGCCAAATAAAGGCGGCTACCGCACTGCCAAAGAGCCAACCTCTGTCCTGGAGTCAATCTCCCACGTGGAATAAATTCTCTAACTTTCTCTCCAACCAAAAAGCCCTTTAAATCCAGGAGATCCAATTCTTCTATGTGAAGCTTAAGAACAGTGACTCATTTATAAGGCTACTGCAGCTCTAGCTTTGAAATCAGCCTAATGGTCTGTTTATGTAGCTGGAAACTACAGCAATGCAACGTGTCCTACATTAATCAAACACTTATGAAAATCTGTAGTGATTTAGAAGAACAACAGGGACGGTGCCTACAAGTTATGCCACGTACTCCCTTCCTTTTGTCTTTGGAACATCTTGGAAAACTGAAAAATAGGCTGTCGCTTCATTCTCTGTACTATACCAGGGAATTATGCCACTGAAGTTTTAGAAAACTGTTTTTAAAGCACCTTTGGAAAACAACGAAGGAGAAAACGGTCTTGGCAACACAAACGGAAAAAATGGACTAGGGCAGCGATGAGAAAGATGGTCCAGCACAAGTCAAAATGGGGAATTAAAGGGATGTAACTGAAGCAAGGGCAAACATTTCATTCAGCCAAGACTGCTGTGGGCAACAGCTACAGTCAGGGTCTTTGGAGCCTGCACATCAAAGCCTCGGGAGCAGATTTTTAAAATGGGACTTGCTATGATGAGAAACAGGATTAAGCTGAGCCAGAAGGAGCCCATCCGTACAAGGGTTTGTACAGTAACGCCACCGGCTCAAACCTGACCACTGAGCTTGGGAATAGCTGGTACAAAGAGGACACCCTGCATATGGAAAATACCCCTTTGCTGCCTCTGTGAGGCCGTGGGCCTAGGATCAACACTGGAATTAGTCACACCCCACCAGGTTCTCTCAGTCCCTTCACAACAGAAAAACGCATACCAAATGACGGGAGGAAAAACAGCCTCACAAAAGGATAAAGACCATTTACCGTGATGAGAACAGCTCCTAATTGGGGAGGGCGCGCACCTAGCCTTTCGCTGCACAGCCCCGCAGCACGGCAATGCCACCCACCAAGAACTATGCAAGTATTCTTCACATGTTACCGATTCATTGCTAATATGCCACGAGTCCAAAGCAGCAAGGAGAAAGATCAGCTGCTCAAAAGGGCTCCGGGAGCAAGAGGAAACAGGAATGAAACGTGACAGTACAGTGACACCACGATCCCAGAGCCTTCCGATACTCCATCCTGAAGGAAAACTTCCTGCAAAATGAATTCTACTGAACAACCCGGTGTTGCTCCAAAATGGCGACAAACCCAGCGTACCGTCCATCGAGTACAGACTGCACACCCGCATGGGAGCTGCTGGAACAGTCTGCCCCACAACTGCCAGGGCGCAGGCTTCTGCAAGCAGAGCCTTTGAACCGAACCCAGCGCGTGCCTCGTTCGTCCCCTGCCAACGCGTTTGTCCAACGCGGCGCCCTTACCGCAGTTTCTGGATGTTGGACGCAATCCCGGACAGACGATATATTCCATCCACAATGCCATGTTTCTCAATGAACTCAGTGCAGCTCTTGAGGACCTGGGGGACTAAAGAACAAGCGTTGGTTAGTTGAGGATGTTATTAAAGTTCTAGTTCAGGTTGCGGTCTTGTCAGATGCCATGAACTAGGTCCAGCTGGCCTGCTGCTTTGGTTCCTCCATAGAGGAGAAAGCCTGTAAGAAATTTCACTTTAGGAGTTGGTGTGGAAACCAGTCAGAGGTGTTCTTTGCTTTAGAGAAATGCCAGGATATGAATCAGGTTGAAAAAAGTCAGTTCTGGTCAAGCAGAGACAGTGCAGGTCCCATCACAACTCCCACAAGAACTGTGGTGTTAAATTCCATTCCAGAAGAGCTATGAAATTGAGTAAATACCCTCTTTGGCCAAAGACTTCCTTTGTTTTCAGATCTACACAGGATTAACCTATACTGCTTGGTTTAAGCAAATACAAACATTAAGGAGATGCTACTTTCTGCACCAGGGCCAGGAGAGTTTTTACAACTGATAATTTCATCCCTGATGTCTACTGGAGCGTGACCGGATTTAGATAGCTACACAACATACCACACTCACAGAAACTGCAGACAAACCGGGGTATGACAGAATGGAAAAAATAAGCCCAGAGGATATAATTAGGTGTCAAGTCAATATTCAAGCCGCTTCACCAACCGATTCCTTCCAGTTGACTTCTCAGCCTTGTGCAGCATCCACTGCCGGAGCTATCTGTCCACCCTCGTAAGCTGAAGGAGGAGCAAATGACTTTATTTCTAAAAAGGAGATAAAACTGCCTGAACACAGAAAGAAAATTAGGATTGAGCTCTGGTAAGCATCAGCAAATCTTCATGGAAAAAGCTCCGATCCCTGTGGATTCCTCTGCAAGCCACTTTTTGCTACAGCTCCTATGATGATCTAGATTTATTCTTACATTAGATGCCAGGTCTGATCAATTTGCCACGTGACACAGATTCTGAATAGGTCACGTGGCAAATCCCCTTATATCAAGCAGCAAATGCCATCTGCCAGTCAGTTCTCCTAAGCGCTACTGAACTTGGATGCTCTGCGCTTTCCCCTCCCCAGCCGCTTCAGCGCCTGTTTGCCGGCTTGCAGCAAACACGGAGCTAGAGAAAAGACTCATTTTGAATGGTTCCCTGGAAATCAGCAGGTGCATCCCAGGCTAAGGGCACGTCTGCTCCGCAGGCGAGCGCAGGACAGAACAAAACCTGTAAATCCGTGTGGCACGTCAATCACGCAGGCTCAGCTCGAGTAGATTAGGCCCTGGACCTGCGACACCCAAAGATACCAAGAGACAGTCAAAACTGAGTCAGTCAGACTCTAGTATTACGCTATGAGGCATCTGCAGCGTCTCACGCTGGTTTCCAAAGCAAGGTGAAGACTTTGGGACAAGCAGAGCCCTTGTACATTAAGCAATGGCACAGAAAGAGCCTTGGAAACCAAGTGCTGCTTTTTGGAGGGAAGGAAAACAGGCAGAGGTGATCCCCCTCTGCTCTCCCCTGTAGGTACAATGGAAATTTCAACTTCCACTAAGGCAGCCAGAAGACATTTGCAGAAGGAAACGGCAGCATCCGCTCTGAAGTGAAAGGTACCTCTCGCAGCCGCGCGAGCTCAGAGCAGCACCACAACTGTCGGCTTTAGGAATCAACCAGACGCACATTTAGGCACGTGAGCCAGGATAAGCAACTACTTCTCACCGCTGGGTGAATACACATTTGGAGAGAGTGTCGGTGAAATGTGCATCGGTCATCCGCAACACCGTAAGCTACGTGTCTGAGAACAGAGCAGGTGGCCCTAAATTCTAATACCGTTTCAAAACACATTTTTGGATGACACCACTTACCCCTTTACGCAAAAAGATTCAACACCTCTTGAAGACGAAAGTGTTTAAGACTTAAAGTGGACAGGGAAGGAGTTATATCATACTCAAGCAGTTGCCAAAAAGGGCTAAAATATGTGTTGCATTGCAGTACAGCGTTAAGGAGACAAGTGGGACCCAGGTATAAATTGGTACAGAAAAGCAGAGAGATGAGAACAGCACCATCCGTTGCAGCGAAGGCAAAGGACAAGGCTTTAGGTGCTGACACAATTAGCGGTGTCTTTTCTTCGGTGAGAAGAGAGAGCACCCTAGATGGCAAGACACGCTAGACTCATGCTCACTTCGGTTTCACTGAGAACCAAGCAAGGCTATGCGAGATGTCCACGCGCGCGTCTCCCCACCACCACGCGTTCCAAAAGGTGAGAGATCTCAAATCTCATCAGTGAACTGAGCGGGGATGCTGGGCTCAGCACCGCAGCAGCGGCATTTCCTTCTGCCAACTGCCCGACTGCAAGAGTCGCAAAGGATTGGGTAAGGGAGTTCACCCAAGTTTTAAAGTGGTGTGGCAAGATCTGCTAACGCTTAGCTGCAAATTCCCGAAGACTTTAATGGTCCATACTGGAATCTCAGTAGGGGCCCCCCTGAAATTAGTAGCATCCATTGAAATGAATAAATAAGCAAATAAATAAATAGCACGTTCCCTGCCTGCTTAATTCCTACCAGGCAGGCTGATACTGTCTGAGAAGGGCGATGCGCACACCGCGGGGAGAAGCCTACACAGACAGCTCTCCTCTTCATCTACCTACCACGGACACAGCTAGGACACCCGCCTGCGCTTCCTGATCGAAGGCGGGCGCCACGGGCAGCGAGCTCTGCATGCTTCCAAGGCCTTATCCTTCCGGGGTTTATCCAGCTGTGCAAACAAACAGCGTGGTAAGAATGGTATTTATGTACCAGTTCAGCTGAGCAGCAACCTCTTGTGACAACGTGAACCAGGTCAAGGGAGAACAGGGGGAAGGTGAGGGATGTCGCACCAACGATACACTTCCTAAAGAACTTACTTGTCATGGAAGATCCTGGGCAGTTAGAAGAATTAATATACACGGAAAAAACTCTAGCATGCTCGTTCTACGCATTTCCTAATCTGGTTACCAGGACGCTCTGTTCTTTGAGCTAAATATATCATGCCAGCACCACAGATATTTTGGGGGAATTCTGCATGGTTGGAGAAGTGACAGGTATTCAAGCAGGGCTATAATTATACTTGAAAGCCCTTTGCTGGAATGGTGACTTCATTTTGCTAGGTTTTGAGCAAAGATGACACCTGACAATTACATGCGTGCTTAACCTCCCTCTCCCCTTTGATTCCCAAGCCCTTTAGCTAAATAGACATTTACATATATGCATATGCACAGGTACGGAGGGGATAGTGTCTATTACGATCAGGCGGAAACGGCAGGATGACCGCACAGGCTAAGTCTTCATTTTGCGAATGTGAAGTGTGCCAAGACTAGCACCTACGGTGGCTTCTGCCATCAGGTTGTGACTTTTTCAGGTACCCATCTCTGTCTATTAAATAAATCTCTCCCCTGCTGCAGAGGTGAACTTCTCAGTGTTCAGGTCCTCATTTTGGCTTCTAGATCCCAAACCAATTACCAGATTTGAATCAGAAATCTATCTCAGCCGCATCACAGCGGGAAACCGATGGAGGTTTCTTCTCATAGGATGTAGTAGCATCTACAGTAAAATTCTATTAATGATAGTTAATTACTGTGGTTTCCTGCAATTATAACAACCAGACTTGATGAGGCAGGTGGTTTGTATTAACAGCCATAAAGGTCCACCTCGCTCAGCACTCCCGTTTCTGACAACCGCCACGAGCAGGCCACTTCGGGAGAGACACAAGGAGGGAACAAGCACAGCGTCACATGCTGTATATTCCCCCGGCCCCAACAATCCTCTGTGCCCAGAATCGGCGTCTGTGCTTATTAAACCCAGCACACAGCCCCTTCCAGTCCCATGTTCTCAGGCAAGCAACGAAAGTCTACTAATACTCACTGCTGGTTTTATCCCTTTTCTGGGCAATACGGTCTCCAGCCGCTGACTCCAGATAATCTCTCTGCAATGAAGGCACTGACTCAGCTGCAGCCTTGCGAAAACCCACTGGCAGGTGCTACATTTGAACACCTACCTCTTTGTGAGAATCTGAGCGCTGCAAGCATCTCCCGTTCCAAAATCAATCAGCTTCCCTCCTCCCCTCCCTCTCTTCGCTGTCCCAAACAACAGGTAGTTCCAGGAAACAAAGCGCAAAAGGCTGGAAATGCGGATGCATCGACAAAGGAGACCCTACCATATTTCATCACCACAGCAGCTAAAGGAATTGATATTCAACTCGTTCCTGAGCATCTCTCAGCTGGTTTGAAAGGTTTATTGCATCTCCTAGGGCTCGTTAACTGGTTAATTCTTTGCCATTAAGAGGAAACAGAAGCTTTATGGTTTTCATTCTGAAGAACATTTTGATTCATCTTGAAATCAGGCACGTTTCCTTTCCCATCATCTTCGTTTTATTCTTCCCTTTTTAATCTTTTGTAACGTTCCCTCCCTGGGTTTTGGGAGGCTTGCTTTATTTATTTATTTTTTTTTAATTTTTTTTAGTATGTTACTGGAATCAGAACTATTTGCTCAGCCTGGGGAGCGAGGTCTCCCGTCAAGCTCCCCTCTAGCAGCATCGTTTTCACAATATTACAGCAGTAAGGTGAACTGCCGCTCAAGCCGGGCCTTTTGGCTGGTTAATGGACCACAGCACGCTGAAATGCAGCTGCTCGGCTGAATTCCACACATAGCAAACGAACACGGAAAGCTAAACCTGCGGCCCAGCAGGAACAAGGAAAATGAAATAAAACTGTCCGGAGCGCCACTCTGAACCGCCTCCACGAAGGTAATAACCCCGGGCTATCACGTACGTGTACTGACACTTAGGAAGCATATGAAAAAACCAGAGCTGAGGGAAGGAATGGAACAGAAGGTTAAGGGCTGTGTTTTGAGCCACAAGAATACAAATTTAAACAATCGGCCACGAGATGAAGTTTAGTTGGAGGCAGCTCACTCTTAATTGTCCAGGCTGCCTTTATAAAGAGTGAGGAAGGATGGGTGCACGCAGAGGGCAGAGTGCCCCGAGAACACCCAGTACCACACAGAAGGTGCGAGCTGCACCGTGGATGTGTCCCTTTCTGGAGGCTTTGTGACCAGCTGAGACTCCGACAACCTCTAGACATCTGAAATCAGCCAAATAAATCCTGTCTCCCTTGCCACGTTAACGCGTGGTTATGTAAGAACCCAACAATAAATAGCCTCACCCGAAGAAATGCAGTTGCTTCTACCCCAATCTTTCTTCCTATTTTTAGCTCAATTTTGCAAAAAACTGTCCAAGTATTTCCTAAGAAAACAGTAAAATACCTGTAGCAATACCCAGTAAAATACCTGTAACAATTCAGACCGCAACTTTTTCCAGGAAGCTCATTTCAAACTACTCGTTTCTGAAACTCTTCCCTCCGCCTTACAGTGACAGTTACGCAGAAGGTGTAAAGCAGCACGGGACAGGGAGGATGAAGATCTCCTTTTTGCTGTTCCGTAAGGAGCTCCCTGCCACCCAGCGAGTCACCTGCATGTGTCATTTTAGAAGCACGCAGACCCCACCGTCCCCTGCACGTTCAGAAAAATAACCCCCTAACTTTAAAAGTCTCTCTCCTAAGAACTTTTGTCTCGTTCCTAAATCCACGTCCTCACGTTTGAATCACCAGGCATAAGACCGAAGTACACGACCAAACAAACAGCAAACTTCCTCCAGGATGCTCTCTTCCTGATTCCCAAGGAGTGACCCACATTAAAACGATTTACGCTGTTGATGAGTTGAGTAAAGTCCGAGCCCGCTATCACAAGATGCACTCTTTCCTGGTAACGTGCAACGTTTTTATCTGAAGTGTGACTTTTGCACTTGGGAAAGTGCAGTAATGGAAGGGGGGGGAGCATAAACCACGAGTCGGTGCCACGAGCAGGTACCACGCAGCGCCTGTTTGTGGAACCGGTCTCTGGCACCGGACTCTGCTCTTTAAGACCGGACTTTTTTTTAACGGCAGCTTACCCGGGAACTGTGTAGGAACAAAGTGCAAAGTTCAAACTTGAGAAACATAAATCCCACTGTGTTGCATCAAGCTAGGAAGGTAGGTAACCGCATTTCTCAAGCCCTGTGATGGTATCAGCAACATTCTCGATGTTGTGGGTATGTCTGTGCTAGGGCATCTTGCACTTGAGGACCGCAAGCAGCACCTGACCGCGCTTGTATCAAAGATCGGAGCCTTCCTATGCTACATCCATCTCCCAGGCTGCATCCACCTATTTCTCTGGGGTTGGCTTTTTGGTTTTTAACCACAAAATATCCACAAATGGAATAAAGATACTAGCAATACATTCATATCTGGACTGTATGCTAGTGTTTTCTTGTTTAGATCAATGACACTACAGTAAGCTGAGAGGGGAAACAGTATCCACCTCATTAAGAGCGGAGGGGTAAGAGCACAAGCAATTCCTGTATGGACTGCAGCATTTTTTCTCATGTTTGTTCCCCCTACAGCTGTAGTGTTTCGAAATGCAAATTAATTTTCAACTCCCTGCTGTCCTCTGGGTCACTCCGGCATAAAGAATTTCTCTTCTCACAGCTGCAGGCAGGGTAAAAAAGAAGGGGAGAGAGAAACCGCCTCCTTTAACTGCAAAAGCTTGTATTGCCTGCTCAGCTCTCCCTTTCGGCAACTACTTCCCCCAAACAAGTAATTCTCCACGGGGACCCCATGTACCTCTTTGTAATGCTAACCCCGCACCCAATCATCTTGAGTTCCAGCAATTCAGAGGGCAGATGGTGAAGCAATAACAGTGCCTGTTATGTTGGGAAATTTGCCCAAAATAGCTCAAAACTATTGGCCTTTAAAAGTATCAAACTTGTGCTGGACGAGTCTGTGTAGCAGAGAACGCATCTGCAGGAAGCGGAATATTCTCTGCTCATCTGCAGTTTGGGTCAACTATTGCCCCTCTGTCCAGGCTGCTGGATCCATCTTTCACATTACACGGGTTTGTGGGTGCAGAGGCACGTACTACCAGGTCAAAGGAACGTTTAGGCACCTAAACCACGCAGGCTTTTCACGATTTACAGAAGTGCTCCTGTGAATTCGGCACCGTCGGGTTTCCAAAATGGCTGACACGTTTAGGTTTAGATTGGCCTCAAGGTGTGCCAGGGGAGGTTCAGGCTGGATATTAGGAAAAATTTCCTTACTGAGAGAGTGGTGAAGCACTGGCAGAGGCTGCCCAGGGAGGTGGTGGAGTCACCATCACTGGAGGTGTTCAAGGAACGTGTGGACGTGGCACCGTGGGACATGGTTTAGTGGGCACGGTGGGGTTGGGTTGGTGGTTGGACTGGATGATCTTACAGGTCTTTTCCAACCCTAGTGATTCTGTGATTTGTGAAATTACGCAAACCCAACCAAGGAACAAAGTAAATATAGGGGATACACACAAATAAGTTTACTTCCAACTTGGTAACACTTGAATAAATACTATTTAATGTTTATATCACGCTCTCAACCTTCCAAGGACTTCACGAGTATTAGAAACCTACCCTTGTGGCACCTTGAATAAATACTATTTAATGTTTATATCATGCTCTCAACCTTCCAAGGACTTCACAAGTATTAGAAACCTACCCTTGTGGCACCTTGGGGGCAGATGTGGACTATTACTTTGATTTTACAAGCGTGGAGATGGAAAGGGAGCTATCAAGAAAGTTCCCCGAGGCCACGAAAGGTGGGTGAGAGATGGGGTTTGAGCTCATGAGCGCCCGGCTCCCAGCTCACCGACCAGAACTCTGACTACAGCTTAGGTCATTGATTGCCCAAGTCCTTTGGAGATGGATTTTGATAAAAACAATTACTCTAAGTTGTGAAATACTGCAAGGAAACTGGTTTGGGCATGTCTGAGGCTGACTGGGTTCAATATATTGCCAGTCTCCTGAAAAAAGGGATAGCCAAATGAAATAACAGCCAGCAAGATGAACGGAAGGGTATGGCTAACATTACCCGTGAGCGCAAAGGGGCTGTCAAGTCACAACAGCCCCCCTGAATTACTGCCCCAGAAGGCAACTTTACAACCACTTCTTCCCCAGCTCGCACTGTCTGCACGCAAAGCTGTGGCAAACATGGACTCAGATGCAAGTGAAGATGCTGACACAGGCCAGTACTTCTTCACTGCGTAACATAAACCAAGTAGGAAATTATAAAGGATCATCAGAAACAGAGACAGTCAGTTTGGGCTCCAACGTGCAAGGCAAATCTGTAAGACTATGTGGCAAATCCTCCCCTTTGTTCATGATTTCTCAGGCACAAAAGTGTATCGCTTGGGGAGGAGAAAAAGTTTAATGTATCTTGACAGCATGCAGCGTATAAACAACTTTTATAGGATTTGCCCTTTCACAATGACTAGCCAACTAGTTTCAGTTTTCCCAACAGGACCATAGTGCACAGAAAAGTACTATTAAGGGAGGGAGAACAGGAAGATTTCCCGTTTCCTAATACCTGCATTAGGTGGGCTTGTCAGGAAACACAAGGTACACACCGATTTGTGAGCTGTAGCCCTATATAGGAATCCTCCACTTGCCATGTGTTTTATTTATGGCTCTCTCCCCAGATAGCAAGGAGGGCATTACAAAAATTATCGGATAAGTAAGGAAGCATTATTTTTCCTGCTGTGCCAATGGAGAAGTTAGGACCCACTTTCTTTTTTTAAGCACCTATATTATGGTAGACAGGGTGAATCACCCTCCAGATAGACCCATCCACTTGGATAACTGCTAGATGCCCAAGAGTCAAGGAGACGAATCCTACTTTAAAGGACTTGCCCAAAGTCACGCAAGAAACGTCTTAACAGAAAAGAGAAACGCAAACAAATCCTTTGAAACTCAGATTTCTGTCCTGATCATCAACTCCTTTAGGCATAAAAATGCTTAAAAATAGAGACAGAAGTAAAAGCAGGATGCCAGATCTGAACCTACTCGGAGGTTTGAAACTCGTCAGCTTGGATAATACTCTGAAAATACCAATCAGAAGTACAAAAATGCCCCGAGGGCTCATTCACAGAATGAATGCATCTAATACAAACCCTCAGCCTCATCCAGAGCCAACATTCTCCTCGGCCCATTGTAACAACTGTGGCCAATCTCATCTAAATGTTACGGCCAACACACACGACCTACCTTTTTCGTGCAGCACTTCAATAAACCTTTGTATAAGAACAACAAGTTATTGCTTAAACAAATTTATTGATGTGGCTGCCAGCATTCAAGTCATAACAATTCCGAGCATACTTGGGGAACTACACCCCAGGGCTGCCGTACCGCCACGTAACTATTTGCTATGTGAACTGTAGTGGGCCCAGGTAAATAAAGCTCGAGGAGCGATCTCTGATGGAAGCTCTGCCAACGCTAAAAAGTCTTTCTGAAGCGAAAATCTTGGAGCAAAGCAATTCCCTACCAAGGACACTGTGAGCAGGGATTCCAGGCTGGGCCTTCGGAACAGAAATTGGAAGTTCTTGTGTTTACAGTTAGAAGTAGTATTTAAAGAAAGGAAGGGAAAAATGCAACAATTTTGTCGATATTGATAACTTTCTACTTCTCAGCAAAGTTTGCTTTGCTTCTCGTTTGTCACGTTCAATTTCATTCTCTAGCAGTGAGAGTGGAAGCTGGTTAAATTTACCCTCTAAGAATTAAAATGGCAAGCAAAACTAAAATAAATAAGTATGTAAGACTCGGCTGTCCTGAGTTCCAAATCAAGGCTTCGTTCACAGATGGCAAAGATCCAGAGCCAGCCAGGCAGACTTTTATTATAATGAAAATTATTAGCTAGTAAAAGGGACTCCTCACATTAATACTAGGAACCAAAGAGATGACATATAGATTACCAAACTTGAGCTAAGGGGATGCAGATTTTTACAGATCCTTACCAAGATGCTGCCCGAGTCGCACTCCTTGTGTTTGTTTCTCTGCTCTGGTAACAGTGTTCTCCCTATACTCAGATCTGCAATAAATTAGCATCAAAGGCAGCTACATCACCCAACTGCAGCCAGGGGATCGCTCGAAGGGAAGGGTAACACCAGAGGACCCAGAACAAGCTGTGATGCCACCAGAAATCCCAAGGTGCTGTTAAGGAGCTTATCTGAAGAGCATAATAACCAGCACAGGAGACTAAAACCATCCCTTGCAAACAGTTGTTGCTAGCGCCCAGCGTATCAAGATCCCGTATCTGCTGTCATTTCATCACGCACGCAGTTCTGAAAAGTCTCAGCTTTCATTTTATTTTGTCTTTAATCCTACCCAACTTGTCCAAAATAATCGCTAATAAATTTGGGGAACTGGGAAGAACAGGAAAGACAGAGAGCAGGAACCAGGGGTGTTTGTAAACTATGTCTTTTGCAGACATTTACTTCTTCAGCAAGAAGAGCAGTACCTCTTCCTGTTGATTACAGATCACCGGTGTTTTCTAATAATTTGAAAAGGAGATATAGATCCTTCAATATGGGAAACTCGTCGATTAAAAATGAGTGCCATTTCTAAATCCATCTTTTCCAGTCGTGGAAGCTGATGACGTATCAATGCAACAAAGGTTAAAAAAGGTACAAAAATACCATTTGCTTTTAGTCTACAAAATCCTGTTACCAGAGCTGACTGCATCGCATGGATTGCCTCATGCAACGAACACCTGATACCCCCATTTTAGGGTACACCAGGGTTAACCTGTGCTCTGCTGTAATCGCCAAGAGAGAAACGATCACCTTTATCAGGTGCCAGGCAACAGGAACATTTGCAGCATGGAAAAAGAACCGCCAGTATTTTACACCCCATCCTCTGTATTCCAAGCAATTCCAGCGCATTATTCCCAGCAGCATCTCAATATAAAGCACATTGTAAGGTGACCCCTCATCTGCTGCAGCTCTGAACTCATTCATCCCCCGAAGAGCGACGTGGCTTTCCTCTGACCCGGCGGAGCGGCGGCTAACCGACCCCGTCCGACCGGCGAGCTCCCGAAGCCAGAGAGGAACGGCACCACCGCAACTGCAACACCGCACCTGCGACCGCCCAGCCTCCCCGTTGGCACTGCGGCTCCATCCAGCCCGCCCAGTCCCTGCACAGAGCCGTAACCGCGGCCCCGCGCTCTGCCAAGGACCTGCCCGGCTTTCCAATCCACTGGCCTCTCCCTGCAGCCAGGCGCAAAGTTTCTGCTGACCATATTACTGCGGACTCCTACGCTTGTCATAAATTCAGAAGTTGTGGAAAGCTCCGTTTCGAAATATTCTGAGGCACAAACGAGGACATGGTGCAGATGCTGCAATGCAGCATTTAACCAGCTCCCACATTAAACAAACACATGCTCTGCAAGCACAATTCTTTCTAATTGGGGTCGCGCTAAATTTAAGTTCTATTTGGTTTCCTTTGAGAGAAAAAAATTAGCGGAGAAAAAAGTCTCTTTACCTACAAAGGGAAGAAGGTCTCTTCACGAACCAGGGATCACGCTGAATTTGCTGCATCTCGCAGCTCCATAAAACAAACTAGCACGGCAGGTGTCCACAGCACCCAACCAACTGGGAACATCTCGCAGGGCGATGAAGAAACAGCTACTCCCTACTAAGCTTGGTCCGCTTCCAAATGACGCTTCGTTGGCAGAGGAAGCATTCAAAACCCAGAGGGAGCCAACAAATGAATAACACACTAAAATTAAATGGAGATGGGCCTCTTAAGGCAGGCTCCACTGGGTGACAAGAGCCGACCAGAGAGGTATTGTGCAAACCAACATACTTAAAGGGAGTATCACCACAACCTTTGCTAGATTTAGACCCAACAGAGAAGTCAATCCCTTGCATCAAAACTGGTTTTACTCCTACAGGTCCCAGCCCGTAATTCAGTACCTACATGTGACAGAGAAGAGGAACAGAAAGGACCGACCGCTCTTACTTTCCCTGGAAGCAACACCCCTATGCACACTCCAGTCCAGCGACCAGCAGCACGTGTGGCTCCCAATTCCCCTGTTTAAAAGCAGCTTAGAACAGAGATGATTTTGAAAAATAATCCTGTGATCTGCCCGTGGCTCAGACCCTCCTCTAAGAAACTGGACAATGATGCTTCCTTCCCCTCACTGCCGTCTTGTCTGCAAGACCCTTTGGGAAAGGACTGTTTCACACCACGCGGGGCTGTAACTCCTACCACAGAACGGCTCCATCATTGTTTGGGGAGCTCAAAGTGTCAGCACACGACAAACTGGAATTTAAAAAAAAACAACCAGCCAATCCAAAACCCAGGACACTGCCCGTCTACAGTTACCAGCCCAACAATCACTGCAAACCCTAACATGAATCACCAGGCATACAGAAAGGTTTTAAGGTGCAGTACTCATCCCTACGGCTGATGTTGTAAACATTTTTTTAAAACCTTACCTCCCCTCCCTACACCTGCTTATAGTGTTACGTCTCAGATCCCTACACATCAATTAAAAAAATGACCAACTGCATCCTCATCAAAAATGAAAAGGCAGTAGCAACAGCAGCCTGCTCGCTCCACTCATCCCACCTTCCCCAGACACCCTCCCCTAAGGAGAAACTCCAATAAACAGACGGATTATGCCCTGAAGTTTAGCAGACGCAAGTTCTGTCACGCCAGCCTGAGAGGAACCTTTCAGAAGAGAAAGCACTCTGCCTCAGCGCAAGACTAATCTCAAAAACTCAGGTCAACTAAGACAAACGCTTTGCTCGTTCAGAACTCGGCGCGCGCTGAACGTAGAGCACGCGTACGGAGCTTTGCAGGATGGTATCGCCTGGGCTCCTGCTCCGTAGCAGTAAGACATGTCACATTTCTGTATCGCTTTCCTCCTGTGCATCTCACGCCAATTTATTCTCCTTTTGGAAGAGGTGCAGCTGGTGCAGAATGAGCGATTACTTGCTGAGCCCACAGAAAGACGGCACGCTGCAGTAGGTAAAGCATTTCCTCTGTGGTTGTAAACTCCCTTCGGGGTATACAGGCGCAGGATAGCAGACACACTCTTCTCCTAGCTAAGCAATCTGAGCCAGCTGCCTCAACACAGTGTTTAGTAAAGACAAGCAAAGTTTCCAACGTTCATGACTGTGAAACTGGGACCGCTCGTGTTGTTTTATGGTGAGTTCTTGAGAATTTAGGCTTCACCAGCTTCCCAAAGCTGACGGTTAACAAAATTCTTAACATAACTCCAGTTTGGTTCAATATTGCATTTGCGAGGAGCATGTGAACGCCTCTCTGTGGCAACTCATGTCAAACCCCGGGGACAGTGGCATTTTCTCCTTCAGTCCTGCTAAATCTTTTTGGGTATGGGAGAGCAAACCATCAAAACTAGCATTAACCTAAACGAGCCTATGAATGTATTGGGTTCTTTTTTGGTTTTCTGAACTGAGATGTTTCACGGTTGTAATCCCAAAGCATTACCAGTAGGTACCGTGCACAGACTTCAGCTACAGTACTCTGTGCTCCTGTAAAAATACTTGTTTATGTTCTGGTTATGAGGTGAAGGCGCAGGACTGCATCTTTGCTCTACCTAATTCAACTCGGGGTCTCCTGCGGTATCGCAGTCCCCTTTCAGCGGATCAGCACTGCAGTTGGCTCCAAGGCTGAGGAACATTAATGCTACAGAATGAGGGACTCTTAAAATGCTGTGTATGCACAGAGCTTGATTCACAGGAACCCAGAAACATCTCCACAACACCAATCCCGGGAATTACGTCACTTGGAATACAGGTCAGAGAGCTGAATCACACAGGAAAGAAACCATCCTGCTGTGTGAAATGGAGACATGCCCCTGTTAGCAACATTCAGATTGGATCTGCTTCACTCCAGGGAGTTAGGAAAGAGGTATTAAATCAAGGGTGAAAGCAACTGGTGACTTCTCCGATGAAGAGACCTCATTAGCACAGCTCAGCCACAGTCACTCAGTTGCACGTGATGGGAGGAGAGTGACCAGAACAAGAAGGGAGCTCCTGGAGACTGTCAAACAGGGGCCTCCAGTGGAGTCACAACAGTTTAGTTCAGCTCAGGATGTGTCTTTTATTGCTAAATAACACGCGCACCCCTTAAAGCCAGGGGAAGAAGCCAGCGCAGAGGGCAAGGGAAAAGCTTTAATTATTGCTCCTGACTGGTGCCTAACTAAAATGGACAGGAGAAGGGCTGGGGATAAAAGAGAATTCTCTCTTTCCCATTAATGAGCTCACTCTGCTGGCATGTCTCCTGCCCTCCAAGACTGCTCCCTCAGCATGAATATAAAACCAGCTCTATAGCTACCCTGTGGTGTAAATTACCTACTCCTGATGCAGTTCTTACATGGGTTAGTTACTGTCTGTTTCTGTCTCCAAACCACCCAGTTTCTGGCTCTCTAATGCTTTTCAAGCCCCAGCAATAAAGGTCTCTACTGGTTCCAATTAACAAGCCAATGAGCCTTGCCACAGTCCTGATTCCATAAGAACAAGCTCATATTATTCACCAACTGGTAGTAAAACACTTTGTGTCAGGCAAGGGAGTGCACCAACTGAATCAGTTGGAAAAAGCGCACAAAACAGCTCCCCACCCTTCACCATCCCTTTTCCAAAAGGCACTCACATGAACAAGGAGTCTGAAGTACCAACAGGAACAAGTTTAACAGAGAAACTCCTTTCCTACCCCACACGTCACGTCACTTCTCCTTCAGCCTGCACGCAAAAGCTGGGAGACATCAGATTAACAGCTTTGGCATAAGAGGTCTACTGCAAAGTCTACTGCATCAGGCAAGGAGCAAAAATACGAAACGGATCAACAAGCTGACATAGCCAGACAGTGATGCTACACCCATCACTGATTTCCTGACAGCTTTAACTCCTGGGCAAACCGGCTGCCAGCCCGTGGCTGCTCCATGCTGCTCTTCTAAATAACCCTCAGCATGGGCCGTTTATGGGAACGACCTTGGCTAGTGAACTGTGAAAGAATTCAAGTCCTGTTTGCTACTCGGCAGTGCAGGTACCTCCCTGATTTCACAGCCTAGATTGGAGATGGCGCAGTGAGAGGGTAGGAAAGAGCACGTGAAATGAAAGTTCATCCGAGGAAGAGCAGTAGCAATTGTGTAATTTTTTCTTGGAACGGACAGCTCTTCTCCGCTACCTCCCTAAACTGCTGATGGGAAGGCGAAAAGGACAGAGAAGAGCTACAGAAAACTCACTGTCACAAACTGAGAGAAAAGTAAGCTACGACGAAACGCAATATCCAGTTAATTCCTGAAAATTTTGTGAAATCAAGGGAAAAGGCAGATGAAGGATTTACACTGCAAATTGTGCTAGAATCATACAAAAGTACTGAGTTAGAGAAACTTACGGATTTAACATACCAGTCAATTATTCACTGACACTGACACATAAATAAAGTTTATTGCCCTGAAAAAAATGTTAATATTTATTTGAAGACTTCAAGAGGCTCAGAACTCATCTTCAGTAGTTCCCTCCACCTTCAGTGCTCCTACATCGACCCATGATGCTTCTTATTAGCATTAGCCTCAAATTATCCTTCAGCCATCGATCTTTGTTACACATTTCTCTGCTAGTACCAGCTAACCCCTTACTAGCTACGATCACCCTGAAGTGAGATTCCCAACAGTGGAAGAACTGAAGAATGGATTGTTTCTTACCATCATGGCCGGAGTTGAGAAGATGCTCTCCCAGGTCACAGCCGAACACCCTTTCCTTCAGGATCCCCCGCTGTTTCAGTTTCTGTTTCGTTGGGCGCGACTTCATGAATGTACGAAGGAAGGTGATGAGCTTGCCGTGTTTTTTTGACACTGCACAACAAAATAAAAAAACCCACTTCATTTTAGATGTGGCTCAGTTAGGCAAGGCCAAGCATAACACATTCTACAGAGCATGTAAGAACTGTAGTAACATTAATATCAATTATTTACAGCAACAGATTTTCCAAGGTCCGATACTAAACAGAGACTTGGCTTTTGTTCTAATTCTTGGCTAGCGCAGAAATAACAGGAGACAGCTGTAATGGAAGAATTTAACACAAAGACACATTTATCTGCAAAGCAGCTTCAGGTGGGAGCCTACTAAAGGACTGTCAGGGCATATTGGATGGTGGGCAGCACCCGAGAGCTACAATTTTCACCTCTGGAAAAATGAACAAGACTAAACTAACAAAACCAGTAATCTCATGTACATTGACAAGCACGGTATATGATCTACAAGCAGAAACAGATGCTTTGTTCCTGGCTCTAGTTCTAGCAGTCTGAGGCGCCTCCGGAGCGAACGAATGACTAACAATATCTGAACTTAGAGGACGTTTAGCTCTAAGTGCTATAGACCGCCCTTCCAGCACACCTGCAATTTTAACGACCCTCGCTGCAGCTCTGGAGGCACAGTCCATTCCAGGGCATTATCAGCTCCCAGGGTCTTCTCAAGCCTTTGCGAGATATAAGCGTTACTGTCTTCGTTTTATGTAATAGAAAACTAAGGCAGCTGATTGAAGAGATGCAGTTTATCCTCTCCAGAATAAATACAAGAAGTCTACAAAGAGACGAGAACGTAGCTCAGGAGCCACCCCTCCAAACCTCCTGCTCTGTTTCTCTACGCAATGCCGCGTGGTCTCTGGGCTACGCTGGTGAAATCGGTCACTCTGTTAAAACCATCCAGTCTCGCTAAGGAGCAGAATCCACAGAAGGAAATGGAAGAGTAACACCCGGCAGAAGCGGGTGACACAAATAAACTCACGCAAATTGGGAGGAGAGGCTGAGCCCAGGCTTGAATGGCAAGCAGAACAACGTCCTTGAATGTCAACTTGCCTTCCTGAGGCCCGCTCCGAAAGGAGAGGGCTCTCGCCTCCCCAACAAAAGTGCCACTGTATTCATGATTTAAAAGCAGTTTAACTTCAACAGAAGAGCTCTATTGAAAAGAACAAATCACGGGGTATAAAAGGCTGTGCTTTGTGAGGAAGCCTTTACAGCTCCAGGAAGTTGTAAAGGCTCCTGCAGCACCGCAAGGCAATACCAGCAATCACCCTGCCCTGCTCCTGCCTCAGATCCCAGAAAGACAACCGTGTAATTTCACCTGCATTAAAACCGTAAGTACCGTAATCAAGTATCAGCAGAGTAACGCTATTTCGAACCAAAAAAAGAAAAGCAACGAAGACCCCCGGTGACAAAGGTGCATCTCTTCAGTGTCACCACTGCTCGGCAACATGTGCAACCCAAAATTCTGCGAGCGGCTTTGGAAGTTGGGACTCAGCAAAAGAGTGATTTGTGCAGTAATGCTTCATACAGGCAGACAGAGTGTTCTTCAACCAGACAACATGAAAAACCTTGTCCCAAGAACAAGGTTACATCATGCTATGCTTCACAGTGTTTTAATCCCTCTAAACAGCTGAGTATTTTTCCTTCTATTTTACCAGGTATTGATGCAGTCCCTCTATTTATAATAAACCTAATTCCAATGACCTTAACATATTTCTATCTACGAGTAGAGTTCTGCTTTTGGATAAAGTCCCTTTTAGCAGCCTGACAGCACTCTGATCTGCAGCAGCCAAACACATCTGAGTACCCAAAATCCTAAAATCTCCAAAAAACCCCATGTCTGCGTTCTCAACAATCAAACCCAAATCATTTAACAACGCACAGAAGCGTTGAGCGTAACAAACTGTGGCTGTGGGGGCTTTAATTAAAGGAATGTTTTCAGTTTGACAGGGTTTTTTAATTACACACAATAAATGAACAGATTGTGCTGACATGCCAAACAAAGTTAGGATAGATTGTGGTTGTATCCATCATCACAGTAAGGTAACGGCTCATTTATCATCTCCTATCAGCCCCGCTCAAGAATAAATGGAGACAGAGTCTTATCCTGACTCGTGCGGAATTTCAAAGGGTTCGCACCCTCGGGCTCCTGTGACAATCTAGCGGAGGTGAGAGACCCCAGACAGACGCTTTTACAACAGTCAAATAAAGAAATTACTAATACGTATGTATTCATTTGAATCATTCCGCAGACTCCGTATACCGTTCTTCATGAAGTATCTTGCTTGACTTAATGAAAAACGAGTCCATCAGATAATGGATTTAAAACGGAGAAAAACGCATCCAATTCCAGTACTGCAGAAACCCTACTAAAGCTGGTGACCAGGTCAGCAAGTGACTTTTGGGTGTCACCTCAGGCATTAAAACCAGAAAAAGGTGCAACGGATACACTTCCATGATCCAAGGATGGACTTTGCTTGGTATTGCTATTTGTTTGCATTGCTTGCCAGAAAGGAGACCTGAGTTTTTAAAACACAGTAAATCTGCTCTGCCTTTAAGCCACTCGGTACAGGTTAAAATAATTGTCTTGTTTTCTGCATCATTAAGTAGACTCCTACAAACACACTCCCGTAGCGTACCGGTGCAACAGTCCAAGACGCTGTCAGGGCAATGCCCGAGCCGGTTAAGTAACCAGAGATTCACTTATTTCGCCCCGTTGAAGCATTTGCATGGTTCCTTGGTTAAGCACAGTTTCCCGCACCGCTCGTCTCTGAATCACTGCCTACTCTGTATGAGAGTTTCTCAGGCTAAGCCGACTTCAGAGTTTCAAACCTACGCACGAATGATTCACTGGTAGGAGTTAGGCTTCTGCTGGGTGGGGAAGAAAAAGAAAACAGCGAGCAAATCCAAGCAATCATCTCTTTGCTGACAGGTTATGAAAAAGAACAAAAAAGCAAGTAGGTGTCTGATAAGGATAAGCTACCCTTAGAAGCTGTCAGAGCTCCGGAGGCTGTCAGGTATGCCGTCTTTCTGCCAAAAGCAGAAAAAGGCGAAATGCTTTCTATCCTGCTTCCAAATCCTCGGGCGCCGTTTGACCCCCAAACCAGCAACGCATCCTAAGAGAGATTTAATTTCTGATGCATTTTGGTTCCGATGAAGCTAGCACAGCAGCACCACTTTCTGGATAAGCACCAACGCCCAGGTTGCTACCGAGAATCCTGCAGAATAAATGTTTTCTGCTCCAAAACCCCGGTCCCGAACATTTGCTGTCCCACTGGGGACAGCACCCACCATGGCAAGCAGCGCTCTCCGGCTGCAGCGCAAGTAGTGGTCCTACGCTCCTACACCCATTTGCCGATCTTGAAAGACCCAGAATTAGTGAATGCAAGGAAATTATGGCATCAAGGCACAGGATTTAGACCAGAAGCAAATCTAAAATAGTTTATTCACATCTCCTTTAGTTTGTAACCAACTGGCCCGTCTCCACCTTTACTGTCCCACCAACAAAGCGGGGCTATGATAAATCGGAACCCTTCACAGTTTGTGTCTCCGTGTGAGGTGTTCGGGTTAACAAGTGACACAGAAATAAATTCAGGTGATAAAGCAGCATTACAGACAATTGTACGTGGTTGCTGCAGTCAGAGATGGTGCCGACTTACCAACTGCAAGGCAAACAAAACCAAACACAAACCCTATAACATTTATCCATATTACTTTCCACCTCAGGTTTAACCGCTAGAAAACAAATTGTTTACCAAGAAACGGAGGCTCTCCTAGAAGGAACAGCGACTAATTTTTCCTCAGAAAGGCAGGTTTGGCTAAATAACCTAACCTGAACAAGCAAAGTCAAACTCTCCATCTCGCACAGTGATACTGGCTGGAAAAAAACCCACCCCAACCAAAACCCAAACAAAACACCCCCACCTTTGGTTGGACTCCTCGTGAAGTTTTGCTGGCATGAATGTGTCAGTGAGGAGTGAGAAAAAATATCACACCCTTAGCTGACATAACTACGCCGGCCAAAGCCTTTCTAGTGTGGGAAGGGAGGGAAGAAAAAGGAATACTTGTGCCAGGTAGTTTATTGTGGGTTTGGGAAACTGCCATACACTGTACCTCCCCGAGGAACATTTATCAATCAAACCATGCCATTGTTGCTAAAGCACCAAGCTTTTGTAGTATAAGCGAGGCCCGAAATTCCCCCGACACTGATAAAAACTATTAAATAACAATTACTTCATTAAAAGCAGGGCTTGTTCACCCTAATGCCGCGGACTGCAAAAGCACTTCAGGATTTACTGTATGCAGCTTGTTTACCGGAGAAATGTGTCAGCCACCAGCTGATCCAAAGGAGTTTCATGGCTGTTGTTCAGCACAATACGCTTTTCCCGTGTTACTTTGGGAACCCACTGAAACCTGATGGGGATCTCTTGGGATACACTGAGGTCTCCTGCACCTTCCTCCGACCCACTGCCCTCACGGGCCACCGTGGCACTCCTGTTGCGTTCCTACACCTCTCTGCGAGGCTGCGCTGCGTGCCAAGTCACTGCAGCGACCTGGATTAAAAATAATCTGCTGAACTTGATGCTCTTACGGCAGAAGAGCACGAGCAGCTACGGCAGCCCAAGCGAGGGGGCGGCGGAGCAAAGCGCAGGACGCCCGACCTCCTTAGGCTGAGCTCCCTGCCAAAGCCGACGCGCTGCAGGACTATACGCACCCTCAGCCCGCTGGCAAACGAGCCGAATTCGCTGAGGCACAGCCAAGCCAGGGAGCGCCAACTTCTGATCCCTCCTGTGCCTGTACGGATCTGGCGGGGATGCAATTACTGCAGATTTACGCCCGTAAGATTAGAGCACAGTCCAACGATACCACGTGCCTCAGCACACACTGCGGAAAGTATCATGTCTGCGCCATAAAACTCTTCCCGAGACCAATTCTAAAACGTAATAGTTAATTACAATTGCCCAAAGGGTTGGCAACAAAAGGAAAGGTGGGATGGAAAGGAGCACCGGCTCCTGACTCCTTGGCTTTGAATCCTGGCGACCAAAGAGGAGCCGCCTTTTAATAAATGCAGCCTTACCGTGTCCCCACAATCATTTGGGGCATGCATTTTCTTTCCCTTTTCAGCAAGAAAAACCCCATGACGCAAAGGCTCTGAGAACAAAACACAACACAGTCAACCTTGCAGCCCCGGACAGCATCTCCCTTCCTACACACCCCGCCTCTCTTCAAAGACCAGGGAAAACAAACAACAGAAAAGCACGCGTTAGCGGATTTCAAGCCTTGCACATTCATGTGGACAAAAAAGGTAAGCGCTCGCTCAGCGGACACCCGGACCCACGGTGACCCAGCAGCGTATTTTGAAGGGGATAACGGCAGCTTCCTACAGGACATCCTCACAAACCCACTGCCTGTCCCCCTGCAAACCCCTCTTAGACTTTGCCATGGGAAAACAAACCCACGCTAAACAAATAAAGAACACCTCCTTTATCTCCTGCTGCTATCGCTAATGTTTTAGTTTTGAACTCCTGCCTAGACAAAATCCCTCCCTTCACAGGATCGTTGACAGCAGCATGTTTTCCAGCACGGGGTTAGTAAACTTTGACTCTAAGAGAAAATCTTGGAGGGTGTATGCTGACCCACATTCCCGGCTCGTGGTCAGCGTGTTTGTTTCTCTGATTATTAACAGCGATTTTCCAGGCTACAGAACCCAGCTGTCCCCTGCTGCGAGGGGAGCGCGGTGCTACAGTCCAAAGCAAGAACACGTGGGGCTGCGTGGTTTAAAATGTATAAACAAACTGCAATATCCCGTCACAAAATCAAAGACGGAGAAAGGTGTGGGAATGTCGTAAAAAAAGCACAGCTAGGTTCGACAACACAAAAGCGAAATCCATCATCTCTGAAGAGAGATTTACGGCAAGTCAAGCTAAAATTTTTCCAGGCTACTGGCCCCTCAAGACACGTTCTCCTCTAAAATTAAACTCCACTGCGGGGAGAGAAAGAGCAGCAACGGACTCTTTTGAAGAAAGAGCAGTACCAGGAACCAGGAGATGAGAAGCCGGGTTTGGTTTTGCCACACATTTCCTGTGCTCCTGATTCTGCAAACACTCAGGAATACTTTTAACTGTGTGAATGGACTGAGTTCAACTGGTTCCCCACACAGCAACAGTTATCTCGGCCCCTCCTTAAAACCTCAGTAAATACGTTGAATATCCATCTCTTCTCACTTCGAAAGACGTGCTCTGCAGACCCACATCTTACCAAAGAGGAATTATACAAAGCCAAGAACTGAGTCACATCTCCCAGTTCTCTGTCATGTTCCTTAGCAACAAGACATTTTACTCCTTTCCTCCTGCCACAGCAGTTTCTATTTTGGAAGCTAATTTATACAGCCCTAAAAACCCAACCAGAATCTGGAACCACGCTCCACCAAGCACCGTCCTTTAGTCCTTGAATAGGATGCTGGTTTTGAAGAAGGACCAACCACCACCACGTCAATAATCGCACTAATCTCTACACTGGGCTCCCTCGTTGGTCATAAAGGTTTTCAGAAAGAGATTTTGAAATTCCATAGATGTGAGAGTTTAAAAACATCCTTCTATCTCCAATCACCTTCATAAATGTGTACTTACTGATTTGCTCCATAAAGAAAACAAAATAAAAATGCTGCGTGCTTTTTGATGCTGCAGCATTTATCTTGTGCCAGGCTGACATCAGTTAAGGCTGGCCTCGCTGTTATAAGAAGTCATGAAATATGTTAAAGGTGATTAATTTCAGTGTCATTAGATAAAAGTCATTAAAATTATCTACGATGACAAGAATCAGCCAAGAATAAGCACGTATTTCCAGTTATCACGTGAGCACCATACACATGCAGAGTAAAGTAAGTCATTAAATCTGATAAGTGATGTTGCTGTTCTTATTTACAAAGCCTAGTAATAAGGAAGCCACACTTATTCTTGTTATCTGCCCAGGCTTCTGGAGCCATCCCTTGGGCAGCGTCTGTAAGCAATAATCTCAACAAAAGTGCAACTCTTCCTCGTCCTTACCAACCTCAGCCTTTGGCTCAAGTTGGAGTACCGCCTTCTTTTGGTTAGCAAGGGAACTTCTGGCATCAGGGATCTACCAGCCTGGCGACTCACTCGGTGCGTTTGCATGCCCAGATTATACACCAAGCTCTGCCAGCTTCCGCCGCATGTGGGTCTAATTAGTCCTCTTCCAGAGAGAGGAAGACTGCAAATTCAAAAGCTAACAGCGTATCTGACCAGCAGCATTGATTGCTTTCAACATGCTTTATTTGACTGACCACACGCATCTGTAATGGTATGCACAAGGACTATCCACAGTTTGAACTGTCCGGAGAAGGTTTCTTTAGGTCAATGAGAAAACGCGTACAAAAGCCATGAACTATTACAATGACAAAAACCGTTTCCGTGCTCTTTGTTGCCAAATCTGTTACTTATAATCGGGTAAGAACAATAACCGCAAGGTTAGCTAGACGCACAAGTATGTCACCTACCCACAGAGAGCAAGGTTTGGCACCAAGAGATCTGCGAACCCTTCCAGCCCAAAGATAGGCCTGAGCTTTTCACAGACTCTAAGGCCATAAGGGAGCATTAAGATAATACGACGCGACCTCCTGAACAAACAGACCGCAGGACATCTCCGAATTAATTCCCTGAAGTACAGCATACCCACCCTGAGGGAAGCAGTATATGGTTAGGAGATCTAAATCAGTTCGCTGAAGGCTAACTGAGAAAGGAGAGAGGGTGCAAAGGTACAAGGGCTGACGAGGTCAATCTATTAATTCTATTAGCATCTTTGAATTGTATCTGGGAAAAAAAGCAGCGCTGACAAATACAGCCTTAGTGACAATGCAGCAGGGATGGGCTTTGGTTAGGTAACGCAAGGGCCTCAAGGGCTTGCAATCGGAGGTGAGGAAGCAATAATAGATGGGGCCGTAGTTCAAAGGAAACAAGTTATCAGAGGCAAAAACCGGAAAACAAGCGGGAGCCGAAAACAAAACGATAGAGATGAGGGCATTTAGCACACCAGGCAGTAGCGTCAGCAGCTCAGGTGACATGACAGAGGTCACAAGGCCAGCAGCGGGACCGGGAGACAAGGGGAGCAACCTGGGAAATGTAGAGTTGGGAGAAAAATAGCAAAAGAGACACCTGCAATATCTTTTTTCTCTTTAATTCATGCTACATTTTGCTAAACCTCTATGTGTTCTAGCAGAGTTTAACGCAGTCCTTTCGCTTCTCTCGCTTACCTCGGAGATTAAATGATCCTCTTGAAAAAGAACGTTCTGACTCAGGTTATTGTATCACTAGCACAACGAAACGTCAGATCTGTCCATCAGGGAGACAGTGTTTGTCTTTCACCTGTGTTCACTTTGGGATAGCATGATCATTCAACCTCGCAAGCCCAAGCCCACGCTACACCCATATATATGTGAGATCTTCACGTCAAAATGTGCTGAAGCCTTCGTGTGACGCTAAATTTTCACTAAAGAGAATGTGATACCGTAACTTGAATGTATCTCTAATACTTACACAACTCCTATAGTTTGAGAAGAAACCCTATTTTAGAACAACCCCAAAGGTGAGGCGCCGTGTCCCATGAAAGGTGTTACCGATGTTAGCAGATTTCTTTTCTTGAACCTCGCGTGGTGCAGCAGCATTAAGGACAAGCAGGTAAGCATCAGCATCACCCACCAAGTAAGCATCAGCATCAACCAGGTAACCGTTATTTAGATACTCTCCAGATTCTTGCAAATGAGGAAGAGAAGGGAGAACAATCAAGAGCCAAGATGTCCCCTAAGCCATTAGGTGACACCAGAGCAGGTTCAACTGTACCTCAGCTGTCTCTGACAGAAGTTTCTCCAACTCAGCAGTCTCCAGTGATGAAAATGCCACACGTTCTCTGTTGGTAATTACTCGAGCTGCTTGCTAGCTATCCTTACAGACAGACCTCAACCTCCCTTTAATGCAATCTAAACCAAATGTTTATTGTCCTGTCTACAGCAGCCACTGCTTCAGAGAAGTCAAGAATTAACTTTTCTCAAACTCATGCTTATTTGAAGGCAAACTGCCTTTGCCCTCCCTTATTCAAACACCAGCTGTATGCTGCATGCAGTATCCTTCCTTGATCGAAAGGCTTCAAAACAGCCTAAATGAAGTTGCAGCACGGCTGCTTGAGCCTCACCCCCACTATTTCTCCTGCTGCTACAAATGGTAGCAGTGCTGCAGGAGATTTTCGAAAAACTTGACAGTAACACAAGCCAACCCTGAATAACATCAAGTACTTTGGACACATGCACGCAGCCCAGAGCTTTCACTAGTTCTTCAACACAAATCACGCTTCAGCCTGACATCAGCTAAACCAGGATAACCGGAGTGACTGCGGCAGGCAGGTTACTCCAGTTTTGCACGGCAGCACGCTCCAGCTTGGGTGGTGGGAGGAGGCAAGCAATGAAAAAAGACCTGACATGAATCAACAAATAACAAAAGTTGAATAATGAGGAGTTTGGCAGATGGAGCCCAATCCTGGAGAGAGAGGGTGTTTGCTCTCGCGCAAGACCTTGGGAAGACATCGGGAAGGAACCTTTTTACTCCATCGGGAAGGCACATGAGCAATCCATCTGGAATAAGGAGGAGACTCGGGTCAAAGCACACTACCTCCCTTTTCTTAAACCACAGGGCACAGCCGTTACTTCAATCCTCAGTGTACAGACTCTCCTGAAGTATGCAGTACTCCCAGTATGACAAGTAACATTACTGCTGCTCTCCCAATCCCTTCACGAAAGATGCCTATCTCCGTTTTCACTAGCCAGAGGGCAGCTGTTTACAGCCCAGACCAGTTACTTCCAAATTACAGTGACCCACTCTCCAAGATTGATATCATTCTAGGTCTTTTTCTATTTACAACCCGGAGCTTCTAAATCGTTTATACTTTAGCTATTAACACCTGCATTAAGCCCCGAGATGAATTTACCTTTGGAAGCAAAATTCCCACTCACCTGGAGTGGAAACAATATTGCAGACGAGGGACATGAGCCTCATTCACATTACAGTCACTTCATACAGCACCGACCGGCAGGATAAAATAGCTTTAAAGAGGATGAAAATGACATCTTCCCATACATCCTCCGTACACAGCTAAAGAAGTGTAAAAAAGCTTTACTGAAAGTGCAAATTGGGCCCAATACGTTTGGGGATTTGCGGTGAACTAAATCTGCTTTCTAAGACTTCGGAATGCAGATATTGTATTGTTGGACCTGCTTTATTCTTTTCCTTTATCTTACCCATCCAGAGCTTTGATTTCCAATGAGACTCTTTTATCATGCCTGTGTGGTGCCCAAACAAAGGAGGTCGGGGAAGAGTGGGAAGGGAAGGCCTCCCGCCTTCTCTGTCATAAATAATCAGATCCTGCAGGGCATTTAGTCCTTAAAATGGACTGTAGCTTCTAGGAGGTTTTCTGAACAAATATGAACAGACGAGCCATGGCTACTTGCAAAGTGTCTACTATGATCACAGTAACTACTCTCCCTGGGAATTTTATTTTTCAGAGTGTGCATTCACTGCCCCGGGGCTCCAGCAAACAAAGGACTAGCATTTTTAAATAGGAAGCCCCCTTCTCCTGAACAGCAGCATCAATAATATTAATGCTTAGGAACGCATCCTGTGTCCTCCGAGTGCCAGCCTGGGGAGGGAGGGAAAACAAAAAGATAAAGTGATATGCAAAAATGTATTGAAATTCAAATTCTAGACATTCCCATCTGTCAGCTGCCTCTTTGGGAGCTAGGTATAAATCTGAGCAGGAAGCCCTGATCTCACATCTCTGCAAGCCCAAGGACCGTGCGGGCATATTTGACTGCGCCGGAGGGAGCCTGCAAGCTGAAATTCCTTCTCCCCTGGGATCTGGGTGGGAACCCTCACACAAATCATCCCAGACATGAAAGAAGCTCCCTTTAACAGCTCCGGCTTGCTACACACCCATGACCCTACACAAAGTCCAATAAAACAGTTTACAACTACAGACCCAGTGAGTGGAAAGGCACAATAGAAACCTGAAGCCAGAGATTAGTAGAAGAGAAACAGAAGTAAAACAATTAGCAAGGTGGGGGGGGGGGGAAGGTATGCAGCGTTAATCAGTCTTCGTTAATCAGTCTTCGGCTGGCAAGAGAAGCCAACCAAGCCAGACAACCTGCCCAAGGGCACAGATCCCTGAGGATCTTCTCTCACCGCAGAAACAAATGGGTCTACAACCAGCAACCAGGGTGCCAGATGAGAGCGCGTCACTGGAAATCATGGAGTATCAGGTATTTTTCCATCTGGCTAAAAACATGATCCCAGGCTACCCCTGCACAGCGGAAGTCAGTTGAGAGCCTTGGTTGCGTTGCCCCTGTATAGGATCGGTCCTGCTCTGGGCACGATGTCCGGTGCCGTACGCGCCCCAGCGCAGGACAGCGCTGTGCCCAAGGGGGGTCTGTAACTCCGGCACACGCCAAGCCGCATCCTTCCCCACGCCACACTGCCAGGCCAGAAAAATCTTCATTCCAAGACATTAATTCTCCCAAACCGCAAATTAAAGAGCTGGCAAGTTACTAAGCAACAAGTGGGCGCAGGAACCTAAAAAGACTCTGCAAGCCTTACATCAGAAAGACGCTAATGCGGGGCGGGGGGGGGAGACCTCTCTTACCTTCCTCTCCTCGTCGCAGGCCGGAGAACCTCGCCGGCGGCTGTCCCCGCCCGAGTCCCCAAGGGCACGGAGGGAGCCCGGGGCCCCTGGGCCAGCGCTGCCCGCCCCTGCCCGCGGAGGGGCTCGGCTGCAGGCGGAGCGGGAGGTGGCGGCTCGGCCCCCCCGCACGGTGCGCCGGCAGCGCGGCTCTGGGCGGCGCGGGGGGTGCACGCCGCCTCTGCGGCTCCTGCCAGGCCCCTCCCCGGCGAAACCAGCCCCGCCGGCCCGGCTCCACCTCCCGCAGGTGCCTCCTTCCCCGCCGGCTCCCGCAGCGCCTGCCCGCGGCCGGTCGCGGCGTGTGTGTGCGTGTGTCCGTCCCCCCCCCGCCCCGGGGATGCTCCGCTTGAGCCGCCCCCCCCCCCCCCCCGGCTCCCCCCCCCGGGACGGCTCTGCCTCCCCGCAGCCGGCCCAGCCCCGGGCTCGCCCCTGAGCGGCGGCGGGCAGCGCCGCACCTGCGGACCGCGGCCAGGCCGGGGGCCGCCGGCCCCCTCCCTCCCCTCGGCCCGGGAAGGGCCGCCTGTGCCCTGCCCGGCCCCGCGCCTCGCTCCCTCCCCGGCGGCTCTCCCGGCCCCGGCCGGGCCAGGGCCCTCGGTCCAGCGGTGGGCAAAGGGCTGAGGATGAGAAAGGGAGGGAAAGCAAAACACAGCTCCCGCGGGGGCACTCAGACCCCCGGCTCCTCTCCCATAACCCATGAGCTCTCCTCACCCTCCGTGACCAGGACGGACCCAGCCTCTTCCAGCTTGCGAGGGCCTCCGGGAAAACCCAGGGGTGCAAAGAACGGGGCCAGGAGAGCTACGCTCAGGTTCACCCACAGCCTTCTCGTTCCCCGCACAGAGCTAAACCGCACCTTCGTGCCCCCAAAACCCCAGAGGAACAGAATCACAGAATCACTAAGGCTGGAAAAGACCTGTAAGATCATCAAGTCCAACCTAAAAAAACCAACCAAACAAAAAAAAAAACCCAAAAAACCAAAACACACACCAAAAACCAACCCACCCAACACCACACAGCACCATGCCCATGAAGCCACATCCCACAATGCCACATCCACACGCTCCTTGAATACCTCCAGGGAGGGTGACTCTCCCACCTCCCTGGGCAGCCTGTTCCAATGTTTCACTACTCTCTCAGTAAAGAACTTTTTCCTAATATCCAGCCTGAACCTCCCCTGGTTCAGGGGGGGTCATTGAGGCCATTTGAGGCCATTGAGGCCACTTGAGGCCATTTCCTCTTGTCCTGAACGCCGCAGCAAGGGCCAAAGCCCAATTCCATAGAGGCTGCAGAAGTCAGGGGTACGTCTGCGCCATCAGGTCTCGCACTCCCCGTCCACGCTGCAGATCCTCCCAAGTCCGTGCGAAAAGGCTGCTCCAGCATGTCCAAGAGGAAGGGAGAGACGCTGAGCACACCTGGATGCTTCGATGGAAGCACGTCCAAACTTGCAGACTGGGCACGCACAGGTGAGCCCCATCTGCCCCGAGCTCTGGGGACAGCGGAGACACTTTGCGCCTAGGGTGGGCGTTCTGTTAATCTAATTACAGTGCTAAAGAAATTATGCCCCCTCCCACTCTGAGGGGCTGTTAACCAGCACAGTTTTGCGGCCGCATCAATCAGATCACTGAAAACAAACTCAATTAAAAATTCTCTGGGAGTTCTGCTATTTAAAAACAAAGCAAAACGACACGGATCATTTTACAGCAACCTAGTTTTACAGCCCAGCTCCAAAAAACCAAACTGCATCAGCACACCACCCTCCAGAGCTGAAAGCACAACGCACCGTAGCTTGACTTTACCACCAGCTACGGTACGGCATCCCTGCTCGGCCGCACCGAGGCCAGCACCCGGCAGCAGGGACAAAAGCCAAGAGGGTCACGGGGCTCGGGAGCCTTCAGCCAAGCCTGCCAGCCTTTTTCTAGTGCCAGCAAAGCTGGTGGCGTTACCTGCATTGATGGCATGCGTGAGGAGTAAATGCTGCCGCTGTTCTGTCTAACCATGCTGACCCCAAGCTCCGCAGTTCACAGGAGGCTGCAGTGCAGTTTATCAATCTCAGCAATTGCTGTCACACACTTTAAAATGTGGGCTCACCAGATAAGTTGGACAACCTCAGGGTCAGAAGGATTGAAGAGGAATCTGCTTCTATTGATGCAGACACCTTGATGATCAGGAGGGTAAAACTCGTTCCTTTTGGTGGTCACAGCTTCTCCTTAAGCAAATGGGTTGTTTTTAAAATTGTTTGCTGACTCATATGTCCACATAACGCTTGTTCTCCAGCTACTTATTATACTCAGTATTTACTACTGGAATTGTTTTGCTTGGACAACGATCATACTATCACATTACTTTTTTCCTTAGCAGCCAAGCATGACTCCTAATTCCGGTTTTACATGCGCTGATGTACAATCCTGAATTCCTGGTACCAACTCACCATTCCAGGAATCAAACCCATTGATAAAAGTTGGTGAAATCCCAACACAAATGGGGAACGAATAGAACAGAAGCAACCCTATTCAAAACTGACATGCAAAATGCACACGCAACAATTCAAACTAGCAAAATAGTACACAGGACTGCAGCGCAGTAACACTTCCAGCTACCCAAAACTGCCAGGATGGGTTTTATGGTCCCTACATCAGCTGTGGGGTTTTTTTTTTTTGCTTTTTAACATAGGCCAGGCTTGGGCAGGCAGAATCCTACCAGGCTGATTAACCCCGTTGTGACAAACCGCACCTGGTGCACAGTTTCAAACTAGATCGCACAACCCTATTTTTGCTCATCAGAGCAGGAATATAATAGCTGCATCACCAGTAATACAGAGCTCCCTCAACTGGAGATTTGGGTATTACCTGTGAAAATTATTGCTCTGATGGTCAACAGCGCTTGAGGAGATATTTTACTACGTGGGGTACGATGGCACACCTTTCCCCCCACCTGCGCTTTGCTTCCTGCAAAGAAAAATACTTAACGCTCGTGACAAAACACCTTCCTTATAGGAATGAAACCTGAACAACCAGGGATGGGGCTCTGCTGCACCTGGAAACAACGAGCCTGCGTTTGGCCCAGCGCTGCATCACGGCTAAAGAGCTCGTTCATGCCACCACACAGTCATAACTCTGCCGGCTCTGAACTTACGGGCTCTGCCCCAGACAGCGGGTCTTTGCCCTCCTCTGTACTGGACTTACTGGGATGCCCTCTTGCTTCCTCTGAATCTCTTGATTGAAAATAATAAAATAATCTTCACATGTGGGTTGTATTTTCTGCTCCTAACTTCTTTTGCCAGACAATTTTAAGGAACAAAAGCAAGTGAAAGAGATGCATTCTCCACTACTCACGTGTTCAACGGCTTGCAGTGGAGCAGAACAGGTAGATAATGAATGACTCTCTTTCAAACACAGCTAACAAGCCCAAGCATTTCAAACCATAGACAAAAAGGCTCCATCCCCACGCTTGTCACAAATTCAGTCCTTAAAGTGTTCCGAGGTTTAACCTATCCTCCAAAAGTTATTTCAGACAGAAGTACTGGGAAGGTACAGTAACCTAAAGAATGTCATTAATACACCCCGCAGCTTCTGCCACTTTCTGGTTTGGCAAATTTAACCACCGAAGGAAGCTTCAGGCCATTTTTAGAAGTTAGGCAGCCAGTATTTTTCAATGCTGCTTCTTACTCAGCTAGATTTATCCTGCAATCGAATACTCTCAAAACACAAAAAAAGAACCCCTCAAGTAAACACCCCACCCTGTTTTTCAAAAAAGGGGTTTGGCAAGAAACTAAGGTTATAGATGAAAGCAGAATGGGAGATTAAAAAAAAACCCTAAGAGAACAGCACACCATGCAAGAGACTGCCATGGGGTAACCTCAGAATGATCTGATGGGATTCACAGAGCGCTCAGAAACCAGGTCTGCCATAAAGGTAGCTCATGTCGCAGAGTACCTGAGCAATCGTGTGGTGACTTGCTCTTTTGGTGGACGCAGCCATCGTCTGCCATGGCTGTCCAGGTTTGCAAGAAAAATACGCCAAATACTCCATTTACAAAGGTAAAACCACAGTTAGGTATGATGTAATACATAGCCAAGCGGGTAACAGAGGACTTTCACTTGCCTTTCCTTCAGCAAAAGCAAGTTCCCATGAGAACAAGTCAAAGAATTCGCTGCAAGCTTCCCACTGCAGTTACAGGATTAAATGCTGAAGAAGAATGAGCGCGGCACTGACACAAGCTCTTAAATGAAATCCGGCAGATGAAACTTCAGATCAGCAAAGTCTTCTGACTTAATCACAGACACAGGCTGATTCATGAGCTAGCGAAGCAAGTCCTAAAGGCCAGAGGAATGTTACGATCTGCTGTTCGCAGCAGTTAAATTCGCTACCAGGGAGAGGGGAAGAAAAGGAGGGAGGACAGAGAGAGATGGAGAGACAGAGAGGGGCAGAGGAGTGGTCTTGCCTTGGCTGCCCGTATAGGATTCTGGTGAAAACATGCCGCGGATCTCGTGCAAGCAGCGGACAATAAGCGTGTCTACGTGTTCACTTAAGGATCCTCCTAAACATACACCATAGCTGTGCCCAAACCAAGACCTTCTGAGAAAGCCAAGCAAAGCTTATGGATTTGCCAGTGTACGTTCTCGAGCTCCACTCACTTTAAACAGTAATTTATAGTTTCACACAGACGCTTTCTTGCAGATGTAGCAACACCACTGACCCCTACGGGCATCAGAGCGATAGCCAGACAGCGTCAGAGCCCAAGCACCACTCCTTTGCATACGGAGAGGTGATGGTGCAGCTGCTCAGCCTTTGTGAACATAACAGGACTGGGTTTTAACTGGAGATACGAGCTACGCTCTGGCATGACCCTTGATAAATCCATACGCCAATGCAAGAAGAGACAAAGCTATGTGTTATCACCTGAGGTTAAAGCTGCCTGAAAATATTTCTAAGCCACAACTTGGCTCCCACACTAATTTACAGAATTATTCAGGAGAAAAGAAGAGGAAAAGCAGAGCAGAACAAACTACCTTTTCCCATGATTTCAGAGCTCTTAGCCTAGCTGCAGAGTTTTGCTCAAGCCAACTATTATTAGAGTTAAGTCCCATTTTGACAAGGCTTGTGAGAAAGGAAAAAATACCTAGTTTAAAAATAACAACCCCCCCCCAACCTGAATAAACGGAGAGCAGGCAGAGTGAGAACGAAGCACAGAAGATGTGAAAAGAAAGCTGGCCTTATTAATAGCACATTGGTGCTTCCAACACCCCTGCCCTCAGCCAAGTTTTACTGCTTTACTTCGCAAGTAGTCATCCTATTTCACTGGATTCAACCTCTAAAATAAAGGTTAAGCACGCCAGCCCCAAACGCCGTGAATGTTTCCACAACAGAAACACTAATTCAGCTCTTTCTTACCTACACAGGACACAGATCTATGTAATTATTTCTGAACTGATGTGTACAGACTGTGCACAGATCCATACACCACGCTCGTTCCTTTTCTTTTCCAATTAAAGTTCCCCAGGAAACATGGCCAAGACTTGCCACAAAATTACCTGTCAAAATGCGGGAAGCCTGAAGCAACTGTCCCTGGGTTCAACTTCTTCGGAGAGGCTCAGACGCTGTGAGCGACCGCACTCGGGGAAGAAATTGCACTACAGGGAATACAGAAATTACCTGTCTCTTCCTTCCGCCTGCGTTTCGGGCATTTCCCTGGGACTCCAGGAGAGCCGAGGCTGATCTCCCGTGCTGTGATGACCCCAGCAGTGCCTCCCAGGGGAGATGCAGGATGTGCTGATCGAAGTTTCTCAGCTGGCAGAGCTCTGCTACTCCCCTTGACACAACCCAAGCTGACAAAAGGGCTCTTCTGCCAGGACAGCTGTGCCTACACCCCGACTGGGTGTTTAGGGTGGTTTGTACAAGCTGCGTCAGCTCTGGGTGCGATCTTCTTCATACTTACCGCGACTCAGCTATGCCAGGGAGAACGTTAGTGCAAATCCGTCCCGAGGTCGGAGGCAGAGGCCTCGCTCACTGCTGCCCTGCACCCGTGCTGTTACTGATACCGCCAAAGAAGCTGAGAGGTCACCGCAGCAATCACCTTTTTCACTCGGTTTGCACTTGCGCGAATGATTACACGGGGTACAAGGCAATGCTCACGTGCAATAACTTCCCGCTGTAAACTACTTGCTTTGCACCCGTGACATTTGTTTCTGAAATTAGAGAGGCTCCCCTTCTCGGGGGTTGGGAGGGCTTAAACAAGGAGGTCTTGCAACAAATTAGAAAAATCTCTTTTTACTTCAGCTAATGAAGAAAAAAAGAAATAAATGAAACAGCACAACCAAACTATTCTTCTCCTGATCGCGGGTCTTTAGAGCCTGCAGACGCCTGTTTGGTTTAGTCCAGATTTCCCTCCTCCCCGCAGCTCTTTCCCCAAACCATGGAGTCTCCTGCCCTGCCAAGCTTCCTCTGCCCCTGCTTCCCTGGACCTTTCGGACACAGTATCCAAATCCCTTCTCTTCTACAGGGAAAACTCCATGCTTTCAAATCCAAGCCTCTTGAAGAAAATGTCAACCAATTTACTCACAAATACCTGATACCCACCAAGACGTGTTTCCATAGCACCTAGGAAATGTCACAAAAATACCTATTGGTTCAGATGGCAAATTCTGCATCAACTACAAACATCACCTAAAAGTCTGTAGAGTCTGTGGGTAAGAAACACAGCCATGGGTGCTTAAAAAATGCATGCTTGGTTCTTACTACTACGGTCAGAAAACATCTGCACTGTTAAAGGATTAAAGGATTAAGAAGCAAGAAAAAAAATACATTGACTTCCTAATGCTATGTATCCTTAGGAACTTACTTGAAATACTTAAAATTCTTGCTCACCTCTCACTTATGAACTAGCTAAGATTTATAGATTTTATTTAGGTGGACAGGAAAAGTATTTCAGATTTGCCACTGAAGCCTAAATTCAAAAGCAAGTTACATATAAAAATATGTTCTCATAGCCAGAGGTTCACTGCAGTGTGCAGAAAAAATATTTGACACTTTTTAACTTTGAGAACATTTTTTACGCTCCGTGTAAATCCACTACTTGTCCCAGTTTGGTAGAGGACCCCCAAACCTGCTATTCACTGGCATCTGCATCCGTATGTACCTGCAACTCTCTTGCAGCTTCCTAAAATGATCAATTATGGTGCAACCTCAGTAATCCTCAGGTGGCTTTTCATACAACTCCAGAGGAAAATGTATCAAAAACTTGCCCTCTTGCAGAATGGGACATTTAGAAGATAGTTCACAGCTTCAGCTGTACAAATCGTACTGAAATGCTGTGCCTCAGTGGCTGGCTGGGGGGACAGCCGCGGGGGCTACTGTGCCCCCGTATGGGGAAGGGGTCTGGGTCGAAGTAAAGAAACTCCTGAGCGCAGGAGCGGCAGACCCAGATACGGAGGTCTGCCCGGTTCCTTCTCCCAAACCACTGGTGAGAACGCAAACCAAAACACACGGCTCAGCGCTGCTTGGCTTAGCAACGCAAAATTCAGCTTCTGCTGAATTCGCTCCCCCAGGCGTGGCTGAAGAGAGACTCTTCGGTACCCAGGGCAGGACATACGCTGCTGCTCTTGGGATGCTCATACGTACCCATCCGTACTTGCCCAATGAACACAGAATCTATCATTTAGCATTTCTGCCAGTATCTGTTCCTAGCACATGGGCTCTGGGGAGCTGTTCTCTCTCTCAAACTCATACTTTCCGGCAGAATCACAGATTTTATGGTGCGAATTTCATAGGAGACCAGATGAATCCTGTATATAGCAGCAGTTCCACAGATCAGCCCACAGTTCTCGTCCCTTTCTATTTCTGCCAAAAAAATGGGAAGGAAAAAAAGAAGGGGGAAGAATCGCTTGAAACAAGGGAGGGAGAGCAAAGAGAAAGGACGACTCCAAGGAAACAAGAAGCTAACAGGAAAACGCTGCTGCAGTTTTAATTTGTACTTCAATTCTGCACACGAATTTAAAGACCTAAAAAGACTAACCACTGCAACAGTGTGTCTTAGAGCTGTGCACAGTCCTGGGCAGTCACAGCAATAAATCCCTTTCTCCTAAAACCAGGTAATGACTGGAGCAATTCAGATTAAATAAGCACTTTATCAGAATTCACTGCACTGAAAGCAAGTGATGCAACAGAATTATGGAGGACTAAGTTTGGCATTCCTAATGTATCCAAGATACAGACTACTAACAAAATAATACTGCTAAAAAAAGTCTTTTTTTTTAAAGGAAGCATACAACACTTATTACAGGAGTAAAATAAAGCCTTAAAGCCTCGCTAAAAAATAAATCTGCCTTTGGTGACTTTAGAAGGTAACAATGGAAATACAGACAAGGATTTCAGCAGAGGCAGAGCTTTACACATAGGCAATCACAAGAAGATTTGCAATCAGCTGAAATACAATTAGAAAAGATGCCTGCCACTTACCAAGCGCTTAAAATCACCGACTTGCACAAACGTTAGCCTCTTTAATAAACTGAAACATAATACCAGCGCTGTGGAGAGCAGGACCCAAGTGAGCTCTGACTGGCTGTATTTATTAGCATCGCCTCAATATCAAATACCCATTAACCTCTTCATTTACCCAACGAATAGATTGGGGTGATCGCTGTGAAAGGCACAGTTACCCTGCAAATTCATTTCAACCTCAAGACAAAGGGAGCAGATGAAACAGAGGGACATAAGAGAACAACATGTTGTCCGAACACTTCGCGAGAAATATGACATCTTGCCTGCCTTACTGTAAAGCCCTAACCCAGCCTGCTGGAAAAGAAAACATACACAGTTTGCTACTCAGTCTCTCCTAAAATCCCACTTACACGTTCTTTCAAAGCACTTAGGAGAGCCAGGAAAACAAAAGTCCAGATACGATTTAACAAAACAAACAAAAAAAAGGAATGTCTTATCAAACACCTCTCAATAACTGACGATCAAATTGTTTAAGTACATAAAATGTACCAGAGACATATCTCAGTTCCTTAGGTCCACTGGAACACTTTAATTTTACTTAACATTAGCTTGGAAAAGCTATAGCGGCGTTGTCATGACAATGACAACACAACACAGTTGTTTTCTGCTATCGCTGTGCAAATGGGTACACATTAGGGTCATTTATGTTGCCATAAAACTGTAGTATTTAACCACATTTCTTTTCTCTCTTAGTCAAGCAAGTTCTTTCCTCCAGAACATGGTCAAATAGGGTTTGGCACGCTCTTTGGAGATACCTTTCTGAGGCACAAATTGAAAGCCTGGGAAAAGAAGAACACTTTATATTTAGAAATTCAGCAGTCGGGGGAAAAAAAAAGAAGCTAATTTATGATACACAGACTAATGGCCACGGAGCCACTGATACTGCAGAGCATTCACACTGCAAGCCCCAGTCCTGTTAAGCAGTACTCTTTAAGATTTGTACTCACTGACTTGAATGAAATCAGCTGCAGGAAATCCGCCTGCGAGAAGGCGGATTCTTAGAATCAGGCATCGGCTTTTCTAGCCATCGGATATTAAAACAAAAAAAATGAATAATAAACTATTTCAACTACATCTAGCTTCTGTAACGAAACCTAGGGTGTTAGTAAATGGTTATTGCTATCACGTACAGCGTTAGACTTGGTTAGGACACTGAGAGACTAATTGTACGTAACGGGCTCTACCTGAGCTCAGCTGGGACTGGTTCAGAGCCTCTGTAACAAATGCAGAGCCTGGCTTTACACTATCCATCTCCAAATCTGCACGTAAGTAAGGTCAGGTGGGAAGAGGGCAGAGGGCCAGACAGAAGGCAAGAGAAAGGACAAAGTTAAAATATCTCCTGGAACAAACTGCAGGAGACTAACAGTTTAATTTGTAGAGACAGCAGTTAGAGAAACAGTGCTAGAGAAATGCAGATTTCAGCGTTACGCATTCGAAGGTGTTGCTTCTCTGGCGTGTTCTAGACCTGAAGTATTCTTAACTAGCAATGTCTAGGTGCAAAAAGAATTCTAAGTGAAGTGATATGCCAAGCTCACAGGATGAATAGCAAAAAAGATGAGGTGAGATGAAATAAGCTGAGCAAGAACCCAAATCCCAAGAAAACTTGAGCGGCTGAGGATGCAGGTGGATGCTACTGGTACCTGAATCACCGGGCTTAAAGCTGGCTCAGGTGTGACCACAGTGTATGCAGTCTAATTCTCTGTTCCAGTGCAAACACACATATTATGTACATGTATCACTGTAAACAGAGTTTTCACTGCAAAAAGAGTTTAAAAAATTATATAAAATAGATCTCAATTGAGGTTGGCAAATGCTAGTGATTTTAAATGTAGCTGGAACTTGCACAGTAATGGTCTTTGGTATGGCTGGGAGACGAAAGATTTAGAGCTCACATTCAGAGGCACTCTGTCCCAGTTTCAAAACCGTGTTTCAGCCCTTGCCTCCCTATTCAGATCTCAGCTTATTTTATCTGGGGAAGCTGAGGGCCAAAAAAGAACTTCAGTGTCTGAAAACTGCTTCATGAGCCCAAGACGTAACTTCCCCCTAACACCAGCAAAGTCTGAACAGGACCTCAAAGCTTCCATACTTAAAAAAACCCACATAAAGTATCTTCCTAAATTACTAGTAACAGAAGACGTGCAACCATGATCGTTGGTACACCGAAATATTATAAACAAGAACCACGAGTGCAGACCACAGAGGAGCGCTCAGGCATGTGAGGGATGTGGCACACGGTCTCTCCAGCGCTGCTCTGTGCGCAGCGATAGCCGAGTTTCTAGTCTATGTTGCAATTATATGACTCACAAAGGGACACGGCTGTCAAAAGAAATTAATTTCACATGAAAAACAAGCAGAACCATTAATAAGCCTTATACCTTTGAGCAGAAATATTATAGCTGCTCTAGGGTTGGACTCTTCCTTCTCACAAACAGCTTAAAAGGGAGGGTGACTGAACGCTAACCTTCCAGGTGGCATTAAGTAACCAGCAATCTGGCTGTTCTTTGTTTTCATGTTAAAAAGGGCAGAAAGCCCATCCCTGCCTTTATTATCTGAAGTTAACTGCTACTGATCCTTAGCAGGAATGGCTCTTGGAGGGGCTCATGGATTCAAGGAACTTGACTGTAAAAGAGGAAAAAAGTAAGAAAAATCTTTTCTCCATACCCGTACGTCCAAAGGAAACTCCTTGGATCTTACAAGCATTCACTATTCTGACTCCTCCCAAGCTTTTTAGCAGGTTATTGATTTATCAATGGATATAGCTAGTCATAGCAATACATTTTGCCCTCACTCTTAAAAACTCTACCCCAGTTTAAACACTCCCTGGTCTTGTTGCTGGTTTGGATATGTGCCATGGAAGAAGCCTCACCACACACACTCTCCATCACCGTATGTGAAGTACAAACCCTGTTCTCCCCTCCTTCCTCTCTGAAGTCTCTCTCTCTTTCTGCCTGGAGAGCATCCGATAACACTGGCACATGCGCAGGAAGGTGCTCAGAAAGTTCAATCTTCACACCAGAAACAAGAAGTTTGCTGTCAAATAACATTCTTCTCCTGGAAGAAGTATCGTGACCAGGAACCGCATGCCCGTTTCCCACGTTACAAGGGTATCGGCGCACAGTCTCTATGCCAACAGGCTGGAAGTGTGTATGCACATGGGGAAAGCATATATATATATATACGTGTGTGTGTATATATATATATTATATATTTTGTTATGGGAGACCTTATCGCGCTCTACAACGACCTGAAAGGGGGCTGTGGAGAGGTGGGTGTTGGTCTCTTCTCCCAAGTGACCGGTGATAGAATGAGAGGAAATGGCCTCAAGTTGCGCCAGGGGAGGTTTAGGCTGGATAGTAGGAAAAATTTCTTTCCTGAGAGAGTGGTGAAGCATTGGAAGAGGCTGCCCAGGGAGGTGGTGGAGTCACCATCACTGGAGGTGTTCAAGGAACATGTGGACGTGGCACTGCGGGACATGGTTTAGTGGGCATGGGGGGGTTGGGTTGGTGGTTGGACTTGATGATCTTACAGATCTTTTCCAACCTTAATGACTCTGTGATGCTGTGATCTATGGTATTCGCACATCCAGTTTTACGACTGATGTATGAACTCCAAACAACATCCCAGGGGAGAGTCGCTATGTGTAAATGAGACCTTTACTGTAAAAAAATGTTGAATCTATGGAAACAGCCTCCAATTTTACTGACGCTAGGTTATTGCTATGAGGTTTGATTTAGCACTAGCAGGATCTAAAAAAGACCATGGCAACACGAAGCAGGACTCTCTCGGTAAGTAAGCCACTGCCACATAACTTGACGGTTTCACTTTGGGCATTGTGAGATGCTAAGCACAAACAGTATTTTTTCATCTTTAAAAAAAAATAAAAAAGGAATCATCTTCTGAAGATTTTCAAGTTCTAACAAACTTTCAGATCCATGTTTAATTCCTCTCCATCACCCATTTTATCTTCTCTTTCTCTCAAACTGACATTTGTATTTGGTCGCCTGGCACTTAATTTCTTGAATTTATTTACTTAATTTCCTGAATAACCTTCAAAGCATCAGTGCTACCAACTTGCATGTACAGAAGCAGAAAGAAAAAAAGAGACACAGAGAGAGACAGGGAGAGAAAGGGTGGAAGAAGAAAAAAGGAATAAATGAAAACGTACAAGGGGGAAAGTAGCTCCAGGACGCTGGACGGGCTCCGTGGGCAGGGGAGACTGGGAAGGTATGATTAAAAAAAGAAAAAAAAACAAACAAACAAAAGTTGGTTAAAACATGCACCCATTGAAAATAGGTTAATTTTATATAATCTCAGCTAGGCTATACACAGTGCAAAATACGACCACAGACCCAATCCTTCAAGTTGTTTGGTGCTTTATTCCCTAAACGCTTTGGAAATTCATTGGGATCCAAGAATTCCCTACCCAGCGTGTCCCTACTCAAAAAAACCCCAAACATTTTGGACGTTTGAACTTTTAGCACAAGGCCCATCCCTGCTGAGCAACACAGCGCAGCATAGGATTTGTTTGCATTACTTCCCATGTCTGCTAAGCATGTGTTTATGGTTAAGCCCATGTTTAAGCACTTTGTTGAGTCAGAAACAGGGCTGGAAGATGTAACGTTTCTTTATATAGATGGACAATGCCAACCACTTACAAAAGAAAACAACTCCCACATTTGTAAGTTTACATTTTGCGTAATTCGGTTCCTTACACATTTAGCTTTCCTCCCTTTCTAATGGTGCTAAAGCAGACAACTGCTTTATCTAATTTTTCATTCTATGCAAAAAGAAAAAAAAAAAAACTGTCTCAGAGCTATGTTTTCCTAGTGACAAAAAGTGTTTCTTTCTGAAAATCATTAATTGCAGAGAAGGCAGAGACTTAGCTCTTGCTGCCTCAGTCCCAAGGGTTAGGTTTTTTTTTTTGGATGGAAGAGAGAAAACACAAAGTCCAGGAAATAACTTCCCTACAGATCAGAGAAGCTCAGATCTGGGGTTTAAGCAAGTTGGCGTTGTCCTGCTGAAGTCTCCGTGTGAACACCCAGCCCCCTAGGCCGAATCGCGGTGGCTTTCAGAGCCTTGGAGAAACATCTGCAGCACATTGCAAAGACGTGTGCAAGTCTCCTAAAGACATAGTTTTTACACTCACATTGTTGACCTTTCATCCTGAAATCTTTGTCCACTCAGGGCTCTGCCAGAGCTCCACAGGAGCCAGGAGAACATGGTTTCTTGAAGGATTGGTCTTTTGGTCTGCCAATACTGAACGCATGTCTTCTGTCTTCTGCATCAAGAACTCTATGTGGTGGCCCTGAGCACGGTACTACGTTTATTCCCTGTCTGCATCCACGCTGGAAATGGATACCTATCTTGGCTCAATAAAATTTTCATTTAATTTAGCTTTAATGAGACAGTTGCATGTTGAACACCAAACAACTGGTTTGTTTACATAAGATTAGCGAGACTGGAACTAATTACATACATTTTATCTTTCTATATTTTCCTTATAAAAACACTAATCGAGACATTACGCACTCATCAGTGTCACAGGGCTGTTCAACCCAGGCATCTGCAGAATGTAAGTTCTATTTGCACCTTACTTTTCCTGATTTTTATTTTTATTTTAAAAAAACCCCACAGTCTTTTTTGTCCAGGGATTAGCAACTAGCCTGTTTCAAACCAGGCATGACCTCTTAAGAGTCTGTGATGATTGCAATAGCTCTAACACAATGAATGTAACTCAGTTTGCATTTTTGCAGTTAAAATTAATTAATTCAGTGCCGTACCAGAGTCTTCACGAGGTCAGAACAGAGTCTGTTGCCTGCTCCAGACCTAAATTTCAATCCTCCTGAAGTTCAGTGGATTATCTGTATTTGGTGTGTTGATCCAGATTAATCTGTTATTTATGTTTTTTTAAAAAATTATTCATTTACAACAGCTTGTAATGCTAACAAGTACCCTTTAATGCGTCCTCAGCTGCGTATCCTAAGAGTACATTTACCTGTTAAATCTAAATTAAATGAATGGATGGGACAGGAATTTCAAAAATCCTCCATAAAGTTGGGCAGAGCTGCTGGGGTTATTCATTCTTTTGTCCTACGCAAGACTGAGGAACTGGTGAGCACGACCCCTTAAGTTTTACAAACGCTCATTGTTTTGAAAAAAAGAAAGGGAAACATTACCTTCTCATCCCCCATTTCTTCACTTAAGCTCTAACTGTCCCACTGCAAACTGCATCTTTATTCTTTGTTTCCCCATCGAAACCAGATGCTCCCCAGCAGCAACCTTGTTCAGAAACCTTAAACGAATTACCACGCCAAGGCACACTGCAGCGAAGATTTGGTACACAGCAAGACGCTACTTGTTAGCAAAAGACGTGAAACAAATTGCATGAATGAGGTGAAGCGTGAGATGTGCTTTTAAATATTGTTGAACTACAAACATCCAGAATTATGAGGAAGAACAGACTGAAACAGATAACCGAGACATGCTGCTGTTAACTGTGCCGAAATGATGAGTGGGGACAAGACGAACACACACACACAATGTTCCCAGGAAAGACTGACCAGAGATGGACAGAAACGAATGAGAAGAGTAAACACAGCCACAATCTACAGGCAATTCCCAAATGTTCACTTAGAAGGAAAAAACAAAACAGCTATTCACTTTTTTTCTTCTAAGCGGCACAATGAATATTTTTATATATATATACTCACTTTTTTATAGATATATATTCAATATTCACTTCTCACTGAGTATCTGAAATTCAAATGCAACCTTTCATCCCTTACCTCTTTAAAAATCTTTATAAATACGAGCTGATTCCCTCTATTGTAGTACTGAATTTCAGCTAAATTGTCAGGAAATGGCATTAGCTATGAAATACTAAATATCGATTCAATATAACAATTTAGGCTAAGAAGTTATCATTAGAGTATTGTACCCGAGAGTAAGAATACAGGAAGAATTTAGAAAAAAGGCAAGTGCTGAAGAAAACTGGCATTTGCTGAGCCCACACTACCTTCCTGGATCTTTACAGTCTTTTTTACATAGATAGAAACAGTCGGGATGTCAGTTTGCGTCCCACCTGAAATAAAAGCATTTTCTATAAGCACTGAACATGAAAAAAATGCGGGCAATACTGAAGGGAAATACCCCTCAACAGATAACCGCCAGAGCTCCTGAGCACCCCTTCTTCTCCTTGTATGACTTTCTCACATGTACAAAGTTTGAAAAAGGAAAATGCTAAACAATTTTGTTAAGCAATAATGGAACTGACTTTAATTTTCAGGTGATAGCTCGTGTGCGCGTGCATGCACACACACACGTGTGTGTACATGTATCTCTTTCTCTGGCAAGCGTACCTACCCCTAGCAGTACTTTGGGAGATGATAGCTTTGACAATCCAAACTTCATTGTCAAACACATTTCAGAGGTGACTCAAGGCAAAACCAATATTCTTCCTTATTACTGTTGACTTTTCAGAATTGAATAAAATGGACAGTTTTCCTGTATGGTCCATTTTCTTTCATTTCTCTCAGGCACTGGCTGTATTATCACTGGTGCAAGCACATACTTCCACAGTCAAAGAAAATATTGTTTCTAAAAGCTGAGTTTGCACTTAAATCCAACCCTCCTCTCCCATTCCCTCTGTTTCATTTTCATTTGAACTTCAGTCATTATTTGTACTGCATTATAGACCACTGCAATATTTTATGGTTCTATTAAAATGCTGTCCCCGTTACTTCTGCAAATCAAAACCTCTAATTATAAATAATAATAAAAATGCAGGGCAGGAAGTTCTTTGCTTTCCATCTGCTTTTCATTAGATTACTCAACCCAGCCAAATCTACGGACAATTAAACAACACAAGGAGTACTATGTTTGTAAATTCCTTCATGGCAAAGAGCTTTATGCTGCAGATACAAAATGTCCTAGATGCCCTACGCATCGTATTTTGATTACAGAAAATTAAGTTTGCATGTCGATAAGTATGTCTTATCAAGCCCAAATCTAAAACTCCACATTAATTCTAGATGAAATACCCTGCTAATGTCGAGTAAGGACAGCAGCTTCAAGTGGTTCCTTTTAGAAAAGTCTCTACTCCTTGGGAAAAGCCAATCTGATACGCAAAGGGAGAAAACTAATTCATGTGGATATTTACGTGCATGAGAAACACCCTGTATGTTTAAGCCACAGATGAGAACACACTAAATGCACGGAATATGAGTGAGGAAAACGCAAGCTCTTCTGCATTATCCCAGCAATGCAATTCCTAGCAAGGCTCTGGAGGAACCACTTGGAAAGATCCAATGTCACGTCTCGCCGCAGTGCTCCTGAAGGCGCTCAGGGTGCTCCAGCAACTCCTTTCTGCCCCTGTGCCACCCTCCTGGACTGTGCTGACACGGCATTCAGCTTGTGCTGCTGCGTGGTAACCCAGCCCAGGAAACTGAAACTCCTTCCCCCCCTCCCGCTTCATCTTCTCAGCCCTTCTGTATTTCACACATCATTTTTCCTCCGGGCAGATAGGTTCCTCGGGTTCTCCAATGTCACATTCCACATACCTTTACTATCGGAACCTCCTGCCTGACTCCTTCTAGCTCCCGCCAAGACACAACTTCTACAGCAAGTGAGGACGAGTCTTCCAGACTTCTGCCTCCACCATACAAGTACTGTTACTTCCCAAGGTGGAAAAAATAGAAAGCATAAAGCTACGAAGAAACAGTATCATAAATTCTGTGTGCAAAGGGCGGGCAGGGAAGGATTACAGACACAGCTGCAACATTCGTTCTAGCAACCCTTACATCTGAAAGCTCATTAGCGTTCCTCTAGAGCCATCTTTTGCCTTTAATTGTGCGCCTAGAACAACTATCAGGGAAGGTCAACAGGGACAGCCTCATGACTTGGCAGTATCTTTCAACTTACTACTTTTAATAGGACTTGGGCTTTTGGTATCAACTTTATAACAAACATTTCCCAGGACTGAAAAAGGAAATCCACCCCCCAGTGTGCTGTTAAAGCCAAATAGAATCTATTCATCTATGCTGCTTCATTCTCTCTCATTAAAGCATAGCAAGAAACTACGCGCTAGCAGCTCGTGACATTTAATTGCCTGAGCCATATTTAATAATAAACACTTGCTTATGATGGTAGCTATCAGCCTGGCCTGTATTTAGATTTAAAGTTGCCCTTGCCTATGTGCTTTAGCTGATAGAGTGCAGGGAATTGACTGATCAGAGTCTTCAGAGATCAGCTTCAAACAACAAAAGGCAGACACTGGATTTATGGAATGACCACCTGCTGCAGCGCTTTGAATTGCTAGTGATCTCTGACGCCGATTCTCGCAAATACGTTTGCGTGTTCCCAGGAATAACAAAGGCTGCAGATACCAATGGCTGAGAAAACTATTTCCCTCAACTGTCCGCTCTTTGAAGCACGCAGATTAATGCACTGCACTGATGGCTTAGGGTGCTCATGACTTTTTACCAAAAGTTCCAAGCTGTAACACAAGATCTGATAAAATGCCTTTCCCCGTAGTAAAAGTCAACCTTTTGACTCACATCTATTTGTTTTAAAGTATCAAGTCAGCAATCTTATAAGATAAGGAACATCATTAAAATAAAACAGATGAAAAGAACACCAGTTAACCAGCTTTCCAACTCAACTTGCCGGCTGCATAACATTTTAAGAAAGATCAGCAATTTCAAACTGCTTTCTCTTGGTACAGAAGATATACCGATATATCTTTACACATGCGAATATAGAGATTTTTTTTTTAAAAAAAATCAGAAGAATAAAACAAAAGCTTCACCATCAGTAAATTGTGCAGAGATCTCAGTTATGCCAGCACATCTAACTGCAATCACTTCCAGTGTATACTAGGATGACAGTAGAATCAGACCCAAGATCTCATTTTCTATTTATTTTGCCTTTCCTCAGCAGAGCTTGGTATTAATTTTCCTGTATTTCATACAACACAAAACTGTCCAGAAGGCAGTAGGAAGTAGATGGAGTCATACCCAGAGCAGAAGCCATTAGGATTCCAAGTTCTGTTATAGCTGATTTTCTCCATCAATCCCCAAACAGAAAGAAGCTTCCAGTACCTAATTAATCTATTCCATCTAAGTCAGCATAAACATTTTTGGGTCGCCTGTACGTTCGGTATGACAAAAATCTAACACACAACACTCTCTGGACACCAAGAACTGGGATGTTGCATGGCATCACTAGTTACAGATCGCTGAAGGAATCTTACATTCTTACAAGCTTAAAAGCTTTCAAATCATGCAGGAGATGGACACTGATACTAGCGTACAAAACACCGCAGATGAAAAGACATTCAACAGTGGCAACTATTCAGAGAGAGGCGACGTGTAGATGATCAACACGTAGAAGGGACAACATGATATGCATAAAGGATGATCAACACAGAGCATAACATGGTATGTATAAAGGAGATACTAAACATGGAACACCAAAAAGATAACTCCATTTTATTTCACTGCACCATAAAACTTAATATACATACCTGGTTTTGGCACAGAATTGGTCACGGACTGAGGAACTTTGTCGTTAATTAGTTCAACACACTCACTAGGAAAAAATCCAACCTGTAGTAAAAACAGAAAGAGAGGCAGAATATCGAATGTAGTGTTTTTAAGATCTGAACTGTTAAACCAGCAACCGTTAAAACATTTTCCTCGAACTCTGCTTGCCTGATGCTCCATAACATTATCCAACCTAAAATGACCAACATAAGCGTAATAATTTTTCAAAATGATGCAGCCAAAAATTCTACAAACCAAATAATTAGTTCCATACCATACGGTTATAAGTCTGTTTTCTAAGCTTGGTCCACAGGACAGAGACACTCAACTGGCAGCAGAAAGGGGAGAGGACAAGTGTGCTACACACCCTTAAATCTCCAGCAGAACGAGAGAGAGAGAGAGAAAGAAAGACTTCAGCTGGGTTTCCTGCACCTGGCTGCATGTATGTAACATGGAATTTAATGAAGAGAGCAAGATGTTTCAGCTCTGAGCATCTCAATTATCTGTACTCAAATCCCACCAACGCTTGACCTTTTTTCACTGTCAAAATTTTATATTCACAAGCGTTTTAACATTTTATTCCTTTAGAAAACTGAAATCAAATACGGGTCAATATATTTGCCTGTCTGTGTAGTCCCATTACAGAAAAACACATATTCCCGTATGATGAGTTAGAAGACACTCTGAATGCACAAAGCTCTCTACCGTGGGCTAGCCTCACTGCATGTGCTTGATCTGATGAGCGCGGGTTATAAGTGATACTCCTGAAGCATTCAAATTAAGCCCGTTTAAAGATCTTGTTAAAAAAGTTCAATGGGGTTTTAGTTAAACTGAATTTAGTTCAACCTTAGAACTGAGAACAGGTTTAATGAAATATACACAGAGCAAAATGAGTTCTACATTTGTAAGTAAGAACCCAGTAATGTGACAAGAAACAAACACAAGTATTTTTAGAAGAAACAGCACGATGTAGCAAAAAAATCTCTACCAAGAGCCAGAACTGCTGGTGTGCACTCTATCCGCTTCTGAACATGGACAAGCCAGTGCAACCGTTGCGCCTCAGTTTCCCCATCAGCAAAGGACAAGGGAGCATAGTGCCACATATCCATTACTGAAAATTGATTTGAGAGGACAGCTGACAAACATACCGCACAAACCGTTTAACCATTACGATTTATCTGTGTATCTGCTCATCAAGCTGAAACAGAAAAGAATATTCCAGAAACAAACCCCAGAGGCAGGACTCCCTTTAGCAAATATTTGAAGATGCTTCAAAAGCAATGACCCAGCCCGGGCTACCACACAGCGGTGCTGTGCAAAAAGGGTGGACAGCCACTGAGTGCAGCAGCTTAGGAAGACATCTGCAAGTGCCCAACTCACAGCAAGGTCCTGTGACTGATTACTTTCAAACGCTGATTTGCAGCGTTCCTGCACTGAGCTTTAGCACAGCGTTTTTTCCTGCATCCCCTCTAACACAGAAATGCTGGAGAGGCTGTCTAAACCAGCGTAAGGGTTAAAGACTAGAGGATGGGGAGGATCCAAAAGTGTTGTTTAAATAAGATGTGGGGGCAGAAATTCACATGCCACCCAAAGGTCTCCGCATCTGCGGAGAAGTGAAATTATTGCCCTTTCACTGTTTAAGGCTTCAGGCTAAGATGTGACCAGATAGGGGTTTTACGCTTCCCAGCATCCCAACCTTCTCTCCACTTCACAGCATCTTCCTTCTCACTCTCATCCCAGGTGAAAGTCAAGCCAGACCAGAGCCTTTGGCAACTTTTATCCTCAGTCCGTATTTCCAGACCTTTTCCTCGCTCGTATCCTACCTCCACACCCAACACAGCTTCGGTACTGTGACATGTAATTCAAGTACCACCACCCTTCCGAGACACCCCGTCTAAGCCTGAGGCAGGATTTCCTGCCCCGTGTCAGGCATGCGATTTGGACAGCTGAAAGCATCAAGTCACTTCACGCAGCCACGGTTTGGTCAAGTGCTGCATCAATGCATGGCAAAGAGCCAGCGGACGGGCCCCCAGCTCATCTGAACAGAAGAACGGGGCCAGGACTGCTGCCAGTCATGTTAGCACGTCTACGAAATTCGCTGGAGCCACACGGCAGTCGGCACTGTGAGCCTGGCAAACAGTCCCTTCTCTATTTAGTCATCTTACACAATTCCCTTTTGTCTCCAAGGAAAAGAAGAAAAAAAAAATCTCCTGCCTACTCCAAGCTGATTTTCACCCATAAACCTCCAAGCAATTTAATAGCAGTGCCATGCATGGTGTGTCCAGGTAAACACTCCAGACTTCGGAACTATTCCAAATTCCCTAAGGGAAGCAACAGTTAATAGTAATACCAGATAACTTCTCCTTCCCACACCCCCAAAATCCAGCCAGGCAACGTTTTGTCCAAGTAAGAGGACAAACTGTAATCCATCACACTTCGTGTTAAAGACTCGGGATATGCTTTTTGTTAAGGCTATGACAGCATGGGAACAGAACTTGTAACAGCAGCAGCGCTATGGATCAGCAGACCTTGCTTCTCTGATCTACGGCTCCCTGTAATTCAGGCTGGCCTGTGCCTTACACTTCTGCTCAAGTGACTCCCAGAACTGAAGACCCCATCCAAAACCCAAGCTAACGTACGGCTTCACCCAACCACTCACTCAAGCTGGGTGTGCCAGTTTTGCAAGGAGATGATATGCCGGAGTTATATAATGTAGCGGCGATTTTTGTGCAGTTTATAGATAGAAATATGCCGACGAGTACAAGACAAGCAGCATGAATACCAGCATCACATACAGGGGCCCTTCGTCAGGCAGCTCACAGCTCAGTGATGCTGCTTTGCTAGGAGATGTTGCGAAACGGGCTGATTGGTACATACACAAAAAGTACTGATATTTAAACAAAATACATTCTATGGTTTTTAAAAACTTCACTATAGCTAAGAGTCTCTCTTGGACGTTTCCTGTGCAAGAGATGCAGGAGACAATTTTTAAGTTAGGAAAAATGTACATATCCAGTGACAGTCTCAGCCTCATGACACAAATAATACATTTGGGAGACTCCATAGCTGAAGTGATATAGTTTCTTTCATTCTCAGCGCTTCGAGAACTTTTTGTAATTGCCCACAATGTCTATGAGATGTGTGAAGAAACCTGAAGTACTTGGACGCCAACCTCCCATTAACCATAATGAAAAATGGTGGATCTAAAGCCAACCCCAAATCCCATGCTGTAATCAAAAGCTCGTTTGCCTTCGATCGTTAACATAATGTTTCTCCTGTTTCTGGATGCAATATACAATGCTAAACGTGAGTTTAGAAATGAAAGAAGACCCAAGATGGTTATGTCACTCCTTCTAGATATCTCAGAACCTTTCCCAAATAAAACACTATATCTGTTCTCGATGTATCATTTTTGCCGTGTTCACAACCAATAATTATAACGGATTTTTTAGGGAAAGAGAATTTTTACTTGCACCAGTGCTGACAAGCTCTCTGATGTTAACATACTGGTAATAGTTCTGATAGCTTACACTTTCTGACTTATTTATTCTAACTTTTCTTGCAAGATCCCCAAGAGATCGTCTTCAGGCTCATAACCTATAACTTGTGCCTCATTCCCACCCACTTAAAAGATGCTGCTTTTCCTCCCATGGAAAGTTTTCCACTATTTTATATAAATAAATGAGTTTAGTCCAAGCATTAATCTCAACAGATGTAGCAAGGCACTATTAGAGCTGAGCCAGGATTAAAGGATTTGGCAACGTACGAAAATTAATAGCAAGGGTAGTATATATTTAGATAAATACAAGGTCATCTGAAGGTTAAAAAAATCACTACACACCTTAACCAAAGGAGGAAAGACAGGCTACTGTTGTATGCAAACATTTCTGCAACAGCTACTACATCTTTTTTCACTTTTATGCCAGCATCTGCTAACAACTGGAAGATACATGAGGCTTTAAGGGGAAAAGTCAAAGTAACAGTAATAATTTTCAGTGTATGAGGAGGGAATTCAAACAAATGAGAAAGCAGCAACAACACAAATGGCAAATGAAACATTGTTGGAGACATTTTGGTTTTGAGATAGGCTAAAGTATGGGTTAAATTTCATTCAAAAATTTTACTCTTTTAGTTTTAAATCACAATAGGCTTGCAAAACCTAACAGTGAAACATCAACTTTTTCTTGCTTGTTCGGCTTTCAGGAGCAGAATTTTCACTTTGCTGTTTGCCAGGTAACTGCACGGCAGAGGCTGGGGCAGAGAGCAGGGCTTCCCAAAATACAGCCGGCACGCCAGTGCTGCAGCTCCTGTTAGGAAGGTACTCACCCATTTTAGAGGGGCACCAGTTCCAGGAGGAACAGGATTGTTAGTCCTCTTATCCTGGACTCTTGTAAAAGAGAACTGAACATCTTGGCCACAAAACTCTTCTAATTTCTTTTATTCACAAAAGAAATACGTCTGTGTGGGATGCTCTATGTTAATTATCTATTCCTGACTGGTATGGCAGCTGTACTTTGGGAAACTAGGTGAGGCTGGTCCAAGGCCCTTCCTTTAACATTCCCACCCACCGGAGCGGCTGAGCTAGCAGGCAGCTGAATGCTGAACATTACTACCAAAGGTCACACACGTTCCTACAGTGAGGTGTGAGAAAACTCCGCTGCTCAACTCAAGAAGTGCATTCACGCCTACGGTGCTCGCTGGCTGGGGACGGCGAGGGAAACGCCAGCGCACATGCGTCCGAGTGCCTGTGCCCATGCAAACTTTTGCTTCGTGCCTACGGAAAAAGGGCAGAGCAGATGCGTGCAGAGTAGGAAACTCGTGGCAAATCAGTTCAGACATAATTTTGCCCGATCTGGCACCGTTCTACAAATGGAAGTGGCCATCTGGCTGAGAAATGACGTCACTGGTGACATGTCCACTGGGCTCTTGCACATCGCCTGTTTTGCAGGTGCTATCGTTCACCAGCCAGATGGCTGCCTCTTGCACCGAGTTTCCAAACCAACGCACATGAACCAGAAATCAAACTTTGGCTTCTCATTTAAGAAGTGGTGTTTACAAAGTGACACTAGCCACAAAAATGTGCTCTGCCTTCCCAGGCCATTTTAACTAATTGGTACCCTATGTTCACACATCACATACGTGTTACTTATTACAAAATGATGCACAAGGGAAAAAAAAAAAAAACCACTCTCAACTAACAGCCTGTTTTACTCCTGACCAATCCAAGACAGAATACGTCCCTTTTTGGGAAATCCATTCAGCCTTAAAGCCTGTGTTCAGGTTCAGCATGGAACGTGGTTTGAAAGCAAGGACCTGCAGTTTCACAACCAGTTCAAGCTCACGTAAGCACAGGCTGATTGCGAAGAAGTCCAGTCCACCTCCAATCCCACACACCCTGTGCATTGGTTTGTGTCACCTCTAGCTTGCTCTTGTGCGGTAGGGCAACTAATGAAACTATACCCAAAAGACAGAATTATTAAGAACATCAAAAGGCAGTTATGCATCAAAAAAGGGCCTGTCCCTCGTGATTCAGCTGTCTGAAACAGAGTTACTGATTGAAAAGACAAAGCACGAAGAAAAAGAAGAGGAGAACAAAGAGGGCTGGAAGGCTGTTAATGTGGAGGTGGCTGTAATTTAGGTAACAATCTTACAACGAAAGCAGTGACTCACTAAGGACATTTGAAAAGAAAAAGGCTTGAGGAAAAACATCTTTAAAATCATTTTACTTGAAGCAGAGAAAATGGTAAGAAGCCTAGTGGGTTGTTTTGTTCCGCACAGGATTAAGTGTCTTGCAATGCAGCCATTAGATCAGATACTGGGAGAAAGGCACCCACAACTGTAACACAGAAATCTGAAGGATGAGAAAGACGGTGATCCATTCCTGAAGGATAGCTCTGACTGGCAAAGAATAAATTGACTTCCATGCTGAATCAAAGCTGCAGTTCGACTTGAACATACTTGCAAGCCATCAGGTTTGCATTTCTGTTGATGTCTGTAGACCTGCCTCTTGTTCATTTGCACGACACAGAGAACCCCCCATCCTAATAGATGGGGGGAGATGCAGGAACGAATGCACTTCTGCCCAGACATACACAAGTCACAGCTGGTTCAAATGCACAAAATCAGGTAAGCTCTTTTAAGTCAAGAAGTATTTTTTTTCCCAAAACCTTGTTCTCCTCCCACCAAGAGATGACTTACAATGTAAGCTGGGGTCCATTTGATAAAACCTTGCGCCTTTCCTAGCACAAAGCAAAAACCTGAGTAGTAACAGGAACAAACTGTCCAAACATTTGGTCTTTGGACCTCTTCCTTTTATCTGCTCTCAGAATCACAACTATCTGGCAAGACAGACTTTGCTGATTTATTTTATTAATTAAAATGACTGGATCAACAGATTGCTATCACGTTTACAATGGCTATCATTCCTAAATGGGAACAGAATTGTTTGCCTATAATAAATGCTTTAAAGGCTGCACAGCTTCATCAGTTCTTACACATATTACTATAACAACATTTTTCACCTATACACTCTTTTTTAAGTATTCATCAAGTACACTTCTGTACCGAACTGTAACACATCTCTAGGTCTGGTGTATCAACACCAGCAAGAAATTTCCTTTCTCGGAATTCTCTTCTCACTGCAGCAGGCAGCATGGTCAAAAAACTCCATGACAACAGGAAATGTACTTTTTCTGTACACTCAGAGCTTATGGGCCTTAAATTTGAAAGACAGGTTAAAAAACCCTCTCCCTTTTTGTACAATGCTAAAATTTGCATCTCGTGGTAGCTGATGGTGTTTCACGGAAATGAAAAGCTCCGGTAAGTACATTTCAAAGAAATGACAAAACCTGTCAATTCACAGGAAAAATGCACCTCTCTGCAAATCAGACCCATGGTTGTGTGAAGAGATATGTTTATGCAGTAATAACTGAGTTAGCATAGCTTATGAAATTGCTGCCTGTCAACGGAGATACAGCTGTTGAAAACCACCTCTGCGCTAACTAACTTTACTCTGCAGTCAGCAGGAGCAGAAAGCATACAGATGGTCCGTTACCCCATCCCAGCTGACAGGCAGTAACTTCTGAAAACACACTAACTTCATTTTCTGCATTTGTGCAAACACATCCTGAGAGCTAATGCAGCATTTGTTATGGCTGCTGCACTTGCAATGGTGTGGTTCAGTGGCCATGATCTGATTCACATTGTGAAAGACTCTTGTTTACAATTTAAGACACAAGATTATTCCACCCCTAATTTTCTGTTAAGCAAAAATACAGCGCTCTATTTCTGCAGCTGTTCAGTTCTGTTGTGTCAGTAGACTTGACTGTGCACGGATGCAGACAAACCCCTTTTCAGGCGGTTTGCTCATCAACGTATCGTTTTGCTGGGAAAGCACAATAGGACTGCTCTAATCTGGGAGACAGAAGGCAGCGACAAACTGCAAAAGAGCTCCCTTGCTTCTTGTGTCTTTAATCACCAGTGATACTCTTCATACCTAGTCACAATTTCAGCCAGCCGGATGGCAAGCCGGGAGCTCGCACTGAATAATGGAATCTACATCCTGCGTGGGGACACCATACACTTGTCATCAATCAGCTTTGTGCAAAGCGTCTGCACTCGTGCACAGATCACAAAGTGGTTCTGTTTTGTTTTATTGATTCACTTGGAAGTTAAATCTGGCATCACGGATCATTCCAAGTAGTACTAAAACATTTCATTAATTTTTGATAGTACGGCAAATAGAGCTTTAGGGCTTCTAAGATCAGAACAAAAGTCCCGCAAAGACGTAACGCTGTTCAAAACTAGAAGAACAATAGTCAAGTTTGTTCAAGAAATACCAATATGTTAACTCTAGAAACAAATTTCATTTCAGAGCAGGTATCGTATGTCCACGCTGCTCTCATTTTACAAATGAGTATTATCTGAACTCCCACATCTGATATAAAGCTGTATCTCACGTGCTGTGGCTAATCAGACAGAAACGTAACCGTGTAACCAGCACTCCATTCAGATGGGATCTGTAGTGTTTGGAGATCCAACTGCACACAGCCCTGGTATTAATGACAGCAGAACCACAGTCCAGATCTGGCACAGAAGGGTCTGTCAGGGACAATCTGAGGTACTTTGAGAAGGTTTTCCAGGCCAAAATACACAAGTGTCTGGTCAATTCTGACCCTCTCCAGAGCAAACTCGTAATTCCACCTACTCACAGACAGCAACTGCAGTATGAAAATCCCTCCTGCTTGAAAAGAGCTGAAACATGAGACACTACAGCGTAAGGAGGTAGAAAGTCAGTTACCCCAATCTTCAGCAGCTTTTGGGTTCTGTTTTGTAAATAGAGACTTTTGTTTGTTTTTTTTTTTTAGATTTCCTAATGAGAAAATCCAAGCTAGGGAATAAAAACTCTTTTGGAAGGAAAGTGCCATTTTGGCGCAAAAGTTTTGGTCCCCAATCCCCAAGTATGTTGAGGATCTTTTGAAAAATCAGTCTAAATCTCTCTGCTATAGCATTTACAGTAATATTAACACTACAGAAGAAATGCAGAAACGAAAGCACAGGTTAGTTGGGTGGCTTGTCCAAGTCAGTGGCAGTGTCTTATCAGCTGGCTTGCTCTGAATCCTCTATGTTCTGCCTGATCTGGTTTTAGACAGCGGAAGAAATGGCGTAATTTGAAAAACAGTGTCAGCTGCCTCGGAGGGGGTGCAACATAAGCTTCCACTAACATCAGGCCAGCTGTCCATCAAAGGGTCATGGCTAACCCTAACTCGCACAGTCAGGTGGGGAGACAACCTCCTGTGAAGACCACGTGTCTGCTGTAGCCCAAGTCCAGAGAGAAAGGGGAAGTCCTCCTACACCAACGCAGGAACGCTCTGCTTATATCTGTGAGTAATCCTGTGCAGGCACAGCAGTTCTACGAACACACTGCTGGGTTTCCTGCCTTTGTTTAGGTTGTACTATCAAGTCTGATGCTCATGCCTACCTGAAATCCATGTTTGCCTCTCCACCATGTGGTCAGCTCCTTTGGTGGCATATCAATAACAGACACTATGTCTCCCACCTGCAAAAGATTGGGAACATCAATCACCGCGTGCAATGTGGCTAGGAGGAAAGCACAATTCAAGTAACTGCATTCTTCAGCACTGCAAAAAACCATAAAACTTGTGAGCAACTGCACCAACGCCAATCTTGAGACATCTGCCTTTGTAAAGTCAAACTGTGAGGTAGAAGAGTTACTGCGTTATACAACATGCAGCTGTTCTTAAGGAAACAATTCTGAAAAGCAGCAGGCTCTCTGCCAAAGGGTACAGAAACATTCTGATTCAACTGCAGACGTACATAAGCAGTGATAGCGTGAAACACTTTGGAAAATATTCACAAGTAGCTGAACTAATTTTTACTATGTGCCCTATATATGTGCATGTAGGCATTGACATTATGTCGTCTTGTTTCCTTTCACAGCAAAAAGTGAAGAGCTGCCTTTGTAGTTCACGAACTGACCAAGACATGCTTTTCTTCATTAGAAAGCAAACAGAGGAGAGGTGGGGTGGTGTTACAGCATTTGGAAGAAAAATGACCAAGGAGAACAAACAGGTTTTCTGAAACTTCGCTCATTCCCATAAAAAATGTAATACTGCAATAGTTCAAAAGGAAATCAGTAAAATCAATACTGAATTGGGCTTGGCAGGAATCAAGATCTGTGCAGCCTCTATTATAGAAAATGAGATAAGCCAGAGTAGGAGGGGCAGAACCTAAATAAATACTGCAGCTAGGTAGAGCAAAAATTGTTAACAGTAACGCCCAACTTTTACCAGATGTTTTACATTGACGTATCTCAAAGTGCTTTATAAGGAAGATAACACATCCCCATTTTTCAGATAGGGATAACTGAGACCCAGGGAAGTGAAGTGATTTCCTCAGGGGAAGAGCAAACCAACAGCAAAGCAAATTTCCATTAAGGAAACCTCTGTCACCACAACGAGCAGAGAAGCCAGGTATTTTCCTTTGCTGGGGAGCGAATGCCAGCCAGCTACTTTCGCAATTGCCTATTAGAAAGTAACAATAGCCTAAACACAGAGAGAGAGTGTGGGTTAGGGAACAGAACGCAGTATTGTAAAACAACTGGTCATATTCCACTTCTGCTCTGCCAAGGCTTCTCACTGCGCAAACTTGGAAAGCCACACGCGCCTTGGTTTCCCCGCTTGTATACTATGCCGCTTAACTACTTGTTGGACTGCATGACAGTTGCAAGGCCAAGTTACAGCCTGCTGGCACAGAGCCGTAAGATTTACACGCAGGGAGTGCCATCTTAGTGCTTTTATTAATACCGAGGCACTGACAAACAGCCTGTGTCCTGTACTGCACGCATTTTAACTTGGAAGATGACATACTCACATGTCTTTTTGATTAGTGCGGTTCTTTGGTGTACACTTATAATCGCCCGATTTTGAATACGAACAAAACCCTGGCAGCACTAGACTATCGCTCTTATTTTTACTTCCTGTGCTGCACGCTATGAATGTGATCACAAACACTCCTTTGGGCACTAACTGTTTTCCTTTACACTTACATTTTGTATAACACTGTGAATACTCCATCGACAGTACCAGTGCACATAAACAATCAGAGCATAAGATGCTGCTTTCTGGGTAGAACAGACAAGAGCCAGATACCCAAAGACTTGCAGGGCCTGATCTTCCACATCTTTGCTCCACAGCAGCTCCTACTCTGCATCAAGTAAGAATTTCGGAACAGTATTAGATTATCAGCTGCCCTTTCAGTACCAAATTCTTTCACAATCTGGTTCTTTACTTTTTGTGGGAGCAGAAGCTCTTAAAAACGGTTTTAGACACGGACTTGCTAACAGGAACACAGGTTGTGTAAACTGGCCAGCGAATAATTAAATCGGCATGTGTCCACATACACACATACGTGGACAGTCTTCCTGAACAGCTACAACATACTTTTAATCCACTGTACAGTACAAACTATGCAGGGTCTGCTGCTGCTCAGAGACCAGGCTAGGGTACTTGGCAGTAGCTGTTTAATCAGAAGATACTAATGCTAAGTAAAGCTATATTTTAAAGATGACAGAACTCCTCCCTGTATCCAACCCAGTGCAAATCGAGTATTTAACTGAATCTTCTAAGCTTCACCTCACAAAACATTCTGAAACTGTCTGAATATTTTCCTGATGTGTGCACACACACAGACACACACGTTACACTCTTCCGTATATGACAACAAGGAATGTAAGCTCCTTTAATTATTTACCTCAAAGGACAGTTCGTCTGCTGCTTGAGCAATATATCTCTTAATAACATGGGCAGCAGCGATAGCAGGAACGTTAATGGATGATTCCTCATGGACTAGCAGGTGATTCCCCTTGTTATCAATCTGAAATAAAGAGCAGAAGAGACTGTGAGGCAGCTGAGGACAAGTGAGGAGGCATTTTATTAGTGCTCATGCATGGCAGAGACTTCAAGCTGATTCACCGAGACAGCACAGCTTGGGGGCCCCCTGAGGAGAGCAGCATGGAGGGACAGCGTAGGGCACAGCACACACAGAAAGGAAGAGGAAGAACAATTCATAAAGCGTATTTCAGAAGGTCGTATGTCCCCAGCCAACTCATGAGAAAAAGGCTGTATTTGTGCATCTTTGTGTACAAACATTAACATGACAGTGAATGTTTACAACTCCCCTTAACACCAAATCATACTGTTTTTCCTGAAGTACTTAAAATGGCAATACAAAAATGACTATAAAAATTCTCTGGGAAGTGGAATTAACGCTCAAGAAGAGGCACTGAGGTAAGGAGGAAATGCTCTCAAACCAAAAACTAGTGTCGCTTTCAACTTTCTCCCACCTTTTTATTTCTTTTTTTAAAAAACCATGGCTCCCACCCCTTGCTGCAATCATCAGCCTACTTTCAAAATTCCTAGATTATGTGCTCCTGTAAAATTTTGTACAATTCTCAGGTTATTCTGTATTGCATATGCAATAGGTTTGCTGTGATCTCTAGCTCCACTGTTGCTGTAAATTCTAGTTTCATTTTTCTCTATAACTTCCTTCCTCCCTTCATGCCGAGAAGGTTTCCAAGATTTTCCTCATCCCAAAGGATTTCAGGGTGAGGAGCTTATCAGCAGGGAAAATTGCAGGAAAATGCACTCAATCCTTATCACAATCATTTAAAAGTGAATTGCAACAGTCTAATAATAGTTGTTTCTATTCCTGGTGTGCAGCAGTATCATCAGGCAACGGAAAGACACCCGTATCTCTACCCAGACTAATCAGCAACAGCAGCGCTGACACAGACAGGCGGCCTCGATCACTTAGCCCCATTCTTTCCTGCTCTCGTTGCCCAATAAGGTCTATTGTTTAAGATGGCAGAAGACCATTAACAGAGAAACCGAAGCTGCAGCTGCAATTCACAATATACAAACAGTGCCCCTGCAAGCACAACGCAGGCTCTGTTGAGCAGTTTAACCAACGGTGATGGCAAGCAGGAGCAGATAATATTTATTGTTTCTGTAGCTATCGCAAGGATAAATAAAAAAAAAAAAGAGGGCAGGCAAACACCATAACAAAGACGGCTCCAATAGTTTTAGAAACTTGTCACACTTGCAGTATTGCCGTGCCAAAAAGGAGCGTAAGAACGTATGCGCTTTCTGCAACCCATTACTCAGAGACTTCAGCCATGAACAGGACTTTCTCAGGCTCTCTGCTGACCCAACCACCGCTTCACTAGAATTGCCACCTCCTTTTATTTTGTGAGTATCAGCAGAATGATGTCTTTGGGCGACAAAAATCCAAGCAAGAAGGGGAAAAAAGCTCCTATATTCTTAATATTGGATCTGATTCCGTTTGTTCTAGACCTTTTGTGGCCACCTACATGCCTGTAACAGGGGACTAAAGCTGTTAGGATAGCATTTCAGTGACACCAATGGGTCTGGAAGGATTATACCTCTTTCTGGAAAGGCAGGAAAGCACACCTGTGACGTGCTCTGCTGTTAAGGTCAGGAAATAAAGAACAATCTGAGCGTCATACTATACCTCCATCCATGTGAGCGCAGGCCCACAGTTGATCTTGTTGCCTGCGATGGCTGAGAGACGTGACAGGTAAGCCATCAGCATCTGGGTGACAAGCTGGAAGAAAAAGCAACAGACATACGGTTTTTCTGTTAATAAACCATAGTTTGGAGGGATTTTTTCAGACTTGGAGAGACCATAAATTATCCGTTGCCATAGGCAAGTGTTACAGAAATATATTCCCTTTTGCAAGGAAATCTGTCATTTGAGGAAGGACAGCAAACTACATACAGTGTTACAATGATTACACAAAAAAAAAAGTGTAAAGAAGCAGCTCCCTCTGAAAGTAATCATGGTATTTTTGTAAGAGATGTAGATTTTCATCATTTCCCTTGTCAAGATACCTTAAATCCAAAGCCTTCCCCTCATCGTGGATTTCGCCTACCAACAAATCTTTTGTATTATGGCCATCAAACGCACCTGAGACCCATTTAGTGAAAGAAAACGCCAGCTGCCATTCCCACCCACTTGCAAACCCTTAAGAATGTGGCAACTCAGACTGACCCCTTGGCAAAAGAGTAGTATTTCAAATCGTAGAAGAGGGTTTTAAAATTACACTTAGCAATGTCCCTTCCGTAACAGTAAACTTGCTTTTATTAAAGAGAAGCTAGTGAGGTCTTTCCAAAGCTTCACTGTGACAGTGTTATAAAGCAGTATCGTAGCCCAGAGTTTGTAGGACTGTTTAAAACATTGTTCTCCTCAAATATCTGTTCAAATGTGGTCAATACAAAATAAAAAATATAGTATGAGACACTACACAGCTGTGGAATTACATTTCACAGCAGTAGAGCTGTTCAACATATTTACATCTTCTGTGCTTACAGATATAAGGCAGATTTTCAGCCTCATGCTATAAAGTACATGTTAAATCAGTTGTACAAATAAAGATGTATGAGATAGGAATGCCAAAAATATACTTTAAAAAAAGAAACCCAGGAATTCATTATCCTGAATAATGCTTCTTCTGCTGTATTTAAAAGACTAGAAACTTTAAATTCTCTTCAGAAATAACCTGCATTAAACCAAAGCAACTAATAAATCAGATTCTCTGATGAGCAATGGGACCACATTACCAACTTCCTATATTCAAAGGCAAAAGCCCTGTAGACTTCAGTGGGGTACTGATTTCAGGCATTGTGTGTTGTTCTAAAGCAATCAATCCTCGCCCGCTCGGCACCAAACGACGACAGATTCTGATTTGTAGATCCCTGGATGGATTCTGCCTGGAATGGCCTCGATTTCCTCATTTCCCTTTTCAGCTACATATCTCGTGGGCAGGCAACTTTGGCCTTCTGACACAGCACGTCAAGATTTTTCCGTACTTGTGCCTGATGGTCGGGGGCAAACATACAACTACAGGTCCCAGAGATAAGTGATCTGCGAAATGAAGCAATGGGCACTGTCCGTCGCCGTGATATGTGCTCTTCCCCCAGACAGACCGAGGCCGAATAGTTTTGTTACACTCTGCTGGCTCAAATAACCTCTGTGGCCACGTGTTACATTGCCTTCTTCTCCACATCTTCCGAAATGATGCGGTCAAGATGCACCTGCTACTTTCCAGAAGATTATTTTGGACATGAATAAATCTCCAAATTATCAACAGCCAAGAAGCCGAAGGAATTCCAGCTCACCATATTCCAAGTGAAGACAGTAAGTCAAGAACTCTTATTCATTTAGGAAAAAAACACTCTTTAAGCTTTTTAAAGACCATTTCAATAATGCACTAATGAAAATGCTCTTAAAAAACAGCTTCAATAATTTTCAGTTAGTAGATTTAAGTCTAGCATTCCAAATGGTGTCACTTTTACTGTGCTGCAGCCCTAGAACAGCATGATTTCCTAGGAATGTTAAGTTGCTAACATGAAGTCAGGAAATATCCTGACTTAAAAGTTTCCGAAGACGTAACAAAATTCTTATTGAAGGTACGAACAGGACAACTTCTTTCTGGACACTCTTCATAACCATTCCACATTTAGCAGCACATTAATTCACATGAACTTGCAGGGCATTTCCCTTTAGATCATTGAAATTAAGGTTAGAAAACACATACTGATCTTATTACTAGTAATCAATTTCCAAATCTAAGCCAGGCTGCGTTAAAACTGCTTTGTACATACTGGAAAATACCTTCCAACCCCTTGCTGGGGACTGTGCTTTAAATGTTTAGGGAGCTGATAATTTACCTCTGGACTGTCCTTCAGGGCATCGGAGCGGGGTAGCTCTGAGAGCTGGGAGAAGCGCCGGTCATAAATACATAGGTGAAGATGCTTATCAAGTACTCTGAAATCTTCATAACTCCGCTTCACGATCCAGCTCCTCCCCTGCATAAAGAGAAAAGAGACCCACACTTTTCTAAGGCTCCTTACCAATTCAGGTTAGATGAAGACAATGAAATTTTGTGCAGAAGTAGCAGGCAGATCTGGCCATCTTTCTTCTCAAAACATTTGAAAGTGATCAAAGTGCCTTAGCAGTATTTTCATGTTTTAATTTGCAGACAGCCATTCATGCTGATACCAGCCATTAGTGTTCCTGTTGTAATTATTCAACTGTGGGTTTGGATGCAGCCCACCATGATGAGACCTATCCAAAGCTTTTAACTTCCACCTGTCTTGCAAGGATTTTGTAGCGTTTTCATACACAAGGTGCCTTTGCGCAAACGTAAATTACAAAATGGTTGTATAAATAGTGTGAAATTAGATGCTACACAGATAGAAGAATATACAATCAGGGATCTGAAGGCAGAATTGAAGCTTGCAAAATTTCTGTCAGACGCCCCAGGCAAATCTTCAGCTGAATTAAAAAAACAATCTATGATGAATAACACTAGCTGAAGATTTACTCCTGAGTGCATATCATTTCCCCAATTAAAATATTGACAAGATACATACTGCTTCAGGGGACAAGGAAGGGACCGTGGCAGCACAGCATAATTTGCTTTGTGAAGCTTTTAAGATCTAATGACTACTTCTAAATGCTTCATGGCCTATTATGATCAATAAAAAATGTTGTAATAATGCAGCAGTTTACAGGTCAAAGCACTTTATGAACAGCCATTAATCCTCTCAACACTCCCATGCAGCCCTTAAAATTCCTGTTTTACAGATGCAGACACTGACTCAGTGCCCAGGGACCTCCACAAACCTTCCCCACCTTCTATTTTGAGTGCAAAGCGCTTTTTCAGGCTTTCTTTCCTAAAATCAACAGTACGGCCGTATTTAAAAAGAAAAAAAAAATCTCTACCACCATTACAGACACTGCTTCACCCTCCACATGCAGTTGGCTCTCTTGGGAAAGGACGAGAAAAACAAGAGAGCATGCAACAGATGCGAGCCATGCTGTACAGGTCCAGGTGCCCCTATAGCATAGCTATATGCTATGTGGCGCAAGGACTCAAAAGAAGGCGTCGGAGGAAGGAATTCGACTGCTCCAGGTTACACGGCCACTCAAAGGCAGGGCGGAGGATTAAAAGTGACAAAGGGATGCCTGGCAACCAGTACAGAAAGCAGGGAAATGCATGGTGGGAGAGGGGACACGGCATCGCCGCAGTTTTCAACAGGGAAAGCAGCTGCAAAGCGTGATCCCAGATCTGCTGTACCACACATGGCGGAGTTCTGGACCCGACGCTCCCTTCACCCGGGCTACAAAAAAGCATGGCCTACTCCCACTTCCCAATCACAATTCTGCTATATTTGTTTGTTTATCAGGAAAGTTATACGCGTCACTTTTATGTTAATATCCGGAGCCTGCAAGGCAATCGTAAATGTAAAACCTATAATCCAGCGTACTAGCTATTTTCTGTCAAATTTATTTAAGACAACTCCAGACCGTGTACCGTGCCCATAAACTCTGCTTTCATCTCACAAGACATCACCCATATTTCACAAGCCTAGAAAGAGGGTGTCTACACAGGACATAAATGCTTTGTAATTTCCGTAAGTTATGTCATTTTACTTTCCGTCTAAAGGAGAAAAACACAAACAGGAGCGCAAGTCTAACTACCTTCAAAGAGATGACAGCCTTTCCAATTTCTCTGTCTTCTGCAATTAAGTGGTTGTCACTCTCTTGGTAAGTTGCCAGTATGACCTTCAGCCGAGCAAGGTTTAGTCACCAACATAAGAAACAACAGACCGAGAAATCGCTGCAATTCTTTATTTGCTTCTGCCCACTGCACTTAACAGGACATTTCAATAAATCTCGTACGCTGCCCACACAAAGAATAAACTTATTTGTTACTTGATCGTAATTCTGTCACTAATTCCGCCATGTTTTAATTTTAAATGTTAGACTATAGAGTTGCAGTCTCTTTTTATCACGAATTAAGTCAGCGAGAGTTAAATTTGCAAGACAGGAATAGTTGGGGTCAGCGAACTCCTGGTCCGCGTGACAGGGTGTGCAGGATCAGCTGTGGAGAGAACGCACTACACGGACAGCCTTCTCCTCGCTTCTGATGGAACCCATTCTACACGATCACAGTAACGAGGCTACTAATAGCTAGCAAGGAAGTCGATTAATGAGCAGGGACAGCTTACCTGACGACAGCGGCGGTGTTTCGTGCCCCACCATCTCTCTGGGAGGTTCTTCCTGCGCTGCACAACAACTCATGGAGCAAGCACTGAGCCGGCACAGTCCGAGCGTGGTGCAGAAAGGGAACCCAGAACCACCGCGCTCCCGTACCTTAAAACTGCAGCAGTTCGGCAGCTGCTAAGCAACCAGCTGAGCTATCCCTGCGGAAGCAGCAGCAACCTCCGTAAGAGGGGTGGTGTACATGCCTGGAGGCCAGAACCACCGCCACCGTTCCCAGGTAAGTCAGCCCAACGCCTGCAATCACAGCCCTGGACTTCAGGCACTTCTGCTAAAGGATCGCGGGATGCTTGCGGGAACGGGGCTGCCCATTCTTCAATCACGTTCAGAATGACTGCGCATATGATGTGTCAGTACAGAACACAGTTTCAGGAGCAGTAATACAAATTTCCACCCAGCAAAAAGTTATTCCAACACCCTAAACGTGAGTATTTCCTAATACCCTGCAGTTTTAAGTCTGTCATAACTAAATTCAAAAAGCATACATGCTTTAGGCTGTTCTAAAAGTTGTATTAAGCAAAGTCTTTGCCAATTTGGAGCCTAAGTGACAGATTTTTAAGCAAAAATAAGACAGCCATATTTAAAAGGGGTGCAATTAACTTTACAGGAAGAAATCATTGCAGCAATCTAGGAAGGAACTGGAGAACATTCAGTGCTTCTCATCGGATGGCCAGTACAAATCACAAGAAAGCAAACTCTCAATTCTCTCAGCTATACTTCCAGAGTTGCACAGCCAAAGCGGCAGAAACAACAGTGACCTCATTCAATATCAAAAATACTACAACGTTTCACAGTATCAATATAAAAATTGTACGTCTTGCTCCCATTTCCTGCAAATTCTGAAGTCCCAGAAGGGTTTTGAGAAGGGCTCTTTTTTTAATTTAGAGAGTTAATAAAATAGCAGAAACAAGTAAGCGACTGTTAAGTTGGTCTCATGTTGTCAGCTGTGTTTTATAGCAAAGCTAAACATTACCGGTGCTTCGGGCACATAATATCCATAAGGCAAAAATGCCTTCTTCATATTTTTAATGATTTCCATAAACTGTTGCTCAAATCACTTTTTGACCACCCTCTAATTTTCCGATTCAGTAATTCCTTTTCTATTCTTTAATTATTGATGGTCTTGATTTAGATAAGCACATGCTTAAATCCCATTAAAGTCAATGCGACATAAGAATAGAGGTGAAGTTAAGCACAGTCAAGTGGTCTCCCGGCTTCAGACCTTCAACTACAAACCCGGGTATGACAAATTTCATAAAAATAAATAATAAAGTCTCAAATGAAGATTTCAATAATGCCATAAAATAGTTTCATTATCTTTAAATGGAAAAATTGACTACTGACTTAAAAAGAATAAAATCCCTCTTGATGAGAATCAAAGTATTTTTTGGAATTTCATTTTACAGAAACATTCACCATGAAAAGCATCACCACAATTACGGAATTTCTCACAAAATGGAAAATCTGGGTTCATTCCTACTCTTAATACAGTTTGATCTGTTCTCCCTTACTCTTGCATGCTGTGTAGAATTAAATGTATGATGAAAGACTGGTGAGATTTCAGTACACTGCACAAGGCTTCTTATTTTTTTCCGATTATCAAAGCAAGAAGAAATGTCATGCTAAAAAAATGATTAGAGATTACTGAACTGATGATTTAATTTCCACTGAGCCAGAGATTTGAACCTTCCATTAGTAAAACCATTACACCAAGATCACAGATCATAAAAGCTACCCAGGCTTCACATCGCGTGAGACAAGATTCAGAGGGACAAGGATTCAGAACCCCAGCTCCACGAGCAATATTTTTAGTTCTCCTGCTCAAATGGCCTAAGGAGGATGACATGCAGCCGTAGGCAGGATTAGTTTACAGACTCCCTTAAGCACAGCTCATTCAGTGATACTTCGAGGGAGCAGCAGTATCGCTCCCCGTTCCCCTTCTTCCCAAGACCAACACACAGCACGACAGATGCAGCTCAGTGATGGTTTGTTCCATTACTCCCAGAACGACATTACTTATCGCGGTACTGCGTGGTTACTGTTGGACTGTGAAAAGTTAATTAAAGAGGCGGGTATTTTAAAACATCCTTTGCATTTTCATTCCCATCGTTTAAAAACCCCACCTTTGCTCCATCACCTCCGAAACCCTTCAACTGACCAGTACAGAAACCTTACTCGTTTCTAAGACGGGCCCCCATAAGCTGAAGGCCAGTTCCATACAGGAATATCTTTATGTGGACTTAACTGTTTTCACTTGGGATCTGGCAAGAAGCAATTCTTCCTCTGCTGCGTACTGACCAGTCAAAGGCTTACTCAGAGGCATCCAGCTAACGCAAAAGAAGTTTGTCTGCTGTCAGCATTTGTGACATGATCCACTTACACAACAGATATGCCCAAGGTTTATTATAACATTTGCACATCTCATCTCCACCCTATGTAAGAAAAAGACTCTTTCCAGCTGAATCTGTCTCCATCTGTGCAGATAGGACTCCTTGTCCACCAATGCCTCTTCAAGCCAGTCAGGGTGCTTCTGAGTTCCAGCACGCACAACCTTCCTCTCCCACGGTCTGAGTATGTTTTCTCTGTAGCACCTAAGATTTATTTATTTTAAGACAGGGGTAGACCTTTCTTTTCTGGTTCAAATGCTTATTTCCTGAGAGAAAACACATGGATGCTCTCAAGAACCTTACCAGTCCGCATGGAGATCGAGACCAGAAAATGAGATGAAAGTATATAAAGAAAATGACTATAGGGTCACTGCAGTTTGACCCCATAGTAAGAAAACACCACGTATTAAATAGCTGGAAAAATGCCAGCATCCACCAGTGGAGTTTAACTCTGCCATGTGGGTGACTTTTACAGCTGTCTGGGTCTTGGGTTCTGTATGTTATTCCAGCATGACCCTTCAAGCCCTTTTTCTATTACAAGTCACACTGGAAAATGGCTTGGAAATTTAGTCAAAACAGAAAACAAGACTGATAAAATCCATCACTTAGAGTTTACCCAGGAAGTATTTTTAGCTGGTGCCGTAGGTGGCTTTATCTAAGCTTAAGTTTGTTTACCAAAATGTCCTGGATGATTTCATGACTTCTGGTGTATTATTATAACTTTAGGGAAATTATAAATCTTTAAAACTTAAAGGGAGTTTGCACTAAGGCAACATAAAGCTACTTGATTTCTGAATGAAAGTCTACGCTCAGCAGTCTAAAGCTTTTTGGCTAGCAGGCTTCCAGGTCTCACCTTGAGGCCATGGATGGACGCTCGCTTTTGTTGCTCCTGGTACTACCCAGCAACAGGAGTTTATTCCTTCCATCCCTACTTCCAGGTAGGGAACGCTCGCATTACGGCTCTTCCTACAGCTAGAAGACATCTGAATTAGCTTAATCCCGCTGATGAATGCATAAATTTTACTTGGCAAATGTTAGCACTTGCTCCCACGAGCCTTTCAGCTGGCAGAGCTGGGCAGTGGTGAGCGCTCGGCACAGCAACAGCTACAGCGAGGGCAGCTACATCAAGACGTCTGGTCACTTCTGGAGTTGACCTGGCTTAGGAGGAGCACCAACAAACAGCTTGCAGCGTCATGCCCATCCTGCTGCCAGGCAGCTGAACATATGTTCAGAAGAAAATCAAATACGGGCAGGAGGGAGCTTTAAGTAAGGGGAGAATGATGGAAATTTCAGCACTCCACCTGGAATCCCAGGAAATGGACACGTTGAGAGACCAACTTATCCCAAGATGACGGGAACATACATACGGACAGGCTGCAAGAGGCAGACGGCACAGGAGAATGTTTGGTGTGTTTATGCGGTGAATCCTTAATAGCCTTATTCCACAGAAGAAATTAATCTCTTTCAGCATTAATTATCCATTTATTATCAATTAACTGCAATCTGCAGAAATAAAGATATTTTAATGGAAACCACTGCAGCTTTTCTCCCCCAAAAACCATACTTCCTTGTGCTCCTGGATTCCAATTACGGGTAGAACACTAAAAACACACGTGGGAACACAAGGCTGCCCAAGACCTGGTCTGAATGACAGCAGTATTATTCCTGCTTGTTCTGACCGATTTTGGAAACTCACCCCGATGAGGTACATGCAGCTCTCTGGGTGCTAAGCCGAAATAAGCCCTGACCTTCCAGTGGTTTCTCCGTCACTCCGAAGAGCAGCTTTGCCAGAAGCATCCAGACAGCAGGCAAATATTTGGCTCAGGCTTTGGTGGCTACTGGGTTTGTACAGGTACAGAGAAATAAGGGCACGCTAAGACGACCTAACACAAACATACCACGTGTACGGCGTTTGAAAGCGTGACAAGCATTTTTCCTCCCACAAGAAAGCCTATTTCTGAATGGCAGGCTGGCAGGCACCTAATGAACTTGAAGGCAGGATTTACAACTCTCAACATGCAAATGAAACCCCCTGCTCTCCTGACACGCTGTAATTTAAACAATTCAATATCAATCATCTCTTTAGTAAAATTATACCCTAAGAGCAGCAGGTCACAGAGAGACCCAGGGGTGAAGGGGAGGGTGGCCACAGCATGGGGGACCACTTTTCTACACTTCAAAAAATTAAAGTAATAACCCAACACGAGCTTACAGCCACAAAGGAAACGCTTCAAAGCCACTAACAGACCAACTGCTAAGTAACAGGAACTAAAATTCTACCATCCTACAGGTAGCAAGGCAACGAGTGAATGCGTATATATTTACAAATGATCATATGAACATTGCACATATTCAAATACAACACCCTCTTTACCCTGTGCCCCAAATGTGCTATAATCTACTCAGCACTTAACCACAGAGAAGAAACAATGCACCATCAAAGTAAGCAAGCACCACTATCCTTGAAAACAAACCAAACAAAAAAACCCTTTGAAAATTACTTGCCTGAGGTTAGTAAAACAAACCAAACTTTCAAAATGACTTGCCTGAGGTTAGCTGCAGCAACAGTAGCTGAGGCAGATATAGATCTCCATTTTCTTAACTCTCATTTCTCATCGCACATCACTGAAGCAAACAGCTGACTTTTTAATTTATTTTTTTTTAAGTGACCAAAGCACAGAAGCGTGTGTTCGTTATAACTAACTGCCAGGGAGAAAAGATTTTGTAGGTCCAAACCCAAGAAACTTTGTTTGGAAAAAAAACCCCAAAACCCCATAACCCCAATTACGGCTGCTACGCAACAGAACACACACACTATCACATCACTTACAAAAGAACAGAAACTTAGAAGCATGGAATTAATTAAAAACGTGCTGTATCTGACGCTGCTTCCTTTACAAAGCCAATTATCTTCACACCCCAGAATGAAGCAAAAAATGGTAACAGTGACACACGAACATTTCAAGGAACAAGGTATGCAAGCAGGTGTGTTAAAGATGTAGCTGACCAAAACTCACGGAAAGAGGGTAGACGGGTGAAACATTACTTAGCACAAGAAACAGAAGCAGCTTTGGAGAAGTTTTGTTAACAGAGCTGGAGCTGCAGCCAAAATGGAAAAATAGCTGCTTTTTTGGCAGCTGCACACATCAGTTTTAAGAAGAAACATTGAAAAGCGGTGCCAAGACCCAGGAGATGAAACATTTAAGATGGGCCATCTTTGATGTCTAATAGCCCTAACGGGGTCTTTTAAAAAGGTAAACCGCAAAGTTTGAAATAAATGTAGTATTTTAGAACCACAGATCAGTTAAAAAATGCATCATTACAAAAACAGAAAGTCAGTTCCTTCTTATCTGTCAAAGCCTGAGCCTTTGATTGCAAACTTACTCTACAGTCTACAACAATATCAGTTTGCAGTTATGCTTAGTGTCCGCATCCCGCAGTCTGCCTGCGCGTTGGCAGCTTTTGAAGTTTGGAGGCTACCAGCCCCTGCCAAGGAAGCGGAGAACTCAGGAATTCACAGCAGGTCTACGATGAACTGATTCCGAGTTGTTTCACACTTCAAGCGTAAATCTTGCTCACCGAATTGGGACCTCGGTTGTTTGCTGAACTGGCTCAGTTTATCATGGGTTACACAACACATAGTGACAAGAAACATCTGCCTGATGGTTTTTAGCACACTTGGGGCACAAACCTACTCCAGAACTCTAGGAAAGACCTAATGAATACAAAGATTTAAGGAACAAAGCTCAATCACATTCCCTCTGAGAAGTCTCTCACCAATTCCTCTAAAACAAAACTTATTCTTAATTTAACATACAGCCCGTGATAAAGCCCCTTGGGCAAAGAACCTCTAGTTATTGAGAAAGACAATGGCATTTAACACTTTGGCATTTTTATTACCAAAAGCAACTCAGTTACAAATTCTCTTTAGAACATCAGAGTTCAACTCAACAAGGTGTGCGCAGTCTAACTGGTAGGACATAACTTTTGAAAACGTTCCAAACTGAGAGTTTTGCCACTTTGCTCAGTGACAGTAAATATTTGCTACAAGCAATGAAAATGACGCACTTCTGATTTACTGCTAAAGCATCTTTACACACATGCTATGTATTTTGATGTGGTTTCTGTGCCTTGAGAGTGCCTTTGTTTTAACATTCTTTACTAACCTACTTGTCCTACCTTTTGTGTCCAATGAATCTGTCATCTGGAAGAGCAGATGCTTCTCTCCAAGGCCTATGAACTTTATCTACATGCAAGTCCTTCAGGTTTGAGGCATCGTAACTGCACACCTTGTCTTTCTCCTGATGCTTAGCCACCTAACATCTAACATTACTTGTTGATCAAAGGAACTTTTCAGTCTGCAGAGGATGATACTGGATGAAACGGCTTTGGACTACCTGTCCCAAAGGGCTGCCAACTCTCCCGAGTACCCAGGCACTGTAATATTGCTATTACAAATGCATGCATGTTAAACGTCTCTATAAGGAATAAACATCAAGGCAGCTAAGAAAAACAGGAACATCCACCACAACCCTCCTCTTATTTTGGATTTGAACCAAGCCCAGCTCTTGGAGAAGTTGTAAAACAAGTAAAATTGTAGACAAACTGCTCCTCTGCAATGCATTTACACTTGCTTAGTTATGGGGCAGGATTCAACGTCTCTTCAGAAGAAAGCCAACTGTCCTCTTCAATTTGTGGCCGGGCCCAGCCTTGTCTACAAAGCACCACATGACAATCAGAAGCCCTGCCAAAATGCATCACTTGCAGAAAGAAACCATAATCGCTATCCTGTCCTCTTAGATTTCAACAGTGATTTTCACTTTTGCTTCAGAGCTAAGCAGAATGCAATTTGGATACAAGACGACTGATCTCTCTAATTCAGAGCTTGCTTTCTGAAGGCAAAATGCCCAAAGGACACGACATTAACAAACTGCCGTATCACTGTAAAAGCTTCTGTTGCTTAAAAAAAACTTTCATGGCAGCATGTTCATGTGCTACTGCATTTTATTCTGAGAAATAATTTTCCCTCTTGCTCATCATCCCTTCCTAGACCAGGGCTACACTGACCCTTCGCTTCAGCTGGTAGGTTTCCATCACAGAAAACCATCTGAAGGGCACATGAAGGCAGCTGATGCCATGTATTCCTCACCGTTCTCTTTCACAAATAACTGCACAGCAGCTCGGTCCAATTCAAGTCTGATGAACAGGTGGCTGCTATCTTGTGGTGATCGTTTTCGCATACTCTCTCTCCCCCCAGTAAAAACCATCCTCAAATAAATTCATCAGACCACTTCTTCACTCGAGTTTATAGCTGAAGCCATGAACACAGAGCACAGCAAGCCTCTGCCTTTGCTATACTGAAGGGACAGCTTGAAATGCACCGAAATTTGCACCTGCTGCAGGCATGTGCTTTAGCACAAGCAGTTCCATGACAGCATTTATCTCTGCAGTGTCGCTCAATAAATAAATCATTCAATTCAAAATCCATGCACAGCTAGAACCCTGTTACTGCACCTCAAGCATCCGGAGTCAGGAACAAGAAAGGACCATGCTGACCGCGTGTCCTTCACAATACATATTCAAATAGAGAAAAAATCAGGGCGCCATCAACGGAGAAATTAAATACCGAAGTTTAAGAACGACAGTAATTTTTCATCTCTTGTTACCAGTGGACAGATTTACACACGAGAGTACCGAATCTGCTCTGTGGCTGTGAATGGAGTGAAGGACAAGTCCCATCAGCTGGGCAGCGAGAGCCCCGACGACACACGGGTGCCGCTGTAGGTCAGTGCAACGCTGCTCCTGGATTCATGACAACCCCCTGTGCAGCACAAAAGAGAACAGCTAACTTCTGTATTTCCATCCCATAGTCCCAAAGAGCACAAATACACTGCAAATGGCCAAAGCAAGCAAATGGCACAACTCCTGGAAGCCTTCCTGCTGGTGCATCTCCTAGATCCCAGTGCAGACATCCTGCCGACTGCACGCTTCAGAATAAAAGGCAGCAAAGACACAGGACAAAAATCCTCTTTACCTCAGAACTGCTACTTCCATTGTTACGTGGCTAAACTGCTCGTGCAAATTAACAATCACAGAGCTACATACAAATCCCATGATGAACAGAGGGTATGGTGCAATACGCTTTAAAAAAGGAAAAGGACACAGCACACCACAGTGTTAATCCTGTTTGATGTTGAGTGGTGCCCTACCCAAATCAGTGTTCTGCGGCAAAACTCCAAAAAACAGTCAGTCATATCCTTGTCCTTAATGATTATTATCCTAATTAGTGAATGACTTTATCCTTTAGCATTATCATAACAGCTACAGAGTAATAGATGTTAATTATGCAGTTCTTAAAGGCTTCTAATGCCATTCAATACCTTCTCTCTTCCCTACAGATGCTAGTTTACTTTCAAAAAGCCTGGAACAGACCCAAGTTTTTCAAAGACACTATACCTTGGCAGCGCTATGGCATCGCCTGAGCTTTGAACGCAGCCCAACAGCACTTTTCAGGCTGCTTGCCAGCTTCATACATTCTTTATTAATCCACATTACTATTGTCACTTCATTTTTATTTATCGCTGTTGAACGCAGAAGGCATGTAGTATATGACCTAAGATCAACCGTTCAAGCACAGAACATCAAGTGATGGATTAGCATTGTGGAAACAAGGATTTTAGTTGCTTTCTTCTTTTGACTAACGTAAAACAGACCTCCTCACCCGCGAAACGCTTAGGACAGAGGTTTCAACATTTGTGAACATCTGGAAGGATAGGCTAAAAATATTCAATCCATAAAGGCCTATGGTCAGGTTTTAAAAAGTTTTGGGGGACTTACAAATAAATAGCCAGTATCACAACAGGGATTTTCAAACACTTGCAAACATGTGAGGTACCTAACTCTCATGGGCAAACTTGTCGGTGGAAGTTACATTTCTCCAGGCATTTTGTTGCAGTCATCTTCAGGCAAGTGGTACCAAGTGTCAAAACAGAAGTACAGAAAACAAGCTAGGGGTAAAGGCCATGACGGCGACCAGCATTTTAATGCGTTTTAAACCAGAGTAACTTCCCTGAGCCCTTCTGAGCAGACAAAGCTTTAGGACATACCGAGGGTCCCTATACACAGTTTGTACAAAGCAGCTAGCGCGCTACGAAATCCGTGCGTACCCTTGCAGTTCAGTGAATGTTGGTTTTACACCTGCTTCAGTTTAGCTGCACGACCGCTGAAGTATTCCACCACCCATGGGGTGGATTTGATTCTCATCCTTGGTAGGACTCATCCAGCAGCTACATGGACACTAGACCTCAGGTGGAAGAGGGGGGTGAGAAAGCATGGGTAGGGGCAGGAGGCTGCAGCCAGACTGCAAAAGGCATAATGTGAAACTCTACCTGAATTTACCAGTCAATAAAAGGTCACGGTAACTGCTTTTGTTTAGCAAAATCTTCTTTAAACAACAAAGGCTGAAAATTCTACATTAAGAAAGGAGTAGCAGGTTAACACATATTCTGAAAACAGATTTTGCATGGGGTAGGATCCAGCTTGGATGCTCCACATAGATATATCCCATTAACAAAGATGAGACCAGCTTTATTCTCTTTTTGTTTTTATATGTATATAAACCACACACAAGTATATATGTATGTGTTAGAATTTGTCCCTTGGAGTCACCTGTTTAAAGAACTGTAGTTTTTCACAGGAGGAATGTTAGTAGCACTTACTCAGTAACTGTTCTTTAGGTTTTTGAGCCCCAATCACACAAGACAAAACTATTAATATATTAAAGAACAAGCCTTTAAGACAAAACACAATGATACGAAAGGTTTTCGAATGTTTGATTCAAAAATCCTACTGCAAGCAATTTGTGGTTTTCAGTACGGACTATCACAGGCAGACAGAACCAGCAAACCATACTTTAGGTGTTAGTAGTCTGAGTAAGACATTTGCTTCTGTGAAAATATATTCCACTCTCCTCTCTCCACAAACCACCCAGGATGGGGAGTCCTGTCTGTTCTTCCTACTTGGATCCCACTTTTTCCTGGCATTCTGTCCGCTGCCCTTGAAGCACTTATTATGGCAACCACGCTTCCAGCCGTGGAACGCTGGATGGGGCTGCCTTCAGAGTTTTGCAAATACTGTTCGTCGAACAGAAGATACCAAGCTTGAATCTCCTGCAAGGCAGAGCCGGGAGATAAAAGTGGCATAGATTTGCGTAAATGCCTTCGTCTAGTATATCAGAGACCTTATTCTATCAATCAAAATGAAGACAGCACAGACAGCAATGGCTGCCTTGAACAAAAACCAGGAACAGGGCAAAGTACTGTGCATCCTGTACAACAAAGCCGCGCAGCTCAACTTACTGCCAGTGCGGGGTCTGCGAATGCGAGCAGAAAAATGGGGAAAACTCACGCTTGGACCATGAGAGCTTCCTGCTTTGAGAACAGCCTTAGAAATCTACCTAAGTTGCAGCAGGAAGAGACTGACTTTGCAGGACGTTGGCATTATCCCATGAAAAGCAGGAAACAGAGACGGTAGTGTGGCTTGGTTCTGAGATCACAACAGTCAGTCTGTGTTTAAGGGACTATCATGAGATCTAGTGCTAAGATTTCTCAAAAAAAAAAAATCACTCATGCTTGCATGGTCTGTCATTTCTGGTTTCTACTGCCTGTCATTTCTGTTTCAACAAACTACCTGTGATAATGAAAACAAACAATAAAAACCACAAGAGATGGCTCAAGTTTAAGGTCTCCCTTAGAACTTGAACATTTTCATAGCCGGCTTCTTGTTCTCTCCTTGCCATTCAAAATTTCATTAAAAAAAAAATGATGTTTGAAGTGCTGAAATACTGCAAATCTCACGTTGTAATTAGTACCGTGTGCTTTTTATTTTTCTTTCATTTTTCAGAACAAAAGCTTAGATAGGCCATTCTTACGTTGTAATACTTAAATACGTATGCAGGTAGTTGCTGCTGTAATGTCACACAAACAAATCCAAAAACATTAAAAAGGCAGATTTTCAGCCTGCTTTACAACTCAACAAAACATGCTGGATGGATTAGCCTATTTCAACCTTTTTGCAGGCTCTTACTTTTGTTGATTTATTCTCAACACACATAGTAACCCCTTTTAAATGTGTTGCAGACCTTGTAAATTCTTTGCTTATCCCCGTGGAACTTAGCAAGGATTGCAAACACTGTCAATGGGCCTTCGCAGCCTACAGGTACAGCATAAACTCATAAAGGTCTCCGACATTCCCTGTGGTCCTTTAAGGACCACGCTTATTGGTAAGGCTTGCAATTACTGCCTACAGAGTTCAGAGGTTCACAGGTACAGTCCTCGCGCTGCCTCTCCCAGGATTTCATCCTTCTCTGTTTCCCAAAAACCAGTCTCTAACATTCTTTAGAGACACCTTCCTTCCTAGCAAAAATGCCCGTGGCATACTGTCTGCCCTCTGGGAAAGTGTCAACTCCAAACATTGTTTCTTAACCCAAAAATCTTTCCTTGGATCTCAAGCATTTCTAGATTGTTTAGAAGTCTTCTTTCCATTCATAGAATCACAGAATCTTTAAGGTTGGAAAAGATCATCAAGTAAGATGTTTCATCGTCATGTAAGATCATCAAGTAAGATCAAGTCCAACCACCAACCCAACCCCCCCATGCCCACTAAACCACATCCTGCAGTGCCACGTCCACACGTTCCTTGAACACCTCCAATGATGGTGACTCCACCACCTCCCTGGGCAGCCTGTTCCAATGCTTCACCACTCTCTCAGGAAAGAATTTTTTCCTAATATCCAGCCTGAACCTCCCCTGGCGCAACTTGAGGCCATTTCCTCTTGTCCTGTCGCTTGTCACTTGGGAGAAGAGACCAACACCCACCTCACCACAACCCCCTTTCAGGTAACTGTAGAGAGCGATGAGGTCTCCCCTCAGCCGCCTCTTCTCCAGACTGAACAACCCCAGCTCCCTCAGCCGCTCCTCATCAGACTTGTGCTCCAGACCCCTCACCAGCTCCGTCGCCCTTCTCTGGACACACTCCAGCACCTCAACGTCCTTCTTGTAGTGAGGGGCCCAAAACTGAACGCCGGATTCAAGGTGCGGCCTCACCAGCGCCGAGTACAGGGGCACGATCCCTCCCTACTCCTGCTGGCCACACCATTTCTGATAGAGGCCAGGATGCTGTTGGCCTTCTTGGCCACCTGGGCACACTGCCGGCTCATTTTCACCCGGCTGTCAACCGGCATCCCCAGGTCCTTTTCCACCGGGCAGCTTTCCAGCCACTCTTCCCCAAGCCTGGAGCGTTGCATGGGGTTGCCGTGACCCAAGTGCAGGACCCGGCACTTGGCCTTGTTGAACCTCATCCAATTGGCCTGGGCCCATCGATCCAGTCTATCCAGATCCCTCTGCAGAGCCTTCCGACCCTCCAGCAGATCAACACTCCCGCCCAACTTGGTGTTGTCTGCAAACTTGCTGAAGGTGCACTCAATCCCCTCGTCCAGATCATCGATAAATGTATTCAGCAAGACCGGCCCCATCCCTCCGTCCATCCCTTCTTTTATCATAGAAAGGGATTTTGTTTACATTTATTTTAATAATAGCAAGCTTTCAACAAGCAGTAACTCTACATGTCCTGAAAGAAATCTTCTAGAAATGGAAGTTAAACAGTGCAATCTTACTTGGAAAAAAGGAAAATCCACCTACATTGCTCTAAAAAACAAAACAAACCCAAGCCCCCTTATCATCAGCTCTTTCCAATAAAATTTAAAACCCTACCTTTGTCATTTGCAAGTTTTCATGTTTAAATTTGTTCAAAGAAATCAAAAGAAGAATCCTATCTTTCCACTTTTCAGAAACACTTGGAACAGCTTTCTCCATAGTCCCACTTCTTCTCAAGAGCTAATAAACTGGATTAATTTTTTGAGATGTCTATTAGAAGAAAAGCTGAATAGAGACTTAAAGAAAACCCCTCTGAACCTCACAGAAAGCTTGTATTTCACAAGCTGACTTGCAGCAGAAATGTGTTACCAATACAACTCCAAAAAATGTTTTTGTCAAACCCTATCTGGGAAGGTTTTGCAAAACAGGCATCAAACAATAAATCTCTTTACACCACTAAAATTATACTTACAGATGGGAAAGAGTGGGATAGAATTTCCTTAGTGTAAATGCCGAACTGTACTCTGCCAAACACAGCTAAGACTGAGCTGGATGTTTTAAAAGTCTAATGTTCAAAAGCTTTGGTTTGTTGCCTGCTGCAGAGTGAAATGACAAAATAGATGTCTTTTTATGGACCACACAACACACAGACTGTACCTGCACAGTCCAAACTGGGCAAGGCACCGCAGTATAATGCATTCAACCCCACAGCTAGGCTTTGTAGCTTAATACTCTAAGATCTGTAACCTAAAATTGCCAGGATGCCCAAATGCCCTTGCTCTTCCCCATGCTATCTGTTTTTGTAACAAATCACAAATATCTTCAACCTTTAAATTTATATGGGGTTAGCCCTAATTAACAGAATTTGTTTTCTCTGTGTCCATCTGCGAAATCAAGGAGATTTCTGCAAGCTGCTGCCGTAGGCTGCACACCAATGCTAGTAGCATATCCAAAAGGCAAGCAAAGTGAAATTTGTTTTATAGTCTTTTTTTCCTCCCTCCTTCAACACTTTTGGCCTGATACAGATGTGTCCTGCCAAAATCTCTCCCCACTGCACTATCATTCCATGAGCTATTTCACACCTCCCATTCAATTCTAACATGGAGCCAAATCCATCCAGACACCGCTGGTATCCAACGCGTGACAGAATGGAATCTTTCCCTGGACATTAGGAGAGGCCATGAGATGTCAGGGGTGAAGTATCTCCACGGTAGAAATGATGCTCAGCTGTGCAGCGCCTTTCCGTTCATTGAATCCAGATGCCACGAGTTTCTCAGCTCTGTAAGTATCCGAGAGACAGGGACAGAGACTAACACGCGAGAGGTGAATCACAGACTTGGGCTGGGGAGAAATTCTAGCTAGCCAGGAGGATTACTTAAAAAAAAAAAAAAAAAAAAAAGGAATAAAAAGGAAAAGGTGACTGGTTCTATGCCCATCCTTTAAAGTGATGAGGCCAACTCCCAGTGCTTTCATTTTAGTTTAGTGACACTGAAAAAGAAGGTAACAGAACTCAGCAGTTGGGCATGATTCACAGCCACTGGACCTACTGGACAGCAGCTCAGTTAAGTCTTGCTGTAGCACCTTCCTTAGCCAAGGCACAGAATTCACCACGTTGTCCCCACACAGATCAAATCTCTGCACTATGTTCTCGGAAACATCCTTGCAAAGCATCTGAGAGTCTGACAGAAGTGTCAGACAAGCTGCTGGATAGCAGTACACCATCAATGCCTTACACTGGCTACTTGCTACTCCTGGGGCTTGCTCCCACACAAACATACTCTGCAGGGTTTAAGGACACAATTATACCTGAAGGTGTTCTGTTCATCTTTAGAGATGTCAGTAAAGTAGGTAGAAAGATCAGAAGCGGTATGCTTCGGACTTAGAGAAAAACTGTTCTATAAAGTGTTGGCTTTTCTACAGGCCCACCTGAAATAGTCAGGAAAGAACACAAGGCTCATCTCTCCATTAAGCACTGCAAATGCAGTGCCAAATTTGAGGGCTCAAAACGTATCGAAATTCCAATTTTCTTAAGTCCCCTGAAAAATCTCACTTTCGGTCACTGCGCTGCTCTTGGCTGGGAGACAGACATGTGTCCGCTGTTAAATTTTGCAGTGCTGCTTGTTAGCTCGGATTGCTTTTCTGAAAAGTGGTTAGTTTGTATGAAACTGGCTACAGCTGAGTTAGAACGGTACTAGCAAAATGCCCAAACATAGGCAATTTTGAGAGATGTTCACTTTCAGCCTCTCTTCCCTCTCCCAAGAGCAGTATTTTTATATATATATATATATGTGTATATATATTGTGCATGTGTGTACTTGCACCGTAAGAGCTGACAACAGAGAGGAATTACTCTGTGTGTTTCTGTCACACGAACTACACTGCTGTAGCTCAGCTCGTGCCAGGCTCCACCTTCAAAAGAGAGCAGGATGCTTCGCTCCTCAGCGCTCTCTGAACACCCTATGCCAGCGAGCACACAGAGCGAGGGCAGAAGAGCAAGCACACTGCAAATTCACAACCCGCCTCTGTGTGTACTAATGTCACTACGCCGGTACAATCCGACAGCAAATACTTCCTTACCCCACACAATTCAAATGTCGGCAACGCAGGCGTGCCCTATTCCATACGCTTCCTTCTAGCACCTGAGAAACGTCAGCAGAATCACATAAAGAGCTTTAAAAAGAGAGACAGGCACCACAGTGATTCCCATTAATGTTCAGCATAAATTGATAAGATGGATGCTCAGAAAGTGCCGAGACGAATCGTGGACAGAACTGCTATGCTAAGACCAGAAAAATGACCAAACGCAGGCATTAACTCTCCATTGAATTTGTCAATGCAATATGTCTCCTACAAACAACAATTTCATTCAACATATTAAAATACGATAACCTATTACGTAGCATTTTACAAAGTCACTATCCCCGTATTAGCAGACAGGGAATCTGTGGTACAAAGCGGCAGATTCCTCTGCCCAAAGCATTCTGATACCACAGTAGCAGAGGCAGTGAAAGAATTTCATACCAGATGTCTGGAGATATAACTGGGAACGGATCAAGAATCCCCATCTCCTGGCTGCCAGCAGCACGCCTTGATCAACAGAAATACTGGCCGGCGTCCTCCCTCACGTACGTCCTCTGTTTATGTATCTGGTGCGTCCGTGTGTCAACGTACACTCCCCCCACAACCGACAGGCATACGTACGCATGGTCTAAGCATGCACGCTTGTGTCTCTAGGCTAATCATCGTGCAGCTCTGCACAAACTGTAGCAAGGATTATTTGCTTAACAGACGCCTTTTTCTCCCCTCGATGCTCCTTTTCGTTGCTGAAAATTAGCTGGTGGCAGTACCACAGACAGCATCCTTCGGAGGACTGAGCTAGTGAAGAAGTGGAAAAAACCACACACGCCGCAGAAAAGCCTCCTATCAAAATATTAGGAGGCTGTGTTGCCAAACATAATGCAATACAGTCTGCAAAACGAGGTGGGGGGAGAAAACATGGCATTTACCTGACAAGAGATCTGTACAAGGTAGACCAGTTCCTTGGATTCACAGCCGTTTCTCGTTACTTCATTCTGTTCCTCCGGGAGCGAAAGCTACACCAAGGGAGCGGGGAGGGGGTGGAGAAAAGAGGGAGAGAGAAAGACCAGGTCAGCGAGCAGGGATAAGCCAGGCATGTAATAATGCACGAAGCACAACATTCACAGCAACTTGCTCCAAGACATGCTGAGTACCAGGGAATCAGGGAAGTGCTTGTCTGTCTGGAGTTGTCAGATAGAAAATATGCAGCATTCATGGCTTACACAGACCCTCGAATGTCATTGGATTTTGGCACCTCACCTGACAGTTTAAAAATAAAAATATGGTTCAAAAATAAAACAATCATAAGAAGGCAAACTGCTCAAGCCAGGGATTAATCCTCTAGCTTAGAAGTCTGCAAAATTAATTGTTCACTGAAAATATCTCCATAAATATTCATGTATCAGATAACAGCGATTCCTCCCCCCCCCAATTTAATTCGTTTTTTATTTTATATGTTCAGGCAGACATTAGATAATAAAACATATCTCCTAATTTCAGTGTTGTCAAGCAATTTACCACAACAGAGAGCTTTATGGCACCATTCATCACATACAGAGTCATTAAATACAACATCAGGATGTGCTTTTTCTCAGAGCAGTGAGGATTTAACCATGTCATTCCTGTACACGTACCGAGTGCCTTGACTAGTCCTACTACTAGTCCTGCGACTCCCACTAGTCTTGATAGCCTGTCCTTAAACGACTTACCTTTATTGATACTCTCTGAAAACAGAAGTTACAAACTGAACATAAGCAAATTAAGACTGTTTGCAAAGCAAATAAAAAAAGGAAATGTCTTCCAAAAAGCTGGTTTATTAAAGAAAAAGAGATCCTTATCCAGTCCAGAGCCCTGGGAAGAGAAACCCATGGAACACTCCCTTAAAGGTGCACGGAACAGGATGAGGTACCTCAACCTCTCTGCACACACAGAGCCATCATTGCTGTCTTTACTCCTCGTATGATGGACATTAAATCATACAGCGAAAGCACTGCCGTACTTGCCAGAAGAGTTAGGCGCTTTCTTTCTTAAGTAGAAATGATGTCAGCTTAAAAATAGAAAGCGCTGAAGAAGAGTCCAGGCCTTTTTACACGAAGGTCTTTTGGAACACCACTTTCTCTCTTGGAAAATGTGTACAGAGAAATTTAAGTCTGTGAAAAAATCACGATCAGCTAAGACCAAAAAAACCCAACAACAAATGAAAGCAGAAAGAAACAAGAGGAGATAAATCACAAATTGCTGTATTTTCATGAACGTAAGCAGGAGAAAATCAGAACTAGGTGATTAGAGGCAGGTACCTCCCGAGAAAGAGGGAGATGTAAGGCAAAATTCACTTACATATAAATGACCTCTGACACCCAGAGTGAATTAAACTCTGCATTTTGCCAGTATCTCTCTCCTCTCTGTATGAAGTTGCAGAGCACACAAATTCAGGGCTCCTCCTTCACCAGACATAACTTCTTGAAGACTAATTTCTTTTCTGATGGTTGTACACAGGATTGCAGCTCATTAAAAAGATTTCTGGGCCAAAGAGTCTTTGGATTTCTATAAATTATTGTATTTTTACAGCATTAAATGTATTTAGAGGAAGAGAGAGAGCGCGTGCAAATGCTCACCACTCTCTCCTGCTGGTTATGCGAATAAAACTTTCTCCTGCTTTGTGGCAGTCCTTTTTGGCGAACAAATACAAATTTTCCATCAAAGGATTTGTATCAGAAATCAAGTTTGCACTTTCAGTCTTCACTGTTGCCTAACAGTGTAAGGGAGTTTAAAAAAAATTTATACCTAACTGGGGACATCTAAGAGCCTTTCGCGGAGGCTGCTCTTTACATAATTAGAAGGACACAGGAAGTCTCAAGACACCGTGCAAGCTCTTGAAGATGCCATCCACTCAGCATCGCCTCCACTTGGATGCTATCGTTCCTCCGTCCTAAATCACCTCTCTAGAAAACCCATGAAACATCTCCCTCGGCCACTGTCGCAGGTCCTCCTGCACCACTTTCTCAGCACGCTCTCTTTTTCGGCTTCCGGACAGCCCCTCGTTCCACCTATAAACTCTCCCTTCAAAGCGAGCTTGCTTCTGCAAAGCTTTCCAGCGAGAACTTTAAAGAGTTTTATGCACGCTCACATCCTCATAAGGTTGGTGTGCAACACAGTCCCAGAGATAAATCTTTCCAACTGCTGCGGAGGATCTTTCATGTGGTGAGCTTAATTCCACCAAAAACCCTGCGTTCTAGAAAGAGGCAATTTTAAAGATTTGTAAGAGTGACTTTTCTATGTGTGTAACAGCGTGTAGCCTGCTGCAATTAATGTGATTAAATACAACCGTTATTTCTTTCTGTGTTGCGTGTTCCCCCCACTTTATCATCGTTCTTTGCTATCAAATTTCACGTTTAAAATGCTACTAAGTTTTGAAACTAACTAGCAGTCAAAGAAAAACAAATAACAAAGCATGCAGTAAAGGAAAGCTAATACAGGGCTGGAGGTATTTTCGACGTCCGTCAGGTACCAAGGAGCTCCAGTTCTATTGAACGTGGGTTTCCTACTCAGGGAGTAAAGTTTCCATCCCTTAATGTCCCCTGTGCTTATTTAGGGTACATACACCTCCTCTATCAACCCACAAGGAAATTTCAGGCCTTGCCGTTCTGAAGTGTGTCAGGGCTAAAGGACGTGACTGCAGGCTCCGCGCCACCCCGGCAGGCTCCGTTCCCCTGCAAAGCCAGCAGCCAGGCAATGAAATCGCCAACACACACCCCCAGCAGCTCCCTAAACATATTCAAGGGCAGATTCTGTGCAACACAACGCGGGGTGGAAAAAGGTACGGGTCAAGTTAAGACAAAGGTTGAATTGCATCACCTTTCCTCTTACATACACAGTAATTTACACCAGTTTGGACTTAAGTCGAGCCAAGTCTACACACGAACTCTCCAGAAACAGCAAGTGAATCATCTGTAGGCGTGAGGTCCATGTGTGTAGGACGACTAACTTACAGCAAACTTTTCATTTGAAAGAGCATACCTACCCGAGGACTAACCTGATGATTTATATTCACCAACTTTACACCCACATAGTTAGTTTCCACTTTAATGCTCCCGAATGTCCCCATTTAGACAAACTCACTGTAGTGAGAAGTGACATTTTCAATCCATTGTATCGCCCTACATATATGCAACTGTCTTATTTCAGAGTAAAGTTGTAAAAGCTAACTCAGGGAGTGTTCCTCTTCCCGCAGCCAGCCTCGTGCCTACTGAGAGACAGAGAGTAGCATTGTTTACACAGGAAAATCTATCCATTTTATCCTATAACATAACTGTCCTCGCAGCAAAATACCCTAGAAGATGAATATTCGCTTCTGCTCCCTGTTCCCCACTTGGCATAATTTTTCTTGTTTTGCTCTATTAAGTGACATGCATTAATGCTCTTCCAAAAATCGTGGGGTTTATGATGTTTAAAAGCCTCTCCTCCTGCAGCATCCTTTATAAACAAAACATCCTAGAAAGTACAGGTGCATCTGGGCCTGATTTGCAATCCAGGGAGCACAAAGCAAAGGCCTCTCTTGACTTTAGCGGACTCTGAACACGACTCACAAGCAGAATTTGGTTGACTCCAAATCGGGAAATTCATTTCCATCTTCCTAAAGGACAGACCAAAGACAGCAGGGTCTCGAGGATACCCCGGTAAGAGTTTCCATGAGTATCATCTGAGACAGCTGAAATAATCTGTAGATAGCATTTATGGTAACTGATCAAAGCGTTAAACAGCAGACTTTATATATGGCCTGATATATAATCTGAAATGTTCATTTTTCAGATTCAAAACGGCTGCCAAATTACCTGAACCTGATAAACAATTATGATGCATTAGGTTCTGTTAGGTTCTTTTATTATTGGAATACGTACGCTTAGCTAGCACAAGTAGATACGACTGACTTCATAAATTAGGTTTATGATATCCTAATCTTTTCAGCGGTAGCATTTGATGCTACACAAAGAAAGCCTTAAAGATGGTTCTGTGAACACATCGCACTTTAACAGGTGTATGGATACCGTGCAGTGCTGTAAACATTGTCAAGGTATCGTTCAAATTCATCTTTACACAGCTAGAGACAAGTTTGCGAGTCTCCCCTCTGCCCTTCTGCACACACTCAGAAAGAACCGACAAGCGTATTAAATCCTGGAGCAGGCAGGCAGGCAATTCTTCATCTACCTGCAAGTTCACGCTACGTCGCTTTGCGCAGCCGACTAGCAAGAGCTGTAGTTCCTAACGCAATGATGTGCCAAACGATGGGTAACAATAATAAACCAAATAGCACAGAAGATTTCCAAGAGCAGGAGGCCAGCCGAAGAAGCAATCAGGATCTCACAGTATCAATCCACTCTAATAGTTTCACCCCGCTAAATGGAAAGACAAAATTAAGCTACACACCTGGTTCATACACAATTTTGCCAAAAAGAGCAGTGCTTGCTAGCCAAGACTTTATTGATCTTCTATACAGCCAGGACTAGCTTAAAAATGCTTCTAGTTGATGTGGTCTTCCCACTGTCTGAGAAAAAGCAGCTCATCTCTAGTAAGCTAGCAGATAAAGACAGTGATTACAGGAGTCTCCTACAGAGGATAATTTATTGGTGACTCCTCTTGTAGAGAGAAACAGAACCAAAGTAAACAGGACAGTAAATAAGTTACAATACGGCACATTCAGAAGCCTTATCCAAAAGCTCAGCAGTTTCAGAGTACAATTCTGTGCCTGTGCATTTATCTTCCAGAACAGGCGTTAACAAGAACAAACCAAACACTCGTCTCTCCTCTCCGAAGTGGCTCTGGAAGCTCCCTCCTGCTCTCCCTCCAAGAATAATCCTCGCATCAAACTCTGGCAGATCTGCGCTTGGAGCAAAGCAGCCGGCGTTTTAAAGACTCGTTTGCCTGGAGCTCCACAATTTCAAGCCTACTGTGAACCTGTCTGGAAGGCGTTCGGGACCTGCCACGTGCCCCACACAGCGATCCAGAAAGCAAGGGCTAGCGACTGCGGGGAGGACTTTATTAAAGCAGAGGCAGCTTTTAAGCAGCCCCGTTTCACGAGCGTGTTTCACTTGTCAGTGTGACCACAGGCAGAAAAGTAATGAAAAATGCAACTTTTGAGATTCATGCAATCATTTGTATGCTTTATAACCACACAGTCACATTCTTGTGTGCTCCTCTTACAAACTACAAAAACTTTTAAAAAATCATTTCAAGGAAAAACACTACGTCAATCCGTTGCCAAGACTAGGCTTGTTGGCTACTGAATTGAAGTGCCAAATCCCCACCAGGTAAGAGCTGGCTTTGCTTTGCAAGGTCAATGGGGCTGTGTCTGCTCCTCCTAGCCGTGCCTCTGACCCCCAGATGCCAAAATAAGCTCCTTTAGAGAGCTTTGGCTTTAATTTCCTTGGTTCCCTTGTTTGCCGAGTGATGTTAACTCCATCAACCAGCTCTCCTGAAGAAGGGATAATTTGGGCGAAGCATACGTTTGATTAGTCTACGAAACTCACTTATTTCAACTTCTGCTTCGTGAAGCCGTGAACACTTGTTCTTGATCTCGCTCGCACACACGTATCTCAGCAAGTGAGTAATGCAGAGCCGTTGGCGGAGAGCCGGCACACAGAACAGCACAGACTTAAAGAAAAGGTTACAAGAGCTTTGGCAAAGCTATCCTATGTGTTTGATAACTAACACCGTTCACTCGCCTTGCTTCCAATGACATAACTCATTTTGCACGGTGTTATCTGCAGCTTAAAATCTTACCTGCAGCTAAAAAAGTGTTTAAAAATTAAAAAAAAAGAACAAAACAGAAAATAAAATAATAAAAAAAGCAAATCCCACCCCTCAATGGAATCAGAGTTAAGGTTAGAATTTAATGTAGAAGGCATTGAATAATTAGATGATAATTCATCAGAGAATGAGAACTATAGGCCAGGAAAAGATGCTTGATTCCTTCTCTCTCCAAATCTTCTCCCTATCTGTTTCCAAACAGAAGGAGCAGAATCATTCCTCCCAAACTCCAAATCTGCCTGCATGACCTGTGCTTCAAGTAAACCAGTCGACCAGGAAACCATCTCACGTCAGAGGTGTAGAGCCTACACTGACCTGGGACACACCACACTCTGGAGAGAGGCAAAAGCCTGCGGAATAACTCTTACAACCTCTTGGAATCGATTTCAGTATTCCACACGGCATCTCCCAAGCTCTTACTTAAATTCCTCTGAAAACGATGCCCTGATTGGGAGCCAGTGGAAAGCCAAAAAGCCCCTAGCTTATGCACTGCTGCATTTGCACGCTGGTGACTGCCTCCTGCAGAAAGTTTTAGCGTCCGTATGAGAACATAATCGCCGCAGGGAGCAATTACTAGCTTTTCCAGCGAAACTAAGCACGATCACATATATCCGTTACCAAGCCGGAGCTGCCAGACACATCTCTGGCATCTCATACCAAGATGCTGACAGAACCATGGCCGTCCCTGACCCTCGACAGCGGGAGCGGCTACCAAGGCGTTCCTGAACAGACGGTCCTGCCCGGGATTCTGTTTGATTTGCAGTGCACGGAGCGCAATACATGCATTATTGCCGTACAACCTGCTGTGAAGCAACGGACAGGCTGCACCTACCTGCGTGTAACGCAATGCAAATGCACGTTCTCATCGTGTGAAAAATGCATTCCACGGCCAATCAAAGTAATTAAATACATAAAACGAATACAGCTGCTCTCTACAGATTAAGAGAAACTGCAGTGCTTTGTAATATTAAAATTATCACAAGTTTGCGATAAAGTATAAGCAAATTAAGCCCCATTAGCAGACCCACTCCTTTCACTTTACGCCACAACCTGTCTGTCCGTGACCCCACACGACCGACTGGCATCTTCTGGCACCGTGGTCCGGGCAGGAGGAAGAGGTGACGGGAGATTCCAGCTCCCGAGCACGGAAGGATGCGATGGGGCAGATGGCAACGAAGCAGCCCCACGGGCAAGCATGAACTGCAGCAGGTTTCATCTCCAACATAGCGCACATCTGTAGAAATCTCAAGGAGAGAAGAGACGGCAAGAATGCTGAAGAAGTGTCTTTCGCCAGGAGTTTTAAGTCAGTGGAAAGGCTGATGCTTTTCCTGGCAGAGGATGTGTCATTGTTCCAAGGAAACCTGGTAATCTTTCTACGTTTTTCCGAGATGGAATTTAAGGTTAACTCCCTGGCGAATGCAGCCAGACACACGCAACTGAAATTTCTGCCGCTCATACTCAGCCACAGCAAAAGCTCATTAAGATTCCAAACCTCTATTAAATCTGATAATTTTTTCTGACAGTATTAGGAATGGACTTTTGTGTTTTTTTCTTTCTAAACCACCACACTTCTAATGTCTCCTTGATGTCTGTCCTCTCATTAATTTACGACGTTTGCGCAATTTAGCAATGAGATGAGGGAAAAACCACAGGACAAATGCCACCTTTATGCATCGCTTTGGAATGTATGTATCGGGCGAAAAGTATGTCCAATGGCCAAGAGCAAGAAATATGAGGCTAATTTTCCTGTGAAATATGGCTATGTTTTATTGAAAAAAAAAAAAAAATTCTAGGGCCCAAATATCCTTGGGACAAATCCTGAAGAAATTAAAAGCCTTAACACTGACCAAACTCAGAGATGCAGATGCATTATAAGAAAAAGCTTTTATTATCTCTCTCAGCTCCAGCCTCCTAATAGAAAGTACTTCCACTACCTCCCAAATTAGCCTGGCGATTCAAACACCACTTCATCTTCATTTAGCTGAGTCCGTTACTTACATCAGCTTGTCTTGTCATGGGGTACCTTCAAGACCTGTTTTTTGATATATTTGAAGCTATTATTTTATTATATTTGAAATTTTAGGTTGGCAAATCTTTTTGCACAGGGAAACATTTTCTAAGTAATTACTCTGCCAGCATAAATGTATTTATCTGGCCTTTTTTTCCTCTCTCCAGATTTATCTTGCTAAATGTACTAATTATACTCCCACGCAGTTCCCCATCTTCTCCTGCTTTCTCCTTTTCATACTGAACTGTGGCTTCAGAGCAGGAAAAGAACATTTCCGACAGAGTGGCTTCTTTACCCAAGCACAAATATCCTGAAGTCATGATGAAAGTAAAGACAAGAAAGACATGTTTAAAGAATATTTTTATATCTGAAACTCCATTTCTTCATTGCTATTTGAAATCATCCCTTTGAAATCTCAAAAGCGGCACCCAAGAGCAGCAAAAAAAAAAAAAAAAATTAAAAAAAAATAATCATCAAACAGAGCTCGACAAGACAAAAAAGAAAATGCATCTCCTGTAACGCCACACAGATTGCTACTCCAAGCTAACCGCAGTGTGGCAAAATCACTCGCTGCATGTCTGAACCACACAGAGCATGGTATATTATACGTTATCTCCAGACAACCCATGAAACACCGCGGACCTGCCGCACTCGGCCATAATCGGCGCCAGGGTGAAAGACGCAAGCAAAGCTCGCCCAGGGCGGCTGAGTTTTCATCTCGGTTTTGTAAAGTGTGTACGATACAACCGTGTAGAAGCATTGCGTAGATTAATTCTGGATATACAGGTTTGCTAATATTGGCACTGAGGTTCACCGCATAGTTCAACTTTGTACTTGGATGCTGAAATTAAACTCAAATGCACCTCTGCAGTAAAAAGACAAAATGTTCCCATGAAGATATCCTGGTTTTCCCCCATGGATTGAGCAGAGTACAACAGAAAACATCACTGGAACGTGTAAGGAGGATACTAGCGATAAAGGTGAAATTAAATGCTGGCTTAAATTCTCTTCCTAGCAGACACAAGTTCACATCAAATCGCAGGTGTACTCAGAAGGCCGAATTTTAGGCAAGTACAAGCACTAAGTCAATGTGTATTGTGCCTGTAGTTACTTTCAGAACTATTTTAAGCTTGCAAATCACATGAGACAATTTTTTCCTGTGGAAGCATGATTATTCAGCAGTCAGCATCCCTTCAACTGAGCTTCACCTTCAAGACTAATAAATCCTACTGTTGTTTATAAATATGCACAGCTAGAGAAAAGGGCAGATACTAACTCCACAGCAGGATCCTTGAGGTGCTTTAATCATACTGGATGTAATAATAGTTCCATATGTGCCTCACATGCACAAGTTCAGGTCTCCTTTGGGTTATTTTGTTATTAATATAAGCTTCCAATGAGGTCATGCACGCACGCTGAGCATCTTGGTACTTCTGAGAGAGGCTAGAACAGCTGTGACACTCCTGGAGTTCCTTCGCAAATCAAAACTACTGCGGAGGACAACTTTAAAGACAGAGGAGAGTATGCTGGGCACCCATGCTGACCAGAACACGTGAAAAACAGAGCTCCTGCGGTGTGACTAGCTGCTGCAACTTTTTAAATACACATCCAACCTGCACTCTCTCGCAGGGGGCTGGCAAGTGGCATCACTTTAAGATGGCAGAAAAGAGGGGCATCTCATGAGATTTAATTACTCCTGGATTTGGCATCTGATTTAGAGATTGATTCCAGAACGTAATGCTGGCAAAGGTTACCAAGGCTGTTCCCACTGCTGCTCACAGGTTTTTGCTAGAGGCGTGCCTTTAGAGCAGGCCACTGCCCTTGCTCACGCAATGCAAAGGAATGTCCCCGACAGACGGCAGACAGAAAAATATATAGCACCTAGGTGGAAACATTAGCCATCTTCGGACTGAGATTCAACAACAACTTTTAGCACTGACTAAAGTTATCAGCATCCGTCTGGCGGGTGTTGATTTCCATTACATTACTCTAGCTGAGAATGATGATGATGTTTTCTTGTGATGAATCCCACCTTGGGTTACAACATGTTGCTCACTAGATGCTTGCCTACATGCAGGTCCAGAAGCATCCCCTTGTCAGGAAGGATTTACATAGGTGCAGCAATACACGGTACTGGGGATGGGGTGCTCATGTAACTACACGCCAGGAAAGAGGAAAGACTCCACGGCACATACAGCAGCTTCTGACTTGATGTTTTTTCAGTTTACCATAGTGACTGGTGCAGGACAGCTCCACTCTGAGTATTAAAGGTGGTCAATTAGACATATGGTAAAAGATAAGGCATGTTAAGGAATGTTAATCAACTAAGTCAGCCATACAAAATAAATGTGAAACCAGGCAAAACACTTGCCCAGTGCCACGCTTCTGTTGCACACAGCAAGAGGAGATGGAAGGCTGTTCCTCATGACTTCGACCCTTTCCAGTCTCACATGCAGTTTTGGAGGGGTGGATCCTCCCCATGCCACGCCATCCACGCTAGACTGCTATTGTAACGCTGCTCTCAGACACGAAGCACAGTGGGAGCTAGTTCGTGCCTCCCTGAAGATGAAATCAGGAGTAACCTTGACAGAATTTGATTCTCAACGCAGTCAAAAATGCGCGACTTGGAAAGATCTCACTTGCAATCCCTGATTCCAGGTTGAGCTGCCAACGCAGTCAGCTTATGTATATGCTGCTGGAGTTTGTTTTAATTCTTAAGCCAAGTATATTTGATGCCTAAGCTTGTTGAGATAAAATCTCAGAGTGTTGTATCAGAGATACTTTTCCCAGATTTTCCTGTATTAAGTTGCAAATGTTTTCTCATGTGGTATCACCCTTTTATTTCCTCTAAATGTGTAAGAAGGTCAATCTTCATAAGCAATGAAATATTCATAAAAACTTCTTAGATGCAGCCATTAGGGACTCCATTAGGCAAAAACAACTTCTTAGGGTTTGAAAACAGAATGTTTTCATGAAGTTAAAATATCTGATGTTATTAAAAACAAACTAACGAACACCCCCTCCATGCGGCTCCATGCAGAGCAGTGCCTCAGGCACTTGATGATTGGCAAAGAGGACATAACATCCTGGAACGCTCCATAAGCTGAATTTGCCAGCTGTGGGTTTTCTGGTTGGAATTCTGGTTTGTCTTTTGTCTTTAAAGCTCTATAGGAACTGACCGTTAAGAAACTTCCCCGCTCCATGCATTCCAGGCTACAGAAGTAACAGCCGTAAGATAAATGAGACCCAAAACATTGTTAGTGAGAGAACTTTTTAGATTAAAGTCGCTAGGCTGAAAACTGCTTTTCACCTTAGTTGGGTGAAACCTGGATTTTCTGGCTCCTTCGTATGAAGCAGACTCTATCTCACTTGTAACGAAATTTGGGAAGATGTGGGAGAAATACAGAACTACTACCAGATTTGCTTCACAGATTTCTTTCCTGCATGGTTTTTTGCAACCGCGATGACCTCATTTTCTTCTCCTTTTCTCATGGGGGAAACTACTTCCAGTCCCTGGAGTTTCCGAAGACAACAATGACACATGACACTAAGCAGTGGCTCTCAAACAAATGTTTACCTGTACTTTTGCCAGACATACAATGGGGTAATAAGTTACACATGGTGACAACATGGAAAGTCCCTGTGTTCAGTAACTGTGGCCACAGTTGGGGAATCACTGCCAGAGCGTATCTCAGAGTACGGATGGGTGCAGGCAATCGTGTTCTTTCTGCAAACTCATCCTCAGGAGAGCTTATTAGGCCATACCCAACACCACGCCAACCAGGCTCCAGCAGCCCTGAAGCACAGGAGAAAACATCCGTGTACTCTGCTGCATAGACATGGGCTTCAGGGATTAAGAACTAGGAGAGAAATGAACAGAATCTGTTACTGACTCCATCTATTCCTTCTGACCACCAAGAGACACACCGTGGGATAAAACACAAAGGAAAAAGACAGTTTTTCTAGCACACCTATGATGGAAATCAAAACCACAGCTATTCCTAAGAAAGCCTGCAGGGAAAGCCCAGCCTCAGAGACATGAACGCATCTGGTTTCAGTAAATACAGAGCCTCTATTATGGCACGTTGTTGATTAAATGATTGTTTTGTTGTTCACAGAAAACAGAGCATTCCACTTTGACAGGCACAGGAGGATGTGCGATGTCTTGCTCCACAGCCTCAGTATTTTCACAGAGTGTGCTGAAGCACTGACACCCTGTCCAAGCATACCTGGCCAACCTTGCTGGAGGAAAGCGGTGATCAGTGCCTTGCCAATGCCCCCATGTGTGTACAGGGTCCCTTGCTGTACAGACGGCAGGGCTTGCAAGGACAGGAAAGAAAGCAGTAAGTGTAGTGCAGGCAAAAGGAAATGAAAATAACCCGGAGGTAAACAAGTTACCTCTTTCAAATTAATTTTCCATAAAACAATATCGCTTAAATGGAACATTTCCTTAACAAAATCAATTGCAAGGATGCGTTAAATGACTAAGGGTATACGTTCCCACTAACGTTACACTGCTGACAAAACAGAATTATAAACACTGCAGCAATTCCAGGCACAGCTACCTCCAGGTACAATAAACCAGGCTCCAAGCAGAGGGGTTTGATTTGGTTTTAAGGTAAAAGAGATTGAACACCTATTTGAGTGTCTTTACGGAAAGTGCCTTTTAGAGGGCATCACGCAAACAGCATTTCTGGACCAGGCTGAGGATTTTGAACTTCTCGCTCTGTTTGAAACTTCTGAGATTTGACTCTTGTTAAGGTGTGCAGTTCTTGTTAGGAGTTTGTCCCCGCGATCTCCAGAGCATATCAAGTTGTTCCCTATGAATTCCTAGCTTTTAAAATATGAAAGATAAAAAAGAAAACCCGGCTACTCAGAGAAGTGTGTTGTAAGGAATCAGCGTAAGAAAAAAGCCACAAGTCAAACAGATTCCAAATAATTAATTTACATCTCACAGCTGCTGAATTTTGTGTGCGAGAAGCACTGCCATGCAAACTGTGCAGTATTTTGAAAGCAGCTAATGCAAACAGCCCTCCTTACTCTACTCCGACTGCTCAGCCAAACGCAAACACATAAATAAATCACAAAAAAGCTCTCAGTTTCTTTGACTTAGGGCAAATATTAAGCTCAGATTTTTGAGTAAAGCAAGTAGTGTATCACCCGCTCTTACTTGACACACTAACCAAAAACTCAGATGAAATGTGCCACTCAGCCTGACGCAACTCACAGAGGGGAAAAAAAAAAAGTATGTCAAGAGATTCCCTTTATTCACATATGCAAATCCGGGTGCAAGGGATAAAAGGCTTAGGGGGCCGTATGAAAAGCAATGAGCAAAGATAGGCAGGAAATAGGAAGTGGTTTAAGTCCAACTCTCCTACACAAAAGACAAGGAGAGCTGAGCCAGCACAAAGGGAGAAGTTACGACACGTCCTAAAAACTTACAGCGACGATTTCCAAATGAAGGAGCAATAGCAATTCTCATAATTATTTTGCAGGGGTCTTGTAGATGCTTTGCACCGGTTTGCACCGCTTATTGAGAGCTTGGAATAGGACTAAGCTGCCTGTGGCAGGAATTTCAGAGGTAGGCATGTGGACAAAGCCATTCCTAGAAAGCCCAGATGCTGGTTTTGTCAAGTTAATAATTTACTGGCTATGAAAGAAAAAATGCACGTAATCTTGCAAAACTTATGTCTACTGTATATTTTTCTACGGTTCCTGTCAGCATGGCATCTAAGGTGAGTATTATGTGTCCCTGCACCTGATTAAAGATTTATCCAAACCTTTGTTTCACATGCACACATATCCGCATCAAAAAGAAACACGTAATAAAGGTTTACAAAATTATCCAGTTAAAGTTCAGAGTCAATATGCATTCTCTTTATCAATAGGTATTACTTTACATTCCAAGGATTATTTTTAAGGAAAGATGCATGGAAGATCAAAGAAAAGGAAATAAGTTACAAAATCTTTTCATTTTAAAAAGAAACCTTTGCTAAACCTACCCTCATAACAAAGGAAGTATCCTAGGCATTATTAGCAACAGTTTGGAACACATCTAGCACCATCAAGTGCAATACCCTCCTTTTCTTACCGGCCCCTCATTTCTCTAATTAGCAGAAGATGCACTAGAAGTTTAAAAACTTGTATCTGAACAGCCATTCACTTCAGCTGAGGTAGGAAACCACTACTGGGATGCTCGCCGGCCCCACTCCCAGTTAATTCCTTATACCTCATTAATATGGCTTTCAGATTGGCTTCCTCAGTGCAGAAAGTCTTTCCAAAGGCCACAGGTTAATCTCTGGAAGGAGAGCCACAGTTTGCATTATCCTGACCTTTAAAATCTGTAATGCAAGACAGTCTACAGAAAAACGCAATAAACTCCCCCTTTAAACTACATCTGATCATTCTGCAAAGAAAACACTGCCTGTTAAATCGTAATCTGATTCATTCTTTATTGTCACATTAGCATTTGGTGCCATCCTTAAGGCATTCTTCCAGCTGTTTGTATTTTAGCATTATTATTATTATATTGTGCCAGTAAACAAAAAGGATCTTATACCAAGTATAGAGGATCTCTGAAAGGCTGTGTACTACTTACCCCTGCTACAATGATCTATTCTTTCCATGGATGGGATCCCTAGCCAAGGCCTAACAGTTCCAGGTCTCTCCGTAGCTTCCCAGCAGCTAATTGAAAAAACCTTCCAGGCATCAGCTCCGAAATGCAAGAACTCCAGGCTGGCAAAATCAAATTAAACTCCCCACACTCGGTTCACTCTCTCTTCCTGGTGCCGCTGCTTCTTCAGATGAACGTGCCTATGAATAGCATTTAAGATCTGCCTCCGTAGCCCTGTTAGCCGTTTCCACACTGCCCATTTCATGCTCAATTTGCACTGTAGAGAAATCAGTGGTGTTCCTTTCTCTCTCGCTCGCTCTCTCATTGGAAAGGTCCCACAAGAGAAGCCGTAGAGTTTAATAAGAGCCAAGAGAAACAGAGAGGGAGGGAACGCATGCAGGGATTGTGTTCAGGCACGGCATAGAAGTCTGCTGCTACAGCTCAGAAGGGAAAAAAAAAAAAAAAAAGACAGCAAACTGCCATCACATGCCTGAAACCCAGCACAGTTTAAGGCGAGCTGATTCCTCATCGTCCTTTCTTTTCCACTGGTATCAAACCGCTCAGAGCTAAAGCTCCGTGAAATTCCTCTCCAGTCCCTGGTGCTGTGCAAACTGCAGATCAATGCAGGATGTGTGCCCTAATGCCTAGGTACAACGGTTCTCTGTTCACTGTACATATTCCCTAAAGAAAACAAGTATTTAAATGATGAAAAGTTTGCTGTCAAAATCTTCCCTGGTCAGTTAACAGCCTAAATACGTTAGCTCGTCCAAGGGGTCCATACTGTGACCACAGAATGAATGATACTTAGGCATCTGCAAAATCAAATTATTCACTGGCAGGATTTTATCGTTCAGCACCTGAGCACCGATAACCACTAACAAGGAGATCACCCCTTCCCCTCAGCCCCAAATTTTGGGTTCGATTTTAAGTGTGCACGCTAATTTAACCATTCAAAGAACTATTAGGTCTAACGAATGCCAACACCATGTAATACTGCTATTGCAATTTCGCAGCACTTCTGCTAGCCCAGAAAATGGAGCTCCATTTCTACCCAGAAAGAGGCATTTTGCAAATTACTGACCATGTAAGTGGTTCTAATTATAGCCAGCCTACCCTTGCCCGGCATTTATTTCACCCCTGAAGGGAAGGAACACAATTAGCTCCCGCTTCTCACATCTACGTTTCTGAACTCACAGGTTAAAATGGAAATCTTAATATCTGACAGTTTCTTAGCACAACCTCATGCCTTTATCACAATGTTTGGCCAAAGAGCTCCCTGGCCAACTTCTAGTTTAACTTTGCAGTCCAACTCAGGGAAGTTGTAGAACACGTAAGATAGAGTTAAGTCAGTTCTCAGAAGCTGCAGGTTACTGCCAGTGCCTTCATCTTTCACAAGCCAGTAAGAGCTTTTACCCTGAATATGTCAGAAGCCTGTCTTGTATTTAATTTCTTATTATTTTGCTCTAGATGGTGCTCAGTCTGAAGTATCTACTTTGCTTGGGACACTACAGTCAGTCTCCGAGATGGGCTGGCCAGCACAAAAGGACAGCAAATTATCACATAAGCATCTAGTGGTGTTAGCAGAGTGCCTAGTTCCATTAACATCACGCATCAGGAATTTCCCATAAGTTCATGTTTTAAGTCTAACTCTGCAGAGTACAGACTTTAAACAAAGTCTCTTCTTGCACGCTTCCCGTATTTATTTCTCTAACAAGTGGAGTCTAAGATGTGGTGAGGTGACAGAGAACTACGCTCCTTCCAGTCCTGACACCCATTCTCCTACCTATGTGCAATTTTCCCAATTGTCCCTGTTTGTTGCCTACACTGATAACAAACTTTAATCTATTTTACATGCTCACTTGTCTGTATCCTACATGGTAGCATAACACATACATCCTTGATGCCTGAAAAGCATCTTCACATGACTGTGAAGACAACTGACCAGTTTCCACTTCTCACACGTGTACAATATAGCACAGCATAGTATAGGAACATACACTTTTAAAGCCTTCTTCATCAGCTGATAGTGATTTCCCCTCCCCTTAAAAGTTTCTCTTTGTTCTTTCAGCTGTGAAAATACCCTAGAGAATTTGTAATGCTCAATGCAAGCTATGTAAAGAAATTGAAAATTAGCATTGTTAAAAAGAAACTCATTTTTTTCCCCCCACAATACATTACTTCTCCCAACCCTTGGAAAATTCCTTTCCACTGAAGTGTCTTCTTAACCATTACACTGGAAAACTTATCAGAAGGTGCCACTGGTTGCTGTATTTTCAGGTATAACAAGCTGGCAAAATTTGCTTCTCATACACCTAAATGAATAAGACTATGAGGTGCTGTAATGGCAGGAAGAAAGCAAACATTAGGGAGTGAAGGAAGTCAGTGCCTTTAAATTACACAGCCTAAGCCACCTCAAGAGCAGCCTTATTTTGTGCAAAACAGGGCAGTAATCAGTAAGCAGCAGCCTTCCAAGTCCTGCTCTCTCTTCACCGCCCCTTAGCCCATCTGAAAGCTGATTCCCAATTCCCTCTTGCACCTGGTCTTCTCCGATAAAATTAGAAAGCAATTCCTGACACAGAATTGGTGCCGCTAACGATGTGTAGGCTGGTCTGTCACTGGCACAAAGAGGTTACAGAAAGTGACAATGAAGAAAATCTCTTCTGAGGACGGGAGCATATTTGCTAAGGCAAACAGCATCCCGAAATGACCTGTAAAAGGCAAGAGAGGAATGGCTGAATGGTGGTCCGTACCACTGATCCGCCTGTATTTTGCTAACTAGTAGCATATATTATTCATAAGTACAGGGAGCTGAAAAGGATCTTACCAGTGTAAGACAAGCCTGATTACAAATTTTGCTCTCCCTTTTAGACTAGTTATGCTACTTGCTCACATTATTCCTACCAGATAGCTAATTTCCTTCTAAGAAGGAAAAGAAACACCAGCAAATAACCAAAAAAGTTCTTGTTCCCTCGACTGACAAATCACATTTGAACCAGCTACAATTTGGATTATTCTCTACATTGACTTTATTAAATGAAATCATTGCTCGCATCCTTACAAACAACAACATTCAGTTCTCATTTGCTCAAGTAGATAAGAAGCCTGGTTGAATTTCAAACTCTGAAATAATTTTCTGGTTTATAAAAAACAGCAGCAGCATTTCACATACTGTGTACTGATGCTGAAACAGGCTCAACTACATCTTAGGTTTACACACTTCTCTAGAGGGACTCTGAAGAACAGCTCTTTACAACCTGCCTGGTATACTGAGGCATGTGCACCCAAGAGCGTGCAAAAAGCCCTACGCCATGTAGCCACAACTCTCCTTGTCGTCCATCTACCGCTCCTTTTAACAGGTTATAATGCTGAACTCTTCTGTTCCCGACCACAGACCGAGCTGGGGATCTCTGCCCTCTGCAATGAACTGTACTGCATCAAGAGAGCGCAAAACGTAAGGAGCAGGGACGTGGAGAAAGCGTCCAAGTGCACATATTAAGTACAGTCAGTTCTCAGGACAGGGCCCTGCTCTTTCATTCCCTTGGTAACGTGGGTATTACTGGAATCGGCGATGAGCAATGGCCATAGCTGGAAGAGTTTGGGAGGTGGGGGAAACACTTCATGGAATGAACAGGTAAATCACATGAGCTGAAGACGCTACTTCTTAAAGGCAGTCTGCATCAGATGACTGCTTTTATAAGCACTGTTTCAAAAAAGGGTTAACATGCTTCACTGCCAGAAGAAATGGTGCTTCTAAGAAAACTACTTTGTTCTTTTTACTGCACACCGACAACCAGAGAAATATTCCCCCAGTTGTCACAGACAGAATCTCTATGCCTGGCACCAGGCAGGTGTAAATCTACTTTCTGGTGAGCACAGCAGTCAACATGCCTTACAATCCATCATGTTCATCTCTCCATTGTAAAGTTCTCTAGAGGAATAACACAGACGTTTCCTTGAACCTGCCTCAACTCTTTCCTAGAGAAATCATCTTCCTCATTCCAACAATCCCAATCCCCAAGCAACACCATGAAAATCCACAAGTTTCCCAGGAACCCAAATCAAATCGCTGTGTTGAATAATGTAAAGAATTAGCCAGAAGTGACATAATGTGTCTTGCCAGAGACAAAACTCAACTACTATCTACAGCACAATCAACATCAGGCTATTTGTTCCCCCCCTCACCCCACTGAGCTGAAATAAACAGTTAACTTAAAAATCTTTCTGGCTGCAAACCAAACTTTGCTTCCGACATAAATTCCCATAAAATTGCGATGCTTACCATTTCAGAACTAGCAGCCAAAAAGAAAAACCCAGTCTGTCTCCAAAGGAAACCACCTTTAGTCACTAGTTAATTGACCCTGGTGAATATAATACCAGACATTTGGAAATAGGCACTTTGATACACAAAGTACACATGCCCGCTCTTGTGTGTTATTCGTTACACCACAGGCTATGCTCAAAAAGGGAAAAGTAAATATCTTCCACGTTACTCTTCAAAGCAAAGCTAATTCAGTGTAATGATGGGTTTCCATAGCCACATTTGGTATTTCTGAAACACAGTAACTTCAGGGTTCTGATAGGATTCTGGTACGTTTGGCACTTTTTTTTTTTTTTTTTTTTTAAATGCTACTGACCTTCTACCTATCTGCCAAGCAGCACATTTTTCAAAGTTCCCAGCCAAATGTGAAGCATTTCAAATTCTATGAATGGCTGTGGTTTAATTTGTTGTTGTTTGGGTCTGTGTTGATTAACACATGTAAATAAAGGCATCTGGTGTTACCTCTCTCTATTTCCATTTCACACCCTATTAAAGTCTGATTTCACAATTAATTGAAACCAAAATGAGATTATTCAGAAATGAATCCTCTCTGGCAGCCTTTGCCATGCTGAAGTCTGCTCACTACCTGGGGAGACACAGCCCCCCTCCTGGCAGTACTTCGAATTAAACGTTTTGGATATCGCACAACGGTACCAAAAACGGTGTTGGAAAAGGAAGCGAGTCTGCAACCAGATCACTCATGGTACACGCTTTTCAGAACAAGAAAGGGAAGGATTCTTCTGTCCTACTGACAGGAAAAACTGTATTCTTCCATCTGCAGAATTTAAGAGATGGCTAAGAGATCGAAGCACAAATGAAGACAGACAGTGTGAGTGATGAAGTCGTGTTTCTCCTGCACCACATCTATTCACCAACGGGTCCAAAGAACAGCAAAGCCAGATTCAAACGGCCTCCAGTTTGGTAAGGTTAGGGACCTGAACTCAGCGTGGATTCCTAACTGCATTTCACAAGCCATGAAAGCACAACAGTAACAACAAATGGGATATAAACACCTACCGCCCACTGGACGTGGTCTATACCCCAGAAACTAATTTCTGACACACACATAAACGATACAAAATCAGCCCACGACCAGAAACACCTCCTCAGGCTAGGCAAATTATTATTGCTCTTTCTCCTGTCCTTTTCAACTCCCCAGCCCAATCTCACCCCAAAAACCCCCAAGCAATCATCAAGATGAGAATTTTGAAAACTGGAAGTTCATGCTGCTAAAATTTTATTACAACCAACTCCACCAAACGATGCAGCTGTTTGGAGTAGCCTGGAATTAAATGCACAGAGCAGACCACCGCTGTCATGAATTTCCAGAGTAGGAGAAGCCTGATAGCCCTTTGCACGCTAGATGGCATTGCACTACAAATTATCGCAGGGATCAGGCCACAGATTCTGGTTCCTAAGGAAAATGCCAGCAAAATTTATCTTCCTGCTCATGTAGTCCCGTTCCTTCGTGCAAGTAAAGCTCAGCACAACTGTGTGAATATTTACAGTGTCAAAACAATGGAGACGGCTCTGTAGGAGGAACCAGCTCCTTGGTAGCTTCAGGCAAAAACAAAGAGGCAGTTAAATTAAAGGAGCTGGTTTAGTTATTTATTTATTTAAAAGAAAAGTGGCTTTGCCCCAAAACAAAGCGTCCTTTCTTTCACTGTCTACCACTGGACAAAACAGGATACTTACTTTGGCTGTTGCCAATCAACGTGCACAGATGCAACGTTCCCTTCATAGTCCGAAAGGGATCATTTTTATAGTTGGCCCATTCAGGAACTACTTACACAGAAATGCCACTTGAATGGGCCAAGAATGGGATTGCTTTACAGTCTTCGTCCATCATTTTAAAACAGGGTCGTTTTATATGCTGGCAACATATGTTAAGGATATAAACCACCTAGAACCTGTAAGCTGTTATTGTTTAAGCTTATTGAGAAATGCATTCATACATAGTCAAAAAAAGACTAAGCCAGTGAATTACGTCTTTTTACAGCTATATAAGATATATATACTTCATATCTGCCCGCATACGGCATTTCACAAAACTGCTGACTTTCAAATAAAGTGCGTTAAAATCACTGAGTTAGTTATGACCGCCTTTTCTTCTCTGAGCTCCAAAATCCATTACATTCTGTGGGAGGTCAGCGACAGTTTTAGTCATAGTCTACTTTTCCATTTGCTGGAAACAAGCATATTATTCCCCTGAGAGAACTGAAAACTGATACAGTCCTGTCATTCCAGGCTATTAGTCTCTTACTCACTCGCTTTTTCTGTTTTCTCCCCCACTAAATCAATATTAACTTTTTTTCCAACACTGATAAGAATCAAAGACACTGGAAAAAATGCCTTATATACCTGAAATATCAGCAGGAGTTGCAGGGGAGGAGAAAGAACAACAAAAAAGCCCCAGAAACAATAATTTTCATGGGGGGAAGAGTACTGTGGCAATGAGAAGTTTAATTTGTTTAAGGTAGTCATTGATCCTGTCTCATTGTCACATTTTCTAAGCACCTTTTCTTACTCAGAGTGCAGATAGGTTTATGCTATGGTTTCTCACCTTCATGTCCTCCAAAGAGAGGTATTGATGTTATTTTTAATGCATAGGCCAAATCAAGAACTGTGCTGTGTTGAGTAACGTTTCTTATTTTGCATTTCTAGAGCACCAGTAACAAGGAACCAAGCTCCTAGGAGCAAAGGCAGTAAACAAAACTTAATAATGCACACAAGGGAAAAACAAACATACCCTGAAGGGCCTGGAAGGCAGAAGCTTGGTTGTACCGTATTTGGAGGTGGAAGACATGAATAAATCTGAAATCTCATCAGGAACTGCACCTCCTGGCTTTTACGTAAGCAGTTCTGTTGGCACGCAGCCCCAACCTCTACCCCTTTTAAGCGGGACCCGTTGCTCAGCAAGGAAGGGAGGTTAGAGGAAGCAAAACCAGCTATCCATAGGTGATGCACAATCTCCTCCTCACATCCTCATTTCTACAGACCCGCCTGTCCAGTAATTCCATAGGCTCAGGAGAGTACTTCAGCTTACCCTGACGTGTTCCTGACGTCTGATTTCAAATCAGTCACTGTTATCTTCCAGGAGCACTGGAAAACCTGGCCTTTACTCCACGTTGCCCATTTTTACCTCTCTGTCACCGAATATAGAGGGATCCGTATTCTTCAAGTTACTGCCTGCAGGTATACAGCCTCCTTCTAGACTTGGATGAAGAGAATAAGCTCAAGATGATGACAAAGTCTACCTTTGCAAATGATGAAGTAGACTTTATAAATGAGAATAAATAATGCTGACCCAATTTGCACAAGTATATACTTCCACGGCACGTCTGGTCGGCAGGGTCTTCAAAAGCCTTATACAGCAAAGATGAATGAACTTGTCAGCATTCAGTAGATAAGCAGCCACCATTAAAACTTTTTAAAAAGCTTCAGAAGCAGACTGTAAGCAAAAGCAAACAAGCTTTGCACATTACATATATGCAAACCACATCTTTCTGAGTGAGAATTTGCGGGACTAGGCTCAAGACAGAAAGCAGTGAGGGGGGGAAATCAGTGTTACTACAACCACATCTGAGAACTCCTTCCCCAGGAAAAGCATTATTTATTATCTGGCTAAATACCAACTTCTATTGCTGACAAGAGGAGCAGCAAATGAAGGAAAATAATCTCCCCTTAGTTGGCAGGAGGAAGTGATAAAAGCTGAGGGGAAGCTTACTCCATTTCCTCCCATGACCCCAGAAGTGGGAAAGATCAACAACCACTCATCTTTACAAATCAGGCTGTGTGAAACCCAGCGCTTTTGGCTACGCCTACGCCCCCCAGTTTTACATAAAGGTTAGTCTATGACTAAACTGACCACTGAATGCATTTTAATGTAATACAGACACAGCACAGAGCTACAGGACTCCCAGCACTTTCAAATCAAGCCTATGACCTTTAGCTGCTTGCTGATTACTTTGCCAAACTTCAGCTGCAGGGAAGGTGCAAGCACGATTTTGTGCACCCATGCATGCGTGTACATGCATGAGAAAGAACGTTTTAAAATTTCACATCTCAAATTCCTCCCCCCCCCCCCAATTTTTTTAAAACAAAGACAATGAAAGCCCGTGTTCCACAGCTGGGTTCACAGGCACAGTGCAAAACTGACATGTGTTTTCTATCACCACATGCATTTTTATACAAAAGCTTGAGCAAGTGCTAAAGCATGGAATAGACTAGATGGAAGCATTTCCCCTCAACTACTCCCTTCTGGGAAAGGGGGTCTGGAAAATGAGCAGAAGAGATATATGGTCAAACTGATTTTCTAAAAGGAAAACTTTTTCTAGGAGTAAGAACAAAAACTTCCCCCCTTAGCCAGATGTTGCATAAATACTTCAGCCAAGCTAAAAATATCTGGCTTTAACAGGAAACCCCAAGGGGATATCACAATGCTTGTATTTATTGCACCTCTCCTGCTCTTCATGTGCACAAACACATGCATACGCATGGTTCTCATCTTCTGCTACTCACATGCCCGTCCTGGATTCTTACAGCTCCAGCTAGTGTCTTCCCACGCCATGATTCACCAGCAAGTGTGCTGGGGGACAACGCTGCGCCCTGTACAACTTCTCTAGTATCACCAACTGCTTTTCCTTTGGAAAAAGGCATGTCCCAAAGTATCTGCAGGCTTTAGGCAATCTATAACTCACACTAGCAGACAGAATTCAAAATACAGCTAGCAAATAACTAAACAGTTGTAATAGGTCTAAGGCCCAAATATTTTCTACGTATTGAAAAAAATAAACGACTATACGCTGCAGGTGCTTACCCGCTCTGAAAAGTAAATATTGCCCAAATTCAAGAGAAACATTTACACTAGTTGCAGAACGAGCATAAATCAGTTAAGACAAGGCACTGTAAAAGCCCTCCCTCCCACACACATACCGTGTTTTTATACCATGCTATAACCATACAGCTACATGACACAATTAGACCTTGTGTAGGAAGGACTGAGTGTATTTATGATGAAAACATTCAATGACATTTACAGGAGTTAAATGATCTGATGAAATTATCCTCAATCCATTAACGAAGTTTTCCAGAGTACAACCATGTGGTTATACTCATGCCCATTAGCATGTGTACAGCTATTATGATAATGCTGCATAATAACTGGGGATGGGGGTGCTGAAGACGGGGAAGACAAAGGGCAGGGACAAGACCCATTTCTACCACATCCTGGTAAACTTCCAGGATCTATCAGTTCTGATAGGGAAAACAGGATTAATATCTTTATCATTACCATTAACATTCTTCCTCCCAAAACAGAGATGCTAAAACCTTGAGAGAGGTCCATACGGGTACCAATACCATTATTCCAGCAACGCACCCCGAAGCCCTGAAACGAGTGGGTTGTTTTAGTTTTATCTCAACCAAATTAATGAGGAAAATCTCTTAGACACTGAAAATTAGATGTTTCCTCTGAGGTCTCCATAATCCATACTCAGAAATTGCCTAATGGTTGATATATGAGGTTCCAGACTCAGTAATTCCGGTGAAAGGCACTACTCAGCAAACACAAAGCTGCCGTAATGCAGCCATTAAGAACGAAACAGTTGACACCACTGTCACCAATTTCCAGTTCTGAAAACAAATGAGTTGGAAAAATAGATTGAAATAATCATGTTGAAACTTTAAGTCCTAAGCAATTATGTAAGAAACTCAAGTTTCTTTAAACAAACAAGTTCCTTTGCTCTTGTTGAGAAAGGCTTGAAGATACATGTATGCTTAAAGGCTTGCACAGAAAAATCCCTAATGAAAAGTGAAACTTATTTTTAAATTCCCACAATTTTTAATCTAATTCTATAATTGAGTGATATTATTTCTTGAAGACATTCTCTTAGAATGCCTGGAGCTGTCAGCCCAGGAAAATGGAACTCATTACATTGCACTGAAAAGCATCCCATGCTATTCAATATTAATGGCAACCTTCTGACTACCAAAAAACGAAGGGAGGTGGGTTTTTTAGAGCTTTTCTGGGCCTCGTTAGTCACAAGATGCTAAAGATGGATTCCTGCTATATTTTGAGTAGAAGCAAAGCTCTTAGTTCACTAAACAAGCCCTAGTAAGGGCTTACTTACAGCTAGTCAGTGAGGTCAAACACTCTTCTTGAGAAAGGAGAGAGGTGCCAGGAAAATAAGAGAAATATTCTCCTTGTGTCCTGAGGTTGCCCCCGGTGCTGCTGAGGCACCTCAGAGATCAGGCAGGCGGGAGAGGAATTGCACAACACAGCACCAATTGAAAAATCGCACGTGATCACATAAATAGAGACCCTACCATGAAGCACAACAGCAGTGTGCCATCCAACCATCGACATTTCATGTCACTCGAGACCACGAGCACTTCATTAACACTGTTGTTTTTCCAGCGGTTATATGTAAATGTCTTGCAAACTCGGACACAGAATGGCCAACTGGAAAACATGAAACTCTATTTTCCAGAACACAAGTACCCACAGGAATTACCCCATTACTTGCCTGCCACAGATTATTTATGTCATGTGGCAAAAGCAGTATATCATGTATATTTCCACAATCCCAAGGGAGGAAGAAAAATGCTTTCACAGATAAAAGAATGCAGCTTCTGTATGTTGATTCAATGAAGAGCAGCAAGAGCAGTAAAGCAAATGCCCTAAATTCATGGTATTAAAGAAATCATCTTGGAAAGGCTTAATGAATAGGATGACTTTTACTTGTGTGAAGTAGTTCATAAACGGTGTCTTGGTTTTTCGATCCACACATCAAAACCTTAATTGGTTGTCTGCAGAGTATGGACTTCAAGAGTTAAAAATACAGGCAAACTGCATCAAGGGTCACAGACAGATCTGAAACGGTTTTGATTTTTAATTTAGAAAATTCTGCTAAGATGCCAGAGGCAGAAGATAAAATAGTAAAGATCTGAAAAGAGTATTTTAACCTTTAAATTTCCCAGATGACAGTTCAGGGAAAGCGGGTTTTGAACAACTCGGGTCACAGTGGAAACAGGTCTACACCCTGCAGGCTCTACCCGAGAACTTCTCATTGGAATTGCAGAGTTGGGCTTTTAGTTTTTAAGCATTTAATTGCACTCTCCAATGAAAAAAGGTTTTGATATAATCCTGCCACTGTGTAACGTACTCTTTGGAAGCTCACAAGAACCTTGTTCCTCTGACACACTTGTTCTCCACGGAGAGGCGTAAACCTGCAGCCCTCACTCGGTCCGAATTTCTGCTGACTTCAAGGGAAATGGGTCTTTATGATTCAACTATTACCAATGTTTAAAACCCAACCATGAGGATAAGAGCGATGGTACAAACCAACCCGATGTAGCAGCCCTGAAGTCACCCTGGACTGCCACTGCTGTCACAGCAATGAGCGTGACTCAGTTCCTCTCTGGGCAGGTGAAACGATGCTCATTAATTCAAGCTAAATGGCCAAGTCCTGAAGTCACGAAGCAAGTGATTAGTGGTTGCAATGACAAATTGGGGACCTCGCACAGGAAAGCACTACTTTACACATGAGAGCAAAAAGCAGAACGCTTCCAGAAGAAGCCCCCGAGCAGCTCTGTATTGCAGACAAATGAAAAATTTCAATTCTTACTTTGCTTTCTTATATTCGTATTTCAATTAAGTCTTCTACTAATAACTTATTAGCTTCCAAAAGAAAACAATGAATCGCCAACAATTCCATGTAGAATAAACATTCCCCTGCAGCAAGCACTGATGCAATAACTTGTCTACCATGAGCATGCACCAGATGTAAAATGCTACAGGCCTTTCCATAACTCAAACTGTCTTCAGCCATCGAAATGAGCACATCTGAATGTGAATGAACTTCTGTCTGGGGAACACGAGTATGCACACACAGCCTCATAGCACAGGGTCGATGTGAAACCCATGCTGTAGTCCACACTTTTTTTAATTCAAGGACATGTTACGGTAGCAATGAGATTTAGTATTATTGCTACTGTTGCAGATATAGTTTGGTTTACAATGGCTGTTTTATCCTTAATCTGATCATAGCAACTTGCAAGACACGTACACATATAATCCTAACAGAAAACATAATACATCACTCACATCTTAATTGTTTTTCAATGGGAAAATAAAACATTCATCCATATGATACACAACAAAGAATTATAAGAGTACGTGGATATTTTGTTGTTAAAAACCCAAGTCTTCCCTCTCTCCTTGTTTATCTTAAAATCATAAAAGAGAAAATTGGAACATTATTTTCCCGACTGTCTCTAAGAGAGTCGATGAATGGCCCAAGTTCTTCATCTTTATGACTTAGGCACGAAAAGTTAAAGCCAGTTGCGAAAGGAAAGCAGCACTCAGGACAAAAGCGTCGCTGTGCCCTCTGATTAAGCATCAAAACCAACGAGCTCTGAAAAGATCTTCTGCTTACTTTGAACTCCACTTAGTTTAAAGTAGCTAGAAAGTGAGGGATGCAGGGAGGCTTCAAAGAGTTCAAAGAAATACAGGGACCATGTACCAGGGGAAATAAAAACCAACACAGCTTGTCTGGGGTGTATTCAAAGTGCACATCACAGCTCTAGTGTTTCTGCTAAAATGCATTAATAATTCAAAACACATGCACTAGCCTAAGAGCTCACTTCCCCAAAAACAGCTTCCAAACTCAATCTAGCTTTTATTTAGGTTTGAAACAAATGGCAAAGCCTGCCACTAAATCAGACCTCGAGCCACAAGAGAAGGTGCATGGAGGGGGACCCTGAATCAGGTCCTGATGCTTCTCGAGTCTCACACCTTCACTACGCTTAAATAATCCTGAGTTTCCCTCACCTCCACAAGGCAGCCCCCTTGTCCTGATATGACACTTCCCTTTCTTTCATGCAAATCCTTCCTACCCCAAGGCTCCAGGTCCCAGTGGGTTCCCTGCCCATTCCAGCATTGCTACACCTACAATTATTGCAGGACTTAGCAGATGAAGAATTATTAAATAATTTACCAGCATTTCAAAGCAAATTCCTGGACTTGTGCTGTAAAAATAACAGAAGTTGTTTTGGTTTTTTGAACCACTTCAAGCTGGTAAATAGGAAGTCGGTCCAAAAATCAGTTATGTTAAAGCCTGAATGTTTTGACGTGTCATACTTGCAATAAATAAGGTTAACATTCAAGCACCATGAAGATCAATTATACAGCTGCACTGAATTTCAAGGTAATCTATAAGAAGTTTTGTTAGTATCTAAACATAAATTGGCAGGACCAGACAATACCACCTACCCAAAAAGTGAGATTTTCTAGTAGGCAATTTGTTTTATAACCGTATTTATAAGCTTCAGCAGTCTACCAATAGAACAGAATTAATTTTAAGGCAGGTTCATGAATCCTGAACATACATAAAGTATATGGCACTATGTATTTTTATTTCCAACTTGTTATAATACTGGATTTGTGGGTCTCTACTAAGCAAGTCTTCCCTCTAAATTATTACTGACTTAATTGTGAGTGTGATGGTGCCAAAAGCTCACTCTGTACTTGGAGGTGTCACCTCTGACTGCAACTCACAAACCAAGCCCTGATCATCCAGAAAAACATTTGATGGGGCTTTAAACATATGTAGGCAGACCTAAACAGGCTTCCCCTCCTCTGGGAAATGAAATGTTTGAAAGGAAGAAATTTAGGATGGTGGTAGGGGAGGTCTTGCACCTTAAAAATATGTCCCATAGCAAGTAATTAAGTTTTTATTAATGTTTCTTTCATTCACATGGTAGAGGGATGGAAAGAAGAACTGCTGAGTAGAATCCACGTTTGTTCAGTTAGTTTCAAGAGATAAAAGAAGTTAGGAGAGGAAGTCTTGCAAAGGCAGTGAGAGCATCACATGCTTCTTCATGCAAGTATTTTATTTTTTAAAATCCCAACCATATGTCCACATGACATATAATGGAAACATTCAATTTTATACTGCTTTACCAGGAAAACAGCAACCCCAGTTTGCAGGTTCTGTGGACAAATGGCCAAAAATGAAGAGTCAGAGGAAATAAGCAATTGATATCTTTGGAATCCTCCATGGAGATCAAAGAACTTTTTTGGTATGGACGCCCAGGAGGGCCGAAGGTCAGAGCCTTGCCTGCAGGACATGAACGCAGAAGCCTCCAACTTCTGCTCACGCACCACGGCAAGGGATAAAATAACAAACCCATCAAAGTCTACAAACATGTTCAAATGCCTTCTAGACATTATAACAGTACGTGTGGGTGAGAATATGCGCCTACGTGTATGCTTCCCCTTTTAAAAGCAAAAATCCATCTGAACCCAGACCCTTGGGAAAGTTTAGGTTCACAGGAAATCTTCTGCACGAATCTCTCTGCTGCAAGTAAAACAAACAACAAAACTTGGGCCTCAGCTTATTGGATCTAGAAACATCCTCTCTGATACACGTGCAGCTACAGATACTGCATTAAGAATCCTGTCACAGTACAGCAAACATTTTCACATGTCGTATCTAAATGCCATTTGTTCAAGTGCTTTCCTCTGCATTTCCTTGCTGCGCAGGATAGATTGTCATAGTATGAGCGCAGTGGCAAGCTTTTTCCTGCATACTCAAAGACAACTCTTCCCTGATTTTATAATGAGCGAACAATCTTGAGCTCACCACACCACATGCCCTTGTGTGAGATTATGTTACTGAGTGAAGCAGATGGGAAAGCAGTGTTGATTTTCAAAGACTGGAAATTACCTGGAAACCAGATAACGCAACCTCCACGAGTAAATGGTCTCCACAGGATTCCAGGATACAGGGCATACCTGGCAACACAGACGGAGCGGATCTGCTCTGCTCGAACCCACACACCTTAACCAGCAAGAGATCTCCAAGCCAAGGCAGGCGGGAATACAAATTTTGCAAGATCAGGCTATGTCCTATCGCACCTCTTCATCAGGAAATGAATGAAAACATGTGTAACTACAGGACAATAGCAATGCTCAATTGCATAAGGTTCATAAGGTTTCTGGTATTTCGGCTGCTAATACCCCTTGTAAGTAACCAATTCTCATTTTCACTAGATTTCCCACCTGCTGGCAACAGAAGAGAGCATTTTATTAAATGCTGAAAATGCTGAAAACTTTTATTACTTTTAATAGCCAGTAGTTTTTAAAGAGCATCTAATAAGGTGGACTTATTCTCTGTTTTAAAGGATAGGAAATAACTACAGGAGCATCAGTAAAAAGTAATGTGAACTATGTAAATATTGTCTTTTGGTTGTGCTTGCATCTCAAAATGCGTATGAAAGCAAGACCACCGAGTGGCATAGGGAGTAGGGTCAGCACTGCCTTCATCCACGAAGAGATTTAAGCAAAGCAAAACCGAGCATTACTTCTGTGACAAAGGTACACACACACCACGGCAAAGCTAAGCGAATGAACGAGCAGCTTAAAAACTTGTAGCCGAACTTGCTACCCCTGAGCTGCCAACTCTGTCATCAAACCTCAAAATTCAGGCACATAAGCACAACCTAAACAAACTACCCTTTTTGTAAGCAGGTACAGTAAACACAAAATGTAAATGTTCCCAGCGATGTTTGGTCTAACAGCTAATACATCCACCGGCATGACAAACCTCTGCTGGAGAATAAAAACGCCCCCCTGCTTCTGTAAATCTCAGGGATCATACCAACATGAAGTTTGCTAGTTATAAAGTCACACCGGCTTGGCATGCTTGCAGGTCTATGAGTACAATATTATACTGCATTTTAACACCATTCCTGTTAACAGTATGGCTTACTATATACAAAACCATAAGGGTTTTAATCCTCTTTCAAACTATGAAACACCAGCGAAACAGGGATTATTCTTCTGGAGCTCACGGATTCCTTTCAAATTTTTAATATATTTTAATTATACATATAATACATCTTTCTGCTTTTTTCAGGTCATTAAACCCCAGAGAAGAAAAATTTTCCAACACAACTCTGTTCCAGTTACTAATTAAAACAATTTTATACATTTCTGTGACACGCTGCTAAATATGATTTATGATGGTGGCAAAGAGCAGGAGGTCAATGCCAAAGTTAACAGTTGGGCTTATTACAGTCACTTTTAAGATTTACTCATGCCATCAAATAGCCACTATGCACCAATAAAGACTAAAAATCCACAAACCAGTTTGCTATATTTTCCGTGTTAAATGCAGGGGAAGAAAAAATAAGCTGGATTCCTGCAGGAGGTCAACATTTTCAAATTGGAGTGCCTGAAGTCCCCAGTTGCAAAGAAGAGCCAAGTACGCACAGATTTCCCTGAAACCACTTTGGCCCGCCAGTACTCCGCACGAGTAAGAGAAGACGCTTATCTCAAGTCCAAGAAAATGCTCACCCCAGTTTGCACAGTGGTATTTCTTATAAGGCAGAGAAGAAACACACGAAGTGGGGAATACTCAAAATCCTTTCATAAACAGAGCATCCCACATTTGCCATTTCGTCCCAGATACAGAAACACCGCGCTAGGTTCTGTTCTCCCGTAACAGAAAGAAATTCTGTCAGAGAATGAAGACAGAGAATTCTGTTGGAGAAATGAAGTGTCCTATATAAAATCAGGAAAACATCCAAAGGCAAAAGAGAACGGAAAAAAAGCAGAAATACCTGTTCAACTGAATCAACAGGTAAAATCTCATTTGCTTTTAACAATCATTTGTGGGTTATAGTCTACCCTTCTGTTTATATACCTAGACGATCAGCTTAAAATAAAGGACACACACGGAATCAGACAGAGCTAATCTAAATAAATACGAACGGAAAAATACTTCCCTCTCCATGACAGGCAATTCAATAACCAGCCAGTTGATAAATGTCAGACAAATTACCTTTTACTTTATAAGAAAAGATAAACATTTATACAAGATCGATTCCAGTAACTGCCAGTCAAAGGGAGAAAGGTGAGAGCAAAGCGTGTAATGTGCTTTAAGAATGACTCAGCCGCTAAAGCCACAAGGGAAGATGAGCACAAGCCCACAGCAGGCTGAAGCTGGCTGTCCACATACATTTCAGCGTTACTTCTCCGAAGGCGCACGCGTGCGCGCGCTCCTCTGAGAGCCAGCGAGCCAGCTCTCCTTACCAACAAGCTCCTCTGAGCACGTCGTGTCCCCCCCATCGGCAATCCCCCCTCTTCCTTCAGGGGATCGCCAACACCTTCAGCAAAACGATGCCCACGGGGTCCGCCGAAGGACCTGCTTAGCCTTGAAGTTCTATCCTGCCAGCGTTCTGAGCGGGCTTTAATAACTGGTAGACAATTTACATGAATCCTGCCCGTTAAAGCTGGATCACTAATAAGGCTGATAGCTTTATCTACAGCGAGCAACAACTGTAAAACAAGTAGTAAACATGCAAGCAGCAATAGTAAAGTTCCATGGAGAGACGCTCTCTCCATACTCGAAGTCACCCTTCCACTATAAAACCCATGTTGGATTTCTCCCCGTTTCACTGGAAGAAAACCAAGCAAGCTGGAATTTCACAGGTGTGATCTTGTTCCAGGGAAGAATTTTTCTGAGGAGTTAGTGGCAAGTTGGATGCAAGACTGGGAAATAAAAAGAATCCAAAAACTGAGGTGAACTTACTCGAATATTTTCCTAACTTTTTTGGCACGGAGAAGCTTGGCCTAGAGACTCCAAATTTTAAAACACTGTTGATCTTGGCAGGAGGCTGTGCCAATTTTCAGGGAGTTGTGGCTGGAATTATTAAGTTAATAGAAGCAGTTTCCACCTACACTATGAACATAGTTGTTTTTATGTACCCACGTCCTTAAAGCAGCCCTTGCAACATCTCCCCTTACCACTTTAGAAGGCAACAGTAAAGAAACCATACAGAAAAGATGGGGCACGGGAGGGGAAGGCCTTGGTCTAAGGACGGGGAACGTAACGTGTCAGAATACGGCAAAGTCATTTTGGGGGGAGATTAAGAGCATCCAGAGATGAAAGGCTGAAAGGGAGCACCACTTCATACGCAATATGTGTACATGTGTCATAACCACTCACATATTTGTAAAGACAAAGCAAAACCCAGCAAAATTGTCTTTCATAGCACCAATACACAGCAAAATTCAGGCCAGTTTTTTACCATGTATTTCCATCTTTTAAAAGAGATTGGGGCAGGGGGACTGCTGTTTCACGTTTCGCTTTTTAAAGCAAATATTTTTTTCTTTTTAAACACTTTGCAAATGAGCGGAATAAATGAAGACACTACAGCCTGTAGCTGCTCACGACTGCCAAGATACTGAAAATTATCATGCCCACAGAAGAGCTGGGAGAACGAACAAGCCCTCCTACACTGAAGGCAGTCAGCAGGCTTAGTTTAAAAATCACTGATGGAAGGAGATTCGAGCTAAGCTGTCCGACTTTGCGCAGACACGGATCAGGGAGCATGCCTCCATTCCTGTTGTTTCTAGCTGATCTATGTAGAGGGCTGCTTTTAGCTGTGGCAGAACCATCTTAAACTCTCCCACAGTTAACTCCAGAGGAGGGCATCTGGCCAGGCTTTACCATTTTTGTTCCCTTTGCAATCCATCTCAGGAAAAAAATGTACTGTATAATTAACAGAGACACCTTCACAAGCACGCTTCCCCTCTGCACCCCCTTCCCTGGAATAATTTTAAATAAAAGAAAAAAGGCAAACCAAAGAAAGATGACCCCGAAAAATATTTTCTCAACAGGCTTTGCTGAGACAAGGCACAAGAAGAACTCAACTGCTCTTTCCAATGCTTCTAACTCCTAAAACACACCAGAAAAATACAATTAGAGGCGCAAACCACAGCCACCATTGAAAGGCAGCCCATCATCTTGGCTGGAAGGCTGCAGCTTGCCAAAGGCATTCGAACAGCAAACAATACTGCTGAGTTCCTAACAGGAATTCCTGGCAGCTGATGCCTCGGCAGGCGGAAGTGATTCTGGTTCAAATACTTCCTTTACCACTGATAACGTGCTCCTACCACTTGCAGTGCCAAGGCTTAACAGATAAGGAGAGGATCTTCCATGCACCGTAATCCAATCCTGTTCCGACAAGGGTTTATTTTTAGAAGGCAGCCACATAACGCAAATAGAGGGAGACAGAGACCATGCTGTCTGAAGGGGTGAATCTGTCAAGTGCAAGATTGCTGAAGCGATAGGAATGGGCATTACAGCGCTGTCTCTCCTTTAGCAATGGGTTTTTCAGGGAGCAAAGAATATTATCTGGGAAGTGCAGAGCTGATCAGCTCTCCATATTCCATTACTAAAACCTACTCAACTAAAGATAATTTCTTAGTCCTTTCAAGTGAAGAACAAAGTCTTTATTTCTGGCAGGAAGTAAAGATATTTACGGAATATCTAATCACTATTTCTCCCATTTATATTAATGGCACACTGCACTAAGTAAAGTAAAATCACATTTACACCATGTTAGGGGGGGAATCATTCTACTTTTGTATAACTTAGTGATACAGAGGTTTTGTTGAAATAGTTCAATTCCTATGTATTAACAAGCCCTAAAGCTCAAAAGGCAGTGAGACTATGTGACACAACTGCTGTACTGTGATACTCAAATTACGTGTGAATGAGTTACCTTGAGCAGCTCTACAGCTGAAAAACAAAACCTGGAACACGCAATCAAATTAGCCTGGGCTGAGCACCATGCTCATGCATTGAACTTCAACTCAAAAAAGCGTCTGGAAGCTGCTGCGCTGTTTACTGTGTACAGATTAACTCTTTCCGTGTTAGTTCAGCTACCTGCAGTACACTGCACGGTGCTGGAACAACCCAAGCCCCTAAGAAGGAGGCTTTTCCAACTAGCAGACCCTGAAATCATGCTTACATTTAATAGGCTGCCTTAGAAACCGACTGTGAACCTATTATTTCAAGTTACATTGGGATGATTTAGACACTTCTGAAGTTAAACGCGCGGTGAGCCCTTCTGCTTTAACGTAAGACCTGGAGGAGATGCTGAGGACTTCCAACTCCATCCTTCAGTGCCTAACTGAACACTAAGATGCCCTGTACGGCAATGTGTGTGCAAGCAATGTTTGCTCTGTATATTAACGAATTGAGTTTTGACGTTCTAGAGGGAGGAGAGGCATCACAGGCAGCCAAGAACTGTGGAAAGGCAGCAGAGCTTAAGAGAGAAGGAAGTCAGCAGAACCGACCTAACCGGTGCCAAGTAATCACAATCCAGCCATGGCCTAATAACCTCTCGTTTGGGAGACACAGACCATAGCAAGGCTGAACCACAGTTCTGCTCCTGCTAACGAGACTCCTAAACATTTATCCAATGTTAGACTAAAATAAATCTATTATGCAGAACTTGGCTTTTCATGGTGAAATTAAAAATCAATGATACAGCCTTAAAAAATAAATGCGGTCATAAATGTAAGGTATTTCAGCAAAATACCAGTGAATTTCTGGCACCGATGCAATCTGTAAAGCCCATTCTATAACTACAGCTTTGACATCAACTACCTTTGTCTGATAAATCAGCAATTTCCTGCTGATGCAATGTGTGTCTTGCTGGCCAGACGCAGATAAGGTTAAAATACGTTGCTGTTGAAAGCAGTATAGCAGAACATTTCTGAGAGAAAAGCATCCCAAAATGCACCTAGTTACGTTAGCATGGTGCTAGGATAAGAAGAGAACAAATCCTTTTTTATACATCTCAGAAAGTTAATTTAAAACGATCTCATGAGGTGAAATGCCAAGATATTAATACTGATTGCACCATGAGACCGTATTATAAGTGACAAAAACGTTACAAAACAATCTGAAATTTGGCCAGGCTGTTAATAGACAGCATTACACAATTTCTGACACAGCCAGATAATACTGCATTTCTACTATGCAAATTTTTAACAGTGAATAGATTTTGAAAGGAGTTTACACCCACTACTCCTCAGATGCAACTTGGTAATTCGCTATTAGGTGCCAAGCTGTCATTTACAAGTCACTTCAGCCTACTGCTATTCTCTAATCTACCTTGTTATCACAAAGGAGCCACCAATGAATGCCACTCGATTAAAATGCATGAGCCCTACGTGAACCTATTTTTAAGTCTGCAAACTAATACTGCTGTTATATTAATAGCTTTCATTTATTTTACCATTAATACTGGTCTTCTATTAAGGAAATACTGCCCTACCCTTTTGTATTTCAGGAGCAAAGCTCTGTTCTTAAGGTATTTCTATCCACATAAAAAAGTCATTACACCACGGGGATCTAACATAAATCTTGCTTAGAAAAAGGAAGGGACAAGGGGCACGGAACTGGTACTTAGGGCCTGATTCACCTTATTTAAGCACGTTTTGCTTCAGGTACACAAATATATAAGCGTGTACGTTTTGCCATAGGTAGCAGCGGTAGAAACAGAGAATTGACCCCACCAGCACACACACAACCACACTTTTATGGCAGTGCCTCCCATGCCTCCGTCGTCCACCGTTCTCCTCCCGGCTTCACAACACAGACACTGTGAGAGAAAACAGCTCAGGGGCTGGACACGGCTGAACAGCCAATACTACTTTTTCTTCCTGGGCTATCCTTCCCTGGTTGTTGTTTTCCAGCCAGACCACTCCTCTGGTTACAGGGGTTGGTGTTCTGCTGGTGCCAGAGGGCACAACACAGAGGACAACTCAGCAGGAGCATGGAAAGCTTACGTAGGTGCAGGAACGGCACCACAAAAACGAGTGCTGGACCAGCTCCTGCTTGTGGAAGCTTCCCACCAGAACATGCTTCAGGTTTGTCGGCAGAACAACATGAAGAAAATCTGTAAAGAATGTACTGTCTGATTGTGCTTCTCCCTCTTACAAACACAAAAATCTCAGTGTATCAACCCTACAAGTACACCCTGCCATCCTTAAAACATTCCACGAACTGCTTAAACCTGCAAAAGAATTAAATTGTCTTCAAAATGCTTTAAAAACTAGTGCTATGCAAAGGTTGTAATCTCTAGCTTGCAATTTGTGCTGAATATCTCTGAACGATGGAAAGGAAAACTCAGAGGACCGCACGATGCAAAAATCATTTCTGTATGTACAGAAACCTGCTCAACACCTACTCCAACATAAACCCCCCCTCTGAAATGACTGAAAAATTACTGGTGTCAACTCAGAAAATCACCAGGAGACAAAAATTAGCGACGTAGATTAGTCACACTATTCCTATACACAGAAACTGAAAATAAAGAAACACAGATTTACTTCAGAAGACTGAGGACTGCTCCTCTCTGCATCAGCAGCCCATCTTCCAGAGCCCACGCTGAGAACTGAGCTTTTTGCATTGGTGTCCTCTGGTACCCACTATTTTGTCTAACTTGCTCTGCCTTTGTGTGTGTGTGTCTGCCAAAACACATACATCCCATGCTCGGTCGAATGGACCTACTTAGAGCCACTAAGTGCAAATAATAGTAGATACGATCCCTGAATGGGACCCAAACTCCTTCTCAGTTGGAATTTTACAGAGACAGAAAAAAACGGATGCATAATTCTGCTTGCAAAACTGTCAAGTACAAAAACATGAAAGGCTGTAAATAATTCACTCTGTATTACAGGAAATGTTTTACAAATGAAAAGGTTGTAACCTCTTTTTGGCTACAAGGCTGGCAGATGCTGGAGGCATTCCCGCTTCTCTAAGTGCAGAACAAGATGTGCCCTGTTTATGAGAAACTAGCAGGGATGCTTGGTTCTCAGCCCTCCCTGGTGCTGCTCAATGAAAAATGCTTCTGCCTATATTTCTGATGGATGGATCACAAAGGAGTGAAGCCTGCACACTTCTAGAAAGGCAACTCGGGCTGACTAGCAATTTCTTGTATTCTGATGACACAGCTGCTGCAATGCACAATGCAGAGCTAAGATAACATGAAGAAAAGGGATAAATTTGAATTATTTATATTTACATAAATATGTTCACTCAATTGTTTAAAGATACACACACACAAGCTAAAAATATGCATGCAGTTATTACAGATGACTCAATAACGAATGTTTGATGCAGTCTTAAAACACTGACATCAGTCCAATCCAGTGGAAATAAAACCACCTCCAGCCTCAAAGGGGTGGCCCCATGGCTGAGGACAGATTCTGGCCCAGCACACGGAAGCAATTCCAAATAAAGAAACCCTGTTGCTTTAACTTCTTATCACTAAACATTTCGCAACAAACTAAACAAACCTCAGTGGAGGTCCCTCTACCGCCTCCCCCACCAGGTTAGTAGGCAGCCAAACACAATGATGTTTTGTACGTAAAAGAAATCTGAAACTCACCTGTATGTTGCCAAAGTCCACGTTTTCGTAATGGAAATGTGCACATTCGGCCATCTTCGGGAAATGACCCTTTGTAAAGGATAACCTGAAGCACATCAAAAGCGCACCGTAAGATAGATGCAGATCACTGAAACAACGCTCAGCACCAAGCACTGTTAGAAAATGCAGTTACTGATAGAAAATAATGACGACTTTCTCATCCTAAAGCCAAGGGAACAGAGGGGTTTGCTGATGTGATGCACCAAAACAGTGGAGAAAGGAATTGAATGAGAAAGGAAAACTAAATTGCAAAGTGGCTTTTATCATTGCATCCTTAAAGAACTGTGTGGCACTTCATCAACACCAACGCCCACATCTTTAAGAAATGGTGCAGGGACAAGCCGCTCTACCTTTACAAATGCATTTTTGCAGTGCAGATAAACAGCCTTACACGAGACACATAGGAAAGCAAAACTTTACCTGTGAAAGGCATCACAGCCCATCAGTCCCGGGTTGATGTATCTGAGGGTGCAGAACAAACGCTATTTATCTCTTGCCTTTTTAAAATTCAAAAGTGAGGCATAATTATTCCCAAGTGTCTCCAGTTACAATGATGGCTGACGGGGAGATCCTCTGGCTCTGCAACATGCTCTTGCTTCTGCTGAAGCTATTATAGACTCCTATAGATATTTCTGGTGGTGAGCCAATGAGATTGTCATTATCTAGCTCTCTCTTCCCACGGGAATATAAGTGGGAAGTGAGATGCAGCATCTGGCTGCTCAGCACTAGAACAAAGAGCCATTTCCCTTACAGCATCAGAGCACTACAGAAGGTGATCTGAATGCACAGATCAATCAATATCGGGGAGCTCTGGTCCTCGAGTCAGCATTCTTAGCAAAGACAAGTCAAGTAATATTGATTGCTTCTGATCCCCCTTGCAGGTTAGAGGTTTGAAACCTTAGCTGCAAGCATAGTAAGTTGGTTTACATTCTCTAGGAGAGAATGAGAGGAAGATAGTGTAAGCCCACAGAAAAAAAAATCTGGGAGATCAGAGAAGAGAAAATACCCCTAAAAAAGGAAAAACTGTGCAAGACCCCTTCAAATGAAGAAGTACAGGGCAGGATACAAAAAAAAGGAAAAGAGAAAAAAAATCAAGTAACAAATATATCTAAGCCACCCACTTGTCCTGGCTTAGCTTCCCAGAGCATAGCGAGACAGGGAAAAGGATCTCATTTATACATTGCCTGGGCTTCTTTTCGGGTTTTTTTATACATATGTTATTATTTTTTTTTTAATTAATTAGTTTCAGGAAGAAATCACAAAAATTTAAAAATACAGTAACAGTGAGGTTCAAAACTCCAATAAGCTTTGCTTTTATGGCCAGAAACAGGTGAGAGCGCCAACAAAACTCCTCACGTCCCCAGTTTTAGACTACATTAGCTATGATTTACTTTGTTTCGTATGGATTTCAGTCCCTTGGATGAAGATACTATCAAAAATTGTTGCCAAATGCCCTAGTTGTACTGCAGCACAATAGCTAAAACCCAGATTATCAAAACCAGAAGCCCAGCAAAGACAGGAAAATCAAAGAACACCGCTCTTACTTTTTCACATTCTTCACTTTCATACTTGCTGTGCTGCCACAGGTCCGGAGCGGCAGCTCCCCTGGAATGTCAGGGATATCTGCACCTCTTGCCTGCAAAAAAGAAGAAAGAAAAAGCAAGGAACTTAAAATCTGACTGCATGCTACAGATTACCGCCTCTAAGCAGCAGCCCACATATTTTTACATACACGTACAAACACAGCTGAAATCTCCTATGTGCTAGAAACTGTGCTTCAGCCTTTTTAACAAGGAAAACTGAACCTCAGGATTACGATCTAGTATGCGATTATCTCTTCCTGTATCACGTTGCAGAGCCTTGCTAATTCTTAGTAATAACTGTGAGAGCCAGTATTTTATTCATTACTACTTCTGGTTTCTAAAGAGGAGATTTTCAGAGGTAGGAGTCTAACACACATTCCTAAACTCCATACTTAGACTCCTCATTAAGTACCTGATTTTCCAAACATCTGTGCACTTCGATTCAGGCAGAGGCACCAGAAGAAGCTGGAGAGCTCCAACAGTGGAAAATCAAATTAATGACAGAGCTGCTTATACGTGGGAGGGGAGCTTTTAAAAAGGATGTTTGAAGCTATTGGTATAAGTGCATGAACATATTAAAATTCCTTAATCACTAAAATTCATTTACTTTAGTGAGGCCAGAACTCCAAATTCCCTCTTTCATTTGTTCTGTCGTGCTTTCCCATCCTCTCCCTCCTCCAGCTGCTTTTTCGTAAGCCAGGAGCTCGGCTAGGGTAACAGTCACCGTCACCGGGGACTCTGCAACGCTCAGTATCACGCGTTTCTCTCGCTGTGCTGTACCAAGCCCTAAGCTCGAGAGGAATGAGGGGTTTTAGGTGAGGCTTTTACGAAGGGAGCAGTGGTCAAACAGGAAGATCAGCACAGACTTCACAGAGCAGAAGGAGAAAAACATGGTCCCTGACGTTGGCCAGAGATAGCTCATTAGTGATGTGGGTGAGACCAGTAAATGAGCTTTTTTCTGCGTCATACAGTGCACTACAAAACACGAATAATGTCCAAAATACTGAATGCTCAAGCAAGAAGAAGAGAGGCACTTCAGTATTCCTTCTCTTACAGGCCTGGAACAAAAAAAGAATTACATCAAATCCACTTTCTAATGACAGGAGTAGACAGATGACTTCCTTGATCCAGAGCGCTACCAATGCTTCTAAGCTGGTCCACCAAAAGTTCTCTCAACAGCGACGGTCCGTCCAAAAGCTGTTACATATAACAGAATACAGTTGTAGGCTGCAGTGTAAAATACGGAAACAACTTGGTCCTCGCCCCCAAAACTCTGCAGTCAGACAATTCCAATTCAAGCTGGCAGCCCACATATGGGACGAACAATGGGGGAATCTTTCTTATCCCCCTCCCTAAAGCTCTCATTTTAGCTTGACAGGGGCCAAATTTACATGTGCTTCAGCACATCACATAGAGCTGCAGTAAATACGTCAAAACCATTCACCATGCCTATATTCATTAACTACCAGCAACAGAGCTAGAGGGAGTGATTCATCTCATTCAACTCCAGACACGCGCGAGGTGCGCAGCTACGACTGTGTTATCTACCCGAGGCTACTTTTATAGTCACCAGAGATAAGCAGGCACTTCGGGTCCATTTCACCTATTTCAGACAACCACGTTGCAGGAGTATCTATTATCTCCCTTGATACAGGGAACCCAGGAAGACCCCGGCTCAGATGCAGACGTACATCGTAGGCAGGTGCATTCATCCAACCAACATCACTGCGGCTTATGAAGGACTTGAGTAGAGCACGTTCTCTGCACCCAGACAAATTCCTGTTATTTCCAGCACTGCCCTTGGAAAAGGGATGCTGCAGCTATTATAAGGGAGCTCCCCGCTTTCAACATTACTGAATAAATTTGTAGCCAGGACGCTCACTCTCCCAGTTGCGCCTTTGACAGCCCTGAACAGAAGCAATGCCTTTAACTCCGTTGTCCCACAGCTGTACAGAACATGCACACCCACTCACTGAAGAAAAACAAGGACAATATTTATACCCTTAAATAAACCTATCCTTGGCTGACTGACTGTTCCTAAGCACACAATTACTTCAGTATGTAATAGGACACTCGAGAGTCTCATTGTTAACTTCAACGTTAAGAGGATCACCAATTTAATAAACCTTACAGGTCTTTTACATAAGAAAATAACTAATTACAGTAATAAATGTGCCATTCCTATAAGCTGCTTTTAGGCAAAGCTGGATGTGCTTGCCTTAATTTTCTAAGGAACAGAATTTCTGTGGGAAGAAAAATAATTTTTCTTCTCCATCAGCAGTAGAAGCTGGTGGGATATAAAAATGGATAAACAAAATCTGACAGAAAAACATGGGCTTCAAGCCAGTTTGCAGCAGTGGGTAGAGACTACCCTGGATCTGACTCAAAGCAGCGTAGGCAAAACTCACACCTCCAGGAGACTTAAATGCCAGCATCTCTCTTTGAAAAAGTTGTATTATCCTCTTCTTCCCAGTTGAGTTATGTCCAAATCGTGCTGGAAGGAGATATCTGCCTCTCCCATTTCCAACAGCATGTATCCGTTTAAACGGACTACAATGAGATGCAATACAGTAATTAACTTGGGTCGCTTTTCCAATTAGACCCGAGCTCTTTGGACTCTGCTGCAGAACAGCAATCTCTCATAACTCTCACAGCTGAGGAAAAAGGGCAGAATGGTGATCTTGTGCAAGCTAAAATCTAACACCAGAAAAAACTTGGTAAATAGATAGATTAGCAAAAAAAGAAACTTACTGCAATTTTAGAAACCATATTATTCCAAAATAAAGCACCACTAGTTTCCATTTAAACCAAAGACACATGGCAACATAAGAGCACACTTTATTCACCACTAGTTTGTACCTGTTTTGATCCAAAACCTGGCATGCAAAATGTCACCCTAGATTACCCTCCTCTCAAAATACAAACAAAACACTCCAAATGAGATTTGCCATCTTTTGTGCTTTGTGTCACAGTAATTTAATTTTAAAAATCATTTTGAAACAGTTGAATTATTTACATCTGAAAATTAGCTACCTAGCGTCGTCAGTTGCTTCTCACTTCCCTATTTTTCTACGCATCGCTGTTCTGTGGAAACCTAGTAATTGCATAGCAAATCTATTTATGCAAATTATTTAGTCCAATTTTCACAGCTTAATGTCACTGCTGTATCAATCTGCTTTGGTCCGAAACTTGGTAAACAAATTAGGACTCGACCTCGAATGCAGTCTGTTGACACTGGAAGAGGCTGCCCAGGGAGGTGGTGGAGTCACCATCCCTGGAGGTGTTCAAGGAACGTGTGGACGAGGCACTGCGGGACATGGTTTAGTGGGCACGGTGGGGTTGGGTTGGTGGTTGGACTTGATGATCTTACAGGTCTTTTCCAACCTTAGTGATTCTGTGACTTTACCGGGATCCTCAGTCCCCTTACATTTCAGTGTGGAAGGCTTTTGAGCAACACCACTTCACCAGTCTCCCCTGAACTAAGATATTCTCCTACCAAAAGCCCGCTAAAGGCTACACTTAAATTAGTAGCAGTTGGGACAGTATTTGAGAACTTCACTATTTTATAACAGACACATCGAATGCGAGGCAGGTAGATCCCACTAAAATGTTTGCTCTCAGCAATTTTGGGAGATCACCTGTCTGCCTATCCCACCCCTGGATGGACGGTCATTCCGTTTTTAAATCGTCACAGCCGTTTGCTCGGCAGGTATCAGGAGGACCCCTGAAGCACCTACATCACTTTATTTGCAATTTTCAAGTGTTGCTGCTAAACTCCTTGGGAATCTGAGAGCTCTCACAAATCAGGGTGTGTAGCTTTAAGCATGCAAGTTTGAAATTTTTGGTCTTTATACTTAGAGACATGATTTGGAAAAATTCAGCTTTGTGCTCTCTAGCACACAAAACCTTAGTCATAAATAATTCATACCTAACAACCCCACTGCATAATATGAAAGGATTTTCTTCTAAAAAGTCTCACTGCATTTGTCAGAAAACATGTCAACCTGTCTCCCTCACATCCAGAAACGTAACACAATTTGAAAATACACGTAAAATCGAAGAAAACAGTCCAGTGTACACGATGTGATAAAGTTTCTACCTTGGTATCCTCAACAGGGGAGAATATTGAACCTCTGAAAAACCCACGGTCATCCTCCTACTGCCACAGACTTACACCGAGATGCACAAGAAGAGAAGAAAGAGTGGAACCCCACCAAGCTCCACGAATCCCGTACCTGGTGAACTGGTTTTCCACAATACTACTATAAAGCTCCTGAGGAGGTACCACATACAGGAACGGATACAACACAAGACTTGACAGGTCAGCATGTACCAAGGCTAGTCAATTCAAGCGGGATTTCTGAAGGTGGAAATTTACTCTTACCCAAGGTTAACACAAAGCAAGGTTAACTATTAGACAGGCAGTAACATTTATGCATCTCCCTACCGTCAGTCTCTCATCAAAACCAGTTTGGAGGGACCAGATTGCTCTGGATTCTTTCAGCTCATGGCCTTGTTTCCAAAAATGGCAGAGCTGATTCAAAATGCTAGCTGGTTTCCATGACAGTCTTTCCTTTACATCGACTTCACTTCCCCTTGATTTTCTTGGAGGGGAAAAAAAAAAGGGGGGGGGGGGGGAACCCACCACCCAGGGCTTTCCAAAAAACCAACGCTTTATGAGAGTTTTACTTCTTCACTAAAGAGCAGCAGGAAACAGAAATGTTGTTTCAGTAAAAGTCATTACTCTGTGGTAACGGTTTACTTAACTTGAGCGAGGGGATGAACTGAAGCGGCCAATCTACACAGTTCAGTATCTGATGTGGGTGTTTATGCACAAGGACATCAACAGCTATTCCAAATCTTGGGTACCGACTAGCTACACGAAGCTGGCTCGGCATCAACTTCTTTGCAGAGCTTACTTTGCCACATTAAAAAGAAACTGTCCTACAAAAATGCCCTGATCACCACGAAGTAAAAGATGACAGCTCCATTAGCACCGTCCGGCTTTCACCAGTTACTGCTCAAGAGTCAGCCTGAAGCACAATGAAAGAATAAACACAGTTCAACTCAGCTTCATACTCCACAGCCACTAACGTACTCCAGGGAGAGAAAGCTCTCTCTACTCTTACTTTATATGTTCTAACAACTCTCCTGGTTCTCCACAATAAATAAATCAACAAAGCAAAGGAAAAATGCTTTCGCTAAATGGAAAGTCACCATGTCCGACCTACGACAAATAACGGCAAATGAAAGGTCTCAATTCTGCAGCGTTTATCTGCCCAAGTGCTATCCCTAAAAGGATTAAAATGTACCTAAGCACAGGAAGGCTTTAACTGGGTCACTTTTCTGAATCAAGAAATGTATGGTAATTGATGAAGATACAAGATTCATCCAAAGATGTCAGAGGTACAGTGGCCATATGATGGAAACGCAAGTTTTTTGCCAAGTTCTTCATATTACCACTTCCCTTTGATTCATTTAGTGGATGCAAATGAGTTTCCAAAGTACTTTTATATAGGATGTTTGTGTCACTTTAACACATTTCAGCTACATTTTTCAGAGCTATTTGCACACATTTAAAATGAAAAAGCAATTGCATCTGGTTTACGTACCCAGGTCCGACAATCTCAGCTTAAACAAAAATATCCGCTCACTATACTACAGCAGCTTTACCGCAGGAGTAAAAAACAAATACTCCCCCTCCAACTCTGCATCTCCCAGTTGACCATTTTAAGAATTAATATCCGTGCTATTCACGGTCCGATCAGCAGAGCGCAGCACTGGCACATTTAATAACCACCGAGAGTGTATGCAAAGCTGCAAACCAAGGACAAGCTCCTGTTCTCATACCCAAGAGGCCTGTGTACCCATCTTTATTTGCAGAAGCTGGTGACGCAGCCTCACTCAGAAAGGAGCAAGGCATCAAATAAATCTTACCTTTGAGAGTGCAAGGCTCTAGCATACTCTGATTACAGCAATCCAAGCCACCGTGTGCAAAGAAACAGCTTTGAGATCCACCAGAAAGGCACAAAGATATTTTTCAGAAGGAGGAACAGTTGAACCTTTCAAATTTTATAAAAGTTTTTTTTTTTTTTTTTAAGTCATCACTTAGCTCCTTACCTAGTGCAAATTGCTTGATCCCTGTTGCAAAGGTAAAAGAAACAGCTTTTCTGACGTGCCAAAGGATAGCTGAAGGACTGGCTTATGTGCAGGCATAGCTCAAGGCCAGAACGGCTGGAGTAATTAGAGGTAGCACTGACTTTTTAATTTAGCTCTCAGTTTGGGGATTGTGGAATGTGGGGAAACAGTTACCCAGCCAGAGATGCCTTTAAAAGCTCGCGGTAAATGAGAAATGTGATAGAGGAAAGCCAGTGAAAAAATGACAAGTGCTTCCAGCAGGGAAACTCTGAGTACTGCCTATGCACATTCTTAATCCCACGTCTAAGAAATCTGCATTCAATAAAGACGACACTTTAATGTGAATCATTTTTTGAGTTTAGGACTTTAATTCCATTTTCCACATTCCCTGTCAATGCTGAATTGTTCTAGCCAGTCCTTATTGCATGGCATGGTTAACAGTGAATTCTTCTCTTTCAAAAGACCACACAGGATGTGTTTTTTCTACTCGCAGCTTTTCCCCTCCAAAGGGGGAAAAAATGAGAAAAAGAAAAAAAAAAACTTCTAAGCACTGCCATGAGCTGGCAAATTAAGGGAAACCTCTCATTCCTGAGACTTAGCATTATAGAGGAGTTAGTCCAGGGCATCCATTTACCATAGTTTAAAGGATCAGCCTGGAATGAACAAAGAACAAATTCTTTACTATTCATCTACTGTGTTTTCCAGTAAAGATCGCTAGCTCACAGATACGTGGGTAAAACCATCTCCACATGTAAAACAGCTAATTTGGTAAGTGGAAGGCGAGCCACAGAGCAAGCAGCTTGGCAGCTGTACAACAATACTGCCAAAGCAGGTTTGTAACTGTGACCAAAATTCACCTCTAAAGCAGACTGATTTTATGTCATGACAAGATTTCCTAAGTGAGGCTTAAAGAGATGCACGGACTTGCACTGATTCTCTGCAGATGACTCAAATGCACCCCGAGGATGGCGGTGATGTCCAGCAAAACAGTCCCACGCTTGTATTTTCTTTCACAGCTATCATTTGTTTTAAAGACAAAAATGGATGCATCAAGGAAAAATGAATGGTCTGAGGACAACATTAGCATGATAACTACCTGGCAGCTTTACATTTGGATTTGACATTGCTACAGTGAAGCAGCAGTGAGATCGCCTTATTACCATTCACAAAGATCTCAGCCCAGGGAGCTGCAGCGGTACAGTACATAGCCTCACATAATAGCATACTGGCTGAGGAATGTACTTTCTTTAAAAACAAAAAATCTCACATACAATATGCGTGGGAAAGAGACCCAGCGTTAGAGCTCTTCTTCTGTACAGCCTACAAAATAAATTTTAGAAAAAAGCCACAGAAAAGAGAACATCCAATGAGTGCAACACTTCTATTCCAGTTCCTTGTTGGCTAAAAAAAAAAAAAAAGACCCCCAAAATCCCAGACCCTGTTTGATGCACAATTTCTACAGTCTATGGTTTCACAGAGGGAGGAGGGAGTCCTAATCATGGCTTAGTTATAAAAGGACAAGTGGAGCTTTGGGTTGTTATGGTAGAAAGCAATTTCTCATCACACAAAAAACTACAGAGATGAATTCAGCCTGAAACTGGCAAATACCACTCTGGTAAGTCCCCTGGCCATAGTCAGTGATTATGCAAATAACAATGTTATGTTACATTATGTTATAGGTGTAAATCGGCTTAGAAACTGAAGAATTTTCCCAATGCAGCAGAAGAAAGACTGGGAAGGTGGAAAAAAGAGCAGCTTGGCATTTAACACAAACATCTGAGGCAGTAGAGTTAACGTGAACTAACATTTATGCATGTAAAGCCAGCCTGGACTCAGCTTTTTGTTTATAAAGAGAGCTGGTTCCAATGGCATAAAATACATAACTGGTATTTGATACGCTAATTTTCCAAACCCTTATAATAACACAGTAACGTGAAGAATGTGTCTACTTGTAACATGCAATTTATACCATAAGCTTTCCATAAACTTCTGAACAACAGAACAAAAGAGTCAGTTCATTAACTTTGTTCAAGAGTTATCCGGGAAAGCCTGGCCTGTGATCACACACCCTGTTCTGGCCGAGCCACGGAAGCGGCCTCCAGCCGCTGGTCACGATAACTGGGCAGGATTCCTTAAATCTGCCTTCCTGACCAACTGCTCAAACCCCCTGCTCAGCCTCAAGGAGCCAGTTCTCTGAGCCAGGTTAGGGAAGATGACACAGGCGTTGACACTGGGAAATCTGAGGGGACAGTGCTCTCTGCAAGGACCTGGTCACTCGGGTGAGGTCAGAACAGGACACCTGACGTATGCTGCAAGAGCTGCAGAAAGGTCTTTCCATGCTAGTGGTCAGCAAAATCGGGAAGGTTAATGATAGCCTCTTCCTCACCTCACCAAGGACACGAACTCTGCAGAAACCGATGGTGAGAATCTTCATCCTCCAAGGATGCTTTCTTGCATTCATAAAATTATTAGCTAAAAGCAAGTGATTTTTTTTTCCCCCTAAAGGTCAATACTTAAGGAAAAACCCAGAGATTTGAGGTATAAAAACAAAAACACGTGCACAGAGAAAAAAAAACAAAAGAAATCAAGAAGACATTCCTACACATGCGTGCAACTGTAACATGTCAGACTGTCTGTTCAGACTAGGAAACCAAGTGCAGTCAGGTAGCCACCTACAAATACAGGGGAAAATGCTGTGCCACAAAGCAAGAATCAACAGTTAAAACTCTGGATTCTGCAACCATGCCAAAGAGCAACTTCAGATGTTTTCAAGCTGAAAATATTTGCTTGCAGTACAAGCCACAGAGCAAATCAAGAACACACAGACCCTAAAACTTCTTTTAGACTCTCTGAAATAGAAGGCACGTCAGGAGGAGCGTTGGCCTGAGGGCACAGTTTCACTATAGCCTGGCTTGAAGAGGTAAAGCCAATTTTGTAAACTCCCACCCCAACCCTTCAGCCTCAGGCTACTCTCTCCTACTTCCTCTCATTGCAGCTGCAACTGTTTTAGTGGCTACAGTACAAGACCCTGAAACAATCCAGATTAAAAGAAAGAGGAAAGCTGAACTTTTTTGGGGGATTATTTTTAAATGAGATTAGCTCAGTGATTCACTTCCCAACTCTTCACCCCAGAAACTCTCTCACCGTAACTGTCCTGAGACAGTCCTCTGTAGCATGGGAGGTGGGACACAAGAGTCAAAGACAGTAACTTCTTAAAGTAGATTTCTGCAATAGAGAAGCCTGGTGTACTTTGGCTCCACAGAAGACCACATCCAGTCCCACGCAGATACCATGGAGTCGATAAACTTGTTGATGTTATAGAGAACAGCGATGATTTTCAGTCTGAAACTGTGCAAACCACCTCGGATGTCTACTCGTAGGAGGTCACGCATCCTCACATAACCAGGTCACAACCACAATCCTATGGATCGTACGCTAGCTGAGGAAAATTAACTAAATGAGACACACTACCTTCTAGGGTGAGAAACAATTTAAAGCCTTACGTGATGGAAAAAGGACTTGTAGCAAGTCCCTACAGCATCCATCACAAATTTTCATGGAACAACCCTAAAGCAAGGATGAATTGTTAAGACTACTGGTGCAGAAACATTGGGTTTTGCAGTCAAAATCATCTGCACCCTAGCAACCACGGTATTTGATCAAATACCAACAAACATCATGCAGACCTACACCGATGCAGCACTGACCAAAATAAATGTAGCAAGGCAGATCCGTGGGGAATGATTTAAATAAAAAAATCAGGCTAAAGATTACCAACGTTTTCGGGGAATAATTCATCACCTTATAATTAAGAAGGTTGAATCATGGCAAAAAAATTAATGCCTACAACCTTCAGCAAGACAATATATAGTCTGACATGTTTTGTTTGTCTCTTGGGGCTAACTTGGGGGTGGGGAATGGAAGGGGATAGATGAGCAATCTATCAACAACCCTTCAAAAACTGTTCCATCCTTTTTTTGCATTATGGTAACTAAGAAGCAATGAATACTGATTTAAAAAAAACAAGCCAAAACAACCACTTATTTATAAGAGACTCCTTTCCTTTCCTGGATGTTCCATCTTATTTTTAAGTAGCTGAGACTAGGGAAAAGTGATTGACAGATAAATAAATTCTAAGTTTTATCACCCAAATCAATACATTTCAAACAAATGGGGCATTTCTTATATTACGACAACAAAACTTGCATAAAAGAGATCATCTTTGGAACAGGGTGGGAGGAAAAGAGACAGAGGGTCACGACAATGTAATCCAGTCTTCAGAGCTCATCTCATACTGTCTCTCAAAATTAAAATGGTGAATAACCTGGGCTAATTACACCAGCATCAACCATCAGAACAGCATCACCATGCTGTCACCAACAGGCAGCTTGTCTGAGCCCAAACAAATCTAAAATAGGTGATAATTATAAAAGATAGTGGGATATGAAACTGTCTGAACCTAAAATTCTATAACCTAAAACCCAAGACTTTCAGACTGGTCATTCACAGACTAAGCAATTGCTGCACAGCTGCTACTGATAGCACGTACACCACTGAGCCCAGAGGTTTACTCACAGGATGATAAACAGAGGCACTCAAGCTCCCTAATGCCTTAGTAAACCCAGGCTTAAGTGCCTAATGTACATTAATGCATGTTTATGCCTACCTACGCTTCTGTAATTTGGCACAGGGCTACTGGGAGCATTCAAAAAATTAGCCATTACACTCCAGTGCCATCTTTATCTTTTTAGTTGTCGTTATCCCCTAAGACCATGAAAGAACAAATACTAGCAGTGGTGTGTAAATACATGACACAAACATTTCACTTAGCAAGACTCTGTATTTACTGATGTGCAATGGATTCACTTTGAAATAGACAGATACACAAAATGAAAAATCCAGCTGCAATAAAACTGGTGATCACGGTGAACAACAAACTTTACTGATCCGGCCTTGGCAAATTCTAAATCCTTCCTTCTTTGCTAAATGTTGCACATAAACAGGTTTTAAAACAGAAATTTAGAAAACGTAGGGTTTTTTCTCCTGGATCAAGACTGTACTGCAAGACTGTATACACTGTGAAGAAAGTAAATGTAACTAGAAACAATTGCTTCTATAGCATCGCCCATGAAAATTAAATGATTGCTATAAATTAATACTTACTGCCAAAAATACAGTATCCATTCTGGTTTAATTGAACTCATTTAATTGGCAAACCCAAATGGAAGCCAATGTGCCAATTAAGTGATTGTCCCAATTTCCAAAGATTGTCAGGGACAAGCTTCATGCTGGGAGTTAGCCTGTGAAATAAAAGTGACTCTCTAACCAAGAGGGAGAGGGAGCAAGAGAACCATACACAACAATATCATACCTTGCCAAAAGCTTAACAAGGGGAAAAAATACTTGATTCATGCAGCAATAACAAGGAAAACAAGTTATGTGAATTGGAATTGAAAATGAAATATAGGTTACTGGTACAATGCCAGACCAGAACTGTTTTGACCAAAATATTATTACAACCTGACGACTGCTTGGTGTGCTGTATGGAACATTTGTCTCTCATCAAGGCCTGTATTGTCCACACCACCTGAAATCCCACTTCTATCCCATCATTATCTTTGTTACAAACAGCACCCTGTGACCTATCTGCTACACAGTCTAAGCTGCAGCGATTCACATAAAAATGCTGCGGAGTGCTGGATAGAGGAGACATACTACAGTTTCTGCAAGATTAACAGAGGACTTGCTAACCCAGGCAAGTCAAAAGCCTGAGAGCCTTCATCAGCACAAAACTAAGCTCCAAACTTTAAGGTGATGTTTTGCGTAGCATTTAAGAAACGCAATGACTCTTAAGACTTAGAGCCAGAAGCCAACTGCTGGAGCATCCAGGCAAAGAAATATCTAAAGTCCACTTCCACTGAATTTCCCATGTCGTTCAAAAAACAACAGAAAAAACAGGATTTCAGCTTCCTAGCTACTAAAACTTTCACTTGCACCTGAGAGCTTAAAACTTTGGACTTTTACAAAGAACCTGCACGTAGGCATTCAGAGTTCAAAAGCACTCTTTCTTCCGAAGTAGTCTATGGCATACAATCCATCCGAAAACAGGCTCAGCCTAACAAAACTATCCGCATACGTACTTAAGAACTCACAACCAGATACCCAGCTGTAAAATTCTGATGTTGGTTCATATGCATACAAAGCATACAAAGCATGAAAAGCTGTAAGCTACAGGAATAAAAAGTCCAAAATGTCAGTTTTTACATGTTAAAGGGTATTGTATCTATATATCTCAGCTGCTGAAATGAGACCATTTCAGTAAACCACCTTTTTGGAAATCACCATAGCTGACAGGGCCAAGCAGTCAACACACTCCCTTGTTCTTCAGATTTTGCTGCTGTTCCTGGAAGCATTCATGTTAGCTTGGGTCAGGACTGCCATACTCACAGAATCAGAGAATCACTAAGGTTGGAAAAGACCTCCAACCCAACCCCACCATGCCCACTAAACCATGTCCCACAGTGCCACGTCCACACGTTCCTTGAACACCTCCAGTGATGGTGACTCCACCACCTCCCTGGGCAGCCTCTTCCAGTGCTTCACCACTCTCTCAGAAACATGTCTGATGTTTTTTAAATTAAAAACCAACCAACCAAAAATAATTTAAAAAGAAACCCTATGTACTCCTATTTTTTGCATCTGTTCTTGCAGAAGCCACAATCAAGATCTGGGGCGGTGCTGGGCTAAGTGCTGTACAAAGAATGAGAAACAAACCCTGCACTAAGAAAAGTGAAATCTTTAAACCTTTACAATTCACTAATCCCTACACACTTTCATAAATTGCATTTAAAAATAGTTTTCTCCTCACTCATGTCCTAGATTTAACGGAGTGATATATTGAGGTCTCATTAAAAAGCCTTTATTACCTTCACAAGCCATGGTACGTTACCTTATCTAGTACCAAATGCTGAAAATACTACAGATCTCAGAAACCATCTGACCTGATAGAAGAACTAAGATTATTCCAGGGACTTCATAGGACAGGGTCTAACCTCTGTGCCTTTCTAAAACATTTGTAGGCTTGTGTTTTTCCTAAGAAAATTCCACCAGCATAAGCTGAAAAAGATTATGTGTGCCAACTACCTGCCTTCTTGTTCACTTACGCATTTGACAAATTCAAGGATTCGTAACAGTTTCCCATCAGTAATTTACAGGTTCCTGCATCACAGCTTTTCTAGGCAACCTGGTTATAAACCAGTAACACTTGGGGATACTACGGCTATCATCTCAATAACCTCATTATGGACAATCATACTCATTATGGACAATCATACTTCTAGATCCTAAAAGCTACCGTTCAGAGGTGCGCTGGGGTGGGAAAGGCTGCTTTCCTCAAGGTGAAGAACTCTTGGTCACCTCCAGCCATAAATGAATCCCTACAGACATTCACTGCAGGATGCGACCAGGGGTCAGGATGATCGCCTCTATTCTTCTCCTCAGGGCACTATGGAAAAAATCTTACAGTAAATAAACTTAGCACAGCTTTAGGGACTCATATTTTGAAAGCTTCCAGAGCTGAAAGAAGCAGCAGACATTGCAGAAAAAACAGCCTTTTCAGAAACACATACATGTACACGCACAAAAGAAATAATCCTATTTCCAGGTTTGGAGTGAGTATATTCACCTTATCCCCAGTACCTGTCAGGTTAACGCAGCTTCAGGTGGCATCTTTCTGTGACAGCCCAATTTCAACAGGGTGCCTAAATAAAGATTTTTGTATTTATCTCATTGTTTTCATTCTGCTTCCCCATGAAATTTAGACAAATGGAAGAAAAAGGCAATGGGGATAGAGCGTGCGTGCGTGTCTGTAAGCACACCAGCCTGCCGGGGGGAGAGGCTGAAGCACACTGCTTTTAAAACACTGCAACTTACTGAACGCACGAGGAGGTGCTGAGAGCAAGTCAGATGGGCAGTAACATAAGGTAAACGTAATATTAAGTACAAATATCGATTTATGCTAAAGTTAATGACAGGCTGAGGACAGCTGCTTTGTAGGCTTGTATGAGGAATATTATACAAAGGCTCTCTTTCACAACTTCACTTCTTCTAACAGAAATAGAGCACTCTTCAGGACCTTACAAGGAAAAGATACTCCTTTCCTTTAAAATAACATTACTATCTCAGAGAAATGTTAGAAAATCCATATACTGCAATATTACTTGGCTCAAATACAGCTTTTCATCCCTAGAACTCAGAAGTGTTCTACAGAGAAAGTCAGTATCATCAACTGCATTTTCCAAACTGGAGCAGAGAAAGAAAAAACTGGCATGTGTGAAGGTTACCCAGCAGGCCAGCAGCGCAGCGGGAATAGGAGGCTGAGACAGTGAGAAAAACGGTGTATCTAATGTGACCAAATTCTAAAAATACAGAACATGGGGGGGCTGCAAAATACAGCAGTCCTTGAGGACTGCTCAGGCAGCTGTCTTGTTACCTAACTCCTGCGAAGTCTCTCCATCAAGTGCTGCGTCTCATCCAGCCTGGTTCTCAAAATCTACAGCACAGGATTTCATTATTACTATGAAGTTTCAAGAACCACCAGAACTACCCAAACAAACCAGGTCTCCAATGCAAGATCACTTGCCCTTCTGCTAAACCACAAACAACAAACAAGCAGTTTCAAAAAGTAGGTGAAAGTACAAATAATAAATGCAAAAAAGACAATAAAAGTAGTATCAAATGAAGGACTAAAGCTACTCAGGTGCCCAGAATTAACTGGCAATGACAGGAATATTAAAAAAAGAGTTTCTGTCCTACCTTGTATTTACAGTATAGGAGGACATTCAACCTCCACATATTTAGAAAGACCTTTAGTTTATTTCTTGTTAAGAAAAAGCTCTGGAAACAAAGCACTTATATAAATTAATAATAAGCACTTCGAAATATATTGCGGCTAAAAGGGGGGAGGGAGAGCAGGGACAACTTGTATGTGTTCATCTAACTGTGAATGCATAAATTGCCTTTTCCGAAAGCACAAAAACATGTACAAAGGCAAAGTTCAAGAGACAAACGAATAAGCATCACCAGTCTGTCGACTGTTAGAATTTCCCAGGGTCTCCACAGCGTTGCTAGTCTCAGCATTTGCTCACCTGGCAGAATGTGAAATTCATTTAAAGTGACAAAGCCTCGCACCCAGTTGGGTCTCCAGCTGTCTGCCACGGGAAGCAATGGAGAGCAGAAAACAACACAGCTATGTCCAACTTCTCCAAGCCCCTGCAGCCTCCGTTCCCCAGAGGCTGAAATAGCACGCAAAAACAAAGCCTGAAGTCTGCTACTTAAACAACTACTAACCAAAAATTAAACGGATTATGCCGCTATGAGGAACTCGCACACCATGTGAGGAGCATGCTCGGGGAAAAGGCTAAACCAGAAGCTGCTAAAAATGCCGAATGAAGGAAAAGAGCAATGAAAAAAATCTCAGGCTTAAAACGATCAGGAAAAAGACAGAATACAGTAGATGCACTGGTTAAACAGAGACTAGAAAGTGACAGTGTTGAACGCTGTCCTGTAAATATTTACATCTTGTAAATATTACCTTCTGACTGGACATAAGGCAGAGGTTGAAAGTGGAAATTTGATTCACTCAACACAGTAAACATGAGCAAGTGAGGTTTTTCTACCCACCTACAGTGTATTCAGAGGACCATGAGGTCAAAACAACGCTGTGGGCACAAATCCAAGCCGTTATAAATACAGATTCATTAGCTTTACACGTAGCCCCGTGCTTCCGCGTACCAAATTATTGTGCAGCAAATCTTAGATGTGAATTCTCTTGTTTATCATCCTCTAAATCTCTTTTTTATAGCCACCTGACCTGTTCATTTTTTATATTGTTGGCACAGAGCTGTGCAAGAGGACATGTTCTAAAAAGTTAATTAATAGCACAGTGAGCGGAACATTATGCATCCGTGTAGGTTGCAGTATAGAGCTGAACACTGAACAATGTCCATGAGCACAACAGCCTTGATGAGAGCAGGGAAAGTATCAAGCCAGAACAGGTGAATCTTTCCTTCATTGTAAATCAGCAATGGAAAAAAACAATAACAAATGAGTTATGCCAGCTAACTTGTGTTACAGGTGGAGACTGAATTACAGACTCACATTCCTGAGACACACCTTAGGGTCACAGACAGCATGGTGTCAAACAGTGATTTACGCAAGGCTCCTGGCTCTAGGGTGTTGGAAGCAGCATGCACCGAGGCTGGGCGCACGCACTGCCGGCTGAGTAACGCTGATTAGGACAGACAGTGCTCTCAAACAGGCGGCACCAGTGTGAACTGCTGGCCAAGGTGGAGAGAAGGAAAAAACACCCGCAACAGGAGAAAGAACATACTTAGGAAGTGACAATTACAAAAAGTCGAAATTAACAGTGGATAAACGAGGAGCCAAGCAGAGCGACAAGCATGGAAAATACCAGCAGACAAAAACGCTGGTGAAGCCTATGTTTTGGGTTGGGTTTTTTGGCTTGAAAATAAAGTTTGGCACAAAATATTATCGTTGTATTATATGGGGTATCATGACGCTTTTAAAAGAGCAAAACATAGTACTTATCTTTGTTCCCCTGTTTAAAATGAAAATAAATACCTGGCTCGTAGGGAGTTTATTACTTACACATTTTCTGAACGTTGTATAAAGAACAGCTCAGCTAATCCAAAATCTATTTCACATGACCCAGTCAGATATTAATGGTGCTTTAAACTTCAAATAATCCACTGGGATGAATACTCCTCGGCCCCACACATCAGACGAATCTGACTGTCCTGCAGCACGGCTAAATCCAGCCCCTCTCTCATGCTGCTGCTGCACTGCTAGCAGTCCAGGAGCAGAGAGCGTATGGCTTTTCCAGGCTAAAGCCCTGCCGCTGCCAGGTGATCCAGTGAGAGGGAAAAATTGTCACTGGTGCCACACCACAGTAAGTAATCTCAGCCGTGCTGGTGGACTGCCAGCCTCTCACGAGCACCACTGCTGTCCTGGAATATTCAGACCTTCCCCCTATCCAAGGTCTGTCGCAGAAGGCGGTTTCCTCTTCAGCTTAGTAGGCCAATGAGGCAATTTAGAAAATGTGAAAAGAACAAGCAAGATACAACTTCCAGACACTCCTATATTGAAAGAAGGCAGGGCAAGCTTCTGTGAGGTAAGATAACTTCACAAAACCACCTAATCAGATTGCCCTATTTGGCTGCTAATAAAATAACATCTGACCTTTCAAACTCAGCAAATGCTAGAGGGAGTTGGGAAAGCGGAACTGCAAGTACTTTACTCACTCATTTAAAAAGAAAACAAATATATCAAGGTAATACAGTTGCCTGTGGCCCACTGCCCGCTTGTAGTGCCTTCTGTAAGCATGAGAACAGCACCTTTGCGGTTGCTTTTCTGCAATTCTGTTCCCCCTGATGGTAGGTTAGCTTTCAGGCTGAGGTTTTATTTCTGTAGACTTAGCCAGCATTTTGCTAAAATCTTACTCTTCCACAATGCTGCATGCTTCAAAGAGCATGTTTTTACAAGAAGTTCCCTTCATGCTCAAAAGTCTTGCTGAAAAAGAGGTTAATGCAGACTGAAAATCGTTATGACATTACGGACCTTTTAATTGGTTACTAGACCTGCTTTGGGGCACATATTAATAGGGCAGAAGCGTTATGCATGTTCCTTCTCTCTCTCCTTGACAAACTGCCAGAGGAAGGAAAGTATTTTGGTCTTGTTGAAAGCACTATGCAGTCCATTTAAAAATCTGAAACTCAGGGACTATAAATCTAACTAGAATGTAAGATTAGATTGTTCAGAACCGAAAATAATGCATATAGAAAACGCAACAAAGTGCTTTACCATAGCGCTGAGAGTCTCCTCCCAGTCTGGCCTCTCTCTGGGATGGATGCTTCTCTGAAGCTCTGGCACAAAGTCATCTTCTTCCGCATGTACAGAGGACTTCATCATTCTGGAAAGGAGGGCAGAGGCGTTTGATAGTCAGTGACAATTTCCAGGTAATCGTACATACAGTCTGTTATGGTGCTCAGTTATGCGGCTCACACGACAATATAAATGCTTTTACAAATCCAGAAATCTTCTAAGTTTCTCTTACTTCCTCATTATACAAGCAGGACAAGAGCGTGAATCTGGCGGAGAGAAATCTGCACTTCCTAACCAATCAACAAATAATTTTATATAATCACTGCACAATTTGCAAGTCTTAAACCACAGACAAATATGGAGTAAGTTTCAGTCCACTCAAAAAATTGCTTATATTGCCCAGGCAAACAACATTAGCCTTGTAAGAATAAATGCACAATTTGATTCCTTCATTGTCACTGTACGTTTTGCCTAAAACGGAAACAGCAGTTTCCATACCTTAGCCTGAGCTCATGTCCCAAGGCCTGAGCCATCAGCTCTCACAGTTCTTTCCGATCCTGTCTGAAGGGTGAGCACCTTCAACCGCCCCAACTCTGCAGGGATGCGCTCAAATTAGTCTCATTTTATCATGGTAAATTTTCTTCAGATAAGAAGCTGTCTTTCAAATACCCTGTGAAGTATATTTCAAGCCCGCCCAGAGATCAGAGGCTCAAAATCAGAATTTAGAAAGTATTCATGAAAGCTTCTCAGCCCATCCTTATGAGAGTTCTGCTGTTACAGCCGGAGAGAGCCAATACGTATGGCACTTGCAGGCTGTAGAAATGTGCCTTTGCGGGGATTATGGCGCAGATCTGAAGTACCAAAGGCCTGCTGAAGGTCTGGTATTATACATTCTGGTTTCATTAAATATGAGATTTGGGCAGGTTTTTATTTTATTAACAGATCACCATTTATTTACTTCGGGTAACCATTTTGATAATCAACACTGCATACAGCAGGGTCGGTTTCGCTAAACGTTAACTGTGCTGATTTATGTACCATTTCACTAAAACAAGCATGGTGAAAGTTATTTAAGAAAACTCCTTTGCTTCAGATCAAGATCTGAAGTTCTGAAACCCTTACCATGACGTAAGTGGCTGGGCCAAAGCGTTTAACCCTCCTTTGTGCTCTACATGAGGGTTAAGAATGAAGTAATTAACACTCACAGTAACAGCGTGGCTGGGTTACAAAATTATATCTCATATAATTTTACACCTAGCTTTGAGAACACATTTCTGCTCTAATAAAAAACACATCCCAGAGAACATGGGACTAAAAACGCAAAAGTCATAATGCCTCAGGCTAATGCTGCTAAATGGTTCCATGTGCCATTCCCACCGCAAACATCACCCATTGAAAGTAGGCCGTCCCTAATGAGGCAAGAAAAAAATACGCCTGCCTGGTGAAAGCTGTATACATCTGCATGAAAATTTGCATGAAAATTTGCATGAAAATACCACGATTTAGAACACAGAGGTGCAACGCCAGCTCAGATGGGAGACTCACACCTTTGCAAGGTACGTGTTCAAAAGAATTTGATTTTTGTAAACCTGAAAATCTGTTGCTCAAAGTGGCGGCTCTTTCATTTCTCCTTCTTTGCATACGAAGAGTGGGAAGATTTGGCCTGTTTCGCACAACCCCAGCTCCACCACATGAGAAGTTTGCCACCTATTTTTTAACTGAAATTAAAAGTTGAAACCTGCTGGTTGCAGAGAAAACCAGATTGTGCAACTCAAAAACAAGAGATAAACTAAAAAAAAAAAAAACCATATTTTTTTAAATCAACGTCACGATTTTGAAAAAGGCACAGTAAGGCTTTCCTCAGGGTTTCTACACGTTTGGCTTTGGCATACTGTGGTTGTACAAAAAGATTTTAAACAAATCATTCCACAGCAGCTTTAGTCTAATGCCATCGGACAGCATTTAGTCTCCTTCCATCGGGCGATGGAATGAAAGGAAAGGTAACGCGATCAAGACCCTCCTTTCTACACCACAGTTAAAACAGCCAGTTTAACAAAACGCACGCTTATTCAGTTTAAAGACTTGAAAACAATGAGATTGAATTTACACCTCTATCAGCGCTCTGGATTACAAATAAATTTACTACACAGCTCCTCAGGCTTATGCCAGTTCCTCCTGGATGTCTCATCAGAAACCTGGTTTCCTTTCGAGAAGCAAATTTTCTGAATGTCCAAAATGTTGCCAGTAACACAGGGCTGCCCAGGGACACAACTCCTCCTGCCCTTAGGTAACTTGTGCTCTCTTCCAAACTGCTGACCTTCCTGCACACAAAGTCCCTGACAGGCTGTTTAGGTTCAAGGCAGGCATTACTTTTGAGAAAATTTACCACACAGAACCTACAGAACAGGAGAGGGCAGAGATCAGTAATTAAGATTATAAAATGGATGTACGCAAACACTCTACGCGTATTACACAAACTCTATGCTTAGCCCGCTTACGGTGAACATTATTTCAGTTACTCCTAGGTAAGACTGAGTGCAGAGAAGAATACATTCTATTTTAAAAGAACCTTGGGAATCGGGCCCATGTTCTCAGTCTCAACCCTCATAGTGGACAAACATGGATGTCATAGCACCCAGTCCTTTTTACTAGACTCCACTCTGTTTACTCACATTATTTGTTTAATCTGATTATGCCTATAAACTCCATGATAAACTCTTCCCAAACCCTTCCCACTGAGATCCTGAAACACAGCCCTATTATTCTTCCTATTGAAGGTGTTCTGGACTTTCACTGGAAATAAGAAAAGCTCTGTGTGCATAATTGCATATTTAAAACAGTCAATTCTTTGAGCATTTGCCAGACTTGTTTAAAGGAATATTCTACTACTGATGGAAATTAAATACTTCGTCACAGTACCACAAAAATACTGGAAATGATACTGAATATTTTCTCTCTAACACAACTATAAACACTTGATAACCATCTGTGAACCCCTTATTAATCTTTAATAGCAACTATTTAATTCCATGCCACCTGAGACAAGAGACCAAGGAAGGCTGAAGATGCTACAGGTAATATTGGTCCTTTATATATTAAGTCTACTGGCTTTTTCCTCCCTGCCCCTCATCCGGATGAAGGAAAATAACCTTGTGAATTAGCAGCACTGAAACATGGGCAGGAGCAGGGCCAGAAAGGGGGAAGAAGAGGAAGAAAAGCAGCTACTTGAGACACTCCTGTTGTGATGCTATGTCAACAGACTTCACGGGAACTCTGCCTTCTCAAGGATGACACAGAGAATGAAACCGAAGCTCAGAGTCCCTGGGAAAGCTGTCATAAAAAGACTCGCAGGACTGGCATCCACCTGCCACAACACTTCCAAGCATTATTTCTTCATACACCCCCAACTCATCTTCTGGACTTTCAGCAAGAACTCAGCGATTCGTTTTCAAAGACACAGCCCTGTATTTTGTTGGGAGCCCTGTTATAAGCCCCCAAAGGAGAAACCACGGACAGTGTAACTGGGAAAGAGCCACGCTGGCTGCAGTCACTGGAAGGATCATCAGAAATGTCCTCTGGGCATGTAAAACCTTAGAGCCACAGAGCTGGGGGAAGGAGCCTTCCTAACAGTCAGACGGTGTGATTTTCCCTGGCCTCACCCCAAGACAAGCCTGGAATATTATACAGATGTATAATCACATACACAAATTTTATATGCATGCGTATTATGTATATTTGACATTATTTTAATTTATAGAGCACATAAATAGCACAACATACATATGTCAGATTCACCGCACATGTCAAGCTGTAACAAGACTAATTATCTTGTTTCTGCCATGGGTTCTTTTTCACAGAGGGGAAAATACCTAGAGTCCCACTTAGCACTTATACAAAACACTGACACATATATTTTGTAAATGTTAAAGGCGAAACAAATTAAAGAAGCTGCTCTGTTCTATAAGGCCTACATTTGGCCATTTCACGGAAGTTGTAAACGACTGAAAATTCACTGCAAAATTTAATACTAGCCATAAGAACAGAAATAAAATTTTATTTAAAATGCCACTTCTTCAACTGTTCAGCAGCTCTGAATGCCCTTCAAATGAAATCAGACACCATTATATTAATAAAAGTTCTGGCTGTATAGAAGCCATTAAGCAATCTCTCTTCAGATGAATGAATCTTTCTTCATTGTAAATTGAGAATCAAATGTACTGGAACAAATGTTTACAGGACATTTCACAGAAGGCACAGCCCGCATTCACACCCATTCTTCAAAGTTCTCTGCCAGGTCAAGCTGATGAATTTCAAGTCAGAGCTGGTACACCCGTACATGATACAACTGCATCAGGAAAACATCTCATGTCCTTTTCCATGTTCTCAAATCTAATTTGCTGGTCCCATAGTTTATGGTGGGACCGTATCTGCTTATCAGGAATTAAAACATTTCGGCGCTGTTCTCCTGACGGGGCTCCCCTCTGGTCCTGCGTTACTGAGCATTAAGTCCTACCCGCACACGCTAAGGAGCGTATCGCAATGCCTCGGAAGGCAGAAAGTAGCTAGAGTAGACAAGCACAGGTGCTTTATAGGACGAGTAAATGAATATTCAGCTTGATGTCCATAAACTCTATTGCTACTTTGTGTTTATAATATTGTAAATATTAAATACTACTTCCACTAGACAGTAACTGTCCGCGTGGGTTTGAAGGAGTCCCGCATCCACAAATATGAAGTGTTTCCACACTCTGTCTGCGCGCGAGAGAAAGAATCATAAAAAGTGGGTTTGTGGAAAGAGATCCTTAAATTAAACGGGGGAGGAGAAAGGACAGAAACTTTTAAAATATTGTGGGATTCCTACAAGAATGTTTGTTCCCCTTATTCAGGATCTTTGGCACGTACCATGTCCCACTGGTAGACCACAGCGGTAGGAGTAACACAATTGTCACGGACTTTGATGTCGTCCAGATGCCGATGACACGCAGATTGTAATAGCTCTCCTCCGGGAGGGCAGGAGGGTGTTGACAAATTACTTTCAGAGGTGCCTGATGGTTTGAAAGCCATGTGCTAGCGTGGAAGCATGAAGCATTTTGAATGTCAGGCTCCTCATATCAGATAGTTAATTGTCTGCTTGACAGATACTCATTTTGGACTGGCTATGTATTTTTTAAATTAAATGCCAAGCGTGATCTTTAGGCTGTGCTCCCCCATGGGGACATCAGGCATTTCAGCTTTCCTTGCTGCTTCTCCCACAAATGACTTCTCTTTCTAACCTCAATTTAAGAGGTGAGAGCCGATGATAACTGATTTATTAGTTTATTTATTATTTATGTAACACACTTGTTGTGCCTGGAGATCTCTCAGCCAATGTAAAAGCACAGCTCTGCCCTACAGAACCAACGATTCAAGAGGATTTAGAGCTCCACAGAAAGTGATGTTTTCTGAAATATAAATTCTACCCAAAAAGCCAAATTTAAATAAGGCCTGTGCTGGCACAAATCTATACTGAAAACCAATGAGCTTCAAACACTATCTGATAAAAATCGGTGTTTATGCTGCTCAAATAACTTGCACAAAAGGCCAAAACAACAGAGTCTTTACCAGGGTACTAAAAAGGAACTACGGCTCGAGCTTTGCATTGCTTGCGAACGTAATGTGCAGGGAACTGTACATCCACTCGGCTCATCTCCCTTGCTCCTAGCAACCCTGTTTGTCTTCAATAAGCACTCTTCAGTTTGCCACTGTTAACAGACACTGCTCAAGAAAGAGGAGAACAGCAGAGACAGCAGACAGCAATCAAAACAGAATTGCGATGCAGTACTTCAAGTCCAAGAGTCAGAAGCAGTGCTGCTGGGCACCATCACAAGAATGAACACAATATTTTCTAGACAAATGAGATTTGGGTTTACTTTAGGCTTCAGGACTTCACTACAGGTGAGCCACGGTGCAGAAACCTCAAAATAACGCTAGGCTTATTGACCCTTCAAGGCATAGCATAACAGCCTGGATGCAGCATCCCTGTCTCTCCCAATCTAATCAAGTACAGAGTTTCCAGGATTCAATCCCGTAACTCTCAATCACAGCACGGAAAGGTAAGCCAACAGTGAATCAACAGAGATATACCTTGAAAACTCTGCTTGAAAGGGTTCAAAAATAACTTGATCAAGATGAGGAATCACAATGTTACAAAGAAAAAAAATACGTAAAGAACTGTGGATGTCACCATACAATATACGACAGCAGAATTAAGACAACTCCGCATCATACGGGATGCCCCTTATTCACTATGAGGAAAGGTAGAAAAACTAGGAAACAAGAACCGAGATCTAGCCCAAAGCTTACAAACACTTGGGCAAGAAGTTGGAATCAAATGAGAAACACTGATACATCTTCATTTCTGACCTCAAACTACACACAAAAAAAGGAAATGTTTAAGAGAGATGGAAAAAACCCCAAAACGCACATACCCTCTCCCAACCCTATTTTCCAAGTAAACTCTGTGTCCATGAAATTAAAACTAATACAGTGGAAAGGAAGAAAATAATCATGCAATATGGAAAGCAGAGATAGCTCAAGAGCCCTAGGAAAAATGAAACAAGAGATGGGAATTGAAGACTGACAGTGCTGACCTGAAAGAGGATTTAATTTCCCACGTTTCAAATCAGCTTTGTCAACACCTTACTGATTACATTATGTCCATCTGCATTATATAAAACAAGATTTCTGAAGTCTGTCTCAAGGATCATAGGAAGTGAAGATAGAAAAGACCTACAAGGTCAGCTTAAAGCACACCTCATAAATAAACAAATGGTAAATGGATTGTATTTAATCCTTGACCACAAAATGAAAACCTGGCATAACTAAATGGTTTACTGTGATTGATTCTACAAAGTTGAAAGCTGTAATTGCTACTTTTGATGGAAGTTCGTAGTCGGGGAGCCAAAATTCAATTGTTTGGGAAGCCACTGCACAAGAAAAATTAATAGAGTAACGGTATATTACAATAAGAGAATGTTTTAAAAAAATCATTTTAATGAAATAGCATTCAAATATCAGTAAGCACAAAGCAAACTAAAATTCTCTGAATTACCCTATGCACTCTACCTGTGCTAATAAGGAAGTATTTATTGCCTAGTTTTAAAAGTTTAGATCAGTGATTTTCAGTTTTTGGTCTGTGGATCTGCGAGGGTCTGAGAACTACTAGTATGGGTGAGCAGAAGTTGAAGAAGAGAAAAAGAAAAAAGTTCATCACTGCTATGCAGCTATTTAGTAAATAAGGAACATCATGCTTCGCAGGCAAATTTGTACGTGCCCTAATAAAGTAGGCTGGAAACCACCAAGCTATGGGGAAAAGGGGTCTTAACAGGATCATCACTATTACTAAGACAGATTAATTCAGTTTTACTGACTGTGATCATTTTCAAAAACGAATCATGTATATTACAGCTACAAAGATATTTTTAAACCACTTTACCGTATCACATTTTCTAGCTTTTCCAATTTTCAAATTCCAAATTCAGTCTGGTAAAACCATACCTGCACCCAGGGAAGCCGAGATAGAGAGCACCAGTGTACTATGATGGAGTCAAATGAATCATGTGATCCTAAGTACTAATCATTGTTATTCAACTCTAGAAGGCAATTTCCAAGGTCAGACAAAACATACTTCTTGCATATTTTTAGCTCTGGCTTTTTATTCCTACAAAACATTTTTTTTAAGAAAAAAATCACTTTCCCACTTGATGTGCATCACCACCTGTTAAATTAGATTCTCAGCTGTCTGTCAGAAGAGAAATCTCTTTCTCTGAGGAAGAAAAAAAAAACCCTCTTTTTTTTGTTTTTGCATTAACTTTTCATTTAAGAGTATATGACATTAGGAAAAAAATTTTAAAAAGAAAGATAGGAAGTTTCAAATAAAGATATTTTTAAAATTAGCAGTATCACTCGATTAATTTTTAAAAATGCCAGAGTGGACACACTAGCTGTTCCGCTGTTAATATACCGCTACTGAGGGAAGCGGAGAAGGCCAGTAGGACTGCAGAGACTAATTAACATATTGGTTTCTTGCCGTGTTCCAACTCTCTGGACATGCTTTAATACAAGCTCCAATACAGTCAGACAGTTAAGTTACCTTTGCTCAAGGGTTTAACTGAGTTTTCAGACTTCAAAATACCCGTCTTGTTTGTTAATTTGCAAGAATATTCAAGCCACGTTTTCTGAGCTGCCAAAGAAAAGCTGCACGAACAAGATCACATCACCTGGAATTTAAAACCTGTGGGCAAATGAGCAAGTCCGGGTAGGACAGTTCCCATTTTAGCAAAAAGATATCTTCAGGTACAACAGGCAGCCTGTCTTGTCTCGGTAATCGTCTCTTTCTTCTCCGCTTGATTTCTCAGTAGCCTCAACACAACACGCACAAACACACTGTACATCGCACAACCCCTTCTGACCCTCAGTTGCAAAAGCAAAGCCCCCCAAGCCCACAGGTGAATATTCTCATGCTTGAGGGCACTGCCTACGTTCTCACTCAGGTGTACTTGGGCGGGCTGTCGGGGTGACCGACTCTCCTTGGTAGTTCACCAGCAGGACCTCGACACCACTGATCAGGTTGCGACTACCTTCAAGGTGTCAAATAGCTAACCACTGGAGAGATGCTTTTCGCATCCATCAAGGGGTAAGGAGGGATGCTGGGATAGGAGAAGCCAACACCATACTATAAAACAAAAACTGTTAGTGTTTCTTTTCCTCAAAACAAAACATGGCATTGTAGGTATACTGTAAGATCAACCCCAAACCACCTTCGGTAAACCTTCTCTAAATTTGAAAGCAACAAATAGCAACCGGGGGTCAATAGATCCATCTTCTTTTTATTCTGCTCTTCTGCCATAGCTTTGGCAGCTTCCTTTACTGCTTCTTGTCTCACCCGGTTGTGTTTTATGTCTCAACTCAGTAACACCCATCTCAAAGTACATAAGTAAGAAAATAGAGATACATACTTCATGGTCTGGAAGGGATTGGAACACGTACCCCAGAGTTTTATTGAACTGGGCAACCTAATTTGCATTCAGGTTTTGCATAACTGGAATTTCTTTAAACCCTTTATGAAAAGAATAAGTTCTTGGAATATTCAGCTTTTACAAGCTCTGAGCCATGTTCTTAGTTATTAAAAAGCTTTATAAAAATAATCACAGAATCCTCATGCTTTTGCATACATATATTACTGAACAAACCTGCTCTTTTATTTGGCAACACATAAAAGACATTGTTTTAGTAGGAGCTTGGCATTTTCTTCCAGAAGTACACACTGACAGTCAATAAAAAAAAATCCTCAAGAATAGGTTTCTCTTATCACTTTTGCCCAATATAAGAAAAGGAATTAGGAAATCAGTGCACAATCAGAATCGTTGAGCCTTGGCTTGGATTTCTTTTGTTTGATTCAGGAACAAATATAAAAGTATTAAAGAAAATTGCCTCTAGGGAAAAAGAGTACTATCCTCTCATTTACAATTAATAAACCGCTAAAAGCAGCTCTAAAGTTTCAACATAGAAGACTGCTGGGAAAGAGTGCTGCTCTTGCCCTTCCTGCTCCACCGAGAAGTCTAAACTTGGGCACCATCAACAAAAAATTCTTGTGGGCCAGTGGCAGCAGGATGTCCTGCCTTTGTGTCTCTCTCCCTCCCACTGGCCATGGTCTGAACGGTCCCCGCTCCAACCCTGGCATAACAGGGCTCAGACCACTGCCACTCATTTTCCTCATCCAAATGACAGCAAGACAGTTACCATCTCACCAAGCTCTCAGTCAAAACCTGTTCCCTGCAGTAATGTCCCCTGCACCTCCTTCACCATCTCCTTTTTGTGTTTGTCTTGTTTGTTAAGATTACGCCTTCTTCTGGGCCAGCCCTCCATCTCATGTCTTCCCCGGCGCCCAGCAAAAGCAGTTCCGATCTTTGCTGGAGTCTTCAAATATTACCGTGACACAAACTCATCTCTTCACAGCTAACCTAAATGCAGCAAAGATCAAAGTATACCCCAAAATTGCAAAGCATGACCGAAACTTAGATCCAAGGACATTCATCTGGGCTGATCTCTTGTTTGCTTGTAGGTCAAGTGCCAATGCAAAGCCATGGTAAATTTTACCTTTCCTCACAGAAGCGTATACCGGAAAAACGATGCTTTCAGCACATGGAACTATCAAGTGCAATCAACTAATCAGTTACAATTAGCCTCACATGCTGTTAAGTGACAACTGTTCATAACATGAAACAACATTTAAAACTTGTGCAGTCAGCTAGCTGCTTAGCAGGGAAATCCTTTCCCTAACTAGAACATTTAGACGGAGCCAGTCACCTACCTAGAGCTACACTTTCTGCCTATCCAATCCACTGCAAAAACGGCTGTGTATGCACTGTTCTGCACAGCATGGTTATGGTGCACTCTCTGGAAGAAGCCAGGGGAAAAAAACATCCACAGTAGACTTGCTAGTGAATACTCACATGGAAAAGAATGGAAATGAACTCTGGGACACCAGAACCTGATTAGCTGAACAAATAATAAAAGATAAGCGTAAAATAAAGACTAGCCCCAGGTATTCTGACTTAAATAACTAGTCTTAAACAACTGGTGGCCCTCACATCATATTTACAACAGCACTCCTCCTACCTATGCTACTGTCACTCTGTGTCAATGGTATCAACAGCAAAAAGGAGGCTGCTCAGTCCTCTCTATGTCTAGAAATCACTACTAATACATTTCACTATTATTAGTCCTACTGGATTGTTCTTGACCAGCTAAACGGAATTATATGGAGGCCTTCAACTACAGTAAGTCATCAGGGACAGATTTAACCAGGTGAGGCTCATATGGGCATAGTATGTGCAAAGCCGTACTGTAATTATTTCTCAACAGCCGAGAGATGCGTATCACAAACAAACAGGTCATTCTGAGGCTAACACAATACTGGAAAAGAAAAGCACTAACCAAGACAAATCTGCCTGGGCCACCCATCTGCTACTCGCCTTTCTGAGGCAGGAGATGAGGAAATGGAAGTGGCAGCAGTGCAGTAAGTAAGATGTAGGGGTGACAAGTGGAAGCAGTACCCGAGAGCTGGACGCAGGCCAGAAGATAAAGGTGCTATAGGGGTCAAAATGTCTCGCAGTGGTTCAGAGCACATTTCCATTCTTACCGCGTGCAGAACCAATGCTAGCACTACAACCAGACCCAGTGCTGATGCAGTCTTTAACAATCAAGAAACCTTTACTTTGCCCTTTTGGAATAATTTGCAATTGTTAAGTATCTTTTTCAGTGAATAAAAAAGCCCAAAACCAATATACAGGAAAGAGATCATTGATATCCCTTGCCTTGACTTCTCAAGGATACAGCTGCAACCACTACTGTCCAACCATTTTTACCTTCAACGCCCACACACGCATTTTTGGTACAAAAGCATTTGAGCTGGCATGCACGTCTGCTGTGAATGGAAACCCTGCTGCTAGGTTTCCTGCTGCCACAGAGATGAATAGAGAAAGAACAATTAGCCAAGGCTTCAGTATAATTTAGATTTATTTCTCTTTTTTGGAGGAGAGACTGAGAGATGCTACATCGTAAAACAAAAACAGTAACTCTAAAGGCTACTCAGAGGAGCACAATACTGAAATACCATGTGTAACCTATAATATAAAGACTTCTGATAACAAGCACTATTGCCTAGTGACCCAAATTATGTTAAATGCTGTACTTGGACATGCCAGGAGACTATAAAATGTCAAGGCAAGGACTAACCACAGCAAAGCAGACAAGAAGTGAGCAAAGAGAATACCTCCACATCCATTCCCCAAAATCCCACAGTAACTGACAGCTCAAATAAATTGTCCAGTATTTCAGAGGAAGACTGAGCCTGAAGTAGGAAAGAGAATGATGGAATCGTTTAGGTTGGAAAAGACCTTTAAGATCATCAAGTCCGACAGTTAATAACTTCAGTTTTACAGTTCCTAACCACAAAGACTGTTCACAGTAGCACAGATTTACCCTAAGACACATAAATACCAAACACTGTATCAGGGCCTGGAGGAAAAAAATCAGGACAGAGGGAGAACAACACCCTCCTGTGCAGACTAGAGGATCATGCACTCTCTGATGTAGAAGACAGCAAGAGCCCAGCCCAGCTTACCAACAGATAATTAGGGCACTCTCTCAGAGAATACAGTTGAACCGGCTCAGGAGAGTGTTGAAGTCTGCTGTTTCCCAATCTGTGGCTCTGACCACTAAGGTTTTATGCAATACCTCCTCCTCTCCTTTCCTCATTACCTTCTGAACTTCTTTCAAAAAAGAGAGGGAGGGGGAGAAAGCAATAAGCTACGTACAGAAACACTTCCTAGGACCACTGAACCTGGAAGTACTGGGCTGCAGAGATCAGGATTATCAAAGCGTCTATGCAGCACAGCTTCAAGGCAGCACTTGAAGCCAGCGATGAGGTTTCCAGAACAGCCTAAGAAGCCATGCGAGGGCTCTGCTGCTTCCAAAAGGGGCAGCTCCCCATCCCGCCCCAGCCATCTGATGACCCATCTTCCCTGTGCCAGCAGAGGTGCTTCCCCATCTCTACAGATGCTGCCCTGGAGGAAAAATAAATACTTTTTTAAAAGAACTAGCTTTCCACTGCATCAGCAGCAAAGCACACTGCTACAAAAACTCCTGTTGGCCTAATAAAAGTGGCAGGGGTGGAACCACCTCGTTCAGCCACAGCACCGTTCCAGTTCACCTGCACTGGGATGTGGTTTCACAAAGAGGGGATGAGCAAGAACTTAGCACGCGCCTCAGAGACATCCTTTTGACTTTGGTCACCCCCTGTCCTGTGAAGCCTCACGGGGGCTTTTGCAGATCCCATCCTGATGTGTACACGTGTCTCTTCGTACTGAGCGAAGAGAATCTGGACATTTGTCTCAGCTTTGCAAATGCTGGAGCTGAGGACCTGGGGTTGTAAGGGTGCTGCAATGCTTCATTATGCAACATCACCCAAATCCTTTGGGAATGCCAGAGCTCAGGAAAAAGAATAGTTTTGTGGTTGTTGTTATTTCTAATGAACTTGGGGGTGGGAGGGGGGAAGCATCTGAAACACAAACACTTTGGGGGGAAAACAGTGGTCAAGCTTCTGTTTTTGGGGTTTTTTTAATTTGAAAAGCAAACTACGAGCAACAAACTATAAGCATTACAGAAACAACCTGTGACTAAGAACAAGGACATTTTAAAATTGGAAAAATGTCAGTCAGGAATTTTCACCCTTTTAAAACAAAATTTATTAACTGCACCACTGCACAATTTTGTGGTTTTAGGTAACCTCTTTAACTTTACATGAGGCAGATCAAGAAAGTTCCTGAAACACCAACCCAATTTTAAAGGCATAAGGAAGAGGGGACAAAGAAAGAGGAAAAAAGTGAACTACATATTCATAGACAAGTCGAGATTGAAAAGATATTCAAAGAAGAACAAAAAGAGGTCCCTGTTTCTCATGCATTATAGAGGATGAAAAATATGAAGGGTGTTTAATTGCCTAAGCAGATGCCAGCAGTGGAATGTATGAAAAAGCAAAAGCAAACAAGGATTTCTCTCCCCTCAGTTACAAGATCATACGTCTGCATTCGCAGGCTGCCTCTGTGTAAGGAAAATGTATAATTTTAAAACGTTAACATTATCACAGGAATAACACCTTACTCAGCACAGGACAAATTCTGCCATTAGTACATGCCTCACTCACCCGGATCACAGAAAGGTACCATGGGACCATCTGAAAGGGGTTCCGCTGTGCAGAAGTGCTTGAGAGGAGTGCAGTTATATTAAATGTAGGAGGAAAGAAGAAAGGTACGTGACAAACCAATTCAAGACTCCAGGAAGCAAGCCACACAAACGACTGTTGAGTTGTGCAATGACTCAGCGGGGGGGGGGGTGAAAAAAGGAAAAAAAAATATATAGCAGTAGATAGGAAAAGTCTTTTCCATAAGAAATGATAGCTATGGTCAAAAAATAAGTAAAATAAACAAACAGAAACAAGAAGAGTTCCCAGCCTGGAATTCTGCCTAGTCCCATGAGCTGTGCCACAAAGTTGTTTTTCCTAGTCAGCCATTCTTTATTACCCTTTGCAGCACACCTGAGCAAGCAGAGGAGCAGGAATCTGAGCTGGCTTTAACCCCTGCTTCACCACTACCTCTCCCTAGGTAGGTGTTTCTCTACAGAGAGTGCTCTTCCTGGTGAGCAACATGATAGGAAGCTAAAGTCAGATAAGCACATAGCAGAAAAAACATGCTAGCCTGGGGAATCCAGCACAAACTCAGGAAGGAGCAGGAGCGTGGCAAAGCAGGAGAGCCTCCCGGCCTGCCAAGCCAACAAACATGGTCAGGACAGAAAGATGACATGGTATTTCTGCATCTCCTCTGTTGTTCTCCTGAGACACTAGCATGCAATTTAAGCTCCTGTTTTACTTGCATAACTTTACAGGGCGGCTCTCCCATGTCTGTTGAGGCTCAACAGCTCTCCCTGAAATGGCAAGATTAAATGTAATCTGTTAAACATAGATAACGTAGTCCAACCAGATGGATGAGGCAAGTCAAGCTGTGCAGATTTCACCGCTCAGTTTGAACACATTCTCGCACTCACTCTCTCCTTTGCAAACCTTTATGCAAATAGCTTTTCAAGAACATTTAATCCTCCACCCTCCTAAATTAGCACTGAAGCATCACTGTCCCTTCAGTTTGGAACCTAGCTGCAGGAGAAACACCAAGGCACTCAGGTAGCCGCCTGGCTTGAACCACGTGGTAAAGTTCAGTGACATTTAAGCAGATGCTTACGTGCTTTGCAAGGCTGGGGTAGAAAAAAAATATGTGCCAGGTAACCGTAATTCCTTTCCATCATTCTCCACTCGCAAACCCAATCACTTGAAAAATACTGTGCCTTATCACTTCCTTCTCCTCTGCCTTTAAAATCACTCCTGGCATGGTTCCACCAGGATAAATTCTACATGGTATCTCCGCCACCATTTTGCTTATGCATCAGGGTAATAAAAGATGAGAGGATGCCAACACCTTCTCTAAGCAACAGAATATATCTGTGTAACTATGTTGGCTAAAGCTGGGAACTACAAAGTCAGAGGGAAGGGCAGAAAAGGCCAGATAATCTGACCAGGGCAGCTGACCAGATAAGAGTACTTAGAATTATTTTTCGAAATGCTTTCCTTTGCCATCAAACCACCCTTTATGGCTAACACAAGACACTGCCCATTCCCACCATTGAGAAAATTAAACCCTGCAAGGCAAGGAAAGCTGGGGCTTTACGGATAGCACGTGCAAACACATGTATTTGTATAGCTGAGCGGCCAGCAATGAGGGATCAGGATGGACCCTGGAGTGTTGTGTCAAAATAAGTTGCAGTTAAAAACAGGAAGTCATAGTGAGGAGAATCACAACATCTGCAACATCGTCCTGGCACCTGTGTCAACATTCAGCACTCCCCAGCGCCTGGGGCAGAACGCTTGTAATTCAGGGCTTGGGAGGGGACGTTAGGAAACCAGGACAACCCTGCTGAAAATCACACCCAGCCACTAAGTCCACCTTTCAATCCTGTTTCAAAAGGCCAACAGGAATATAATAAAATTTTGCCCTGAAGTAATTTTTATACTTAATCCATACAGCTCTTCACAATTAAGTCAAAACGTTCCTGTAAAATAGCTGTTTTTTTGTTACCCTTGCTTAAAAATGGTGTAAATAATGCACAAGACAACTCAGCACTGGCTGAGTCAGTGAAGCCTGGAACAAAACCCAAGAGACCTGGCTGCCTTCTATCCTTCATCATAGCCTGCTCGCCATAAAACCTGACCGTGGACAACACACTTTTTAACTCCATGCCGACAACTTTTGCACACAAGTGGCACCAAAACACAGAAACACAAAATTTCTCCTTACCAGTCATTCCCCACACGATGATGTACAGTGGGGAAGAAGTTCCTGGGAAGAGATAACTGGTAGACTTCTGGCTCACAAGTAACACAGCATACAGTGCATTAAATGTTTTTTTCAGTATGACTGAGGTAACATTTCATTCCAGTTCATATTGCATCACATCAGAAGCTGGAATATTTCACTGCAACCTTTAATTGTCCTGACTCATGCTGTCAGTAATAAAATGCCCTCTTGGGAAAATAAATAAATAGACAAATAAAGCCTTAACTGATTTGGTAAAGTACCTACCAGTGAAAGCACACCGCCTGATTATTTTTAAGACATTAAAAAGGGTTGCAGGTGCACTACGTTAACCTAAAAGGACAGGTGATGAACAGATTTATAGCTTTTTCAGTTTGACCGAAAAAAAACAGGAACGTGCAGATAAGCTTTTGAAAGCATTTGTCTCAAGCACCCAAGGGTAGTCGGGGAATAAGAAAGCATTTCTATTACATTGGCATTTGTGCAGAAAGGCAGGATAATGAAGTGACCGGGCTATTAGCCTTCCCAAAGAAATGAGATATTGTTGAAACCAGTGCACATTAATTTCAGTGCCCAGGAAAATGGCAGTAAACAGCGCTCTTCAGGCTTTTTTCCCTCCCTCTCAGTAATCATGATGATTTTAGAACTGACACCTGCAAAAGAGACCTTTTAGTGCATAATGAATAACTCAGAAAAAAGAGAAGGCTGTGAGAGAATAGGTTAAAAAATAAAAAAGGTAAGAATATAGAGAACAAAGGAATAAAATTGTAAGATCCACTACAACGTCCAGGGAACAGAGCAGCCTGACAGACAGCATTTCCAAAAGACTCCTGTTGAGGAACGGGCTTACAGAAGCAGCCGAACAGCTAATGAAATACCCGCAAAAGCTAGTCACCCGCTCCTCGCTCCTCACATCGCCTCCTCACTACCCTAACGCTCGGAAAAGAAAGGTCATCTTGTCATCAGGCCAGGGAAAACCCCAGCGCAACAAAAACGAGACTGTAACCATCACAAAATCTTCTTACCAAAGAGGGAAAACGCACCTAGAGGGAGAGGGGGAAAGATGAAGAGTCTAAAATGGAAAAAAATGGAGAAAAAATAGCACTGAACTACCAGCTTGACAGAACAGCGGAGGCCCCTTACTTGGGAGCACGGTTTCAGGGCCTATTTGCAGAACAGGTATTGAGGCTTCAGAAACCTAAATTACTTGATACAACATAAGGCATCACCCTTCATCAGCCAAGCCGTGCGTGTGAGCTCTCCGGCCGCGACTCGCAGGGGAGGACGTGCATCAGCCCAGGCTCCCGGGGTGGCCCAGCCTGCGCATCCTCCCTCTCTCTGCAACGCACCCCAGGGCGAGCAGCCCAGCAGCAGTTATCTCCTTCGGCCAAGGGACCTCCAGTTCTGCATGACATTTTCAGGGCAACTTCAGCAATGAACAGCCTGACCTGAACTGCAATTAAACTGGAATTAAGCTTCAGAGCCATGGTTTTGAGCAGGACATGGATTTCCTACTGCCACTTCTTGTGCTTTAGAAATCTTTCTGATACAGGAGCTGAATCTCTCTCGATTCATGAGAAAGTTTGTTTCCGAGCCAGGCTCCTCTCCCTGCTCTCACACAGGAGGCGGCTGGTGGTGTCCCACAGGGTTATGGCTTGGTTGTCTGCAGCTCCCTCTCCACTCGCGTTTCGTCCCCAGCCTGACGCTCACGGGCAGTTCACAGCATGCGACACTATTCCATGTGACAGCCCAGGCCAGAGCGCCTTCCCTCCTCTCTAGGTTTTTCCTTCCTAGAGACAAACGAGCTCACTGAAATGCTTTTTTGCAAACTTTGTTCAGAAATTTTTTTTTTTTTAAATTTTCCTTCCTTGTTTGGAAAAATATTTGCAATAGCTACCAAAGTTGTTCTTTATGTAACAGAACACAAAAGAAGAATCAGCTGCTCTGTTCTTATCTCCGAAATACATCAAATTAATCAGGTAATTAGCCAAAGATTTTTACATTTAATGTTAAGACATAGCAGCGTGTTTTGCAAGAAAACTCTTGCTGCTTATTTCCATGAGTTTCCCAAGATCCTCACAGGTGACTATAAAAGTCTTTCAAGCAAAATCTAAATAAGCTTCCTCTTCTAGTCTGCTATGCTTTATTTTTCATGTGGAAATGAATAGGCAGTACCATCCAGACCTGATGCCTCCCATTAAGTATTGGAAAACCTACAGGAGGGAGCACAGTTACTAAAAAACGGTAACCTTTTCGGTTCTTGGATGGAGATGGATATCATCTTGTATTCCTATTATATAATTAAGGCTTTCAACACACTCGTGTTTTATTGTAAACGCAGCAGTAATTAAATACGTTCTCTACAAATGACATCATTTTGTTTTCCCGGCACGCGCAAACAGATCTAATACACTGTTAGAGCAGAAGATTTCCTACCACACAAAATGTGTTTGGACGTGAAACTTCCTGCTAGGCCACACTCACACCGCTGCCACGCTTCCCACTTTTTCGGTTGCCGTGAACAGCCAGCACAAATCGTTTACACACAAAGCAATGCAGTCAGAAATGGTGACAGAAACGTTGCACCAACCCCTTTCTCAGATTCGATGTCTTATTTTCCACCAGCATGTTGCCACACACTTGCTATTGCACAGAGAGCTGGTCAGGTTCAACTAATTGCTTTTAGCACACTCAGGATGCCTATATAGTAATAAAAGGTAGTAAAAAGTATCATTTTTATTAAGTTCTGTGGTTCACGATAGTGGCCAAAGGTAACCCTTGCTGTGCATGTTTTTCCTTCCTGTTCTGTTTGCACAGATCATCAGAAAATGTCAAACTTTAATGGGTACTGATTCTCTCATTTAACTAACTTGAAGAGTGTTTTAGGACAGCTGGGAAGGGGGGAATGTTTGGGCCAGGTTAGGGAAAGGATGGTTGAGAGACAAGGCATGGTATCAGTAGGCATATGAATAACTCATTTATGGAATCAGCAAAAGCAAGTGTATTTCACCTAGTTGGAGGTTACATCTGTACATATTCTAATGTGCTATGCATTAAACTCATCGGCTGTTGGCCTTTCAATTCCTAATACATATTTTTCCAAAGATAGTTCTATCACAATTTTTATGAAATACAAATGCAAAGGTAAAGTCATTATCAAGAGTGGGCATATAAGAAGGAATAAGAAGTACCTGCAGTTTCTGTTTCAGTATTTCCCCTCTTTAAACAGCACCGAAGATGACGAAAGTTACTCCCAAAACCAGTATTTCTTGTTTGCAACCTGTGCTGCACACATGACTGTACCCGCTACTGATCAGCATTTCCATAACCTGATGAGTGATAATAAAACACCTTTAAAACCCCAAACAGAGGCAGTTCTCAGAGCACTCTGCTGCCAGGAATCTCAGCGCTCTGGCTGGAGCTCCCCACGCATGACTTGGTAGCCAAAGGGACTGGAACATCAGCTGAGAGCTCATCAGCGCTCTGCGAAGGACAGTGACATCGACTCGCGGTCGTGCTCACCACCGACGCGGTGCACGGCACTCGCACTCACCCACCACCCAGGAGTTTTCAATGGGGTCACCCTGCCGGTACCTTTTTCCTCTCCTACGCTTGGCACTCTCCTCCCCCGAGTGCAGCGAGCCATGTGGGCAGCACAGGATTACCGCAACCTCTCGCCTTTCATTAATATGACCGGGTCTAAATAAATCTGTTCTCCAGCAAGTCACATCTGGTGCATTAACCTTGGGCCCCCTGACTACACTGCAGCTCCCAGTCAGTATTATTTAGTAACTAGCCTGTTTTCTTCAACTTTGGGACTCATTTTAGAAAAATGCGTACTGGAACACTATGTATCCTGCAGTTTTACTGCATACTATTGTCTCGTACAGGTTTTAAATGGGCAGGCCCAGACAGCAGCACCTGTGAGTATGAACTGCTTGTCTCTTTTAGGCCAAACAGTCAAGCAACAACCAATTTTTTTTTCCAGCAGGTAACACCAGGGTAAGTTGCCAGAAATGTATTGTTCTCAAAACTCCATGCAATGCCACAACATACATTTTACCTATAACTGCACAAGTCCTTTTTTCCAGTAAGCAGCAGTCTGAAGTTCTTTCCTATGAGTCTTTCAATTTCTGTGCAGCCAGACTCCCTGGTAATACTTTTTCCTCAGCAGGCACCAAGAAAACTTTGTGTATGCCCAAGAGAGAATAGGCCAAAAAAGTTACCTTCTGTTCTTTTATGAGCCACTGGGGATTTGTCAAAAATGTTTCCCATACAGAGGCACATCTTGATTCAAAAAGAGGTCAGATACTAATTAAAAAGCCTGTGTGGGCATCAGCTGGTGTTCAACAACATTTTTACATCTCAATGGGTATTTGTTACCAATGCCATATCCTATGTCGAGATATTGTTAGCTGTAATCAAATACGAAATCTCATTTGCAAAGTCTGCTGCACCAGTTAGATCAACACCTTGTCTTCCCCTTGCTGCTGTGGAGCTGGAGTTCATGAAATGCATTACATACCCTGAAGTCAAAGCGATGTTTCACGGTACTTCAACACGATATACAAAAATAATTAAAATATATATACATGCATATGGCTGTCATTTCCCTGTAGGAGACAAAGAACAGCTCCACAAGGCAGACAGCATTACCCGAGTGCCTCTTGCAGTACCCGAAACTCCACCTTTACCCAGTGAGAAGGGAAGATGAAGTTAGCTCCTTACCTTCCATGTGTATTCAGAAAGCCTCGCACCAAGCAGGAGATGCTGCCACAGTACAACACAACTCTGTGTGAAGCTGTACTCAAGATCCCCTTCAAAGGTAACAAAAAGTGTGTGCATATTATACACACACCTGCAGAAAAAATATCTTTCCTGCTGTTTTTCAAGGAGCTGAGGAGAAACGGGGAAATATTTTTGTTGCCAGACCAACCACTAGGACTTACAAGACCTGCATAAATGTCGTTGGGACTGGCCATGACCTCGAATTATAAGCACATCAGAACACAACGTGCAAGACTCAGTGTTAGAATTTGTCATTTCACTGCAAGTCTCTCAGCATTTTGTATTTTCAAAGCTCCAGTCACGGAGTCAAAGAGAGAAGAAATATTCTCAGCTTTCACTATAATTATTAAATCATCTTGCAGAGGAAAGATGAACAACATGACCCATCTTGCACTTAAAAACTCAAACTGGAGGGCAAATTAAAAAATAATAATCAAAGTGCACCTTAAAAGGCGTAATTTTTGAAGTCAATCTTGTGATTTGTCATAAACTTGACTGTTGTTTTTTAAATGCTTGAGGAGTCAGTCATAATATAGATGAAAAGACACTCCAGTAGATCAGCATTTCTTTAAAAGAAGTCCTTCAGTCTCCGGTGTGAGTGCATATATGCAGCATAATTTAAGTAGGGATTCCCATAAGAAAAGGCAGAATGGCAAAACCCACCATCTTTGGTATGAAATAGCACAGGCCAGCACAAGGATAAGGTATTATCATATAATGGAAGAGATGAATGACTGGAAGAAGAGAGTCCAGAATTGAAGAGATGGAGAAATCCTTTCGGGAGCCCTGGCAATTTTATTCCACTCCCTCTAAATTAAGTGTTACACTCACTCTGTTCAAGCACAGGACTATGAGTCAGCACTGGGCCATACGTTACTCTTCACTTCTCTCGCTCCTCAAAGGGAAGGGCGTCACGTACAAGGTCATCATGTGCCCTGGCCAGCCTCAAGCAGAGGCAGAAGAAACATTAACATCAAAAGGCAGAGAGAAAGTCGAAACCCTCTACGTGTGACAACAGCGAGATGTTTTAACCAAACAAATTTCAAACTCAACTGCAAACTTATAAAATGTCAGTCTACTACGTTAGGACACCAAACAATGCAACAAACAAACATAAAAAAGATATCCATGCTATTTCCACTAATGAACTTATTTTTCATTCTCTGAAGTGAGAGACCAGGAAAGAAAAGGTATAATATATGCAAGCGCATATTACCTTTTCCACTCTACTAATGTGTATACGCATGATTTAATAACATCAGTATATCTTAAAGGTAGATACATGCTCTTAACACAGCTGCACAACAGTCTTAAGGCAGGCCTTCTCTTTCACTCAACTTGATCTCATCCCTTGATCTACTATTTGCTCATAAAAAGCGAGTCAGATCTGCCAGTAAAACAGCTGTGAAGGAAGAAAAATAGAAAATATGTAATTGTTTACCCCATGATATTACAAATACTTTTCCCCCTCTCTTTTAATCCGTGATGGATGCCTGCTTGTGCTGCTTGCCAGTAGAATAAATGTATGAGCCCCATTGTACATAGATCCACGGGCTGAACACAAAAGGAAACGCGTAACTGAAAATAAACTGAGATTTTCTGTTGTCAGTTTCTGCCGCAATAATTTACAAGGTATGAAAAGAGTCAAATGAAAACCAGAAAAATAGTTTACCAAATCAGCTTTAACTTTTTTCCTCTTAGTAGTGTTTTTCAGAAATTTAACATCACAGTTATGATGTGTTAGCACCCAAACATAACAAGTATTTTTAACATCTTCACTACTGGTCAAGGGAGCAGAAAGTACCAAAAAGGCCTAGAAGGCGGTTTCTGCCCCATGAACTAGCATCACGTGCTTACGCTATTGTTCTCAATGACATTGAAATTTGCATTCATAGAGCACTTTTCAGTAACGTGGCATGTGTCACTAAACCCATCTCCACAGCATCCAGAGAAAAAGTGCACAGCAAAATCGCTAAGTAGTATCAAATTCTCTTAAAAGATTGTGTTCCAGACAGCATGAGTCATTTTGGAGAGGCGCAGAGCGCTGATGGAGCACAGGCTTGAATGGGAGTAGAGCACCAATAATCTGTGGAACCACTAGGTATCTACATGAATAGTTCCCTCTTTCTTTTTTTTTTTTTTGGCCCTAGACTAACCCATCACGGCTTTTTGAACCCACACGAATTCCATCTTCAAAGTAGCGAGTTTGAAAGACCTGCATACAGAGACATAACAGGGCTTCCCTCCACCCTTGCAAGTCAAGTCTTCACTGATACTTTTCTGTCTGCAAACAAACCGACCAGGACTCTTCAACATTATGTACTTTGACAGGACTCAACATTAGGTGCCAGATTTAAGGAGCAGCTGCATTCCAGCTGGCATAGCTACACACGCTCTGCCTTGCACAGTGAGCAGCCAAGAAGGTTCAAGCAATTCCAGCCCTACTCTTTCTGGTGGCTTTCCTGGCTGTTTTCTCTGTAAATGTGGTCAAGTATACATTCCACTGTTCAACTGACTGCACGTTGACTCATCTGAAAATAATTTACAGGATTTATAATTATCTTTGCTCTGGTATTTCCTCACAAAAAAAAAAAAAAAAAGAAATGAGAAATAGGGAAAATCATAACCAAGAAACTGAATTCAATATTCCTTGACGGGAAATACTTATCTTCACAAAGTCTTGTGACCAAGAAGTTCAGATTTTCCCTTGCCATACCATAATAGCATTTCTGACCTAAGCGTATTAATGGAGTAACTAGTTCTCAGGGGGCTAAGGTTCTCTCTTGAAGTTCACAAGCAGCACAGCAAAGAGCAGTATTCGCTGCTTGCGCACCCAATGGCTCTGCCGACGCTGCAAATCCTACGGCTCTCGTTAGAGAGGCAGTTGTAACAGCAGCAAAGCGCCTTCCATTTGCCAACCCCAAATGGAGAAAAGAATAGAGCAACGAATAAAAGTAGCTTCAGCTTTTGTGTGCGAATTTTGAGTTTTAAAAGCATCTAGACTTTATATTTTCAATAAGCAAAGAGGTAATCCTGAGCTTAAAAAGCAATAAAAGGCATTGGAAAAGGTCAATGTAAACAGGCCCAATACAGAACGTAACATCATATTCAGGGTCTGTCCACATATGGAATTACTTGTGAGCTGCTGTTCCTGAGAAGTTCCATGTGTGGTCAAGCCCTTGAAAGGGAGAATGTATTCTAAACCAGAGAAGTTTGCTGGAGAAAAGGTTTTTGTGTGATTCAGGTGTCTCCAATGTTTGTTAACATACACTGAAGCGTGGAGAAAAGAGGTATTATTCCTATGAGTCATCAGCCCTACACGCAAGCCAAATAGCAGTATCTTCAGCACGCTCACTACTTCTGCTCAAGAACTGGAGAGAAGCCACTTTTGTCAAATGGAGAGACACCACTGGGAAATTGGGGAGCTAATTAAAAATCAGACATGCACCTTAAACAGAAGGGGCTGGAAACTATCGAGGTGCACAGAGAGAACTAACATGGAGACTGGGGAAGATTACCACAAAATATGTATTGCAACTGTTAACATCTCAACAATACTAAAGGCACTGGATAAAGAAAGCACAGGAACACCACACTGCTTCAAAATTAATACTGACTTGTGGTTTTGGGGTTTTTTAAATAAAACTATGCACAGTTCTCCCTCATTTTGGTTTTGTTTTTAAGAAAAAGCTTCTAATTTTGCACTCATAATCACTCAATCATGGATGCTTTTACAAGCAGGAGAAAATATAATTCAGGGTTCAGTGTGTATTCCCAAATCAGACGGTGGGCTACGTCACTTGAACAAACAAACTTACTATTAGCCTGAAGCAGGCAAAGAAAGCAAAGGTAAGGAGGTGAGTACCAAGTGCTTCAGGACAACACTCTGCATAGACACCCTACCTAACTGGGAGAAAAAGGGAAGAAACTGGTATGTCAAACATGGCTTTTTCCCCAGAAGAACTCCACTTGTGGTGCTGTGAGCTGTCACAGCAGTTTTTCCAGTAGCATAATTATCTCCCTATGAAGCTTGCTTCCCTCTTCAGAGTGTGGCGGAGGGGAGGACGGGAGCGTTTGTCTTGTCTTTCCAATAATGAACCCCCTGGCTGGCAGCCTCAGCATCTCTGCTCTGTTTCTTAAAATCACGCTGGCTCCAAGGCTAGGGATTGAAGCTTAGATCCTCCATCCTCCCAGCAACCAAATCTACAACATCTTACATAAAGAACAACTCTTCCCTTTGCTGGCGCAGCCCCCATACAGGAGCAACAGAGCTCTGACACTTTCACAGCTTCCCATGGGGATTTAAGTATCAGATATGGAAGCGATCAGAGGCTTGTTAATCTCATTATACTGCTCCTGCGAAAAGCTATGAACAACCGTGACAGTATTAAACAAATTAGTTTGTAGACGAAAAGAGTCAACACAGCTTTGGTTAACCTTCTGGGCATGAATTTAATGGCTCTCTGCAACCACAAATACTAGGATTTAAGAACAAATGTCTTCTGAAATGGATATCTTACATTAGCCTTGTTTCCCTCAATCATTAATAGGGAATGGAGATTCTCAGTCTATGAAAATCTAAGTATTTTCATGTGTGCCCATAAGCAGCTCCCATGGTAGTATAAGAAGCTGGGAAAGTCCCCTTTTAAAGGGAAGCTGTCAACACCGCGCATCAGATGAAGCTGTGCAAAATTAAGACATCATTGTAGTTTCCTCCTCGTTTTATTTTTCGCAACCCATGTCTTGTTTCTGGCTAGGAAAGCACTCCATCTAGTCCGCTTTTCTTTCGGTGTACCATATGAGATCAATTTAACTTCAGAAAATTCTTCAAATCTGCTCCTACCCTTTGCACGTTCCCCTAAACTAACGCTACCGAGAGTTGGTTTCAAAGTAGGTTTTACTCATGCAATAGCACGTTAAAGGTGGTCTTCAAGAGCTGGGATGGCTTACTGGCATTATTTTCAAAGGAGAATGTCTACGTTTCAAAACACACGAACAAATGTGTTAGGCCACAGGCCCAAGGTCAAAACTCACTCTTATTTCAAGTGTAGCAAGGGGCATGCTGTGTGTTTGATGCCATACAAAGTTCCAGCCTTACTGTTATATCAGTAATAAAAAACATGAAGATATTGTGTCATGGCCCCTCTTCCCATCACTCCGAATTACAGGATTTGCTCAGAAACCATGGAAAAAAACAGTAGTTTAGTGCTCTTTTTATTTACCTTTTGACTCTTGACTTCATGGTATATATTGATATAGTTCTCAAAATTTTTCTCCCAGCACATCTTTATTTAAAAAACAAATAGATTTTTATGCAGTCACTGTAGGCATATGCACTTAAAATAGTTGGATATTTTACGTAAATAATTTTTTAAAAAGCATGACATGCATTGGTCCATAAAACAGAATTCTGCAGCTTGTTCAGTGTCACTGTGCTAAGAGATACAACGGATGTTTACAAATTACATTTATCTAATACAGCAAGTAAAGCTACTCCATTAAAGTATCAGAAAGAGAAAACGTACAGAGAACATATTGAAAAGGCTTGGAAATTTTGTATTTATGCTTCAGAAAAAAAGTTTGTGTAATAGCTTGTTACCTTTCACTTTTTAAAAGGACAAAACCTTCTGAAATACACAAATGAAGAAGCGTGGCCAGAAATTGAAGCACATTTGCATGGTTAAAACACTCCTTAAGGGCTGAAATCTCATCTGCTACATTCCAGTCCTGAACAAGGTTTGGAGCACTAGTTTATAAGCCCTGGGGAAAAATGTTGAGAAATTCTTGACTATTGAATAGCGCTGCGAATACGAAAATTGCTGTACGATACATAATGAAAAGAAGAAAACACACATGGCTGGAGTTCATTAGTGTGTCACATTTGGTTTGCAACAGTGAGCTGCACCCAGAGACTCAGATCAAGTGGAGAGTCATAACAGCACAACTGCCCCCTCTAAGAGTGGTTAAATCCCACCAGGACTACACACTACATTAAATTAATTTGCTATGAGAAAGCAGACCATGACCACCGCCTATGTATCAGCTCAACGTCCAACAAAGCCATCATCTTATTTCAGCAAAAGCAATAGGATGCTTGTGATCACCCAGCTAAAATTGCCCCCAGCTTGAACTGTCTGAATTAAAAAACAAAGAGCTGTGTTAAACTCTTGGCATGCTAATGTAACAAGGGCTTTCTAGTCTTTAACATTATGAGAAGCGTCAGGTGGAAAGTCCTTCCCCAAGTTTGATTAACCAGAGATTTCAGATCTCCGAGGAGCTTCAGAATGAACCTAGAGTAATTGTAAATATGTAACCCAACAAGCGGTAATGCACTGTCATCTTCTGGATGCTTCAGGAGTTTATTCAGCCATGGGACTTACTGTAAGGGAATGCAAGGCCAGGCAACCCTTTATAAATTTAAGTGGAGACCATGACGATAATCTAACACAGATGATCCAACACATACACACTGTTCCCGGCCCAGGAAGCTGAACGGAGGTCACGCTTGGCTCTGCTGAACGTTGTGCCGCCAATTACGACCACCACCTCTTGTAATTGAGGGTGGCCTTTGCCACCACAAAACATCTCGGACCAGACACCGGTTGCTATCAGCTTTGAAGACAACTGTAACATATCTTTCAGCAAGTATTGCGCTTTTACCGCTGTTTTACCCAAAGAAGGAAGAAAACCAGATTAGGGGTTGCATAAGAAAAGGCAGCAGGCAGAAAAACAGGTATTACATCACCTCTGAGGTGTCTCCAGAGGTGCTGGGATAACAAATTTCACATTCACAGTTTCAGAAGGAAATGATGACAGGACATAAGAGAAGCTACAATATAAACGGTGCTTCAAAGCAAAGGTACCAAGTTCCAATTCCTCCCCCCTTTCCTCCCACCATCCCTACTCTAAATCATGCTCTGGTCCCTCCCATCAGGCCAGAACAAAGCAGCAGGCAGGAGTGTGAAATGCACCTAAGTGCTGAGGTTTAGAGTTTAATTTGCTTTCTGGATATACACTTCAAACATGTTTGCACGCTCTCCTCCAGAAACAGTACACAGAAAGCTGCTTCAACAAATAAACAAATAAGAACAACAAATAGTTAAGTAATAACAGGATGTTACCATGCTCAGAAACTGAATGAAAGCGAGGTGATGCCTACATGTCCTCAGCCCTTGCCACTGCATCCTATTTCCAAAGTACAGTAAATTCAAAAGGAATACACAAAAGGGGTACATCTGCCTGTTTTCATTTTTACATGAATACACATAGAAATCTACCCTGTTCTGACTCGGCAACTAAATAGGCACCTGCTTTGGTCATTATCCTCATGATTGGAAAGCTCAGATCCCATCCCAATTCCTCTGCTTTCTGTCCATCACACCCATCACTTCAAAGTCACCTTGTTTCTCCCTTCCACCACCTATTCTGTGGGTTGGGTTTTAGTTTGTTTTTTTTTTTTCCTTTTCTCCAGGCTGATGACTGAATGGAAGCTGGGAAGAACACACGTTTTTATTACATAGGACCATCAGTGAAAAATAGGGGATTTATTTTCCTTTACTGACCACTGTTGGGAGCAGAACATCGACACATTACATTCTGGTCCCTGATAACAGGGCCTGAAGTTTTCAGAAAGCGTCAAACAATGAGAAGAAACGTGGTTCTAAGAAAGATCAAACCAAAAAGCTTGGTAAAAGAGGATTAAACCATTTTTTTGTATTCTTGATGTAAATACTGAAGATATGTCACACAGTATATTTGATACGCTGGTTGTTGCAAAAAGACCTGGGGTTGCGAAGGACTTGCTCACTAATGCTCTGATAAAATTGCCCCCTCCTTCCGAAAGGCAAAATGCAGGGATTTTTTCTCCAACGGAAAGCATCCTGGGGAGGGGCTGGCGAGAGCGCAGTCCGTGCCGCCGGAGCACGGGAGAGCTGTGCAGGGGAGCTGGAGGGCGCAGAGAGGTCAGGAGTAAAGGCGGTTCAGCAGTCCCCAGGCGGCTCTAGCAGAGCTAACGTCACGACATGCCAAGTCACCCAGAAGCGGTTATGCGTAACATAAATCACCCAGGGCCAGCCTAGAAGAAGATGCTATCTATCCGAAGTAACATACACCGCTCTGCTCCTTGGGCCGCGATCTGGCTGGCCCTTGGAATGACTGCTCTTCCACAAGCTCAGAGAGTTGCTGTTTTCTATCCCCCTTCCCCTCCAGCCCAAAAGCTACTGCTACAGGTAGGGCAAGGATTTGGCAACCCTTAGATGTACCACCCAGAAAATCTTTTTTTTTTTTCCCCCTGAAGAAAATATGGAGCAGCACAGTTCATTCTGTCTACATCTACATCAATAATCAGAAAACCCTCCGCACTGCAAGTATCAGTCAGGAGCACCAGACTGAGAATATGAAGTTAAAAATACTTCTATAACCCTATTAAATGCAAGCCTTGCTTCTAAGAAACAATACAAATATTTATCTCTACACTGAGGGGGCACTGAGGGAACACGAGTAAGAGCTCTCCCCTTTGGAGAGTCAACTGTAATAAGCTCATACGAAGTTCTGTCATGCTCCGGACTATCAGCACAAGCGGCGGGGAGAAAAAAAAAAAAAAAAAGGAGACTGTCACTGCCAGAACTAAAACATATTTAATCTGCAGACTTCCCTGCAATAGAAGAGCCGATTGGAAGAAAACCGTACAGGTCGTATCGAATCATTGCTAAACTCGGTCTTTTTCTTTAGCCACAGACCTGGTACTGCACATGCTGACATTGCCAGCTACAAACGTCAGAGTTTTTGTTTGGAGTGAGCTCCACACATTCCCAAGGGAATTCACACCTAACAAAAATCCTATGGTATTCCTATTTACAAAACCCTCTGGCACGCGTGTATACACGGATGCCAATATATAGTCTATTGTGCTTTTTCTGTCAAAAAGGACACTGGGGAGTGCAAGGGCTCCAGCATTAGTACACTTGACACATTTGATTTTTAATTACAATTTTGTTTCTAAGTAAGGGGAACCAAAATTACCTAACTAGCTTTCTCCCAGTACCTGAGTCACTAGGTAGTACAAACAATGAGAAGATATTCCGTCGGAGCTTTCCTAAGGCAAAATACTTCAAGAAAGAAAGAAAACGCAGACCATTTCAGAGAAATTTTGCAGTGCTAGTAGGAGCTACTCTCCTTCAGCTTCTGGCAGTGAAAGCTGAAGTGGGTGGAGTTAGCATAAATTATCAAGACTTTGTTGATAATGTATTAAACCGGGAAATAAAACCCCGTGTCTCCAGCATCCAGCAGCTATGTTCATAAATACCTTTTAGTTTGGTAGAAACAGCCTTGATCTGTAAACCAGGTAGGTGGTAACAGCATGCTCAAGATGGAAAGTTTTAAATTATACCGGTTCCCCAACTGCCTCCTTTTTTTCACCAGTAAATATTTATGCACTCTCAGCCCTGAAGTAGAAAATCCCAATTGAACTGCAACAGCAATAGGCTTATTTCCTATCAGCCACAGTACAAATCCAAGCCTAGGGTGAAGGAGACCATTTGCCATGAAGATAATCAGCACTGTCTCATTCCTCAAGAATTTCAACCGCACGATAACCTGGCCCTCCAGAACTATTGCTCCTAAACCCATACCATATCAACAGCACTTAGTTATCCATTAGAAAGGAAAAAAAAAATACGCTCAGCACAGAACCCTTGTGACTATTGCTGTTTTCACACAGCCCAAGTACAGAGTATGTGCTCTGCTACAGACAGGATATATTACATTTTTTGATTAAAAAAAAATGCAAGTTTCAGTCATGCTAATAACCACATTCTACACACTTTACCCGCAAATGCCTCAAGGGCCACTGTCACATGAAGAACGGGAGGCAAAATTATACTTTGTCTGCTTTCTACATGCTAGTGTAACCTACACAGTGTAATCTGATTGAAGGAGGTAATTAACCTTTCTCCATTCAAATACTCAACCACTTAAAAGATACATATACATATGCTTAAAAATACACTAAAAATTGAAATGAAGTTGCATTTGCTAAGTGAAAACGACACGCTTGCCTTTTTAAATCATGCTCTACATTTTTATTAGATATTGCTGGCTGTAACCAACTGTGAAACAATTACATTCCTCGGAGATACGGTATGGGTTTAATACTCCATTTATGAGAAAACAGGGTTAAAAAAAAAGGAAGAAAGCATCTCGGAGGAGCATTTCTCCGTGGGTGATTTATTGATAGCACTGACCTTTCGGATTCATCAAGATCGCTTCCCGTTCCTATCGTCCCCGCAGTGAACGCTGCCGTACAGACACTGGGAAAGGCAGCGGCAGCAGCTCCAGTCCCTCCCTCCATGTTGTGCGCACACTCGCACACACTCCCTCACCCGACGGCTCCGCAGGCGCAGCTGCCCCGAGGGCAGCGGGGGAGGCGCAAGGAGAGGGGTGAGGACTGAGGATGCTCTCCCCCCCCCGCGCTCCAGCCGTCCCCTCCCCGCCCCACACAGGCCCCCAGCCTCCGATGTAACGCCACGGTCCGTGCGCACGATCTGCTTTCTCTCCCAGGCTGGCTGCAATGTCAGCTGGGCCGAGACGGCCCGAAACACCGGACTTCCCCCCCGCGCCCCCCGAAAGGTATACACACATGAACGGCACAAACCGGCCTGCGACCCCGGGCTCCCATTCCGCCTTCCCTCACCAGCACCGGCTCACGTTTTCCCGAGGCTGCCGCAGGCGTTTCGGCTGTAACCCTTTCCGAGCTGGAGGAGGCGGAGGGGGGGAAAAGGGATTTCTTCGCCCTGCACACCTCCTGCCCTGTCCCGCCCATCCCATCCATGCCGGGATGTTCTTACCTGCTCTGGATGTTTTTACCCCTAAATAAAACTTCAGCACCTCTGATGCAAGTGACCGGTAAGAGTCATAAGCGCAGGAGTCGATGCCCGGTTCTGCCAACCCTATAACCTCGGCTATACCACATTAATGTATTCACCTTTCTGCGTCCTCCTTTTTGAAAACAGGGTAATAGTTACTGGGTTCCCAGAGGACACTTGTACGGCTTAATGTATTTCTGTGTTTATGCAGCCCGTTTTAAAAGTAGCAAAACTGATATTACATTTCCTAGCCTATACGCTGAACTGTAAGTAGGAAATAAGTATCATTACCCAACTTTCAAATCCCATTAAAAGACTGAAATCTTTCATCAGACCACCACTGCAGCAGTCTAGATGATTAGATATCCGTAAGAGGCAGTGAGGTCTAACAAATAAAGAGGAAAGCTTGGATGACGGATGACTGGCTTTCAGTTCTGGCTTTGCCATCGGCTTTGCTGCGTGACCTTGATCAAGTCGTTTTAATCTTTCTGTATTGGAACAAAACGTAGAGCTATTGCTCACCTCTGTAGAACAGCCCGAGTTTTTTCTTGTATTATTATTACTGCTACTATTTGCTGAAGCTCTAGCTCAATCATGCAAGCTGTAATTTGTAACTAACAATATTGAAACTCAATATACAGTCTAAAGGTACCTGGTTTTGCACATAGTTCCTTTCATCTCAGTAGGATTGCTGAGAGTGTTCTTGGTGATCAACTGCAAGCACAGGTTTCAGGTGTGTGAAATACTGTATACTGTATGTGAAATACCAAGTTTAGAAAGACAAAAGATTTACTAAATAAAAATGTTTAAAATTCAACAGAAGAGGCTACACAATCCCAAATTATGCAAAACAGTCAGTACAACACTGTTCTTTGTTTTTAGTTTTAAATGGTTGGATAAACATTGTTTGCTAAATGCTGTAAAACTGAGTGACAATAACCTTGCTAATTAGACCTAATGTATAAGGACACAGTCATGCCAACCATTAGTTCAGCAGTTACAGGAGAGGGGGAAGATGCAAGCTTGGCGAACTGTGAGCAAAGTCAAACAGGTTATACCCGTTCTGTGCCTAGAAAGCCTCACGATTGTTTCTAAATCCCTTTCTCCCAATGCTAATTTTTCTTTGTTTCACCAAAACAGACATGCACGAATGGGACAAGCTAAAGATAGAAGAACTGAACAGGAAACAACATGCCCATTTAGAAAAAAAAAACTATTCTGACTTTGCATCAGTAGCTGCTGGGCTTCAGGAACTATGGCAAAGCTCTTCCTCCCTCCTCAACCACCCCACCTCCAGTCCCCTGTGGCAGAGACCAAGGCATACTGGATGGATTAATCTCAGGGACAACACCCCTCAACTCGCGGTTTTGACCCCTCTGACTTGAGTGGGTAAGTTAATTCAACTAGAGTCATGTCTTCATGACAGGAGACAACAGAAGCACACTGCAGAAGTGAAGGTGTTTGCACAAGGTGATGGGGCCAGGGCCAGGAACAGAACTCCGCCGTGGTCCAGGACCCCAAAGCACTGACGTTAATGAGAACACAAGGTGAGAAAACCTGTGGAAATTCACCACCCAGCTGTTCTACAATAAAATACTCTACTGCACCCTAAGGTAGCCACAGTTAGAGGATAACCCACTACTTAAAAGAGTGAAGCTAAAATCCAACACCGTAGCTCCTAGTCCAAGTGATCAGTGTCCAATCCAAGCTGCACAAAACGGTAACAGACAGAGCAAAACCAAAGCTGTCATTTTATAAACCATGCGAAGAGATGCCATCTCCAACTCCTCCCTTCAGCTCGTTTGTTTTCATCCAGTACTACCTGTTGTCTTGCGCTTTGACTGTAAATTCACCAAGGCTAGAGACTCTTCTGCATTTTAGCTGTACATTTTTCAGTACAGTACAGCCTTTATTCAAGACCAGGGCTCTGGATTCTATAGTTAAACAATAGTAAGTATTTTGTTTCACAGCTAACAAGAATTTACTAGTTATTAAAAAACACTGCTGTGCACATACAAGCATCACATTTTAAAAAGGTCTTTAAGATGTGTCTTGGAAGACCAGGCTCAAAACTGTGCTAAGGTTCGATGTAAACTAATGCAGCTTTACTGCACATGAGCTTGACTATTTCTGCTGGAGACAAGTTTTGACAGTAATGGATCATTTTTCTAACGTAGAGAAGATCTGGTCTCCAGTCAGCTATATTTTATCCTTATTTAGGGCTTAAGTTACCATAATAATAGCAAAACAAAATTAAAATTTTGACCCAAATTGTGGGTTGTGTTGGTTTTTTTTTTAATTAAGAGAACAGAGCAGAATGATATCACTAACTGCACGCTCCAATTTTCTGTTAAATTAGCAATGGGCTTGGCAACATTTTCTCTCTTAATCCTTGGGGTAACAGAGGGTAGTGCAGAATCAAATTTAAGACCAAATCTCCAATCCAGAAATCTTCTTTATGACACGGTTGCCCTCATGACCAACTTACTAACTCGCAGGTTGATACAGCTCACAAGAATGATAATTAGATTTACATAACGATTCGGCTTTCTACTACCTAAATAAACTTTAAGAAACTGCAACAAGAACTCCTCTTTCAGACAATTCTCTCCTAACAGAGACTTCTGTCAACCACTTAAAGAATAAGATTATCCAACTTGAACACCACTTGTCACCTCTGCCAACAGATTCATTCCTCCTTTCATAGTTTCCCCGAGTTTAAACACCATTCTGTTTAAAAAGATAAAAATGCTGAGCTGGAGTAGATTTTAAATTTAACCTCTTTGATTGCTTGAGTTTATCTAGGCAAAGAAAGAGCAAGGATGCTGCAAGACAGCTTCCTCCCTTGCTCTTAGTGTGATTTTTCATTAAATTAAAAATGGATTGCAATTAATAATGTATGCATGACAAGATAATGTAGGACTGCTTTTGATTCCAAAAGCAAATGAATTTAATGGAAAAATATTTCAGTGTTGAGATATATTTTTTTGAATAAACAACTTGAAGCAACACCATTCTCACGCTGTATATTACAACCACAGTTTTAGCTAAGGCATTGCTTAATATGCACTGAAGCAAGTTCAGGAAACATGAAGACCAGCTGGAACCAAGAAACTAAAATATTTAAGAAGAAAATCTTGCTGCTAGCCTAAGATGAGAACTATTTCATTGCTAATTGATGACATAGGTCACAAACTGCTCTCTACTGAAGCATATGACAGGACATTTCCCTTCTCCGAGCCACAGAGCACAGTCATTCATAGCCTGTTCGATCTCATGTTGTATGAAAAATGGTTTTTTTTATACCGGAAGGACTCGGTGAATCACAACACAAGAAAGAGAAAACCAGCCTGCAGTTTCTGACTGACAAAACACATGTAAAAGCCTTTCAACCCCTCACCACATCAGATGCTGCTTTTGTATGGCTGAAGTTAAATGAATTTCTGAAGGGCTGGTTTAAGCCATGCCTTCCCCATGAAGACAGCATAAATGCTGAGCAGGCTGCAGCAGACACCTTCCAATCCCTGTCCAAAGGGGAACTGGCATTCCTGCACATTCTCCCGCACGAGAACTATGCTCAAGGCTCTATTTTAAATACAAGGCTATTGCCACTACGGCACACCTCCACAATTAATCATCTTCAAAGGCCATTTATACAGCTATGTATTATTACATCTCCATGACAGTTATTGCTGTGCTGAATTCCTTTGTATAGACCTCGTTCTTTTGATGACCAACTAATCTACTGCAGATAAATTACTGATTTCTCTATAAACTGCAGACTATATGCGTATGCGGTATCAGGGGAAGGAGAAGAGGAGAAACAATTTAGGATCTCAGTGAAAAACCCAATCCTGCAAATACGTCAGATGAGGACTGCAAGAGGGTGACTGAGATGTAGCAGAAAACCTCCTCTCCCACTGGGTACATAACATGGAACATCCTCAACTCCCAACCAAGCCTTTTTTTTTTTTTTTTAAGGTGTCAAACACAATTTTTGTTACAACACAGGCTATTAAAGGAACATTCACCTGCACAGCTATTGCTAGAGATGCTGAGCAAGCACACAGTGTCCTACCACCACCCCCTCCTAAACGTGAGACCAGGTTGAGCCATCAGTGACAGCACAGGTGCTGTGCCTGTGCGAAGACCAGAAGCATCCGCACAGTATGACACGTTATATGACGCTTCTGCACAACACAAATGCAGTAAAGACACTAACACATCCACAGTCAAACCCACACTGAAAAATTTTAAATCCTTTCTTATCTGAATTTTGTACTATAAAAAGTACTAGTGTAAAACTACAATCGGATGCTTACACTTCAGCTTGACTAGAAACAACACGTGAAGAGGAAGTTAAGGAGCAGCTGCCTAGCTCCAAAACCTGCATGGGACACACGGCATGTGTTTTTTAAGTCACAAACCATAATCTTCACCGGTGGAATCCCTGCTAGGAGTAGAAGAAATAGGTACTCCCTGCAACTTGTTGTTAGTGAAACCTTATTTCAAAGTAAAGAGGAACCAGCCTCGTGAAGCAGACACTGAACTAGATGACTATTTCAATATTCCCCCACTGCTTTTCTTCCTCTGTCAAATAGTCTGAGCAAGCTGCTGCTCAGTACAAGTTTATGCTTGTACAGATGCTTTGCAACGCTGTGTCCAAGGCGTGTCTGTGCAATCCACCTGCTGGTATTCAGCACTGCCAATTCCTCAGCCACCTGCCCTCTAGGGAATGAGCAACATGGCAGGGGAGGGAGCATGTGCCTGAAAATATTCCCCTCTACTGTGTCTTGGACATGGAAAAAGAGAACTCTGCATTACAAAAGGAACAGCAAACTTTGTTAAATATTTACATCTTCCGAAGTTAGCTATGTAGAAATAGATCATCAGCCTCACAGCTGCTCAGGAGTAGTTCATGCCTTGGACTTGTTTCCACTTCATTTTTGGATCAGGACTTGAAAACCTGTTTCTCCCAAGCCTAGAGAAAATACAAGATAAGCTACTAGGCCAAGAAAAAGTCCTGAGGGATGGGGAACAGAGACATGAGAGGGGAAAGCAAGCACAATTACCACACACAAGTTTTGGGTTTCTCCAGACTTGGAGAAAACAGAAGCAGGTTCAGTAGCAGAAAGAAGCAGAGGCAGGCTCAGGGAAAAGAGAAGGTGGTCAGGCACCTGGCACTACTGTAAAGAACTTCGCCACCTTTAAAACTCGTGGGGAAGAGAGCAACACCGTCTTTTCACAAAGTTTGATGATGCAACGGGACTGCCTAGCCTGTGAAGGAGAGCCACGATTTGAGACGTTCTGTGGTGGATGGTGGCCAAGTCTGGAATCAAAGTAATAGTTTGAGTAATAGGGGAACAGATCAAACAGCAATCGGCACAGGCACATTTCACTGCAGCCAGGTCAAAGTCCTCAAAGATAACAGCTTCTCGGCCCCCAAAGGACAGCACCTAAGGGAGCAACTTTTTCTCCAGTGCAAGAGGTTAGCAGTAACAAGGAAACAGAAAGAACATCCTGAAAGTGATTTGAGCATCTGTGTATCTACAACCAGAAGAGATTGCACAGTAGTTAATTTCAAATGCTTCCCCCACACATCCATCCCTCTCATTTCTGAGCATTGTTCCACATTTCCTCAAGTCCCTTTTCAACCAGCTGCTCTTCACATACAAGTTGATCCTCTCTTTGTCATATGAGCTGGAAAACGTGTATCAACTCTATAACACACAGTTGGTAATCCAGGCCATCAGACCAATTCACCTAAAGGCTGCATGACGATATCTAATGGGATCGCACAGTCTCTCCTCTGCAGCAGGAGTGACATAACTCCATGCTTGCATACCAGCAAGCTTCCCACCTCGGAGAGATGGGAATTCCACTAAGCACCTATCATGTAGCTGTCACGCACCCAGTTATCTAAATACACAATCATACAAAGGACTCCACTTTTCTTTTTTCCCCAGGCATAAAACTAGCAATATGCTGCTCTGTTTCTTGTATTAGCCAACCACGATTTGACTCACAGGAATACACTGTAATAATTCTGGTAATAATTCTGCCTCTATCTCACCTCAGTACCCTCTTGCATGAAAGCTTTCAATTAAAATATGCCCCCCCCAGATAGTTGCAAGGAGAGAGAGAGAGAGAGGAGAATTTTTGTCTTCTCTATCACTGCCTGTTCTTAATCACATTCATAATTCTCCTTTCATTCTTACTGACCCTCTCTGAAACCAGCCTATAGCTTTGCCTGTTCAGACAGAAAAGTTTGCAAATACTGTGTTTTAGGTATCCCCATCTGTATGTTCTCTCAGTTCTACTCTTCCTATCATGTGAAGGCAGTTACACCTTTGTTTTCCACACTCAACTTCCAAGTACTTGATCCAAGCACCTCACTAGTAAACGATATTGCTGATGTCCTCATTGTGAAAAGCAGGGAGCTGGAAAAGATAGAAGATGAACGATGACTTAAAAATTACCGAAGATGTCTGTGTAATCTCTCAGAGCTTGGATTACATGTCATGCCAGGTTCTTCACATTTACCCAGAAAACAATGTGTGCTGCTACTTTAGAGACTAGCAATTAAGGACTGATAATGAAGTCAGGCCACCACATCTCAGGCGGTGAGCCTTCGTGAAGCCTGCAGGAAGCTCCCCTGGCTGAAGCTGGATTCTGCATGGACACTACTGCAGCATGAGGATATCTTTAAGTGACTCTTCATGACCTTCCAGTGCTCTCATATTGTAAAAAGACATTTTCATGTTCCTTCTCTACTAGAGTTAAAAGTCTGTCTTAAGCCACATCAAGTGAGCCAAACCATGAAGCTCACCTAACTTTCACTTTACCCTGCTATTCCCATCGCTTTTCATTGCTTTACTTCACCAGGTTCTTACTCAACCGCATTCTCTTTTTCAAGTTCTCATCCTTTCATATTTCCTGCTCTCCACCTTATTACCACCTGCTTTCCCGCTCACATCTTTCACTGTCCTGCTGTTTTATTCATCTTCTATTTCCTTTTCCTAAAATATAAGTCCTTCCATGACCCCTTATCCATATTCTTCTTTCCATTTTTACATTCCTTCATTATCATAAAATGTCATGTTTCCCTTTATCCCAAACATTGCTTTGTAAGAAACTCCTTTACCCTGATACAAAAAAAAAAAATTCAGTCTCTTCTTTTCAAGCAAGTCTTGCAATTGTTAAACTGATGGAGAGGGGGGGTTGGAGAAAATTGAGGAGGGTGCTTTGGTTTTAGTTTTTAGCGACATCCTGCTGCTGTCCCTAAATCAACATTTTATGCCAATAGCTTTTATGGACAAATGAAATGCTAACAAAAATCCAGCCAAAGTTAAATCAAGTATCCAGTGGTCTTAACACAAGCCTTTCTGCCTCGATACCAGAACCTCACCAAGAATGCTTGAAAGAGTACAGGACTTGATCTCCCACCAGGCTTGCTGCTTACAACAAGGGCCTTGCTCCACCACCACCACCAGTAAGCATTTATCACTAAGAATCTTACAAACTCACTTTTGCACCTGTGCAACAGCCAATGTTAACAAGACACAGCAAATACCATGTGTCGGATCACACACCAGGGAAGGAGTTTAGTCAGGTAATTTATCCAGACATGGGACACGTTATTATGCTGTAGATGGAGTTGGGTTTTTTTTCTCCTCTGGAAAAACAGCTATGCTAAGCATTCCTCCTCCAGCCACAACACAGGCCACAGTCCCTCCCCGGCTCTGCAGCGAGTTTGGAAGTGTTAAGAGGTGAAAGAGATCCATTTACGTCACCTGGGAATGCTGAACGGCAGACAAAGCAAGGTGCTGTCACAGTGCGAGAAACAGGCCTGGCTGCAGGAGGAACAGGAGGCAGGAGCCAGCCGAAAGTCTCACACAAATGCCAGATAGTTCTGCACCACAGGGTAGGAGTGAGGACTGTGAGAGGAAACGCTTCAGTACTCTTGGTATTAAACCTGTATTTAAAGCTTGTGGGTTAACCAGCATCAAGCAGGTCATCTCAAATTAGGCACTCACCTTCGTACACGGCTTTTTCCCAGTGCTTAACGCTAATCAGACTTTTGGCAGGTAAAAAAAAAATAAAAGCAACGAAGGAGCTATGCTAGAAGCTCAAGAATGACTTGGAACAGCGAGGGAGCCAGCTAATATCTAGGATGTTGCTATCATAGCCTTGTAAAGGGCTGGAGTTGCAAAGAAGAGTCAAGCAGCTAAAGAAAGTGGTGGGAAGCCACAGCCGTATGGATAGCAGTGTTCACAATCTTCTGGAAGAGGCTGTGCTCTGCTCCCAGCACTGGCAGGGCTCAATTACTTGCAAATACAACTAGCTGGAACACTCTAAATAAATTAGGTGTGGTACCAGCTGTGATAGTAAGGGCTGGATAAACAAGGGCTGAGGCCACACTGCAGCCTGCGCTTTGCAGAAGGTGCCTGCTCAACAGAAAGGAGACAAATAAACAAATAACATGAAAGAAACAGAATATGCATAATCTTTCAAAATAAGGCTGAAACTTCTCATTGCACGGGGATGGTGTCTTATCTTTGCCTGCAGGGAGTTTATTTGATCAGTCCCAGTTCTATATCTCCAACTTCTACATTCCCACATTATAAACACACGAATATCCTGTTTTGTGAGGCTTAAAGTAATATTCATGGAAACTGTCATTAACTACATTGATTCTACATCTAGAAGGACGACATCACTGAGGTCCTGGTGACAGAGAAACTTTTTGCTGTTACTGGGGTTTGTTTTTTTAAACATTGCATGTTATTTTAAACATAATGCTTGGAAATGTATCTTACATTTCATAATACAAATGTTGCAAAGCCAGAAATGCTGCTCCTACCCCCCAGGAAAGCCACTGTGGCTCTAAGCTTTAGCTAGTCTTCTAATGTTCAAAGGTAAGGATTAATTCTGGCTACCATTGATAGAAGAACATACAAACAAAACACAGTATATGTTTTTATGATAAACTTTTCATGAAAAATCACTGATTTTGTTAAAAACTGGACACAAGTGTTTGCTGTTTAAAAATACATTCTGTATTTTCTCAAAGTACCACTTCTGGGATATTTTTTTAAACACCACTGAAAGCTTTTTAACACAGAACATAGTTAAATGAGAATAAAAGGGCTGTTTTGAACATGAAGAGATTACACTACTTTTTCTCAAACGGAAAGAAAAGAAGATGAAAGACAAATCTAATTTTCTCTCATTACAATCCATTGATGCACCGATTTTTGTTAATTGCTTTCCTGATGGGTATAATCTAAACGTTTAAAACTATAATAAACCTATGAAGCACCACAAGAAAATAAAAGAAGATTGAGAAAGAGCTTGGGGAATCTTTTAGCAAATTTTTCATTAGTTTTGCGTGGAGAACAATATCCAAGAAGCTGGGTGCGTGTTACAGCAAGAAAAGTGTAAAAGCGCTGTGGTCGGGGGGAAAAGGACACAAAGGAAAGGGTATTACTGCCCTGCTCTCCAGGCCCAACATCCAGAACACCTAACACACCGGGGTAATGGTTTGGTGGGAAAGGGAATATGAGAAGTTGTTAAACATATGGGAGCCGTAAGAGGTACCGAAAATGTCCCTTAAAAAAAGGAATAAATAAAATTGCGTCTTCGACGTAGTTCAGTGGTAATTTATCCCAGAGAGTTATGAGAGCAAAGCCACTGATGTTTTTGCACTTCAAGGCTTTAACGCCCCGGCCACCCGGCCCCTGAACCACCATCGCTGAAAACACAATAGTAAGGGTTTAAACAGACGAACTGGAAATTGCCCCACTAGGCTAAAAAGTTGCTTCCTCATTAAGTTTCAAGAATTTAATGAGCACACAAAGTGTAAAAAACAGCAGTTAAAAAGCAAACAGACCCAGTCTCTCCCATGTCCACAAGGTACCATTTATAAACATCTACAAATCCACAGGTAACTAAAATTAAACACAAACTGGAAAATAGATTTAATGCATTTTCTCAGTAATTGGAACAAAATGGGGATTTCATGTGCTTTTTGTCCTCATGCTGCAGCAGGGCTGGTTTTTACTTTAATTAGAGCCTTTTGTAGTACATATTCACACAACGTAGTAGTTGATTATTTGGCTATGGGTAAAACCAGTACTTTTGCACACATGCAACGCTTAATACTCTTTTTAACATATAGTGGACTTACTTCACTCCGCAAAAAGGTAGGATGTTTACAATTATTACCACTGCTCCCCCGCCCTGCGATGTTTATTATCACAGATTTAATGGGTAACTGCTTCAACCAGTAGAGCTAGGTTCAACCACCTGAAGTTCACACGTGATCTTTCAAGACAAGACCCTCGAGATGAAGAATGCGTTAAGGATGCTCCACTTTTGATGACTATCTTGTTGCCTGCCTTGCTCCAGCTTAGAAGAAAAGTGGTCTTGCACAGCTTTTTAAAAACACATCTCATTCACTGTTTGGAATTATAGGCTTGTGAACAGAGCTTGAAAGGGTGCCAGCATCGGGGTGGGAAGTATTAGACTTCAGACAAATTCTGCCAGAAGAGCAAAAGAGGACAGCACTGTTGTTTACATCCTTTGTAACATCCTACATATGGGAAAGCAGCATTCTCCCTAAAGCCAACTCACTGGGTTAGGCTGACCTCTCTTTTGGTTCACAAACTTGCTTTCATTATTTCTTAAAGAACTGCTGTTGGCATACATCAAATTCTTTGCGAATTAAAGAGAAGGAACCCAGCATAACCTGCTAAATACAATGTTTTCTTGAAAAGCACTCCACCTGTGCAACCTTGGCTCAAGGCTTACACCCTAGTCTTTTGGGGTGACAGGGACAGGATTTCTTAGACATTCATCGCAAGCTGTTTTAAACAGACCTTCGGTCTTCCAGCATCTACTCCATGGACATGAGTGCTCAACAGCTACAAAACCGCAGGTGCACTACAACTGTCAAATGATGTGTTAGTAAGTCAGAATAGAATACAGAAGGTTCCAGTACTCGGGTTCTTACCATCATTAAAGAGCACTTAAAAAGAAAAGCAAATGAAAATGCTGCTTCTTTCAATGAAAGTTAGTTCCAATAGTGTCTAGGATTCGCAGTGTAGACCAAACTTCACAGAGCCAGCAGAAACATCCACAAAACAGAAGAGTTTGCACAGAAAAGCCGGAGGAGAAACAGAGGCATGTGACGTAAAATGACTTGTCTGAGCACACACAATGAAATACCGTGGGATCACCGCCCAGGTCTCCTAAGGCCCAGTTCTGCTTCCCCATCCCTCACGGTCCATGCTGGTTCACCAATAGAGCTCTTGCTCTCTCTCAATAAAGCAGCAAGAAAAATCGTCATGTGGGGCCAGAAAGGAAGGCAGACTTTGCAATCTCCTCAATGAAGTCAACAGCACATTTTGTTAATCCAAAAAAAAGCCCTTTAAGCTCACCTTGGAATATTATTATAAACCAAACAAGTAACGAGTAATTTTTTTTTCCATAGACTATGAAAGGACATGAGTGTCTAACTCAACCCAGATATAACATAACTTTACATAGGCTAGCAGGATAGCACGTTAGGCATCAGAGAAACACAGCCTCCTTGGAGTAAACCACAGGATAGTGGAAGAGCAGACCTCCAACAGCACATCCTTGTATTGACATCAACCACAGCTGCATGGAACAGACTCAGCTTGCCTCTAATTCCATTTTAAAGGGTACAACTGTGCAAGAATTGGACATTACATCAACTAAACCACTCTTCCAGTGCAACACTAAGTACTAGGAATTTTGCTTGGCAAATGAGGTAACTGTACTACAAAATAGTTTGGCGGGGAGGGGGGTGGGTGGTGGTGGTGTGGAGAACAGCAGCCCCTGCCGCAGGGCTCCCAAGCCCAACAGCAGCACTTGCTACTGCGAGTAGGACATGGTTTCCCACCCTGCCTGCACAAGGTCACGGTACGGCACGTTAAGGCCATGACCACGTGAACCCAGACGTGTTCCCAGGGGAATACAAAGGCCACCGATAACCGGGAGTCATTGCTGGGCCTATTTGACCATCACACAGGTGAACGTTCAGACGCAACGCCTGCGATTTCCTTTAAAAAGGAACAGGCTGACACTTTTTTAAGTCTCAACAATCCACATGCAGCTTTTAAGATGTCTTGGGACTCACAATTTCTGTGAGAGGAATGGAAGGGGGGAAAAAAAAAAAAAATCACTATGTTCAAGTCAAATCTATAGAAAGAAACACGAGTGCCAGACTCCTGGGTGACAACTGCCATAGCAGTAGGAGCTGAATCATGACCTGGCATAGGCAGGCTGTAATTTGGTGCAAAGAAGTTGTCATAATCAATATTTACAGATGAGTATTTTTTTTTTATAAAAAGAGTGTACATTTGCCACAATAAGGCTTTGGAGACTGCTCTTGGAATATAAATAAAAATACCAGCTGAAAAATGTCATGTGCTCCCTTCAAAAATAAATGTATCTTAAAACCTGAAGATGCAGATTGACATTTACTGTATGAAACTGAAAGGCCGGGCAACAAAAACTCAGGCTGGATGAGTCACATGCTCCTTTTGTGTTTGTTGTAGGACAAACTGAAGAAACAAAGTTGGAGAACCAAGTGCAATTATTTTACAATACTACTACAGAACTGGCTAGAAGCTCCTGCTGTGCAAAGTGCTGTACCAACACAAAGACGGCCTCGATTCAGAGAGCTGAGCATCAAAAGCAATCGCTAGGATATAACCACTGTTGCCAACACCCCCAAAGCAAGAGGTGACCACTCCATCAGGGAAGCATTATGAAACTTGTTTACAAATATCTTTGAAACATGTACTGTACTATTATGCAACAGTTAAATATGTTCGTACTTCCAGCGTGAAAACAAACACTGAAGAACTCCTAAGGGATGGATCTCTGGGAAGCACCACATAGATTTCAAGCACACAAGTTTATTACTTGGATGTTTCTGACAATTTCATGCTTTAACAGCTGCGACAGTAAAGCAGAGCTGGTGCCAAAGCTGGTGCCTCTGCAAAGGGGCTCAAATTTGCAGCAGCAATAGCCTTTTCTCTGCGCCCCATGTTTTATTAACTGGAAAACACAAAATCATTTTACAAAAGGAATTTAAAAAAAAATATTTTACAACAAACTTTCTAGAAATCAAGATATTCTAAAATAAAGAAAATTTAAGCTCTACTGATGCATTGCACCACAGTAACGCATATAATTTTTCAGGCTTCTAATGCTCACGACAAGCTCTCCAGATGATAAGGTTTTGTTCATGGATTTGCTTTAAATATATAACCTAGGCTTACCTATGAGAAGGCCTGATATTTGCAAATTAAATCAAGACCATCCCCATAATTTTAAACCATTAAAGAGAAGCTCGCAGACATGTCTTTTACAGATCAAACAGGAGAACTCATAGCTGATTTAATTCAAATTCTGTTAGTGCCAAACACCCAGCATTCCAGAAGTAGTAAATTGTGTATCCACTTATCACTTGTATAGTCCAAGGCACTGCATTTAAATGAAGATTATGAAAATGAAATGGACTTGAAATGCCCTTTTGCTGGAAAAATGAGTGTTGAAAGTGACAGTTGCTCAGGGAAACTGCTTCTAAAAATATTAATAGTTTTACTACCAGTGGTTTTAATAAAGATTTAAAGGATGTTATTGCTAAGTTTTCTTCTTGTTGCCCCTTCCCCCCTGTGACAAGGTAACCTACAACACTCAGAAAAAAGGAAAACTCTGAGAAAAAAAGGATTTTGGTTAAGAATGGCTTTGTGTTTGAGCACAGCAGCTGTGTCCTTAGCTGCTGGACCTCCCGTCGTTCCTCCACATGCACACAGACCAGAACACTGCAAGCCACGATATTAATGTCTTCTTGAGGAAACCCCGTTTGGACAGGTCTGCTGAGAGGAAGGGTAGAACAGGCTACGTAACTCTGCAGGTACTAGGAGAAGTAGCACCAGGGGCAGGGGAAACAAACCACTAAGCTTTAAAAAAAAAAAAAAAACCACAACCACAACAAAAAACCCCAAAACCAACCAACCAACACAACAGAAACACCCCCAAACTATAGTGGAAGTTAGAGACGTAAGAAAACACTTGCCTCTAAAATGGGGAGCAGACTCTTCAGAAAGAAAAGTTTGGGCATGCTGAAACACCGTAATTTATGGAAAAATGCACCTGGGCAGGTTCACTTAGTGCAAACACAGTTTTATGAACCAGTACATGCAAACGCCTTTTCCTTCCTCGCCACTTCTGTGGTAAGTCACCTCTCCCAGAGCGCACATTGACCAATATATCCACCTCTTGTTACAGCTCTTGAATTGCTGCCTTTTAGATGTTGCCTCTCAACTTAATAGAATGGTAAACCTGGCGATACTTTCAGGCTTCATTTGGCCAGAAGCTTTCTTTTAATAAAGAAATCTAACTGAATAAAGCCTTAAAAACTCTTTTACAGTCTGTAGTAGGAATGATTTCAGCATCCCTGAGTGACCAGGCCTCCGCTTTGTTTTGCAGCATGGCGACACAGCACAAGGTCTAATATTACCACATTAATTCTAAACGAACGACATGCTATCAAATTGAAATATCATGTAGTAGCAGAACTTACATTTCAAGCTTAGAATACAATTTTGAAAAGGTGAGATCAATTCAAAGAGATCCATTGGGCAAACTAAGGACAAAAATAATGTTTCCAAGTGAATCTTTAGGCAGAAGTTTCAAACAAGCAACAGCTATATCCCTCAGTAATCTCAATCCCAATGCCTGATAAGAAATGATTTCCCAATATATTGCTTCCAAAGCAGAAAAAGCACAGAACTATTTAATGCAAAGAAGGTCAAATAAAAATCACTTGGCATCATTTTACTGTCATAGACAGGAGGAAGAAAAGTGAAACAAAGCAGCTACAAATATTCCTGATCGAAGTTCCTACACAGCAGACATACCTGGTAGATTTGATGCTTTCAGTAATATAACCTGTCTATAACAATGTCAACTCCAAGAACATTCCCAGGGCAACAAAAATAATGTTTGACACCACTTCAGAGATTGAAGGGTAGTTCTTTTACTTCAAAGCCATTGCAAGACTTTTATTCAAGTTTTGGCTTCAGTGCAGAAGCTGAACTATATGCCTGCCAGAATAATGCACAAAAGCACATTTCAGATCACAATGAAAGCCCCACATTCTCGGAGCTGGCAAGAAAACCTTTTTCACTCAACTTGTGCCAGGCAGTGTTTTTCTTCAGGAAGAAGATGCACAAAATGCTATACACACAAGCTAAAATGATGCATCAGCCTTGTTGGCTTCATTCATGTCACAGATCCCACGCTACTGACACAGGATTTTTCTTTTATCTTAACTAAAGCTTTCAAAGCAGATCAAATGTTATCCTTGATGCGACTGGATTTCTGTGCATAGAACACAAAATAATCACTGATTTATCCACAGATTTGTTCTCATGTTAAAAACCTTTAAGGATTTCCTGCCAAGTGATTCAGTACTTAATTTGGCCCTTTAAGGTGGGCTATATGTGAGACTACTACAAGACTCTGTAACATCCTGGAGAACTTTTTTCTCTCTCACATTTCCAGTCATAATCAAATAGATTGACTTCCTGCTCTGCTCCTCCAGAAGTTATTGCTACCATATAAACTCGGCCTCTCTGGTTTTCATGCCAAACTTACTCATGTTGTCAACGAAAGCAAACCCGATATTTGATGTTGGAAGCGTTCAGCTTTTTATTGTGACTTGATCTATTTAGAATAAAAGATGCAAGGGGTTTGGAATTATTTTTTTTTTTTTAAAGAATCCTATTGAATTTTTAAGCCAGCAATTATTTCCTTACAACTTTCTCCTGAGCGTGTCACAATGCACGTAAGTGAGAACCTTTTAAAATTATACAAATTTTCAAATTGGTTTCTGTAAAATTCCATATATTTTTATCATTGCTGAGTATCATAACACTCCCACAGAAAAAAAGAAAACAGAGGAAGGAAGGAAGGGGGAGAGGAACACTGTTGCTTCAAAAAAAATAACCTTCAAGAACTTGCCAAAAGGAGAAAACACTGCTCTTCTCCCAATACTTCTTTCACAGAAAGACTGATGAAATTAAGAAATATATACAACCCATGTATTCAAACAGAAGCTTGAAATGCCTTTTAACATAAGCCAAGCAAAAAAAGATAAATCCAATAAAGCGATACAGAAAAAAAAAAAACATTGCCTATTACTAAGAGACTCTAATTTCATTTTCATATTTGCCTTGGAGTCGCAAGTTCTTGCATTATGTGGCATCTGAGTATACAGACATATTATCTCAGTATTTTGCAGGGTCCTCGGTAGCATACGTTCCCCCTCTTTCTCCTTTGCACATAGTTCTCCAAACTTGCAGCTAATCAAAAGAAATTTCTGGGATCTTAACTTCTATTTTTAGTGCTGGCCTAGTTAAAAAAACAAAGGGATCCCAGCAATAGTAAGACATGCTTCTCTTTTTTTGAAAATGAGTAAAAGGAAACAATACCTCTGCTCCTCCCTTGATCAGATTATTGAGGCAAACTGGCTTACAGACTTTCAAGAGCTGTTAACAATTCCCCCAGCCTGGTATAATGTAAGGAAGGAAAGCAGGCTGGGGAAAAAAAGAGGCAACCTGCAGCTAGAACAGATTTGCTGTAACATCAAACCACATGCATAGCCAGGGTGCTCCGGGGTAGTGGTGGTGGGACACCTTTCTTTTGACTGAATTTCTGGACTCCTTCTGCCCAATTCAGTTTCATTGGATTCAGTTAAATTCTTTATCTGTGACTGCCAGAACAAGCACGTATCTGTCAGATTCCCACGCTTCACTCATTAAGTCCGTGAACAGCAATTTGCAAAGGCAAGAGTGGGATTTTTCAGAGCCCTTAGTTACTCACATCACACCAATCAATTTTTCCAGTGATCAGGGATGAATGACTGATAATAAAACCTTGACTGATCACATGGAGGCAGCTGACTTTGAGCAAGTAAAGCCTTTGATAAAAGAAACAGGTCTATGTACGCACTGGGTATTTCTGCAAAACCTACCCTAAGACATAAGTTAAGATCCAACTCTGGCCTAGATTTCCACAGTCCTCAATCTTCCTTACTTTGTCCATAAGAACTAGCTTTTCATGCCAATATATGTCCAAGATGACTGAAATAAAGACTGAGTGACAAATTAAGAGAACACAAACACTTCAGCATTACCTTAAGAATTACACAGATTCCATCATCATGGGATTTCACCTGGCCAGATACCCTAGTGGGCTCATCTACACTACGTTAGGAACTATGTATACAAAGCAGTCCGCATCCCAATTTTTGGGCAAACTTGATTTCACAGTGACAACTAGGAGCTTCCTCTGTTTTGGAAGAGTCCAAACTGAGGCCTCTAGAAAGCTGATTTGCTGAGCTCTTCCCAGTATCCTAAACTTCAGTGCAAGAGGAGAGGCTCTCTCTTCTCAAATAACCCCTAACTGAACTGGCACCAAACACTTCCAGGTGCCCATTTTGCAGGCAGTATTCCCAATGAAGTCACACACTGTTGTCATGTTCTACCTATACTGCAAATCATTGGAAATTGGAGAAATTAAAAACGTGGACTGTCAAATTTACCACAAGTGAAGGAACAGGGGATAAATGAGGTTCCAATCCCTGCATCAGTTCTGATGAGGAAAGGACACGCTTTCACTCACGGTGTAGAAAAGCACTTGTGCAGCACCCACATCTGTATTGCAGCTGTCTCCACCCCTTATGCTTTCTGCTGAAACTTCAGCGGTCTAACAAATGCATTAATTACAATTTAAAATGAACCTGCAGTTGAAGGAAGGGCAGAGGGGGAGGAAAGAATGATGTGGCAGGTACCCTTGGCAGCAGTCTTAAAGGACAGGCACTTACAATTATGTGATCATTTTAAGAAGGCGGCTTTCCTTCCTCTGAAGCATTTTTGTCCTCTGCACACTGCAGCTTATCCGATGTGCTCAGCAGTTCTATTTATATAGACATGACTCACCTTACTGCCTCAGACAATGTACCTCTTCCACTTTCTCTTAAAAAAATAAAAATAATAACAAAGGAAAAATATTGTGGAAATAAGATCTCTTTCTAAAGTTCATCCCAAAATGTTGACAAGACTGTAAAGACCCAACATGACAGTCAAGGTTCAGAATGCTCAAAAATGACGTGGGGGGGTCTCGGGTGAGCAGGGGGAACCACTAGACCAGAAACTGTTATCCTGATTCCACATGACACTGCCATACGCCTAGCACTGCAACAGCATCAGAACTAAGAAGATCCAAGACCTCATCTGCATGCAGAACATCATTTCAAAAGGTGTTTTCAACAGTCAGACAAGTTCACAAAATCACAGAATCAGAGAATCACTAAGGTTGGAAGAGACCTGTAAGATCATCAAGTCCAACCACCAACCCAACCCCACCATGCCCACTAAACCACGTCCCGCAGTACCATGTCCACACGTTCCTTGAACACCTCCAGTGATGGTGACTCCACCACCTCCCTGGGCAGCCCATTCCAATGCTTCACCACTCTCTCAGGAAAAAAATTTTTCCTAATATCCAGTTTAAACCTCCCCTGGCACAACTTGAGGCCAGACAAGTTAAACAGAAGTTAAACAGGTATTTTTTTTTACTGTAGTCCCTTAAGTGAATTGTTACGTTGCTTTTATTGTGATATTGAGGACATTCCTTTAAAATAAGAAAAATAAGGAAGAAAGCAGTGAAGCTGGGCTGGAAAGTTAGGTAGACATGTCCCTAGAGATCTCTTGTCTAAAGTCTGGGAAAAACAGGTTCCAATCTACTCTGGTACGCCATAGACTGTAAAAGAGAAATATTTTGCAGATGGTGTTCCTGAGGGGGTGTGGGAGGCAGGGAAAAATAACTTCTCCAGATTCAGTCTTTCTACAATGCCGAAAGGTAAAAAGGAATCAGATTTCCTCTCACTTCTTCAAATTCTACTTTTTTTTGTTCTTTAGCTCACTCCTAGCTGCTCCCTTCTCTCAGTTCCCCGGAACCCCATCCACACGCTTCCCCCTCCACTACACCTCATCCGCTTCAGCTAGGCAAAACCGTTCAACGGCTGCAACCATCTCGTCAAAACCACCCAGTCTTCACTTCCCAACAGCTCTTCCCTCATAAGAGCTCCTCGTCAACTGTACAACAAAGATGGGATTTTATCTCTTTTCTCATCTGTGTAACAGGGTCAGAACAGACAGACCCGCAGCCGCCGAGACGGACGTTCCAGTTAAAGTAATCAGTGCTTCTTGGGTATGTGTCCGTCCTTCCTTCCCCAGAAGACTGCTTGTGGGCTCAGTTTCAAGGACCTATTGAAACTGGGAGTCGCAAAAAGTCATAGTGGCTTAGGAACAATTTACCAATTCATTATCGATACCAGCAATAAGACTGATTTGATAAACACCACCACTTCCCCCTAGAAGACAGTAAGCAGTTCTGACAGAATAAAGCAGAAAACTCTCTTATCCTGTCCTCTATCATGTCCCAGCTGTTTCAGTTAATTGCAGATGATACATCATATACAGCAATGTCTTTTGTTTGAAATTGTATAGTGTCAACTGCATGCTCCTAAAAATCCCTTGTTCTATTAAGAAAAAATGGTTTGCTTTAAAGCTTAATACAAAAACATCAATTTCTTCCTTCATGCAGACCTAATGCCCCAACTGGCAAAACCTAATCGTAATAATCTCTACCCAGAAAAGGCTGAGTTGTTCTTCCCAAATTCCTCAGCTGCAAGTAATCTTACATGAACCACTGTGAAAAAAGCAAAATTCAGCTTGTCTTCTTATGCAGACATGAACTGAAGTGTCAGCATTCCTCAGTGAGGTCCACAGTCAGAGAAAGCTGTTGAGCACATAACACGTGGGTCTATGTGCAGTTAAGTATGTGCTGAAGCGCTTCTATGATGTAAAAGGCCAAGACAAACCTCCTAAACAGAAGCCACTTCTCCTGGTCCCTGTGTGTTACATTGTAAAATACAGTTTTCCTTGATCCCGAGACTCCACCGTCAGCCTACCCTAGAAGAATCAAAGACGTGTTCTCCCGTTCCAGGCCTGCCAGGTACCATTGCTAAGCAGGCAGCATAGACTTACAGGAATGGGAAGAAAAGGCTCTCCAGCAACACTTTCATTCCCATCCTTTTCAGAAGGATGGAATGGAATTAAAGCTCTCAAATCATCAGAGCTATTAAGAAACCAGGAGGTACTCCAGCTACCTGCAGACTCACACAGAACACAGGAAGACTGTTTTGGTATAGAAACTGCACAGGGTGACCTTGAATTTCCTCCTCAGGTGCAAAACTCATTTAAGTATGCCTCACCTCACAGTCGCTCTGACATTTCAAGTGCCATCAATAAGATGTCCTTATTGCATTTGGTTTCAATGCCTATGAATGGAAACTGAATCAGGGCAGAGTCGGTTAAACAAAATTTTTGCTTTGCTGCTGCCTAATTAGATGATGCTGACTAATCCTCTGCATTACTTTACAGTGAAAGGAACCCAGCAGGAGTGTCAGGATGGGTTTTTAAAGAGCTAAAAGCCATGAATGATTTCCTCTTACAGAGAGTATTTCTCTTGCACAAGTTGCTTCCATCAAGTGTTCTTTTCCAAGATTATGTTCTCCACAAAACTTCTCCGTGGCCTACAACGTTAGAAGTTCAAAAAACAGCATAAGGAGACAGAAAAGATGAAGAGAAGAAAAAGCCGGACACAATCTCCTACAGAATTTTCCAAATAGAAGTGACTACAATGAGAAGTGATTTGCAGGACTGGCCTCTTGACCTACCATTAAGTAAACAAGGACTATACATTTTTGCTCTCCTCTTGCAAAAATATAGACACATGGCTAAGTAACCACGATGTAGCCCCTTACCAAATTCACCAAGACTTGCTCGTGGGTTTACAGCGAGGCATGCGCAAGCAGCTCTTGCAAAGCTCAACCCCACATGGGTATAGTCCTGTTGGACTGAGAGAACCCTAACAGACTTAACACTGCTAGAAATTTAAATCTAAAATGTTTTAATTGCTTTTGTTTCCTCAGAGATCCCGCTAAACCACAGCTGCAAAATACACAAGTTGAAAATAAAAAGGCCCCAGACTGAACTATTCAAGGATGGGAAATCATTACCTATCTTTTTTGAAGCTTTAAGAGAATGACATCATCAACTATCTCATTATGTGAACCGGTTCCTATGGCAAGGAGAAGTCAACTGCTCAAGCCTACTTTTTTTCTCCAAGCTTAGCTTGTTAAGTTATGATCAATTGGGAAATGCAATAGCCCCACTGGAAAGACAAGGGAAACAACAATAGAAGCCCAACTGCAAGGGTCATTAAAGCGTAAGACAAAACTGTTTAGGAACTAACACTCCATAGTCACCTTAAGCATGTAAAGCGTTCTCTATTTTCAGCGACATCAGCCAAGGGAAAACAAATGCACTTTGTAGCTGGCGAGTTTTCTATAAAATTTGAAGTAAAATGACCTCAATGCTCCAGTGTTTTACCTTTCATGACGTAGATTTCCCAAAATCATTTAAAGGCAGACGGGACTCAGTTTAACTTACAGCCTAACATCTTCTGTGACTTGAGATACAGATCAGAAAACTGCTACATACTGCTGACCACGTACGTGCAAATCTAGAGAACGCTAACATACATAGTTACGGTGATCATAACAAGGAGCAATTCAACCCTCTACAGTCAGGATGCTCAAGGCCTCATGTACCATATCAGATTCACAGCAGCTGCAAGTTAAAGACTGACTGCTACATGGGGTATCTTCTTTAGGTTCCTGTATGTGCATCTCGAACTGTATTAAAAAGTACATCTTAGGAAAGAACAATTTTTGAACCACAGCTTTATCCTTAAAAATAACTCAACATAAACAGCCTTCTGCTCAACAGCGTAGCTCCTGAAACTGTACAAGGTCAGATATTCCTCCTTACTTTAGTGACAAAACCAGGTCAACAGAACTGCCTGCCTACTTCAATTACTTACCAACAGCTAATCTACTGGGAGCAATGTGAGGGCTGCGGTACTCACTAAGGAAAGATTTTTAAGTCTCAGGTTTACCTGAACATACAAGGTGGCTCAATGATTCACTGTTACCAATGATTATGCAGAAATTGGGGTTGGTGACAGAGGAGAGAACAGGAGGAAAAAGGACAGTTGGGTTTACAGAGCTCCCAGGTTTGTGCAAGGGAAAAAACCAACACACACCCCCCCTTCTATTTACACTGCACATACACTTAGTCAGGAAACAGAATGAATAAGCACAAGTCCACATACCTATTTTCAAAGCACAGCTGCTTTCAAAACAACTTCTTAGGTATTATCTGCAGGTAAGCCTCTACATTGCACGTAGCTTTTTAGATCTTGTGTTTTTATTGGCAATTTTACAAGTACCTACTGCAATAATGCTTAAAAAAAAAGTAGAGGCATATATATTCTTGCATATGATTAAAATAATAACTAGTTCCCATAAAGGACATACATGCAGGTATGTGAAACGATAGTTGATGCAGAATAGCTGAACTTGAGGAAGTGTGCAGGTATTAAGTCAGTACATAAATGCAGAAGTTATGCTGCTGGAAATAACTTCTACTCAAGGTCACTGGTGAAGTTGTTTTAATGTAATTAATACAACAGCATTTAGAATAATTAAAAAAAATTGGCATAAAGCAGTAATTCCTATGAAGCACAACAAGAAACCAAGGACTGTGCATCACTCATAAAACAAAAACACACTACAGCCCTAGCTGGCGTTAGCTGGGCTGGGAGAAGGTTAAGCAGGTTCTGCTGACTCACCAAGGCACCTCAGTCACTATCCCCTCCACACAGGAGGGAGAAGAAATGTCCCTTGAAGGCCAGGACCCAAAATGCAAATCCAAGGAAAGGCGGGGGGGGGGGGGGGGGGGGGGGATAAAGCAATTAAGTAAGTTTAATGTCAGCTGTTTTCTATGAGAGTAAAGAACATGTCTTCCCCCTTGATATTCAGGTAACGTGACAACATTTAGGAAGAATTTCAGTTGGTCTCAAATAAATAGATGGAGTGAAAAAAGATTTCAGCCTCTCATGTTAAAGACAGAAGGCTCAACAATTTCATGCATGTTTTCTTTCCTTTACAAGGAACCTTGTCACTTCATTGTCCGGCAAGCAGACCCACTATGGCAGACAAGAACAAAATGGAAGAACAGCAGCCAGGGGAGGATGAAACACCTCTGAGTGTATTTCAGGCCCAACCAGATTCAGTAATTTTCAGTGCATTTTATTCCAAACAGCATGTGACCTATTTTAGGCCTCACTCGGAGCTGACTGTAACTGTAATTTGTACAGATTTCAATTTAATACATTAATTGGCTCATTAAAAAAAATATGAAAGCAGGGCAATTTCTAAAGTTAAAAAAAGGCAGAAACCCATTTTTAAGTTAAAACATCAGACAAAAATACATTTCATATCAAGTCTATATATTATTCTCTCCAACACAACTCCAAGGTAAACATTTTAAAGAGGCTTTTATGCTGTCTCAAACCTTACCGCAAGGACAAAATGTGATTTCGTAGTCTGAAAAACTCGACTTCCCCTTCAATAAAAATGCACGGTTTAAAATTTGTTTTCTTAGCACCAAGTGAGATTCTGTTATATTTCAGAATTTGTTTTTGCTTTGTAACGCATCCTTAAAAGCTTTCTGCAGACAACATTACAAGAACAGATGCTTTGAGTTACCTAAGGAAGAGAGTAATAAAGAAGAAACTGAAACAAAACAAACATTCAATTGCCAAAACCCTACATGGCTACACACTTCATTGCTCCTCTAAGCATCTTCATCTCCATAAGCTCCCTGCTCACTACTCCCCTCAAAACAGTGTCTTCTGGAGCCCCCCTTTCCCTACACCCCAATACTTGAAAGAAAAAAGCACTTGACCTCGAGCCTGTAATTCGACATAAGGCTCACCAGGCTATTCAGCTAACCTGCGGGTCTTCCCAACAATCTTCCCTTACAGGGTGCTTGGAAATGGAGAATAAGTGAGCTGTGGGCTGAATGAGTGACTCTGCCTACAGCAGCGCTCTCGTGGCCACTACCTCCAAGTTACTGTGACACCTACTGAGAAAAAAAAACAACATTAATGGAGTGTAGAGCTCATAAGCTTATCTCTGGGACAAAGGCAGAAGAGTCTGCCTGTAATCTTAACCACCATTAAACCCTCATATGAAATTCAGCACACCTCTTTTTCCTTTGTCCCCATTTCATCTACAAAGAGGGCTAATTACAACTTCCCTGCTTCACTTACTTATGTTGGAAATCTTTGAGTGAAGAGCACATGATTAAAACAAGAATTTTGCTGTTATATAAAACACAAGTTTGTTTAGGTTCAAATGAGATCCCCACCCTTGGCGAGACATGTACTTATTTCCAGTCTTCCATTCTCTTCTCTCCTGTTTCCTTACTCAAGAAAACACAACCGTTTCCAGCCTCCCCATCCACTGCCACCCCCAGCGTCACGCAAAATCCCAGGAGTGAAGATAAACAGAAGAAAGTTCTGTTTTAGAAACTCATGCAGACGTTCCCCTAGGAAAAAACAACACAAGAATAACTTCTTACTCATTTATACCCAGGCCTTCCTTTTTCTCTCCCTCTCAGATACTCTTATCTATGCTACAAAATTTTCTCTGTTCATGAAGGTGAGTTATCACAAAACCCCTTTTATAGTCAACATGACAACGAAAAACAGAAGAAACCTACAAGGTTTTTAATTAGAACTTAGCATACTGTACATTTGGAAATGGATAAATCTCTCTCTCCCCTACACCTCCAATTTGTTACTTAAATGACATTTCTGTGCTTTGTATCCCTCTTTTGTTTGAAATTTTTGTTTCTCTGGTAGCTTTTGAAATAGACAGCAGTTTGTGGAGCAAAGAACAAGAAGCCCATGAAATCTTTTGTAAGGAAGGAAAGCAAAAAACCTCCCAGTGCCCTTATCTGTATCAGCACCTGCACAAAAACACCCGCTGAGTTTCACTCCAACACATCCCTTCCATGAAGACAGCCTCATCTGCTTCAAAATTCAGCGTCAGACTTTTGCCAAAAGTTTTCCTGACTAATGCTGCAAAGCCTGGCTGTGAACTGAGCTGCAATGACTTCAAATGGAAAGCAAGTCTGATAGTTTTGCAGTGCTGTCTGGCAAGCCAGAAAAGACATGAGGGATGGAAAGAGTGCTGGAAATGGAATTAATAAGTAGTAGGTGAGGTGACATTCAAGTAGAGGAGATAGGATAGAAGTAGTAAGACACCATTCTGACTTGACAAACTTCAGGTAAAGCAATCTCAATTTCACAGAGCAGAAACAGTCGCCGATGATGTGAAAACAGAGTTAGGACTACCTGGAAGTATTAACTTCCCCCAGGTAGTTGTCATTCCTACAGCCCAGACAGAACTTTTTTGCCTCCCTGCAGTTTAAATTGCACCCATTTTGCATTTGGATTCCACAAAAATTTTGTTCTAATTCAGGAGAATAGTCTTTTTCAGAGGAAAGTGAGATCCTAGCACCACCGTGAACGAATAAATACAGCAAAGGCACATGCAGTTTCCAGCTTGCAGGGTGTTTAAAAGAAAGGCTTGGAATTCATTCCGCATTTGAACAAAAAAAGGCAACGTCCAGTCAAAATAATCATGAAGCTAAGGAGAACACACAAGCACAGTCCAAGAAGCCATCAGTGAAGTATAAGGTATCAGCAGAAGAGCACTGCAGAAGTATAACAAGAGGTTCAGGCTCCAAAACATCCACACCTACTTAGCTCTGGGCTGAACTGCATGCCAGCAAACTACTAGGACGTGCAGTGAAATGCCAGAGGATGTGCACAAAAAGGCACAAAGCCCTGTTAATTTACAGAATAAGTTAACTTCTAACACACTGCAAGTGCAGACAAGCCGAAAGAGAAGATTCGAGTGAGAGACAACGCAAGGCAGGAACAGCTGTATGACCCCAGATGTGCCCTACTTCTCAGTCAACAACTTCTTTGCCCCCTTGCAGCAACTTGTAACACAGCCAGACTGCGAGAGCGGATCTTTCCCACAGTGTTGAGAGCTCTTGCAGCAGTTCGCCATCTGGTTCTGCTTCTGCTCTTTGCTTCCACATCACCCCACTTAGACGCAGTAGTAAACATGGTCTGGCTGAATGGTGTCACCGAAACATCCACTTCTATCAAAACTGTCATCCCAAAGAAATATGAGCATGTGGACATAAGGGGAGCAGGAACACAAAAACAGAGAAAAAATACAGCACTGGAACAAGAAAAAACCTCAAGAAAAGAAAACGGGATATAGAGATAGGCACCAAGGATTACAAAAATTAATAACAGAAGGGTAGTTCCCTGCTTGCTCAGTCTAAGAATTGTGCATCGTAACATACTTTGTACACTTGCTTGTAGAAGCATTTAATCTAAGGGGTGGTAGGTCAGAATCATCCCTTTTCTGGAAAGTGCCGCTGATTGGGCTTTATCCAAATTGAAAAGTGTTAACTGTTTGCACCAGCAGTAGAAGCAGCAGCAATCGCTGTCGTCACCGTTTTCTACTACTCCTCTTTGGTTTTCATTTTTCGCTCCTGCGTTAGCAGCTATTCCTTCCCACTAGCACCCCTAAATGATAAGGATTACTCTGGTTTCTGACTGTTTTCTTATTTGTGCACTTCTACCCACCACCCCCGAACACAGGGCTTGTCACAGGGCTTGTTTAGTAAAGAGCAACGACACTTGAAAAGGACCGCCACTGAGAACGGGCTGGGATTCTGGCCTTCTAGTAGCACCCACATCAGGATAAAGGCTTCTAATAAAGATCGCAGCTATTAAAAAAGCATCCTTAGCGTTCAGACACCCAGCTTGAATCACCATGCAGTTTTGCCTTTCTGACAGTTGGCCAAACCAGCGCTGCCTCTTTTGAATTATAGCTACCCCCTTATCTCAGCTGAGATAAGATTTTTATCTTGCCAGCCCTTAGAAATTCTCAACTGATACACACAAAAGTGGCCTTTTGCTGAAGTCAAATCAAGTTTTCAGCTACTTTTCGATGCAATAGAGATTTACATGTCATACAGCAGCTCTGGCATTGCAGAACTCAGACAACAGAACACGCAAAAGAACAGGTGCCATTAACTCTTAAACGTAAGGTAGGTCACCAGAAAGGCTTCCTTTTTGAGTATCACGGAAAAATAGTATGTTCTTCCAAACGGATCATGTGGTTTTCAACAAGCATCATGCTTCATATTTTGCCCAACCAAAATGCAAGCCACACTGACCGCATAACTGAAATTGTGGCTGGAAAATGGAAAACGTTTGCCTTCATGAACATACTCGCAGGAAATAAATAATCATCCATTAGACACTCAGAAACATAAACAATGACATTGCATTGTTCATAACTGTTTTGAGTTGTCACAACTTAGAGCTTCTTTCTTAATGAAGTAGATCAGCTGAACTCTCAGTAACTATATGCTGATTCCCTGTTATGTTTTTTGTACCCATACCTTCCTGATAAAATGGCTGAAGCACTCCTATGTACTTACTCCCTTGAATAAAAGAAGCTGTTTAGATGGAGGCTGGAAAAACAAAAGGAAGATATGCCACTTTCCAATTCTAGAATAGACATTGTGAAAGCAATGGAGTCAAACACAGCAGAGATACCTTACTCGACAGCAGTAAGGGTATCACTTTAATCCTGCTAGAGAATTCTGCTGCTCCAGCTTAAAATACTAATAAACAAGATCAGCCCCATCTTCCAAAAGTCCAACTTTATCTTGAATTTTGAGGGGAGAAAAAAACCAAACACCAAGAAACCAAACAGTGATATTACAAAAGCATCCCACCCCAGCATCAAAAATTAATACTGAGAAAAGTTCAATCCTGTGATTAATCTTTGTTATACTTGCCCAGTACCAACCACCAAACTGCAAGATAGTTATAAAGTCACCTTCGCTGAACTTTGGCCCCTCGGATAAAGTAAAATACATTAGAAGTCATTGAATGCTCATAATTCACTACCTGCCTTTAATCTTCAGCTCTAACTAAGCTTTACATTAGTTTTCAAAGCAAAACAAATTCTTGCCCCAACAGGCCCAACATTCAGAGAAACCTCCGCTATATTTCTCTGTGATGGCTTCTTTGTGAATATCTGGGATTCATAAAGAAGTGAGAAGGACCAAGCACAGCCATTTTAAAGGCATTTAATCGGTTTCAATGAGATCGCCAGTTCTGCCACTGTCTCGAGCACGGAAAAGCCTGCCTGCTGACCTGCCGCTGCTCCTGCGTAAAGGCTGCAAGCTGACTTACACTGGCCACCTTCTTCTCCTCTGCGGCACGCTTCAGTCAAAGGATGCTCAGAGATGCTGACTACCCCACAGGTACACAACATCGACGGTCACGAAAGGAAAGGAAAACGGTGTCTCTGCTTGCTAGTTTGCTTTTGTTGCCATACTTCACCTATGTAAGTTGGGACTACAAACACAATCTCGGTTTACATGAGAGCAATTACACCAACAATTTCAATCACATCCCAGTGCCTGTAGTCTCACCAGTTCTTCTCAAGAGGGGCAAGAGACTTTCAAAGCTCAATATGAGGTAAAAGATCTCCTCTGAGAGATGAGGGAGAAAATTAAGCATTGTTTAGCTATGAAATCCTGTAGCCCTGTGGAACTCATTTTTTTTGTGCATAGAGTTTAAAAAAAAATATATATTTCACCTGCAGCAGTGTTCAGAGATACAGGGATCCTTTTTTTTTTTTGAGCTACACATTTATTACTATTTGTGTCAGAAATCTAAGTGCAAGTTACTCAACCCTAGATTACATTTATAGCCAATGGAAAAAAAAACTTGACACCACTGCTCAAGGGGGGAATTAATCTTACCCTAAGGCAAGCATTAAAGACAGGTCAGCTTTATCACCCTGGGGAGGTGCTTATTCGTCTGCAGCAGCTACAGAGGAAGCCCAGACACAGCCACCCAATTTTTAAATGCACAAATTGGGGCAAATTTATCCTACCAGACGAGGTTGGTTTCTAACCCCACTAATCTGGTCCAGTGAGTGGAACATTGTTCGGAAAAACTTCAGGACTCAATACAAGAAAAAAGGTCACTTAAGTTCCTTGTGCAGATCTGGCTGAAATGAAGATGACAATTTAACCTAGAATTAGTTAGGGGGAAGAAAAAAAAAAGAAAAGAAACCAACCCAACAGTCCTAATATTAAATAGTACCATCAGGTCACATCCATCTCTTAATCTACATTTCAGGGGGATTTTTTTGTTGTTTTGGCTTTATAAAATTAAGTATAAAAAGCTTCACGTTTAGGCTCTGAACAGATGAATCAAGTGTATTCCAAACACAGTAGCCTTAGAGATAAAGGAAAACAAATCTTTGCAGAAGAACTTGTCTGCATAAAGTTATTTCCAGCACAGCTGCTATGCTGTCAAATTTGGTTATCAAGGGACACAAACAGTTCATCCTTTGCCTTGAAATACTGTCCTTTATCCTAATTGTGAAATCAAAGTGCTCTCTTCTCCTAATCGATGATGTGTTCTGCTGTTTAATAGTCTGCTTGCCTTTAACAAGACCTGTTAATCAAATATCTCCAAAGTTTTCAGGAAAGAACCAATAATTTCCATAATTCGTGTGGCTCTTGTTTACTTTGTATTCCAGTATTTACTTTCATACCAAAAATATTGATTAGTTTTGCTCCCATCTGACTAAAGGGCAAATAATAAAAGTACACAAATGCTTGCTACTCTGCCACTTTTGAGTCAAAATAGTGTGCTGCTATCCTTTAGAAACATCTCCTCTAGCTGCTGTCAGATATGCCGAGACACATATTTATACACAGGCGGCTTAAACATTTTCTAGATAGGATAGGCATCCTTGTGAATTTGAGTAAAACTATAAAGCCACAAACCAGCATTCGATGGTGACTTTAAAACAGCTAAAATTAAACCCTTGCCATTGTGACAGGTAGACATTTACCACAGCAGCTATGAGACAGCAGTTTCACCAGGTGAGGTAGGAAGCACAGCAGTAAGTTATTTAGCAGCAACAGATGCCTTTGAGGAAGCATTACCTCATTCTCCTCCTCCTCCTCCACATTCATTCCCAACTGGAATGATGATATAAAATCCACACCATTCATAAAAGACAACAGGCAAATGAAGCGCCAATACGCACACAGCACAGGAAAAGCAGGGAGACAGAGGGTCCTCTCCCTGCTTTTCAAGGCAACACCCCGACCCAGCTTTTTCTCCCCTGTTAAAGAGCATCTACGCTGAAGCAAAACATTAAAAAAACTACAACAGAAAAACACCAAACAAAAATATCCCCACTAATCTAATAGAGGGTGGAAAAACCCCACACAGAACAACTCATCTTAGAGAAAAAGCATTTTAGGGCACCTTAGAAATACAGAGATGCTTTTTAAAGCACACAAGGGCCACAGAAATTTCCTTTTTCCCTCTCCCCCACACCTAATCTCTCTCAGTTGTACATGCTGTAAACATATGAGCCTCAGAATATAATGAAACAGTTGTGCTGAGGAAGAAATTTGTTCTTTTGCTTTATTAAAATAAAAAGCAGGAAGGAGGGGGGGACCGAAAGATTCTGAGACAGAAAAGCAAACCAGTATTTGGTCCCAACAAGTCCTCCTGATAGCACATTTTTCCTGCAATGTGTAACCAATTTCTTGTTTCTCCACACATTCTCAGTACCGCCACGCAGCTGGGTAGAGGATATACACCCATGCTGGATCTTTTGCCCCGCTGAACCTGTGATGTCAATGTTCCCATTTATGCACAGCTGGAGAAGGGACTTAAAACTTCAAGAGTAGTATTACACCACGGGTGTGGAACTCACAGCAGCACTAAAAAACCAGTTACAAACTTCCACAGGATAAATGATCTCAGCAGCAACTAACCCAACATGCTAGACATCAAAGCCTGTTGACTGACAAATATTCAGTGGAAGGACTACTCCAAGAGTTCAATATAGATGTGAATTTGTAACATTCCTGACAGAAGGCAAAACCACAGCTCCGGCAACAAGATGGACTTTTTTTGATCGTAGGAAAAGGATATCCAGAGACTAGCACAGCCCGCTGAAACAAAAATGGTTAAAAGAAAAATTGATCACCTAAACCACAAAGTTGATGGCAAAAGCAAAAGAGTAGGAAGAAATGGAGGAAAAGGTCACCCTGCGTATTACTTATAATAACGGAATATTTAAACAGAAAAGCAATCATTAAGAAATATGGCCCTCAGATTTGTAAAACCTATGAAATTAGCTCACTACAGTCTTGGATTACTGACAGGCGTGATTCCTTATTAATCGATAAAGCACCCTAACTCAAAAGACAGCAGTGAAAAATTTTGATAAGCTTTGGGAAAAACTTTGTGTAAGCAAATGCATCTTACACCCATCCACTCCCACAAATCCCTGAAGGCCAGAAAACAGAGCAACGCAATTCTTTGGCCACAGTTGCAGCAACTTAAAAACAAATTAATAAAACAAAGCAGATAAGCAACAGAGTCTCTTCCTGATGAACACAACAAAGTATCTTCATTCATAAATTGCTTTCATTTTTCAGAGACCCCTGAAGACAGGTCTTCAGTGTGATTTTAGCCTCTCATTGCAAACTCGCACTCAGTTCCTGTACAATTAAACACTACTAAGGGATTTGATGAGGCTCTTGAAGTATATCATATAAACACACTGAAGGGACCTGCCGCTTAAAGAGGAGGAACCATTCTTCTGGCACTTCTCAAAGATGAGGCACTCATTCTCAGCAACAGCAGTCTCCAAAAGTACGTGTGCCCATAATGTAGCCTTGCTGTTCACATCTACATTTGTATGTGTATGTGTGTGCGCTGCAATTACTTTCTTTATATATACACACGTAAACAAAACGTAGGATTCAGTGTGGGCACAAACAACATTTATAGAAATTGAGGCTGCATTTAGAAACCCCGATCTGCAATTATCTCATTCTCATGTCCTACACAGTAACCACATTCACACATACGGTACACAAACCTGTTCTCAAACTCATCCATAATTAAATCCAATTGCTGTATTACAAAATTCCAGCTTACAGGTTTCATACTTTCTCCATTTAAAGCTTAGCTAAAATGAAAATAAGAAATGGGTAAGTATTCACCACACAGAGCTGTGTTTCCTGCTCAGATGTTGAGCATGTAGTTAGAGAACATCCTTCCTATCTTTTAAAATGGTCGAAGTAAAAAAAGGATATGTGGGGAAGTAAGATGTTCAAAACACCTCCTGGGGGGGGAAAAAAAAAAATAAAAGTTACAAACACAAATACTACTTCATTGATTCACCTGAGAACTTATTTCATTTCCAGACACCCACCTTCAAGCCATGAATCACCACATTTTCTGGCTGAAAGCCAGCGCTGCAGTTCTAGTTACTATGACAATATTGATGCCTCGGTGCTCCATAGTCTTACATATAAAGGTATTCATTCAAAAACAAACAAACAGTTTGGGGGGGGGCAGAGGGGAAGTCTGGGCAAGATAAAGATTAAAGAAAACACTTCACGAAAAATGCTCATATAAAATTCAAAACCTGCTGAAAACACAACAAGGAAACAGTCAATCCATCACGGGAGCTATTTCTGCAACAGGACACCTCTGAACTTCCCGAGTGCCCCTCTCTGTAGTAAAACTTTACTTCTGTAGGCTTCCCCTCCGACTCCCCCGGGAGCCTTCACCTCTTCTAATGGCAGCTAATGCAGAGGAAAGGTAATTTTAAATTTTTTTTTTAATTATTTTTGCTTGAACATCTGTTTGCTTCTCTCTGAAAGGATACACTGTTGTCCATATACATCCTGACCCAGCTACTAATCTTTGCTACAGTTTAAACTGTTTCCAAATGGAAAATCCTCAGCATCACAGGAAAAAAAGGGAGCAACTCCTACTCCTGTTCTGGTATTCTGACTGTTTCTCCCTCGATTTTACAAGAAAAACTAAAATAAGCTTAATGCACAACTGAAATATATAGTCATTGTATGGCTCTCTGCAGAAAGCAGCCAAATGACATTTCAATCCCCAGATGTGATGTATCAAGTCAGACCCCCGAGGAAACAGAAAGCTCTGTCTTTGCAGAGCGAATTTCATCTGCTGTTAAAGGGCTTATAGACAGTCATACACCAGATCCGTTCTTTGAAAAGTTTCTGTTAACTTCAGCAATGTTAAATCAAACCCACGCTCGCTTAAGATGACTCTCATTCAAAAGGCAACCCCGACTTCTTCACAACTGGCAAGTACGCTAGGAAGTCCGCGACACTCAAAAGTGGATCTTGGATGATTTACGTTCTGTACTGAAGTGATGCTGTTCTTGCACAAATGCCAAGGTGCTCTCCAACTTCAGTCTCATCTGTGCAACCTGGGTAAGATTTCCACAGCTACAGTAGAAACACTATCTCAAAAAGCAGAGCAGCAAAACTAGAAACATGCATGCTAGGAGTACAACATGGTGGCAGGGAAACAGCCCACGTACAAGTGTGCGTAAACAGACAATGGGAACAATAAAACTGAAGGAGAGAGATCTGACAATCCCCTTTACAGCCCATATCACCATACTGCGTGGGAGTATCGCAGCCTTTTAAATACATTTATCCCTGTCAAGAAACTACATGTTATCATCCATGCTGTACAGAAATGTCCACAGAAGTGTAGTTTCTTATCTTGGCAACAAAGATAACTTGGGCAATGCAATAAGCCAGGTTGAAAATTAAGGCCTTGTTTACTGAAGTGCAGGGGCCACTCTCCCAGTCCACATCACCTTACGGCAGCACACACCTCGGTAATTACAAAACATTTCTGTCTGTCTCCTTTGGAGTATTTTCAACATGCCACTGAACAAAGCACGACAGCATAACAACTAATGGATCGAAATTACCTGTTAGCGTGTCGCCTAACTGACAGCGAAAGAGCACACTGCTCACCCACTTCCGTGAGAACAAACTGAGCTACGTGGTCTGGGAACTGCAGGAGAAGGAGCACCTCGTTGTGGTACGTATCGCTCAGCAGCATCAAATTCATTTTGCCTGAAGCCTTTGAAATTAATTTCCATTAAGATAATAAACACCACTTAGGTGACATAGATTTTTTATTTGCAATGTAATTGTTTTTAGACAGTTGCACTGTCATTTCTGCTAATTAGAAAGGACTCTGCAGCTGCCTCATTGCTACCGTACAAATCAGCATTACCCATGATCTCTCACCAATCCCCACACTCCCCCCACACCCCCCATTATTAATAGGAGGTAATATCTTAACCTCGAAAGATCGTCTGCTCTTCTCTCAGCACAAGGCACTTCTCTCGTGTTGCAAAGGACTCTACTGCAGAGTCCCTTTTTGCATTAGGGCCTCAGTTTTGTAGCAGAGAAGCACATCTGGCCCTCATTAGAAGTATAATAAGGTACTGGTGAATGTGTTTTCTCTGAAAAAATGCATAAAATTTACATTCAATAATGAAATTGCCATTTAAAAAGGAGGCTAGGTCATTCAGTCATTCTGGAAACCTGTCCAAAACCATAAAAAAGCTTCCTGTAACATTCTGGAGTCCTATTACAATCTCCAGAATTTTTCCTAAACACCCCCAAGCAACTGCACTGGGAAAGCCATGCTCGAAAGAAAGCAACAATTAGCACTAGTCTCTTCCTTTTCTTTTTTAAAGCTTCAGAGCTTGAAAACTACTGTGGCTAGAAACTTTCTCCTACCAAAAATAAAGTGTCAATAATATCAGAGACACCCCTCAAGTCCTGGGAACTGAGAAAGCACCAGATCTACATGAGTATATGTGCCAACAGAAAAGTCTAATAATACCAACAATTTTAGTATCTCTGCTAGATTTAAAGATTAATGCTTTACATAATTTGATATATGGTATTTTAGAATTTCAGCAATGGATTCTCACAGCTAACATTACATAAAAAAAACCCAGTGCAAAGCAGTTATCATCATAATCCTATAACTTCACATCTTATGACTAGCAAAAGCTAGAAATACCTTGGTTGGCTGGTCCAAGGCCTTTCAGGATTTGCAGGGGTGGGGGATTGGTTTTGTTTTATGGATACTTGGTCTTTGTATCTTTTTTCCTTTTTTAAAAGGATATGCTCTAAACCTACATTCAGGAAGAACGAGAAATTTTGTCTCCTGTATCTTCATATTTGATGGCACTTTGAGATAGTTAATGACTCTGTAGAAGCCTCTACTTAATTGCCGAAGAGTAATGTCAAATCTTGAGGGCATCGTACAACTGTAAGCCCACTCTCAGCACACAAATACGCTTGACTAGCAAACATGTTTGCTATAAAAAAATACAGAAACCTTGTGCCTCACGTGTACACCTCAGTATTACAACCTGATTTTACTACCTATAGACACAGTCGGACACTGAAAATTTATGAAATGAAGACAATGCATTCTTACTGGTAACATAAAATATTCTTGAGAGCCTACAAAGCCCAGCCGAGCACTGGAACCACAGCCTGACTGAGGCTGTTAAAGGACGCAGGAACAGTAACAGTTTCTTGAGAGCAACATATATACACCTTCTCTTTAGTAGAGAATTTGAAACATGTTCAGGCAAAATGGCTCTTGCCATGTCTCATCTTGCCTAACTTTTTAAGGCCTTCCAGGTGTGCTGCTATACCTGTATATTAAGCAATCGCCAGGTAAGAGGGAATTTTCTTTGTACTTAGTGAGCAACGCTTACGCTATGGTGTTCAAAATTGGTTTTTCTATAGTTTGTCCCTCGTAGTATGAAAGGTCAATGACAGCAAGGAGCCAAAAATAGCTGTTCCCCTTCCATAGAAAACAAATGGCTATTAAAGGCACCAAGCTGTCCACCAACATTTCAGGCAGTTTGAAAAGATTTAGAGCATTACTTTGTGCTGATCATGTCAAACCTCTGTGGAGCTGTCAGGAAACGGCAGCCATCTGTCCGTCTCTGGGGCCAGACCTCCAGGAGCGCAGAGCACCCTGAACTCCAGGTAACACCCAGGGGTCCAGAGGGACTCAGCACCTTCGATAAGAACCAGCAGGCAATCCTTTTCTCATTTCTGCCATATGCTGGCTCATTCTGCTTTACAAGTTGCATTTCCTCCTAATCATGAGGACAACAAGCCTGCCTCTCCTCAATGCACCCACCCCTCCCAGCTTCAAATGCCTGATTTGTTTCACTTGCCTCCTTCTCACCCAATCTCACCCACACCCATCTCCTCAGCTGTGACCAGCCTTCGCCCTGCACACACGGCCTTTCAGTCCCAAGCAGAGAGCTGAGAGAGGTAAACCCCACTGGAAATACAGGCTAGAGAGGCTAATCACGCAACGATCAAACAAATGTGAGCACTATGACAGATCCAAGTACAAGCAGAGCTAAAGCTGAAGATATCTCTCAGTCAGCAGAGTTGCAAGTTATCTGTGAAAATGAATAAAATTCAAAACAACAGCCTCCAATGCACTGTCCCTTCACTCCAATAGCAGAAAAAACCCCAGCCCAAAACCGAACAAACCCAGCCAAAAACCAAAATCCTGAAGTGCTGTATGAAGGGTCAAAATCTGAACTTCCCAACAGAGCTAGATAAAAAACCAGCATGTTTTGTTTGGAGTAGTTACACAGAACTGAGAAAATGCTGTGGAAATCACTGCAAAGCAGGAAATGAACACTTTCTGGTTCAATTTATTACGAACACTATAATGACACCAACAGGATTCTTGGTAGAAAATGAGAGTAACTTCAGCAGAGCAGTCTGCAAGTCAGGCATCCCTGTTCTATTTCAAGCTCTAGACTCATTTTTTGTTTGACACAGGAAAGGCTTTGCTGAGCATCTCTATTTCCCAATTATTTCAAACGCTTACAGTTTTTCTACTCTATGCTTTTGCCCTTCCATGTCCAGAATGGAGACAGCACCCTTATTATTTCAGAGCACTGTTAGCAGCTCAGTAATTATAAAACACTGAGTTCACTGAATAAAACATATACACATGCTATAAGTAACTAACTGCATAATCCTCCTGTAACACTTTTAACTCTCTCAATCCATGGTTTTACTCCTTCCCCTGGCAGCCAAAACTGGCACGTGGCTGTGGTCCACCAAGAGAAGAGCAAAAACTCAGCGCATCCCACATCCACTGCACACAAAGGCTGAGTAGTCATCGTCTGTAATAAAAGTGGGTGTCAAAAAAAAAATCATTTTTAAGTGCCTGTCTGCAATTTGGTTCGGTTTAAATTATTTCTGAGGCAAAAGTCCCAACTCTTCAGCAATAATTTTGCTTTACAATTCTCAGGGAATAAAGCCAGCCTTAGCAGGAATGGTATAGTGATTGCAAGAAAAGGGACCGCTTTGTCAGAGGCAAGAGAAGTACCCCCCCCCGACTTTACCTTCAGTTTACCATCACCTTTAACAAGGTGCTGCTTGCTCAAATCAGCTATTCAGCACTACGCTGGTTTATGGAGCAGAAAATAAAAGTGTCTAGGGATGAAATATTCTTCATACAAGTGAAATTGAGAAAGGAAACAGTAAGCCAGTAATAATTACTCATTTGCACAGCAGCACTGTTTGAAATACATCATTTAATGGGACTTCCCTTTAAACAATGACAAAAATCTATTTCCAAGACTAATAAAGATGTTGCAGGCAAAACGATGGCTTGCCTTCCTCCGCTCAGGCAGGACTAATCCTACAAAGAAGTCTTTCAGCCTTACCCTTCAGGGCACATCTCAAGCCACAGAAGCTTGCAAAATAAGGCTATTCCCGCAACCAGAATTAGGCTGTAAAGGACCCAAGAGTATTTCCCTCTCACATCCTATTGCAAGGCCTGTCCTGAAATGGAAATCAACAGCCCTTTATAGAGCTGCTCCATCTCTCCCCAGAGGGTGTGATAACCAAACAGGATAGATAAAGTCCCACAAAGCCTCTCACTTTGTAAAAGTAGACTTCTTCCACAAACTCCTGAGGATGGCAAGGACATACTCCCTGCCCAGCAGTGACAGAGTACTCCTTTTTAACAAGCTCACAGCACATACCAGAGGCCCAACTTTCACTTTCTGGTATTTACAACTTTGCTCAGTTTTGGAGAATACATAAAAAATTGGGTTTTGCATCGCAGTTAGTTGTTCTCCCACCCTGTCCAAATCAGCATCTATTTCTGCCTTCACGAAGCAACCTCAGGGGTTGTGCTTCCACTTACAGGCAGAAAGAGTAATACCAAAACACAAAGCAATGCAAAAAACCCCATACCCAGCTCTGACAGAGTCACGCCATATAGATCTATCTTCTTAATGAATGAAATCGAAGCCTAAAAAAACCACAATATAGATGCCAGCTTTTAAAAAGTGCAGGCACATCTCCAAAAGCACGTCGTGGCAGGATACCCTTTCAGGTACACAAAGATACTTTCTTCTCTACCACCTGTATCTGCAGTAAACAAGGCATTTTTCCGCCTTCAGCTGCTTGTTCACTACTTCCCCTAGCACTTCAGTTTTAAAGAGGGAAGCAACGCTCACAGTATCAATGATTTTCTCTCTTACTAGTACAGCCGAGGTACACTGCTTTTTTTTGTCCTTTAGTCTGGCCAAAATGCCCTTCGCACAAAATCCTTCATCCACCTCTAACTTTTCTAGCAAAAAAATCTTCCTCTTGTGTTCTCACCTCTCCATTAAAATAAAAAAATAATAAAAAATAACCCTATTGTCACTCCTCTATCCCTTCCTCCAACAGCCTTCTAAATGGCCTCCACTCCAACCATTTTCACTTCAGCTTTTCATCTCACATTTCACTTGTTTCTGCAAACCCCTCCCTTTGCGGTTCCCTTCATGTCCCGTTCCTTCCCTCCAGCTCTTCTGAAAACCCTGCATCACTAAAAACTTCACAGCTATGACATTTACACTGTCTGGCACTATTTACTGACAGTAAATAATCTGTTTACTAACTTCTGGAACCATTTCCAATACATGACATCCACAATGCTAAAGCTTTGGGTGAAGTTTCTGAAGAAAATATTCCATGCTCTGGAACTTTCTACTTAACACAAGCACTCCCACTGAAGCGGTAATTATAGTTCTCGCTTGATGTTTCACCAAGAGGAACTTGAGATGAAAAGTACTCTCCCCAAGAGCTCAAAGAAATCACTCTCTATAATTCAGCATAATAGAAGTCATGCCAGAATATTGGGGGGGGGAATCCCACCACTCAACAAAAGTTTAAGTTTGTGAGTTTAAAAACTAGGGGCCACTAACCAGCCAAATACAGAATCGGGCTCATCACATTTATCAAGTTCAAAGTATTACCTAAAGCCAGGCACGGCACAAGATGACATTCTGCAGTCTTTCCTGTAAAACCTTCCCTTCATACCTCAATCCTGATTTGTGACACGGCCTGCTATTCCAGCAAAGCTTTGAAGCCTGGGAGAGATGCGTTATTCTAATGAAGGGGAAAAGAAAAAAGCAAAGTCAAAACATTCACCGTTTATCCCCTGAAGAAAGAGAGGGTTAAAACTCTTTGTTTTCAGCCTAACACGATGAAACAGGAAAAGGCACATCTACAGACCAAAATCTTGAAGGGGGGGAAAAACTGCCCGCTGACTTTTCTTGGCAAGGTCCAGAGTCAGGAATGTCATTCAGGACTCCACTTAAGAAGCAATCAGGACAGCAATGCCACCTCTACAAGGTACACAAAAGAGCTGATTCAAGGTGCGGAAGAAAAGAATCATCTGAAAAAGATGCAGGCTAATTTACTGCTCCCTAAAGTTCCAGTCTGTCACTCTTCCTGCTCTAAATATAATCAACAAAACGTGATTTAAATAATTTGTAAATATCTGTGGAAGCCCTTCCCCATCTGTGGCTTAATTGGTGACTCATTTCACAGCATTGCTAAAGGATTTGTGCTCTCTTCCCTTCTTCCTCTCGCTAAATTCATCACTACATTCTGCTGCTTTGCCATTAAGCTTTACCATGCAAGCACTGCCTCTCCCTCATGTTACCATAGCAGCCACAAGTAACAGAATGCAACGTGAACAAAAGATTATTTTCCCCCCTCTTTAATTTATTTATATGCAAGTAACCCACTGAGAGTTGACAATAGCAATGACTTCACATTCACACTACAGCAAAGGGGGTTTTTTAATTCATTTTTTTTTCCACACATGTGCTACTAAAAATAATTACAATTCCTCTGGAGGGAAAAAAAAAAATCCTGAACTTCTTAGGATTAAGAAAATACAGCAGCAGATCTGGATAGGATTCTGATTTGGAATTAAAGCTGGGGGGGAGCAAGAGGTTTAACACACACACACACACTGCTCTCCAGAAAGCTTTTCACTTTTTTCAACAGAACCACGAGAACCAGTGAGCGGTTGAACTGTGAAAAATACCTAATTCCAAGCATTTACATTTAATAAAAAAAAATTGAGAAAAAAGAAAAGCAAGCTAACTAGAGAAAGACTCTTAAAGTAAAGCCTTTTGAAACATACCTCTTTCTGATATGTTGGTTACATACCCAAGCTGAATTCAGCTGTTAAATTGTTGAATTCCAGCAAAAACTATTTGAGTAGAATCAGCTTGCTTACAGATTCTGAGAGACAAACAGTTAAAATAAATTATACCCTGGCTTAGGTGCCTCTGGTCTTGTCGGAGAACAGCAAGACTGCATGGCAGGACCCAGCCCCACCGCACCCAAGCAAGGCGAGCAGGACTGACCCAGAGATGGTGGCCAGGTCCAAGCAAGAGTCCGGACCATAAGGAGGTATCATGGTGTTGAGGCAGGTCTGAGGTCAAGCTGGGAAGTCAATCCATAGGTCAGGGTCAGAGTCAGGTCCAGCAAACACCAGGTCCACAGTGACCAGAGAGGGCCGAGGCCAAGCCAGGAATGCAGTTTGTGGGTTGAGGTCCAGGTCCAGGAGCTCTGGGGGCAGACACAAGCATGGCTGCGGCCAAGCAGAAGACCAACACTCCTCCAGCACAGCCCAGGTAGGGACAGAGGAAGCCCCAAGGGCTGAACTTTCTGGGCCCATGGGTGTGGGTGGAGGCCCCAGGTGAGGCTGGTCAGGGCCATTAAGGCTTATCAGGGCCCTGATAATTTTTTGAACAGGTGTATCATCTTCTGAGGCTAAAAAAAAAAAAGCTGTTTCCATCCCTCCCACCCCATCATTCTTGACAGACTTGGCCCAGCAGCACATACCACTTAAAAAGCAGATTTGACCTCTCTCACAATAATTTATAAAGGTGGATATGTATTTTAACCTCAGTAGATTCAGCTAGAAAACAGTCCTCTTCATTCTGCCACATTCGTGCTGAGCTAAACACAGAATTTGGAACAGAGTTCTGTCAACATATGTTTCAGGTAACTTCCAATTCATTGCCTCCCAGGTCTAAAAGACATGGCATCTCACAAACAGCTCCAAAGCATCTGCAGTATTTTCCAAAGCTTGGAATTTAATGCCAGAATAAGAAATCCTAGTACTTTCAAGGCATACTGGCCACTTAAGACAAAACCTCTACTCAGTAGAAAGATCTTATGCTGCCTTTAATTTAGTCATTTTTAGAACTTGATATATTAAACAATTTATAAAGTCAACACTGTAAAAATCAGTGGAACATTTAACAGAAATCAGAGCAGAACATTCAACAATGCTTAATGTAAATGTATCGATAGCACATGGTTTGTGGTTCTTCATAGATTACTATACACATAGAAATATACACATACAGTCCTACACCATTGTGACACATTTTTTCTAAAATCTTCAACGGGTTTTAGCTCCACTAAAGTTCCATAGGGATGCAACAGTTTAAGCTGAGCGGCCTGTGAAATTCACTGGTTTGATCACCTTTATAGGCTGGGAGGAGGACCAGGCCTTCAGACACACTTAGTTTACATTAAATAATAAGCTAGCTATGCTTTTTGGACTGATGCCACACCAGAAAGAGACACTGTGCCTCCAGTGCAGTGACTGGGAGGTACCTATTCACAATGCTATCATTTGAAAGCATCTGTTTCCTTCGGGTGTCCTTTCTACTCTGCTGTTTTCAATGTAAACTGAGGAAAGTGAGACAGCACCACACTCAGCTAAATTCCATGTCATCCCTCCTTTTAATCACACTGCATCCCACTCTTACTATGCTGCCCTTTAGCGGGAATACGGAACTTAATCGCTGGGAAGCAATAAAGGAAGAAAAATTAAGCTAACCTAAGCGTTCAATTACAGAAGAAAACTGTCAACCTGGATTCTAGCTAAAAAGCACGCTCAAGTAATCCCTGTATCTTTATGAAACGCGCCAGCATGCCTGCAGCCTGCCTCCACCGAGTTTCTCCTGCAAACACAGAGTTGCAGCTGCCAGAAAGCTGGGAACAAACTGCATCAGCACGGTGAATGCGTAATACTTCTTGAAACATGGTACAATAAATGCTGATTATTCTCAATGCAATCTACACATCTCCTATTGCGTAACTATACTGCTTCCCAAAGCCACAGTAATGACACAAAGCTAAGGAAATGCAAGGAAATTTCATTTGAACTAAAAGAAGTGGCAAAACATCAAGTACAGACATCGCATGACACTGCCGATGTATTTTTACCAATGTACTTAGCACCAATTATCAAAAAGAGTGGTAGCTTCACCTTTCAGTTAAGAGTGGCATCTTCAACCCTACAAATTATATGCAGGCCTGAAAGCCATATGTGAAAGGCATTTTGAAATGCTCTGTTTTCAGAAGCTGAGCATTATATTTCTATCTAAAGATCTTTCAAGTATTTTACAGACTTTACACAACTGAACCTTACAATTCCTTTCCTGTATATTTCTTTTTTTGCCGATCCCCTGTTACCCCATCCATGTTACAGATGAAGAAAACAACTCACAGAGGAGCTGCCCAAAATCATAAAGCAATTCAACAGTCAGTTCAGGACTATAACCCATATCTGACTTCCAGCCCTGAGTTTTCATCAAAAGAAGTAGCTGTTTTTCAGACTAACTCTTGTTGGTGTATTTTCTCGATTAATTTTTTGAGGCACAAAGCACTGTCATTTGTTTCTGTGTTTAAAAACAGATGGTTTAAAAACAGAGGGTCTGTTACCCTTTATTAGTATTTACTACAGTTTAAGAGCATGTTCAGGACTGTACCATCCACGATTCTCTGTCAAAGACCTGACAATTTAAATGAAAGGGGGAAGACAAGCCACACTGACTACGAACCTTTCTACCCTGACCTCCATCCCAAATTTCTGATTACCCTACTCATTCTATTTATTTTTCCAACCATCACATACAAGGTGGTTACTTTTAGGAGTCTGAGTCAAGGGAGGGCAATGGATTGAGGCTTCACTAGGGAGAACCTCTGTAGGAAAGATGGGAACACGTTCCAATTCCCACTCCAGCACTAAAGTCGTAACTGCAAAGTTTGACACATATTTTGTGTATGTACTTTGCAAAAGAACAAGGCAAGATGTAGATGAAAAATCAGAATCTCGAACACTAGGAAAGAAACAATTTAAAAACAAATATGACAAAAAGACTTTGGAAAAAAGATTAGATAGTTGTGTCTTCTGCAGTTTAACCGACACTGTTTCTGTTGTTGTTAAATCATCCTAAAATTTGAAGCTGCAGCACCTTGTTAAGCAGCATTCAAACGACTTAAATCTAACCTACAAGTAAGTAGTTTTTCCTTGAGCTTCTTATACAGGTATGAAAGACTAGTATTAAAAGCAAAGAGCTGAGAAAGAGACCATCAACTATTTTATGCTGGGGAGCAATTCTTTAACCTTTCTTTGGCAAAATTTCACTGAAACAGGTCTATGTAATTCTGAATACTTGACCTCAATTGAATATCTATGTTTTAGGTAAAAGTCAATGCCAAGATAAATTAGGTCCTGGACAGCACTTGGCAGACAATGCCTCAAAACAAGGATGATGCTGCAAAGTTGAAAACGTTTTAAATATCAATCTGGGAATAAAGAGAGGACTGGTTTACCAGCCCAGAAATTTATTTTTCAGGAGGGAAATTTCCCATCCTTTGTTTATACTTCCCTTTGGAACAGTCTGCAGTTACTAGTCTCCCCATTATTTAATTCTAAGTATCAAATATACAACATATTAATTAAAAATACTCCCCAAAGAAAATTGGTTTTATTATTTCCTGTTGCGTATCTTCTGGCTAATCAATTTCTTTAACAGCTCAATTAGAGAAAGCCTTTGAAAAGCCAAATAAATTTGGCATGATTAGTTTGCCAATAATGACAATGCTTTCCCCCATTTGCTGTAGCTTTTAAAAACAGAACGTGTGCCATACAGAAATCATAAAAGATGAGCTGCTCAGATTTTTATATCTGAGCTAAAGCAGAGAAACATTTTATTTCTAAGCCTCCAGGCCCCATTTGCCAAGATACAATTGCTTTTAGGAGCAGATGAGTCTGTATGCTTCAATGCATTACCGTCTCAATCCAACACAGAGAAGGGCTTTCATATATGCATGTGTGTGCGCACACATGCGAAAAAGGTAGGGAAGTAGAATGTGTGATGACCTCCTTTATAGCGAGTGCTGGAGATCAATGAGGGGAAGGAATTTCATGCAATAAACAAAAATGATTGCAAGTCCCAGAATAAATAAATATTTGCAGCTGGAATAAGCATGTGATCAAACTCACAATCCCCTCTCTGCCCAAAAGGCAGAGTTTATTTTGTTGTCAGCAACAGCAGCGGGAGGAGAGCCAGAAAAGAAAGGAAATGTAAAGATTTTATTTTTCCAAGCAATAATTTCAAATTATTTTCTATTACTTCTGTGTGCCCAGTGCTTCTTTGTGGTCTTTGAAACGAAGTTTTCCTAAAACTTTCAGTGGAAGCAGAAATGAATGCTAAGTTTTATAACAATATTTAGAAATCTCCCCTCAGTATATATTCTTCTCATATTTTTTTTCTGTAATTGAGGCCATCACGTTGCACTGGCATACCATAAACTGCCACCACTGTTTTGGTTTAACATTCCCATTGCAACATTTATGGAACATGGATCACAATTATAATGTGCTAAACAGAAATAGGTCTCCAAAATTAATCATAAAAAAAAGGTTCACATTTCTAATGTATTTGCTTCAGGGCATAAATTATTCTACCTTACCAGAAGCATTTTAATACCATTATGTAGGATGAAAAATTCTGCATCACCAAAAACACTGACATAAAATGGACTATTAAAAGCTATTTCCAATACACACAAAGACACATTTGACTAATTTAATGATACGGTAACTTCAGTGAAACCTAAAAACACACCAACGTTCAGGATCTAGCACTAAGAAGAGCAAGTACAATATTCGGGCTCTACTACCCACTTCCATTTGTGCTTGCCAAATGCATGGAGCCAATTCAAAGCAGCAATACACATAATGTACGGCTGTTCTCAAAGGAATTCAAAGAGACAAGTATGCTCGTTTGCAATTCAATAAACCACTTTTTCTCACGCTCAAGTGGTGACCTCCTCTTAAATACACAAGTCGCTGAAGAGATGGTGCAGCCAAAATCCAGGGTTTGTCAGATAAAATAATCTACATTTAAAGAGGCATGACCAGACAATGTAAGCTTCAAAATTTTGTTCATATAAAAGAAAAAAAGGAACTAGTGCTGTGGCCCATACTTTGGTGCAACTGAGGAACAAGGACAGAGCAATGTCTGAGGCTCAGTCAACAGAAACTCAAACAGATTTTCAGCATCTATTGATGAATGCACTCGCATGCACAATGCTGCACAGCAACACATCAGGGTGGTGGCCATACGTACTCTCAGTTGCCTACCAGATGCATTCTTAAATAGCTGGAATAGGGTCTCAGATCAAAAGTATCTCTCCAGATCTAACACTGAATACATGTGATTTTATGGAAGAACATCCTGCCTATCTGTAAAATGGAACTAATTGTATTTGTCACCTACGCAAAGAGCTTCACAGCCCATGCCCGAGCAGCACAATACAAGATTCAAGCACTGTCTGCTACAGGGGTCATTACACGAGACAATGAAGACCACAACTTTGCTGGGGAAAAAAGAATGAGCTTTCACCTGGTTAGGAAGGGGGAAGTTTGCAGAAGAGAGAATAAAGTCCAAGAATATGGGTGCTAAGAGGGGATAACCTGGAGTGCCTGCTACTGCAAAAGATGAGAGGAGAAAGTCATCTTCAGTTTGCAGGGAGAAGAGCAAGGGCCACTGAAACTAGCAAAAGGCCAGCACAGTGGAGTCACTCAAACATGGCACGTTTCTAACCTAAATTGTCTCTTAACTTAGCACACTAGGTGTGGATGTTCTTCTGAGAAATGTCTTCCCTGCTCAGACTGCTTCCCAAACAATTATTATTTTTTTCATATGTTTATCTTGGTAAAGTCATTTCTATGTAGTTCAACTACAGACAGAGATGGGCAAGAACCACCAGGTTTCTTTTTCTGAAAATAAAAATATCTACATTTTAAAACGCTAACAAAAAGGAATAATCAAGCTGCAAAACAAGCATGGAGAAAGTCCCCTTTTACTCCTAGAAGTACAAAGGAACAGGTTAGAATTCACAAAATCCAATAATATTCTATTTTATATCTCATTTGAGCTCAGCATATGCTAAGTGAAATACATCAGGTCCCTTGACATCAGTGGGGCTGCTTGTGTTGAAGGTTCAGCAACTGTTGGAATACTGTCCTAAATCAAGTGCATCTGCAACTTCATTGAAGTGTTTATGAAGCAAATTATTGCGAAAATGTTTGGTTTTCTGCACCTCCAGAAGTGTGAAGGCTTGTAAACGTAACTGTAGCAAAACCTACTACACTTTAGAGCATTCACTTTCCCATGCAGTCATTGTAGCTCAGCGGAATCCATCCTCACATCCGGCAACAGCAAGTCTCTGAGCCTGTAAGCACACACTCTGGCTGGCTAGCTTCTCTTCTATTGCAGATAAACTACGCAAAGGATTTTTAAAGTAAGTTGACTTAGACACAACAGCAAACTAGTTTATTAGCAAAGAACAAAAAAACAGAGCAAACAATAAAAAAACCTCTTTAAACAAAACCATGGCAGGAAGAATACCACTTTAAAATCCTTTTGGACTCGAGTGCAAGATTTCCATGACAGGGATTATATAATTTTTTTCTGAAGTGCTGTTTAAGATGTTGTTCCCCCCAGAAATGCATTTCAAAGGTAGCAAATGTACAAATTATGTGAAAGAGCTCAATTAAAGGATTCACAATGATCAATAATAAAGGCTGAAGGAATTAAAACTAACTTGTCACAACATACAAGTGAATCGCAAATAGCTCTGCAATAAACAAACACACATGTTGGTTTCAAGAGGCTACGTATTGCTCAAACATCCTCACAGTCACAAAGTGATTCATTCAGTCAGTGCATTTAAAAAAAAATAAAATCCTTCACTGATGCAGGTTCATCAGCTCAAAAAATACTCTACAACATGTAGCAGAGTTGTCCTGTCACTATTATTTACTTACACAGGAGCCATAAAAACGATCCATTCGGTGACTGAACATTCCACTATTGACAATTGCCTGATCTCTTTCTTTCTCTTTTTTTTTTTTTTTTTAAGCAGAAAAGATCTTATTTAGGACACTTCAACTACAAATGAAGGCACTGTGTTTCTAAGGCCACAGGTTAGCTGGTAGTTCCTTGAAGCTTTCAAGGAAGTAACAAAAAGGAAAAAAAAAAAAAACCAAAGCACTGCATTAACATCAGTCAGAGGCATAGAAAATTGTTTTTAAAGCCACCTTGAGCCAGGGATTTTTCTTCCATTGTATCATTTCAAGCCCTGTCACGTTCATTACATTAAGTTCCATAAACCTCCCATCATGAGCCACATAATGAATGCTTTTTTCTCAAACAAAGGAAAAAATTAATTTAAAAGCAGTGTGCAAGAGTGGTGCTTTACCAGTTCTAAAAAGAAACACAATCATCTATCATCAACACCCATGAAAAATGAAAATTTCTTTTTAAGAATGATCTCCAAAAGGTAGATAACTATAAACGCCCTGCCCCGGGGGAAATAAATAAATACTATTTACAGTGTCTTGGTTAACAAACCAAGGATTTTAGCTGTTAGCAAATCTCCACTTACACTGAGAGTGTTTTTTGCTGAGACTACAGGGATTGGAATTCCCTCCAAAAGTTTTCCCATGTTGACCTCTATTACAGCACTTGGCAAACCTTGTAACCACTACAGGTTTGCTGACTTCAGTGGTGGTTCTACAAGACGATGCCTGCTTCTTCCTAAATGCTGAACAATTTCAAATCCATTTTAAGTCAGCAGGAGCACAACTACCACTGCTGCAGGAAGATACACCCAGAAATTAAATGTAATCCTTGCTGAAGTTAATACTGATGCTCCTGGTATTACTGCTGGCCCAGTTCCTAAGGTGACAGTAGTAGTTGCGACTCCGTCCCTGGCCTTCTCAAAGTAGTCTGGTTGTATTTCTAACCTAGAGCACTTCGGCAGAATTGGGTTAAGGAGTGACAACATGTGCAAGGAGACTGGCAGACCTAAGGGGACAGCAAGAGGCAGCGAGAAGATGAGAATATCTTGCTGCAGCTCAGTTGCAGCTGAAAGCTTGATGGATCACAGCTTAATTCAATAACCAAATGCTGTGAGAGATGAGGAGTTTGCTCCATGACAAGAGAGCTGAGTATCTGCTATGCCAGAGCACAATTACAATTGTGTATTGTATCAAACCCATTGGAGGAAAGAGTCAAAAATTCCCTCTGCTGGAAAAAAGGTACATGAGTCAAGTACTCAATATCTCTGTCAAAACCAAAAATGCAAGAGAAGGTCTCATAATCGTAAGTTGCTTGTAAATTGTACCTGCACCGCGCGTGTATCAGTGCAATTAGATTAAGTAATGAATTGACAATGGGCTTTTAAAAAAAAAAAAAAAAACCACGAACAACTACTAATCATCTACTACAGGTTTTAAAAATAAGAATAAGTCTACCCAGAGGAAAAAAGAAAAACCAAAACAGCTTCCACAGATGCAGAAGAAATTAAACAGATGGTAACTCTTACAGAAGAGTGTATTCGTGCTGAACAAATATAAATACGTTTTTGGTCAATAACATTTCAACTGTCAGAAACAGCATGGATAAAAATTACTTACTCAAAGATTCAACCCTCTCTCCTAGCCCTAAAATTATGTAATTCAGAAATATTGTTGACAAAATTAAGATTACAGATACACTCTATTGGCAAAGCACATTTAAAGTTAAACACCATTCACCTTGGTAGGTGACTGCTCAGCAACAGAAATTCTTTAACACACTTCATACTTAAAATACTGGATTCTATAGCACACAAGTGTCATGCTACAGACCAGGCTTCAAGTGTGCCAGGAAATGTACAGGACTGCCGCACCCAGAGTATACACTGCCATTTCAATCACGTATGAAAACACACTGGTCAGATCTTCAAAGGACTGCAGCCGCAAGACTTCTCATGGCAGTTTAATCAAAGGAGCTTCAGAGATTTCCACAACAAAAACAAAAAAAAAAAAATCAAAAACCAACCAGTTGCTTCAATTCTACAATCAAATGAAGGGGGAAAAAAGGGAAAGAAAAAACTGTCAAATAAAAAAATGCAGGTAACTGAATAAAGTGTTTTTCTTCCATTTTTTATAATATTTGCCACTTCAATAAAAAGGGAATCTCAAGGATAAATGGCACGTTTTTAAAAAGCAAACATACTAGATTGGAGTTACTTTTTTTCTTGCATTTAGAGCCAAAGGAAGCATGTGACAAGTTCTGTTCACTGGGTTTGGTATCTCTAAAGCTCAGCTAGGTTCTAGGTATTCTAGATTTCTTCCTTACAGTGGAAGGATCACCACACTTTTGCTCTCAATCAGAAAAAGATACATCATGCTCCAAGGTTTTCTGAATATTTGGGTCCATTCCCCAGACTGAGGTTCTGACAATTCAGGAAAGAAGTCAGCGACCCAGAACTATTTTGGAAAATTACAAGGCATATGCACACTTAAAGTAACTAGCAGGAGGCAAGTTAATACGCAAGTATTTTCACAATTATCGCCACATCAAGCAAAGCATATCCAAAGCATATAAGGAATCAAGGACGTGTTTCACACTGTTTTCAGTTGATTACTCAAGTTACTGAAAGGTACATGTACTTTCTATTTATAGATACATACAGATCCCACCTAGAGTATACTTAGGTCACAAGAAAGAAACCAGCAACTTAGAGGTTATTTCCCAGAACTGAACTATAACCACGGCTAGCTTGAAACACAAGATAATGTCATGCACTCACAGAAATACCAAAGAGACCTGGTGACAAGACTGTCCTATCTTCAAGCTCTCCTTTGAGCACAGTTAGAAAAATAAAACAGCAAACATCCCCTTCCGCACCGCAGATATGTCCCCCCGAAAGCTGACATTATAAAGTAACAGCCCGATATTTTTAATTGTTATGAAATAAAATTGTTTCAACAAAAGCATTTTAGAAATCTGCATCTGTAACTTTATTAATAAACACAGCCACAGGCATGTGATTTATTTGCTAGATCAGAAGCTGATTTGGAGCATGTGTACAGAAACACTTATCTGGGTCTTCTGTTGATAGGTCTTACTATGAATTCGGAATGCTAGGTGAAAACCAGTTTTATCTTTTGGCTAAATGGGAAGTTCTTAAGCAAATTTGTCTTGTCAGTCATTCACGTCTCCTGCTCATCTTGCTTCAAAGTAATATTTGGGGCTATTTAAAGCAACAGTGATTTTGAAGGTATCTCAAACCCTCATACATCAAAGGAGGCAAAGGCTTCAACTGCTCTGTCAAGACTTCCTCCAAAGGGTGGACATCAACAATGAAGGTTTACTAAAGCCACTTCAGATATTTATCCCCATTTCCAAAACATGGCCATTTAATCTCCCCCTTCTACATTAGGAAGGAAAAAAAGCAACCCAAAAAAGCTTCTAATAACATGGGGTAAATAATTATTTAAAATTTAAAAAAAAAAAAAGGTTTCTTCTTCAGAACTTTGGAAAAAAGTTCAAATTCAACCTTCAGGTTCTGCTAAAGCAAATTAGCGTACTCTGAGGTATACGCTTTGCAGTTTGATAAAGAAGTATCTTGAGTGAAATTAATGAGACAGCTGTGCCACACCTTAGTAAAACACACAGATCTGATATATTATTCTGAAAAATATAACAGCAATGAAAGACAACACCAGAGGTATTCAGGGCTGCAATATCAAGTCTCACCGCAACCACCTGGGATACAACTGTCCCACTGGTAGGCAGTCAGCACTCAGGTTACAGACACTGCAGAATCAGAAAAGCACTTGCACCTTGGCTGCCCCAGGTCGCAGTCCAGCATAGTAGACTGAAACTTGCAAGTAAACTTGGGTTTGCAAAAAAGTACCAACTGGAGTTGGATCTGAAGAAGCTCAAATACATTTCGTTTCTGCTGACTCTTCTGCTTTATGAGAGTGACACCTTAAATTGGCTTGTCCATTTGTTTGAAGACAGTCGCAGCCCCGATGGAATCGCCCCCTCTTTATGAGCATGCACTCCCTATTGACAGCCATGGGGTTTTAGGCACTTTAAGACCTGGACCTAGGTGTTTTAATGACCACGTTGCTGACCTCTGGAGAAAGCATCCTGTGGGGGGAACTCACTGCAGAGGGTTAGCAGAGTCCAAATAACATTTACATCACAAAGAAGTTGTTTCAACAAACCTTCAGCAGCACTCACACAGACCTTATGGCCACTGGCAGATGGCTGCGATTCGCTTCCTGTGCTATCCCTCTTTTAGAATGGCAGAGCTGTGATCACAAGGCACTTACATGAAGTCTCTCTCCCACTTGGAGTGTTGTTCTCCACCTCCGCTAAATTCTAAGATCCTGTAAAGAACGTCTTTTATCCCACCACATACAGGAAAAGGAAGAGACTACCAGACTGATGATTTTGTAATAGTCCTCCAGGCAAGTAAACACTTTGATACCATACAGTTTATTTTTCTAAGGCACCAGGTTTTTAATCATGTAACATTCAATGTGCATGGTTACACACAACACAATTTACTTCAAAACACTAACAATTCTCCTGAATATGATCAAAGAGGTGTCATTTGGCAAACTTAGGATAGCACCAAGTTCTAGTGTGAGAGGAGGAAAAAAATAGGGAAAAAAAAGTGTGTTGTTTTATGTCTCCCCCAGAAGGCATGCAGTTGTGTTTACATTTTAAGCTTCTTTAAATGTATGGCCTCTGTAAGCAAAGCCAGCCCTCATTTAAACACGTTCACAAGGACATTTAATATAGTTAAGAAAGCCTCTTAAAGTCTTCCTCTATGTTTTAAGCATCAGAGTAGTCACCTAGATTGCTTCCCTATCTTGCATTATCCTTCAGTTCTGACATACTTACTCAACCACTTCTCCATGCTCTAAAAACTAATTTTAAGAAACAAATCTATAAATGACAAATCCATGCAGATTTTTCAGTTTTGAATCTCTTAACCTTCGCAAAGCTTCATATAACTTGAGAATATTTTTCTCTGTTGTGTGAATGAGCCTCACACCATGAAGAGCTTAAAAACCCTAAGTAAAAACCCCTTTCCATGTTTCTTACTATTTGCATTAAATACACTACAACTACCAATATTTATCATCCTGGAATGATATTATCTAGCCATATATCTGCAACAGAGTGGAAACACAGGGAACTGGTGGAGGCTGAACCTTCACCTATTCACATTTTTCGACCACCTGTACATTTAAGTAGCAAATGTAGTAGTCTAGACAAGTTTATTGCTTAAAACTTTTAACACCATTTCCTTAGTGACTTGGGGAAAAAAAAAAAAAGGAAAAGAAAAAGGCAGTATAGCAGAGGGGAGGTGAAACATTTATTGCTTTCTCTCTACATGAATGTTCACAAGGTGACTGATTACTCAGAGAAAAGTGGGACAGACAGCAAGAAATTCTGACGCACTGTGTTAGCGGAGATGTATATCCACATTTCAATCAGACTGCTCCCAATGAGACTGGAGAAGACAAAAGCAGAATCAGAGTAGAAGAAAAATTCTCAAACTGTTTGTATACATTCCCCATTTTTCTCTCTGTAAAATTGCAGCATCTGGTAGAGAAGTGAGACTACTACAAGCTAGAAGATGCAAACACGCTTAGAAAACACAAGCCATTCTACATCCCCCCCTGTATATTTCAAGTCCTTTTTTCATTTCTCTTTTATATAAATCTACACTCGAGCATTTGTTTTACTTCATGTTTTTAAGATTTGCAGTTATGCATATGCTTAAGGGGAATACTTAAAGTATTTGTTGAAAATCAGTAATATAAAAACAATTGAATAGTATCCTCATTGCAATCCCATCACGGGTCCAGCTGGAAGACAGCAAACCCGACAGACAGCACTTCCGTGGTGTCAGGAGTCATGCCTGGAAAAGTCGAGTGAAGTTTTTCTCTCTCCAAAGTCTTTTGATTTCAACATCTTCCACCAATGCTGAAAGACATGATGTATTCTTCCAGAAACTCCACTGTCTTAAAGCTACTTTTGCCTAGGTTTTAAGATAACAGTTTGTTCTGTGTTATTGTTTCCCCTCTTCCACCACAGACCATATTTTCAAAAAAACAATGCTACCTCTGACATCATTTCTTCATCCTCACCGATTACTCTGTTTCAAAAGTTTGTTATTCCTGGGGAGAACTAGGATGACTTTGAAAGATGTTACACTAGACTTTACTGTAGAGCAATTTTTCCAGCCTACTAGTTGGCCTGGCATGAATTTCCATCTCATAGGAGGGTAAGAGAAACCTAACACCTTGAAGGCCACAGGTAAAAAGTTAAGAGATCTGCAAGCGCTAGTTGCTACTGAGACCTCAGCCCTTGAAAGCTAAAATCTATTTACAACATAAAAAAAGAAGAAAACAAACAAACAGTCACAAACAGATGGGACAAACAGAAGAAAAGGAAAGTGTAAATTGATTTGGCCAGGACAATGTTGGAAGATGTCTACAAGTACTTAATAGAGTTAAATGTTTAAAAAAGAAAATCATTTCCCTGTAAGTTCAGACACCGAGGTGGTAAATAGCACCGTATGTCATACCATATGTCAGTCAGCAAACAACCTTAACAAATCATCTTTCAAAAAGCATTCGCTAAAGCTACGTTATCTGTATTTCTTCACGCAAACAGGAACTATCTTACTTTAAGCAGTGATGCAAGAAAATTCACATACTCTTCGAGCATTAATCCTTTCAAACATCAGGCAAATCAGCCCACAATGCACAAGTTCAGCGGCTAGAAGGCGTCAATGTATTCTGCAAAGGAACTAGCGCCATGGACACATGCAGAGCTAAGACTGCACAGTTACCGAACCCACATGCTACCCCCACTTAAAAACAAAGATTCGGGGTTTTTGCCACTCTCTTAAGTGACAAGAACAACCTGAGTTCTTAGGAGTTACCGATTTGTTAGACTTGCTGACCTCAGAACTTCCAAATCAACTAAAAGAATCCACACATTGCTTTCATGTGTTTTACAAGGTCTGTCGTTCCGAAAGGAAGGGTTAGCTTTTGAACACCACATAGATTAGTCGGATTTAGAACATGCAGCATTTGGGAAGAGAACAAGTTGCCTATGATGATATCTTGGAAAATTAAATATAACAGCAAGACCTTTAAAATATCTCCTTCATGCACAGTAACTGTCTAGCCCCTCATACAGTGCTTCATCTAGCAACTTGCTAGTAAATTTGAGGCAAGAAATAGAAGCCTTAAGAGCTAATCCTTTACTTCATCTATACACGTCCATGCATTAACATGTCAGATACCTCCATCTCCATTTCTAAAAGTCCTTATGGGTAGGTAAACTATCAGTAATGCTCATAATGCCAGTCAGGAATGAGATTTTAGTCTATTTTAAGAAGATACCATAGTCTCTCCACTCTCAAAGAAGTTTGCTGTGATGAAGCATGAAGAATGCCTTCCAGGAAGGGGGGGAAAAAAAAAGACAAAAAAAAAAAAAAAAGACATTTGTCAGGGTATGCAGGAGCACGACATGCATATGCACACACTTAGGCCCAGAAATTAATTCCAGGCATAAAAAAACCACAACAGACCACTCCTGTGGGTTACCGTCATCTCACTGAAGCTGCTATATTTGTAAAAATAGCTTTAAAAACCTGTGAAACTTAAATAAGTTCATACCCCCCAAGGTTATTTCTAACCAGGAGCCTTTTTGCAGGGTATTCTTCAGAAGGGCACCAGATCTCTGCCTCTCTGAAAGCTTATCTCATCAGATTTCACGTATTGGTTATCAGACACACATGGTCCAGAATAATGTGGTTATTCAATTACCAATACCTTTCCTTATTGTCACGGTACCTGAGAAACTACAATACACAAAGTATTTTCTGACTTGTTTGTTGATGTCCAGTTTATCACTCTGAACACTTGAGTAGGTTCCAGAAACCTAGTAACACATTTCATAGAAGGAAGGCCTATAGAAGATTTTACGCTTCATGCATTATACAGGTTATGAGACTGCAGTTTCCCAACCTAGAAATCTTCTGCCCTCTATCAAATCAAGATTTGCTGCTCTCATGTATCAAAAATTACAGAGAACAGAATCATAGAATCGTTAAGGTTGGAAAAGACCTGTAAGATCATCAAGTCCAACCATCAACCCAACACCACCATGCCCACTAAACCACATCCTGCAGTGCCACAGCTACATGTTCCTTGAACACCTCCAGTGGTGGTGACTCCACCACCTCCCTGGGCAGCCTCTTCCAGTGCTTCACCACTCTCTCAGGAAAGACATTTTTCCTAATATCCAGCCTAAACCTCCCCTGGCACAGCTTGATGCCGTTCTCTCTCGTTCTATCACTGGTCACTTGGGAGAAGAGACCAACACCCACCTCTCCACAACCCCCTTTCAGGTAACTGTAGAGAGCTATAAGGTGTCCCCTCAGCCTCCTCTTCTCCAGACTGAACAACCCCAGCTCCCTCAGCCGCTCCTCATCAGACTTGTGCTCCAGACCCCTCACCAGCTTTGTTGCCCTTCTCTGGGCACGCTCCAGCACCTCAATGTCCTTCTGGTAGTGAGGGGCCCAAAACTGAACGCCGGATTCAAGGTGCGGCCTCACCAGTGCCAAGTACAAAAGTACAATCACCTCCCTACTCCTGCTGGCCACAGTTTCTGATACAGGCCAGGATGCTGTCGGCCTTCTTGGCCACCTGGGCACACTGCTGGCTCATATTCAGCCGACTGTCAACCAGCACCCCCAGGTCCTTTTCCACCGGGCAGCTTTCCAGCCACTCTTCCCCAAGCCTGGAGCATTGCATGGGGTTGCCGTGACCCAAGTGCAGGACCCAGCACTTGGCCTTGTTGAACCTCATACAATTGGCCTTGGCCCATCGATCCAGCCTGGCCAGATCTCTCTGGAGAGCCTTCCGACCCTCGAGCAGATCAACACACCTGCCCAACTTGGTGTCTAAGCCCAACATAGGAAAACATGTTATTTGCAAAATTTTGCCAATAAAAATCTCTGCAGTATTTAGAATATAAGACTAAACAGTTCAGAACTCCAAAAACTTCTAACGAGTCTCCCAAATGGAAATTTTATTCACATTTTGTATTCAAAACAAATCACAGTATTCATACTGACCCTTGAGTCAGCCTAAGTCACCACATCTCTAACAAAATAAAAAAAGACATTTAAATCACTTCACAGATTCCGCCTCAGAATGCATGTACCAAATAATCTGGAGCTCTTGAACCACAGTAGGGAATGCTGAAAAGACCTTCACCCAAACAAAGCTGGAAGCATCATGCTGTCAGCAAGTTTTTCTGAGACGACAAGGTCACCAGGTTAAGTATAACAGGGTTTTGGGGCATTACTTACAGAATTCTGCTGACTTAGCTGTTCATACTGAAGAATTCTTCAAACCTGTTTAACGGGTTGTCAGCTTTCTACTTCGCGAGCTAGTTCCATGTTCATTCCTCATGCAAATTAGTGCAATCTCCAGCAGAAATCATAATGCCTTACACCAAAGCTGGAGTTCATCATAAAAACACCCATCAGGGGCTACTCACTATTTTGAAGCATCCCAGTGTATGAAAAACTATTTTGAGTTTACAAAGAGCGTTAAACGTTTTGACCTTGGGTCTGTTACGTCAGAATCTAACAAAGACGCAGATACTGTAATATATCTATGCATTTCTCATGGTAACTAGCATTTTGAGTCCCTTATCTTCAGCAGTAACAAGTTCACACAGTTATGTTTATCAATGAATACTCCCTCCTATTGTTTGCGAGAAAAATGCACGTTTAACAAAGCTTCGCTGTTCTCCAGACTCTGGTCACACGCCACCTTTAGATTATAATTCCTGCCGAACTGTCTCTCCAGATGAGTTGAACAGTCTCAGTTTTATTTTGCTATTCTTACTTTATTCTCCAAATGTAGGCTACAGGTTTTCAGACAGCAATGTACTCTCTAAATCTATTTTAGAATTCAAATCAACAATCACCTAGGAAAAACCTGAAAATCAAGCATCTACATTAATTCCTCCTCCTTACTTTAAACCTCAAAGAATTAGGAAGGTTAGAAAAGGCAAACTGAGAGACACTTTCTATCTACTTATTATGTGTCCTATAGACTCTAAAGCCATATATCCTTCTATTTGCCACTCCTGTAATACAGAAGTTGTGACCCACGTTTTCTGAAGTGCAGTTTTGCATACCTGCTCCCACACACTGCTCTCCTACGCGCACACACACACAAACCTTTAGCACTTTGTGCCTACAGCAATATTCAAAAGGGAAATTCCGACATGCATATGCATAAGTTAGCACTCAGATGGAAATCCAAAACTACACAAAGAATTTAGAACTACATCTTTTTATGTATTCAAATTTTTGGAAGTTTTAACGCATAAACAAGAGAAGCAACAGCACCTCAAGAACTAGCCAAAGCACCCAGTGCCAGGAACTTCTGAACAACTGTCCCAGCAGTCACTGACAATATGGCCCTTAGCAAATCCTCTAACATCTCTGTGTTAAGGAGTTCCTTGTCCAAAAGGGTAGGGAGTATTTTTAATTCTCTCAAAGGACTATTATGAAGATTAATTAAGGTCTGAGCAGTGCTTTGAAGATCAAAACTGCTATGCTGTTATTTATTATTAAAGAACAACAAAGTGCATTCTTGTTGTCTATAATTCAACTTCATAGAGAAAACAGTGTACGAGCACATGTGCTCGAGCGCATAAATTAATTCTCCCTGCCCTGACAAGCTGTGATTTGCATAACTGCATTTTTAGTCACCAAAACCCCGTCAGTGAATCTATACTCATCCCTTTGAAATATTTTAAAGGCCTTAAGGAATATAGCCAATATAGTTTCTCTTTTGATTCTTTTCCAGGATAAGCTTTTCCTATCAGATATTTCTGCCTCAGTTCAGCAATGCCTTTTATCCTATACGGAGCCCTAGGATTACTCACATGCTAACGTTAGACATATTCTAAAGTGCTTTGCTAAATCAGAAATTCAATACCCATTTTGGATGTTTCCATTCAAAAAGAGGAGAGAGGGTGATGGCATGGGGTGGTGGGTAAATTTTTTTTTTGGGGGGTGGGGGGGGGGCAGGTGGGAAATAAATCACAATTATTTTGGAGCTCTGTTTTCTTCACAGGCCTTCCCATCAGAAAACGACTAATCTACATGGCAAAGCATTTCAGAAAAAATGTCCACTACGGTATTTCTATGTAGAAAAACTATGTTGCACAGTGTATTGCTAATTTTCATTCCCTCCAAATGCATACACGCATACAACTTCCAAATAATTTACTAGAAATATTACCATATTTCAATTATAGTTGTATTCTTAAAACATGGAATCATCTGTATTTTGGCAGCATCTGCACAAAAACATGGAAGGTGAGTAGTAGTAGCATTTAAAAAAAAAAAAAAAAAGTTAGAAATCCAGAATAACTACTCGCAAGCCTTGCCACCACAACCATGTTTTCCTGATCTTATTCAAACAGCTACAGCAGGAGATCAAGTTCTCCAGCATCCCAGCACTGGGATGTAACAGCGCAAATATTTAAAGAAAACAAGAATACAAGCTGTTGGACCTGTAAGGTAGGGAGCACTGAAAACTGACATAACCTGGACAGCTACTACCACCCTTACACATTAAAAGAAATTGCTAACAAAGGGCCCAGTACCCGCAAGATGCTAAGCGCCTCTCCAGGGTGTCAGCCAATATCACCTCTTCATAGGAAATACTTACAATTTATTGGATTACTTTTTGGCTCTATTCCCATTACCTTACTTTGCACTCATAAGATTCTTAAAATCTGCAGCACATTTTCATTAACAATGCAGATACCAGATTGTGAATTCCTGTACTTTTTAGACTGCTTTCAGGAGCAAGTTGTGTTATATTTAGCAGCCATATGGCATCCCTCCTCCACACACATGTTTTCTAGTGATAAGAACTGACAAATTAAGTTTTCTAAAACAGTGATCTATATGTTTTCATTTCCAATTTTACTCTTAGAAGTTAACTGCGGTTTAATTTTTAAACTTGGCGTTTGACAAACAGGAAATGCAAGAGGTACCTATAGCAAATGATGCAATCAAGAAAAAGTTTTCTTGTAATCTAGGTGAAAACGTTCAGAAAGCTACTAAGCTGTACCCTAGACAGCTAAATCCTCCCTAAATTAATACAATATGGCTGCATAACTAAATAGCCAAGGATGTATTGGCTTCTTTATGCAATTTGCAATTGCTCTGTGTATGGATGATGGAAAGTATTAGGTAAAGAATACACATTATAGTGAAAGCGTTAAAAAATGATAGGTTACTTGTGTATTTCAAGCTGCTGTATATTTTAACAGAGGAGGAAGCAAAAAGCACAGTCACAACTAACTAGTACACCGTAAAGAACTTCAAAGATACAAGGATACACCATACAGTTTTCCCATGCTCCTGGGAGCCAGGTTTACATCCTGCCTGGAAGACAGAAAGCTGAATTTCCCTATAGCACAGCCTAATTTTATAGAAACTGCAGCCAAAGGTTAGAAAAAGGACAAGGGTTTTAAGAAGCAACAGAAGACATTTGAGATACGCTGTCAGTTGGGACAGCTGAAAAGGAAGGCTGAACATACAACATAAAAATCTACATAATCTCCACCCTGACTTCCACCCCATCATGGGAAAAAAAGAGAGACTGAAGGCCCCTAACAATTTAACACTCCAAAAAAGAAATGGATTGTTTTCCTCTCTAGCAGCGAGGAGAATCACTGCTTGAAATACTTATCTGTCAACTAAATCGTGCCTGGTTGCTTCTCCTCTTTCTGGTATCTAGAGTTTTTCTAAGTCTTTCTGTGCTTTTCTGGGGACCAGGGACCTAGAGAACACCCCAAGCGATGCTTGCGCAGGCCAAGCTGGCTGCAGCCACCTGAACATCCCTCCCCTGCAAACTGACGGGGAGAGTGCCGACTGTGACTGAACGAAGCCAGGCAGAAGAACACCAGATGCTAGAACTCATCCTGTGCCTCCACTTCGATGGCACTGACCTCCTGCCAGCTTTCTTACGGGTCGCAGGTTGCGGGGCAGACTCGACTCAATTCCTGAGAGACCATGTGGGGCAACCCCAGCTTCTCCCTTCTGTCTGAACAATTCCAGAGCAGCATGGAGTATTTCTTCAGCAAAAGAAAGAGGGACAGACATGAACATTACATGCATGCCTGAGCACACTTATGAGCTGCATGTACAGGCTGAGAAATATAAATGAACAACCGTGTTTTTTCCAGCTGGCGTGTTATGTTCATTACTCAAAGAAAAATAATAAACACTCAATGCTGTGGTTTCTCTCCTTCTGCATGAAGCAATTTAGGGAATATGTTCCTTCAGTACAGCCCACCCTATCTTTAAGCCTTGTAAAATTCATGAAGGTGAATGATATGGCACAAATCGCTGCCTGAAGCAGAACCTTCGTGCTGGACAACCCACTGGAGACTGTAACCCTCAACGTGCCAGTCAACACATTTTGCAGAGAAGTAGCAGTTTCTTCAGAACACTGATTATTCCCTCCCATCTTCCTTGAGGAGACAGCTATCGCAGAATGAAATATAATTGTGAAATTAGAACAACACCAGGAAGCAGGGGAAACAAATTGCTTCATAGGCCAGAATTATTTGCACAGAACATTTGAGAGAGAACAGAATGTTTAAGGATGCAATCAATCATTAAGATTTCTTCTGAAAGAAAAAAGAAAAAAAAAAGCACACACAATCATTTGTTTAAAGCTTGCCTCAGTGAAAAAAATGTGATAGAATAATCATTCCTGCATACTTGATTATCAAATCAGAGCTTGGTGGGAAGACCAAGTAAGAAAGTCTTCCAATTAACTACCTTTTTTTTTTTTTGCTTTAAATGTGGTCATTGAACACGGCTGTAGAAAGATGTAGGGAAAAGCAGATCTCTGGTCTTCTGGCAGTTTTTCCCATTCTTGAACAATTCCTCCTTCAGATGCACAGCCACAAAGGTTCAAAGGTCTCTGCAGCCTTTGTTCTCAGTTCCAGAGTGGTTACAAACAAACTTTTGTTCCTGTTTCTTCAATGAAATACGCTGCAGCAGTTACCAATGGATGAACTTTACATTTGAAGCTTGCCTTGTGCATCATTCAACTGAAGGACTACGGAATCTCATTTACACTTCAAGAATAAAGTATCAGAACTTTTTCTGAAACAAAAATCAACTACTCCTTACTGAATCAACCTCCAGCAAACATATTACACTTCTGCATACACATAGAAGCGAGGAAGGATCAACACACTTTGGTTTACAGATTGCATCAAAGAAATTTTTTTGCTTTATCTGAACATAATATTCATAGCTACTGCTCATTCATTTGTAAGATTTATAATAAAATTCTATGCATCTCACATTTTAGTGCAAAAGTAGTATCTGTCAGCAATTTTTAAAATAATACACATACAGACACAGATGTATATGCACCAGAAACAATGATACCCAGACAGTAATTTTTATTGTTTCTATCCCAGCCAGAGTGTAAGGGATGAGATGATGATCATAAGGGCAAGCTATGGAAAGCAGCTACTGAAATATATCCACATTCCATGAAAAGCTGATATGGAAATTGTCGATATAATTTGTAAAGATCCTATCAGATTGTATCAGCTGCTGTGTAACTTTTGGGGAAAAAGCAAGCAAGGTGCATTACTGAGCAGGAGAACAAGCTTTCTGAATCAAAGGTAAATAAAAAAACCTACTGATATTACCCTTCTAAAACATTGATTGTTCCTAGCAGGTGGGAGTTGACTCTCTAGAGAGGCTTCTTGTAAAATACACAACACAAAATACCAAAGCTGCTTTTTTGGTTTTTTGCTTTTTTTGCTTTTTTAACAAATTGTGCCTTCAAGCTAGAGCACGTAGGCTGGCTATTATGAAATCTAATGAAGACATTCATGAATCATAACAAGGAGTAAAAGGGTAAATCCCAGCAAATATTCAAAGGCTCTTGCAACAATTAAAATTATGCTCAAACAGGGGTTGTCCAGCTACGTTCTTCTTCATAATGGCCACGCTCATGCCCCTAGTGAAGTCAGTAAGAATATGTCCAAATTGTAACATTGGGATTTGGAAAACTTTTGTTTATATACCGGCACCAAAAACCATCAAACTGCTTTCAAAACACCAAGGACTGTATCTTCTCTTTTCCCCCAGAGCACTCACATGCACCTTGAGCATTCTGAGTATTGAGACCAAAAAGTTCGCCTCCCACATGCCACGAAACATTGTTACCAAAATTAAAAAACACAGCTTAACTTTAACATTTTAATAGACATTTGTTTAGTCGGTGATAAATCTCTCTCAGATAACAAAATACACAGAGGATTAAACATGGTTTTCTTTAAGAAGCAGGAATTTTCAAACCCCTTGTAAGAACCTAACACACCTTGCCATCAAAGTTATTTTTAGCAAAACTGATTATCTCAATCTGCCAGTAAGTGATGACAAAGCTTTTAGAATACCACCTTTCATCCTTGTATTTTAAAAGCAACTTACCAGTAGTAATTAAATCACTGTCATCCTTCTCTACAACTGGATTCTGGGGCCATAGCTACAGGACCACTACTATGTCCAGGTACTGCTGAACTACCCACTGACACAAGTTTGTATCACAGCATGTGATGTCACACGAGCAAACTTTTGCTGTAAAACATTTTCACCTGCTTTATGACTTCATGCTTGCTGTAAGATAGAAAAGATGGAGCAAGGCCAAATTAAAAGTAACACAGGACTGACAACTTGTTCAACAAGCATGAAGCCTGCTTAAAACATAAACCAACACCTACAAGCTGAATTGGAACTGTCACCGTGAGTTCATCCAAGAACAGCGCTTTGCATCATATGACCCTTATGTTATAGATCCACTACCAGGAGATCTAAGGCCGTAACTCAGGCTGTGGCTGACCAAGCGTCCCTCCATCCAACAAATAACCTCAGAGATACTTAAGCATTCGATTTTACCCCAAATCCACAGGAAGCCAGGCTCCCAACTTCTTGCAGTCCTAGTTTAATGAATTAATGGCGGAAACAGGAGAAATTCCACTTTCTCTGATTCTTAGAGTTATAATGGATACACTTAATCAACGCTTTCTACCCAGAAACTTTAAAGGCCAAGATGTGGACAGGCACAAGCATTGGGCACACCAAGAAGGGAACGGAGGGGCAGCAGTTGCAGCTTCTTCATTAGCGCAAGCAACTGAGATGACAAGAAGATGAATGATTCATTGATCAGCAGTTTACGCTGAGTTACTGCTTCAACTAGTGACTTCAAGCCACATCAGCAGAACACGCTCAGAATGTTGCAACTTAGCTACAGAAACAAGACTAAAAGAAAATGCAGGTTCTTAAAACAAAGATTTTTAGAAGTGGAGATTTGGGGGTATTTTATTTTCTAAACTATGCGTTGAAAGGCAGGAGCTGCTGAGCCATATTCTCATCTGTTGTAAGATTCATCGATAATACTATGAACTCCAGAACTACACATGTGTAACTAAGCACAGAGCAAAAGAACATCCAGTGAATGGTAACAGTTAAATGTCATAATCATCACTTGACAATAACATCTAAATATATTCAAATCGTTAGTATGACAATAGTTAATATTGTGTTTAATCAAAAAACCAAGACAATAACATAAGGAAGCATACACATGACGCATTTACCAAACTGATTACAGTAAACCTGGTAGCATTGGTTTATCAGCTTAAACAATCAGCAGCTAATTAACTGTGCATTTAACAACTAGGTAATAAAGTTCCTTCCCAGGGAAAATCAGATTGGAAAAGTCAACATCAGCTTAAACACGATTAACTTCCTGTCCCAATGCTGGTAAAGCAAATCCAATTTACTAAATAGTTTAAAGGGCAGTTTTTAACTATTTCGCACACTTCCAAAGTATCTAACACTACATACACACAAACATGGTAAGTTGGTCTCCTCAAGTTTATACAGATTCCAGCAACACAAAACACCACTTAAATAAAATACACAAAGCCTTCTTTACATGCTTAACAGCCCCAGTCTAGTAACTTGTATTACAGAAGCCCCCATGGACATTAGCAGGAATCCTTACAGGAGGGAAACCACATACAGTCACAGCACGTATGATATTCAACAAAATACTAACTAGGAACATTTCTTGCAGACTTTTCCATTACTTCATTACTTCCTATTTCTAAAACAATCTCTAGGAAACAAATATACAGCAAACAAATGAACTCTTCTGAGTCAGATTTACATATTTTACCTGGTTTCAACTGGCACACGCATACCTAGGAACATATGCACACTGACTACTCAACCATCTATACATCTAAAGTGTTTTGCACAGCAGAAATTGAGGCAACGCAGAAAAACGGTGTGGGAGAAACACAGCAAGTCACCAACAGAAGTAGAAGTAGGATTCAAATGAGCAGTTTGTAGCTGTATCAATGGAGAGTGACAGCTTTGCTGCCTTCCTACACTTTTTACCCAACACAATAATTAAAAATCGAAATTTTAAGTTTGCCAACTTTAGTTGTTCAGCACCAAAGACAACAATTTGTCTTCAGATACAACATGGATTTAAAAAAAAAAAATACTGTAAAGAAACAGTTTCAACCAAACCGGTTCAGATTACTAAATGACTGCTGACCCGCCCGCAGCATTATGCTATTCTCCAAATTCGCATAACCCTGAGGTTATGCGATTCTCCAAATTCTGGTTGGCTGGAAGACCTAATCTGCATAACAATAACTATAAAAAATGGCTTCCCTTTAGTGTCCTCAGTACGCACACCCCTTCTCTCACATTGGCTATTGGCTAACAGTGCACAGCAGCCTGTTCAAAGGATTAGCATAAGAATAGAAATCACTCTGAAAACCCACATGCTCCGACTGGCCAGACTTGTTGACCTGCTTCACCCTAGACACCAAACTGACTTATTTTTTCAAGGAAAAACACTTGTGGACTTTAAAAGTTGATCAACACTTCAATTTGTTTCTTTCATATTATGGTATCGGACACCCCGAGGGCAGCTACCAGACCCAAACAGTGAATCTGAACAACTTTCACTGTTGTAGGCACAGACATCACAGGCACTCACCTTCAAGTTCAAATTCTTGCACAAGTCCAGTGCCGGAGAATGGGTCTGTCAGGACCCTTCTCAGCTCGGACCTACCATGGTCTTCATAAAATCCCCTCATCAGCAAGCTCACAGGCTCTGCTGGTACAAGATGCTGCCGCAGTCCACTAAAGGCTAAAAGCAGATACCGGAGCTGCAGGTCAAGAGCACAGCTGGGAGAGGGAACTGGCCCCACACATGCGCTCGCTACACCTGACAGAAGCCACCCATAATTACAGTCCCACGAGAGCAATTAGTCCAGGTTTTTGCAAGTAAAATTTACAAATTTACCTACATCTCTTTATGTCTTCTTCTCTTTCTGCCCTTACTCTGCAATCAGCCAAAATGGTATCGAGCCAACAACTGAGAGACAATAGCTCCTGCCATGCTCACCCCCACTAGAATCAGATAGGAACTACTACACAGATAAGAATATTTTTGAGAGGAAGTGCAAATGAAAATAATCCCCCAGCTCATGAAGAGGCCAACATCTTCCTCTTATTTGTGGAGAGGAGGACGCAAAGGCCAAGGGAACCCATTCCAATTTTTCTCTCCTATACAAACTCTTCTAGCCATAATAAAGTATGAAAAACATCATTTATTTTTGGAAAGATGTATATCGTGTTCCTGAAAAACACACTGAATTTTTGTATAAACATATTACAGTGTTTGACGTGTTTGTTTTGAAATGGGGGAAGTTGCCTGGATAATCCCCATAATGTGGTCTGACACTTCAGGCAAAACAATGCATTCAAACAGCAAAATGACACTTCCTTTTAAAAAGTTCACAAAAGAAACAGAAGCCCAGGGGAAAATGGCCAAAGTAGCATTATTCCCCTTTTTGTTAGATTTCCTCCACTCCCTCTGGGATCTTCTCCCCAGCCAGTAAGTCACCACTGCAATCCTTCCCCCTTAAATTCAATGACATCACTGTTTCGCTCACTTTGCATTACAGAAAAATAGACTATTAAGAACCGGGATACTGATATTTCACAATCCATCAGGAAGTGACCCAAAAACACTGCAACACCCAGCTACAAACATACATAAAATCTAAAAAGTAAAACAATTCCCAAATGATGTTTCTGCTGACCTGCCTCAGATACTCTTGGTTTCTTCAATATACTTTAAATGAAGAAATCCCAGGTTAGGACCACAAGCTGAAAGACTGAACAATAATTTGCTTGTGGCAATGGACTAATATTTCTGTACATCATGCACAGTATTAATACCACATTAACACTTTCAGTTCTGTTGTTTCCCCAAATAATAGGTTTTACAAAATGCATATTGCCAGACTCACCCCATTTTTCCCCCCTTTATCATCTCAATCACTATAGGCCCTCAAAGGAATAAGATTTTGGTTCTTCCAGATGGCTCCAATATGTTCAAACATTATAAAACCATCAGCTATACAAGGGTACACACCCTGCTACGGCACAAGCAACCTCTGATAACTTTCATGAAAACAAATCAGTCCAAGCACAAGAACTATTTGCTTGCTCTTTTATCGTGAAGTATATGTAATATTTTACTTAGCAGTCAAAATAAATCATTCACTCAAGGCTAACCTAATTTTGCAGAACGGGAATGGAGAGACATCTGTGCAGCGGGAAAGAAATGGCATGGTTCTAAATAAGCACGTGCAGGACATTTGTCCCTATACTGCAGAAAAGGTATCTATCCCACGCTCAAACAGCAAACACTTGAAATAGATATTCTTTTAAGAGTCTTGGAAACTTACTCATTCTGTTCCATGTCAAAGAGGAGTGTCTGGTCACCTTTGGGTAGTACACTTTAGGGTTATAGCTCTGTAGTACACTTTAGGGTTATAGCTCTTTCTTGAAACGAAATAGCGTACTTTAAGCTTCCACTTTCTTGCCTTTTCACCCATTCCTCTAAATTGCATTTTTACCAACAACAGTATCAACCAACTTAACAAACTGGACGCCCATCCCTAGGGAGGCTATCCGAGCCTCTGTCCAAAGTGCTGTTTTCTGCACTCTCTTGTGTGGAAAGTACAGAGGTGTAACAAAAAATGACTCGTTCCCATCACCCCCTTACAATTCAACAGCCATCGGTCCGGTCTGGAGCAGCGGTGCGCGATACGAGACAGGTTCTCAGGGGAGAAAGAGATGGGACGCGCAGTTTGCGAAAGGAAAGCAGTAACGTGTGCGGGTACACACGTGCAAGCTTTAAAGGTCAATTTACCTTTTCCTCAAGTTGAAGCCATTGCTCAGAGTCCGAACGCGTTACGGATCTTTCCTTACAAGACCCCGCACTGCTATCCTTTGCTCACCTCCCCGTTGCAGTTTGGTGGGAAAGCTAATCAAGACCTCCCAGACAAAACCATCTCCACACGCGCACAGACGAAACTCCTGTTGGGCGCTCCTCCATTTCACCCGGCCGTGGTTTGCAGAGCGCCCTCGGTGACCCACGCACGTTCACTGCACCTGGAAAGGTCTAACGAGGCATTAAAAGGGCCCCATTAAAAACACCACCGAGGACAGCCTACACAATGGAGCAGAGGGCCAAGCGCAGAGCCGGACGGCAGTGGCGGGCTAGCCGGGGAGCGCAACGCCAGAAAAGCACGGGAATGGCACCCGCAGGCTGAAATCCCAACCACCCTTCTCTCCCGATAAAGTATTTCTGGGCGATGGGCGAATTTATCTCCCTCAGAGACCTTCCCTGTGGGACGGCGACTGAACCCCTGCTGTTAATCGCGGGCGAAATGAGAGAAAAGGGGAGAAAGCCGCAAAACAAATTAAAAAAAAAAGCCCACCACGAGCCAGGCACCACTTCGTTTATGTGTTTAGCGGCTCTTTCCCCCTCACGGCCAGGCTGAAAGTCCCCCGAGGCACCGGCCGCGCGTGACCGGCCGCGTCCGTTGGCGCTAACGGCCGACACCGTCGGCGAGGCTGCCGCGCGCGCCCCCTCCCCTCACCCACCGCCGGCGCCGCCTTCGCGACGTGCGGGGCGCTATCGCGACACGAGCCCCCCCCCCCCAACCTCTCCCCTCAGCCCTTCCCCTCCCCGCACTCACCTCGCTCCGCCACACCGGGGGCCAAGCCCGGGCGCTCCTGCCGCCGCCTACCAGCCGCGTCCCGCCGACATGGCGGCCGCCGCAGGTGAGGAGATGACGGGGAACGAGCCGCGGGGAAAGGCCCTGAGTGAGGGGGAACCGCGTCCGGCACACGCCCCCCTCACACACGCTCCTCGGCTGAGAGAAAGGCTGCGGGGCCCATGCGCGTTGCCGCCGCTCGCTGGCTCCGCCCCGCCGCCAGGGAAGGGCGGGCCGCTGCCGGGGCCGCGGCGGGGGGTGGGCGGCAGCGGCTGGGAGGGCCGCCCGGGGGCGGGCGGCAGCCGGCGGGAGGCCGGGGCGTTGCGGGAGGCCGGGGCGTTGCGGGGAGCGCACGGGGCAGGGTGGTCGCGGTGCAGCGGGGCGGCACGGAAGAGGGGGGGTTGCGGCGGTGTGCGGATGGGAGCGCGGGGCGCAGGCGTGGGCCAGGCCGGGTGGGCGGAAAGCCACCGCACCTGGGCTACTGGTAGTGGTAAAGCTGCGGGCCTGGGTGCTGGGGGGGGGCGAGAGGCTTCTGTGTGGGGGGAAGTGCCTCAGGGTGCACCTGAGGTTTGGGGTGGGGAAGGGTTTGCGTTCACGTGAGGGCTGGGCTGGAGTGTGAGCGCGGTGGGGTTGTCTGGGGTTGAGGGAGGGAGGTGTGCTGAGCACGGTGCTGGGGCTGTCCCCACAGAGGCAGCAGCAGGGACGGAGCTTGGTGGGGCGGGCAGCGGCCTCTGTGTGTGCTGGTGTGGAGGCTGGGGCTGCTCCTATCGTTTGAGCAGTTGAATCTTGCCAAAGAGGTCCTGAAGTTTCATTGTTTGGGGTTTTTTTAATATGGCCAGGCATGCTCCCTCTCTGAGGGATGGGTCCCAGCCAGGAGGGATGTAAGCCAGGTGCCTGCCTGCACCAGGGCCTTCCCACCTCCCTTGTGTTAGTGCGAAATCAAGAAAGGTGCTTTACCTCAGTCCCAGGGCTTGTTTACCCATGGATAGGCTACTTGCATGCCCTGTTTGCAATACCAAGCCTTCCCCTCTGGTTAAGCTTCAAATGTATTCAATCTAGTCTTGAGACAGTGTTGTTGTATCACAAAAGGTTAAATGAGGTTTAAGTTTTAACCACAAACTCCGTTCTCCAGGTCAGTGAGGTGCCTTGTTGAATGAAAGGACCTGCAATGCTTCAGTAGAGGGTCTTTTGGATAGAGACATTACCCCTGTGTTGTGTTTCGGCAGCTGACCCCAACCACTTTATAATGTGCTTTATAGATGCATTATTGTATCATTAGCATTTTCAGAAACACATGACTTGATTTTGCTGGCAGTAGGCAACGTGGAAAATCCTTCCTGATAATTATGCCATTTAGTGACCGCAGAGGTTAAAAATCTGATTGCTGGTGTGTATTTATTCCTTCAGTAGTGGCATTGCAAAGCAGTTACTCTGAGAGTGCTCTCCGCCTTTGGCGTGGGCCCAGAGGCACAGTTGTGCGTAATAGGGAGCTGTGTTGTGGATCATGCATGTTGCGGTGCACCTGGCAGCTCACGGGAGAGCTGTGGTATGTACTTTGTCGTAATCACAGGGTGACAGCTACATTTACATTGCAAAAGCAAATACGAAATGGCCCACTTGATACGCTTTCAGAAATGTTTTAAATGGGAGGCATAGTTGAAACTATTCCATGAGCTGGATTTGATGCTTTTTGGTTTTCACTTCCATCTGTGAAACACTGTAAATATAGTATGTAATCTACATTGAGACTACTCTGGTGATATCAGCTATCCAGAGTGTTTGGATAAATGATACCCCTGTTTGCTAATGTATTGGGCGACTAAGAAAAGCAAGCCATAAGCATGCAGAAGTTCTGAGTTGTGAGCTTTAATTTAAAAGATTTGAAGAATTTTCAGTTGTTGTGATGAAAATTTTCAAAGCCTGTCGTGGCTAACTGATGATAACTGTAAATGTGCAGAGTCTGGAACAATAGCTCTGAGACATGTGAACTGCTTCGTGTCAGCATATGCTGTGCCAGATGCCAACAAACAAAACTGTAGTTGAGAACATTAGTGGGTTTTGGGCTCCATGTGTAAGGAGACAGCAAATCATGAAGATGTTGCACAGTATCCCTTAAAACAGGGAAAAGTGTAATTATGTGGGCTAATAAACAAAAGAGGATGCAGAAAATACGTAAATTACAATGATGACAAGGCAAAATCATGTGATTTATTGTGCTCCTGTGTGCTACAACTCTGATCCTGTCAAACCCGACAAGTTAATTGGGATGAGCCAGGGCTGTACCCACATGGCTCACTGCTGATACAACCTTCGGGCACTGGAAGCGGGTTTGTTGGCTCCATATATAGGAGATTGCAAATTTAGTAATGTGTGAGTAGGTGATCCCTATCTATCCATCAGTGATTTGAGTGACTTTGAAATTCCTGGATGAAAGATACCCAGAGCATCCCCAAGTAGTTGAGCCTTTCCCTCTTTATTAGATGCCATCATCTCTTTTGCAGTTTGAGTTCTTCCTTATTTTGACTGGCTGTCACCGCGTGATTTTTGCAAGGCTTGTTTGTTACTGTTCCCAAGCAGAGTATTTTTCATTATGTCTGTCTAACTAGAAACAAATGGTGGGCTGCATATGAGAATGCAGCTTGAGAAAACTGGAGATCAAAGAAAGGTCTTGACTCAGTGCTGAGGATCCCCACTGCATTTCCCATTTAACTGCCTCCCACCAAGCTTGTGGCTTGTGATTTGAAGCTCACTGCCTTTACTTTTTGTCTGAACATCTTTGCTTTAAAAGAAAAAATAAAGGGAGAATGTTTTCCCATCTCAAACTTTCTCTGTTTCTTGTTTGTCAGTCCTTGGTCTTGCTAATTTTCTGGAAAACTTTAATGGCTCTTCACGATTCCAGGAAATGCTTCGACTTGAATGAAAAGTACAGAGCCCTTGTATCCAGTTCACCCAAACAGGAAAGGACTGATCTGAATTGCTTCAGCCCTTGCCAGTTATAGGTTGCTGTTGTGTGTCTAGAGGGCTTGTCTGCCCTTTTCATGTTGGATCTGAAGGTCACTCAGCCCTGATCACCTCATCAGCAAGTTAGCCAGTGCTTTCAGGGGAAAAAAACTTACCCAAAGGATGAGAGGGAGGAATATGCCCAGGTGTCACTTCCTCCAGATCTGAATTTTTAGTTTTGGCTTTTAAAAACTGGTGCATATTTATTTGTTATCAAGAGTACGAATTTTTTTTTCTCCGGAGTGAGGACTTCTTTGAGCCACGTGGCTTGTTACATGTGTACTTTTTTTCCACAATCCTTTTTTTTTTTTTTTTTTCCACTGGGGGACAAGGTTAGGGAAACTGAAGAAGGGGATTTTGCCTGGCTTAGAACTGTTGGGGTTTTTGGGGTGGCTGTTTTGTCCAGAGATGTCAATGCTTCAGCTTCTGCTGAGAGAGGCTGTAGAGAGCAGCTGTGTTGATAGCTAGTTCAAAGTTTTGCTTTGTTTTATATAAGCTGGCCTGGCTGTGCTTTGAGAAGATGCTTATGTGAGATAACGCTGTATCTTTCCTTCCTTTACTTCATGTTCTGCTTCTCTTAAATATGGTTCTGGGGGTGAAATGATAAATATTTAAGAAAATCAGCTGCATTTGGAGATTTCTTCCGAGCGTTATATGTTTGTTTTGAGACGATGCTGATGCTATTGCCAAACAGTACTACACGCTGTTTACAAAATAAACTGGGACCGCAACAACAAAGTGTGAGAGGGAAAAAAAGGTGGGGGAAAGGAAGAAGGAGAGACAATGTATTTCTGTTCCTGAAAGCTGCTTTGCATTTGTATAGCACCTTTCCTCCCAGTATTTCAGGGCACATCACAAGCATTAGTCACGCCTCATGCTAGATTTGGGAAATGAGTGAGGCCATTCCTGCCACCATTTAGAGAATCAGTCTCCTGGATATTATAACCCAGGGAGAAAGGCGAATCCCTTCTGGGTTGTGGGAGCCAGGCAGGTCACTACTGTATGTTTAGAGAGCTTGTTATACGGGGGTTCTGAATTTGGACTGGGACTTCTGGATATTTGCTGCAGAGAGAGATTATCTAATTTATCAGAATCCTTACAAAGCTAAACTAGCAAGTGTTTTGCCATCAAGAAAAAAGCATCAGCATAAAAATGCAGCTAGTTTCATTAACTTCAGTTTTAAGCTAATCTTCATTCCAGTTGGTAGAGCTTGTAATTTAGTTAGGATTGAATTATCAAGTGTGAAATTTGCCTCTGTCGAAGCCAACAGGAGCATTGCTATTGACAATTGAAGCCAGGCTTTTTTCCCAAAAGTAGGTGTTAGTGATAAGAGCAAGACACTTCATCCAAGTAACTTCAGTAGCAAATTTGGCATGTTTGAGAGGACTCGGGGGGAGGAGAGACAAGGACTCTGCCTTTACCAATATTCCTACTTACGTTTTCAGAGAGTAAGTGTATCTTTTCCTGGCGATGGATATATTGACTCTGTCTGGCAGATTGCTCAACTGGTCAGTTTGTGGCATGCTGTGTTCTGTTACTGAATGTTTTATATTCAGACATCTCGTCTCCTATTCATCAGAGATAAGAGAGATTTTTTTTTTTCCCCTCTACAGTATTTTATGGCTAGATTTTTAATTTTTTTTAAGTATCTTTAGGTATCAGAATCCCCCTGACTCATTTAGGACAAAACCAAAAACATATCTATGTTTTTAAAGCTGCTTATCCTTGGAAGAGGAAAGGGCGTGGTGTACACAAAATGAAAGAGTTGCCATTCTGTGACTGTATGGCTGCTTACTGTACTGAATACACCCAGGAACAAAGCCTTAGCTGTTGAGCAGTTGTCACTGATGATGCCATAATTTGTTGTTGCTGCATGATGTTTTCTAGAAGAAGTGATAAACAGGAAGATAGCTAAATAATGTGGTTGTGTCAGGTGTGATACTGGCATACGCATTTTGCATGGTTAGCATAAGAGGTAAGTAACTTAAAGATTTTATTGAGGGTTAAAAAGTTTTGGTGGGGATGAACCCCCCTATCCCCACGGTAAAACAACCCCCAAACACCAAAGCATAGTTGACACGGATCCTTTTGTTGGGCACATTTCTGTACACATGCACAACACTGTAAAGTGAATTCTAGACTCACAAAGATACTCATTCAGAAAAACCAAGATCAGCTTTTTAATGAACCATTCATTTAGACTATTTAACAAAAAAATTACCATCCTCTGAAATGATTTGGCTGAAATAGTCGTTGAATACTCAAAATGCTTGCAAACAACAGTATAAATTTGCAATATTCTGCAAAATTTACCCAAAGAATTGGACATGTTTCCACCCTTTCAAAGTTATTGCTATTCTGTCACCTCTATGGAGAACAGTGTGTTTGGTTATATGAGGCAATGAGGAAGATGAGAAGTGTAACTGAATAAATTGATTTTTTTAAAGCCCTGAAGGTCTTAATGTTTACAAAATATTCTTAGTGTACACGCGTAGTCTCTGGGACTATGTATATGTAAAGTTCACGTATGTGTAAATACAAGCAGAGCAGAATATAACTTTCTATTCCAGCCTGTCTCTTTGATAGTCAAATCCACCCAGATGAGTACACAGGCTGCTGAATGGAATTCTTCCAGTTATTGGGCTTATTTGTCCTTGCGTGCAAATGTGATGCTGTGCTTGGGGTAGAGTAAAATTGCTCTTTTGACTGCTTGCTCTTTAATCCCCCCTTTATAGTCTCATAAATGTTCCTGGAGCTATACTGCCATGAAGTATCTGTGAAATCAAGTGACTAGTTGGGTCAATCACATGGCTGTTTCTCTGAGAGGGCAAACTTCAGGCAAGCGCATTCCGGCCGCTGGGACCTTGGTGAGAAGGGAAGTGGGACTGTATTGCAACTGCTTGCCTGGTCACACAATTTCTTTCTTTAGACCACTTGTGCCCAATTTTCTTGAAGTTTGCAGACTTGCAATTTTTTGTATAATCTGAGACAGATACCCCAGCTGTCAGACGGGCATTGCACCATCAGTTTTCCAAGTCATTACGGGCACTGGCGTGGGTGGAGAACTGCCTCAGCTTGCTCTGGTAATGAGACCAGAGACTGAAATGAGTTAATAAAGCATGTAAGCAGGGGCCCTGCAAGACTGAGGAGACTTAGCACTTGCTGTGCACATCTGTGACTTACTGAGCAAGTGCTCAAATCTCTGTTTAATAGCTTGACACTTGGATATTTTTCCTAGGGAGAAATGACCCTGGGTTTGGGAAGTTGGTGTGCACTTGGACATGCTAGCATTATACCCACCCTGTGAAGAAAGAGCTGAGAAAGAATATGAACTTAAAACATCGTAGCACACCATTGAGTGAGTAAAGATACTGGGCTGAGGGAAACCCGGCAACGGCCTGGAATCCAGCACTGCTCCTTAGCTGGGAAAGAGTATCTGAGGCACTGGGTGATGGAGATCAGACATGCAGGGTAGACCAGACCCTGCCTTGTTTTCATAGTGACTGATTTAGTGCTGCTCCCCATCATATTTAATGCAAATTATGTTGTGTAATAATTTGTGTATTTATGCCTGTGTGTGGCCAGAGCTGCCTGTTTCTATTCATGTCTCTCCGTTGCCTGAAGTGAGCAAACTTAGCAGTCTGGATCAAGCCTGAGGTCTAGCTACACAAGCTGGACAAGTATCCTGTGAGAAATGCACAGCATCTCGCATTTTTAATCTTCGATTTTCTCCAATTTTGTCAGAGAGTGGCTTAACCCCTGGTACAGGAGCTATAACATCCAGTTGTTGTAGTGATGACAACTGTGGCAATTCCTTATATCCAAATGTTGGACATGGGTTGGCATAGAGTTGGGCTGCTGTAACCCTGAGCAGATGGAATGAAGTCTAGAAGCTCTTTAGTTTGGAAAAATGGTAAGAAGTAGAAGGATGACTGCTAGATGGGTGCCCAGAAACACCAAGGGAGGGAATCTGGAGGTAGACTGATAAGTGGGGGAGAGCTTAAAACAAAGCGACAGGCTGTCAGGGTGGAACCTGGGATGAGATCTGAACTCTTGTCTTTCCAGTCGCACCCACTGAATTGCAATCCCACAAGGAGAGCAAGTGAAAGGAAGGAAAGTGAGGGGTTGCACAGTGCAGGTGCTAGAAATGGTCTCTGGTACCTGCTAGCAGAAGCAGAGCTGCTTTCTGGAGCTGGGATGGACAGATAGCATTTCAGGGAGCCTCTGGGAGAGCCTGACAGAGCTGACAAGTGTGAACATGTCACATGCGATGCAGATGCTTGGCAGGCTCTGGCTTATGGAAACCTGTGACAATTTTTCCCCTCACACGCACTCTAGACATAGCCAAATACAAGAAAGTTGTATTTTGGGGAAGTACTAGTAGAATGCATAACAAAGGTAAAGGCTGTGCTGTCAAGACAGCTCGAGACCAAGCAGGACAGAGCAAGACCTCATTAGTTTGCTGTGTCCCATATTAGTCTTCCATTTATTCCTTTCTTGAACTGGGGCGCTTAATCTGATTGTTGTGTAATTCCAACACCTGGAGTTCACCCCCTGCATTGATGACCGTGCTGTGTTTCGGCTGGGTTAATCAGCATGGGGAGAATCAGTGAAATTTTTGGTAAAATCTTCATCTACCTTAGAACTTGAGGGCTGAGGCAGCGTTTTGCTGGGGTTTTTTTTGCTGTTCTGTTGTTGTTCCAGGGACCTGATCCCACATCTAAGGATAGAGGGCAGTTTATTTTTCAAGCTTTTGTTAAATGAAATTTCTTCCTTTTTAACAAACATACCGTGAAGTTCAGGGATGGGTAAAACTTTCCAGCAGCTGGCTGTAACAGGATCCAAGACTGAACCAAGTTCTTTTACTTGGCTGTGAACTCTCCAAAAGCTCCGGGTGGTTACTTAGATCAAATACACAAGCTGATAATTCCTTTGTCTTTAGAGACGTACACCTGAGAGCAGAATTTTTATTTTCCTACACCTGTATTGGTGCTGGGGGAAGCCACAGTCGATACTGGATTCTGAGAACTATGTAATTACAATCACAGCGTCACAGAATCACTAAGGTTGGAAAAAACCTGTAAGATCATCAAGTCCAACCATCAACCCAACCCCACCATGCCCACTAAACCATGTCCCGCAGTGCCATGTCTACACGTTCCTTGAACACCTCCAGTGATGGTGACTCCACCACCTCCCTGGGCAGCCTCTTCCAGTGCTTCACCACTCTCAGGAAAGACATTTTTCCTAATATCCAGCCTGAACCTCCCCTGGTGCAACTTGAGGCTGTTCTCTCTCGTTCTATCACTGGTCACTTGGGAGAAGAGACCAACACCCACCTCACCACAACCCCCTTTCAGGCAGTTGTAGAGAGTGATGAGGTCTCCCCTCAGCCTCCTCTTCTCCAGACTGAACAACCCCAGCTCCCTCAGCCGCTCCTCATCAGACTAATCCACAGCAGTTGCTGCTGTAAGATAGTGGTGCTCAGTGCTAAACAGGAATTAGTGTTGCATATTTATCTGGAGGACAAAAACATCTACAAATATCTATAAATACATTGGTATTATTAGAAGGGATATTTAAATCTTCTAGTGGTTGGGTGTCCCACATATAAATGGGTGGAAGTAAGGGAAACTTCCTCTTGCAGATGAGTTACTTGGTAATGTTTCAGCATAAGTTTTGCTGCTTTAGGTCAATTTTCATGGGCAGGGCACTCAGTTAAGCTCAACCGTTCATCTGATCTTTTGTAAATGTTATGTCACAAGTATAAATATTTGTGGCAACTTGCCTGTGTTGTGTGCACTTTACAAAATGACAGAAAAGCTCTGGAAGGCTGCTTATGTTTCAGGACACATTCTTTAGTAAGACTAACTAATCTAGCACTCAACCAATGGTTATTTGCATACTGTTTAAGCAAAACTCCTTTTGTTAACCCAAAAATACCGTATGGTGCTTTGTTTAGGCAAATAAATTATTCTGTAGGAATTTAATGATCTTACAAATAAATGTAAGAGTCTCTTAAAGTGAGTATCACCTACTCTAAGCCCTCACAGATTACCTGTAGCTAGCTTTGAGCCACACAAAGATTAACACGGGCCACAGAACTATAAAGCTGAAGACTTTAGAACAGCTCAAAGATCAGTACTTACCTTCACAGAACTTATGGTAACAACTTACTAAACTACTTAGTAATCATCTAAAACTTCACCCTGACTTTTGCTGTACCGAGGGTCAATTTCTAGTATTGCTGCAGTAAAAACCAGAAATCACTGTCATTTTTAACAGCAGGCTGGACTTCCCCACATAATTCTTTTAGGTTTGGATAGACATTATTTCACTTAAAGTAATGTATAACAAGCTTAACCTGTAGGTTTAAAAAAGGGTTAAAACTGCAAAGTTTATCCTGAATGGGATAGAAGACAACAGATAGAAGTCAAGCTCAGGATATGAATGCTCAATTTAACAGCTGTGCGTTTTAGGGTTGCTATCTAGCTGCAGAGCTATGCAGATACCAGGACTACAATACTGCTACCATACCAGGACTACAGTATTTTTTCTGGAGGTAAAAGGTGATTAGTGCTGGCACATGTCAGACTTCTGGCTCTTGGCATTAGCCACCCCGAAAGTCTGGAATAGGAGAGGGAGAAGTCCTCAACGAACGAAGTCCTGAGCACCAAGCCAGATTAAATCTCATGTGAGTTAGTAGAAAAGTTGGTAAGAACTGTGCACAAGAGATGTGGCAAGTTCAACAGCAGATGTGAGATACTGTTCCAGCTTTTTGTACCTATGGGGCATAGCAGTGAAGGGGTTAGTAAAGTTCTCTTGCAGAAAATGTCTGCAGGAACCAAGCTGATGCTGTGCTCACCCTGTAAAGCAGCAGATTAACTTGATTGTTCCAGACTGGCACCACCGAAGCTACTCTGGCCCTTGGTCGAGAATCCCAGATAAGGGGAGGCAGCATCACACAGAGCCAGACAGCTTATGGGGCTGGGGGAGTAGGGACAAGCTGGAGAAGAAACCCACTGGAATGAAGGGAAAGGTTGAAGGTGGCTTTGGGCAATGGGTAGGAAGGAGGAAGTGTGAGAAATAAGCAGGGAATTTAGTTAAAAGGGTCCTTTGCTGATTGGTTTAACTTACACTGGAGAGAAATTGGCTTTAGGTCAAGTCTGCAATGCTTTTATGCATCCCTCTGAGCATCCTAGAATGACAGTGGGGCCAAGTGTTTTGGCCTGTGGGCAAGTAAAACAAGAAAGGCGTAAGAAATGTCCCTTATAAGGACAGTTCCCTAGTATGTGCTTTACATGCCAATTCAGAAGTTGTAGGTCTGTTTTACCCACTGGGCTCCTCTGTCAGGAGGTGGATAGGAAGTACATCTCCTTATATCTGGAAATTTGTTGAAAAATGCTATATCATCAATTGTGGCACTTTTTTGGAGCTCACTTATGACATGGAAACTCTCAGGCTGTTCTTGGAGCAGAGCCATGTGCTATCAGCCCTTTGAAAATACAAGTTGATTAAATATGTAGGTCAGAAAACAGAAAGCACATCCCAATTTATTTAATAGATGAGAGTTTGGTTGCCTAATGTTATATCAGTGGAGCTGCTGATCATTTTTTGAAAATACAATAACAGCTTTGTTCTCAGCTCAGAGATTAAGGAGAGTCACCAGGTATTGCTACCCAAAGGGCAGGTGCAGGTTTTTCAGTGGCATTAATAAATAAAAATACCTGCCAGGGAATCGGGTTACGTGCAAGGATTGCTGTGATAGACAAAGAATAGCTAACAAGGAGCAGAGTCTTCAGAGCAGAATCTATCTCTGTTCCATAAATGGGCTGAACATAAACACATGTGCATCCCTACAGCGATGCCAAACCAAAAATTAAGCTGGGAATCCTACTGGCAGTTGTTGCCCCCGAGCCTTCATTATGGCCCTATTTTTTTTCCTCATCTTCCAGCCCCCAAAGAATTGGCCAGGGAGCTCCTCCTGTCTGGCAGGCTGGGCTGTATCAGCCTGTTTTGCGCTGATTTTCCCCCCCAGTTACCTCGCTGCTGTCTGTAGCAGCCTCGCACAACACGGAGCAGTTTTGCATCTGAAATTAAAAAGATGCCTGGTTCTGACTGAATCATTCTTTGTTATCTCAGTGGGCAGCAGATTGAGGAGCTAGATTTGCAATGAACATTTATTAGATTGTGTGTCTTCTGGGGATAGCTAATTTTTTTTATCATCAGATTCCATGACTTAGCATCATAATTAGCTATTAAACGTATATACTCCAGTCAAGAGCTGCTTAGCTGCTTTTTTTTTTTTTTTTTAAAGCCTGCTTATTCTAGGAGTCTTTCTTTTCTCATTTATAGGGGAGTTTTGCACAATTCTTCTGACAAGTGCAAGATAGCCAGTGGGAATGAGACCTGTAATTAATCCACTGAATGCACAGTGCAAGCAGAACGGCTCTTGGATGAAGAAGCTTTTCAGTCTCTGTACGGAATCTGACAAGACGGCAAACACCGTTAGTTGGCATGGTGGTTTTAGTGATGTTGGTGCTAGGAATGGCATCCAGCAAATTCATTTCATGTAAGGTAATGAGGACAGGAGGAAGAAAATTATGTCTTTCAGCATTCCTCGAATTTTAAACAGTCGCATGTGCATGATTCTGCACTTTCTCATCAAGAGCTGATTCACTGAGTTTCTATTAAAGAAAATAAAGTAAGCTTGAGTCCAGTTTCCCACCCCTTCTTGTGGGGGGGGAGGGTGTTGAGGGGGGGTGGTGTTAAAAGGGAGTCCAGCATTGGGAGCATTGGCCTGAACTGTGGAAGGTCCAGAATCAGCTCTTGCATTGCCAAAGACAAACTGTGTGAATTTGGTCATGTATCCTCATTGTACTTTGGCTTGGCATCCGTAAAAGTAACTTCAGAGATTTTGTGGTAAAGTGAGACCCCCTCGGATGCTGCAATATTAGGGCGTCTTGTTGGTTTGTCACGAAAGTGTTAAAAGTGGTGGAAAGCGCAGAGTGAGGATGGTTGCCCCTTTAAATTAAGTTCTTCTTTTATGTAATGCTACTTGGTTTATTGCACAGGAAAGGTCTTTGTTTCTTAGCTCTCTAGCTACTATAGTACCTGCCATTTATTGCAATTTACTTCTGAGACTGTTTTTCTAACTGCCTTGTGTTGTTGGATCAGATACAACACCCTTCGATTCCTATTGTCCTTTTGTCTTTGCTTGCTTGGCTCTAAACATTTTGTTCCCTGAACATGGGCCCAGGTTCTCCTCTCCCCCATGCTGCAGCAAATCAGGAATACTGCTTCTGAAGCAGTTAGTTAAGAAGCATTGCCACAGGGGAGTTAGGACTGTTCCCCCCCCCACCCCCCCCAAATTTTGTCAAGGATTGTGTACTGCTCTTCCCAAATCTTTCAGCATTAGTTCCAATGTGCAGACCAATTCTAAGACTGAGTGACTACACTTTGCCTGGTGGTAGTCCACACCATATTTCCAGTGTACCTGATTCTCCTTCACTGCTTTGTAGTCACAGCACAAGGTGAGTTTGTGTGTGCAGTTGCCTGACTCCTGCCTAACTAACTCAGCTGGATGCATACCTCAAAAGCCCAGCACATCCAGACAGTCATATTCTCAAGGCAGATAGCAAACTCACTTGTTTGGTCACAAGACACTCAAAACACCAAGTGAAGACTGGAGGGTCGCTGATACAGAACGGGGCAAAGTCTGCAGAAGTGCTGACCCTCAAGTGAGAACCTGCAGGCAAGACCTCTGCTAATGGTTTCCTAGTGGAGTATGCCAGAAATGAGGAAAGAAATTACTTTTTTGATGCAAAAGCTGCTTTTCTATTACCTCTCCTGATCTCCAGGGAAGAGTGGAGTTGGTCAAAAATGGAAAATAATTAAGGTCTGAGCAGAAATAGTAACTGTCCCGAGGTCTTCAGTGTTATTCTGTCACAGCTGACTTTATTCAGACTCAGTCCCTCTCCCATCTTATTGCTACATGCCGTGTCAGGAGGTACAGCCTCACAAACTGAGATCTGGTCTAAACTTCCCTGTGCTGCTGTTCTCGGTTCCTCTGTGCTGTGGTACTCTGGTCCATATCAGCACCTACCTGTGTTTGGAAGTGGTTTGCATGCACCCAGCTGCTCTTTCCTTGTTTTTCTGGCACCTGTTGCACCAGCATCTCAGAGTCAGATAAAAACCCAAAAAGTAGAGGTAGCTACAGTAGAAACTAAGGTGACTGCTGTGTTTGAGATGTAAAAAGGCATTGCTCTTTTCTCCTGGATTACACCAGAGTTTACACATGAGTTGAAGGGTTTCCCTGCTCAGATCAGGGCCTGTTTAGGTCTGTGCAAAACTACAGCTACCCAGGATACTTCTAGGTTAATAAGAGAGTCTTGAATTAGCATGCTTCCAGCAATACATGGGTACTGGGCAGAGGGGTTGTGGCTTTCAGTTTAAATGCCCATGAAGCTCCCATGTTAGGTGCTCAAGATCCCATCCAAGAATTATTCATTTTAGATTGCATTTAGCCTTAACAGCCTGACAATACTCAGTGTTGCTGGTCTCTTAATATTACTGAGAAAGGAGAAAAATTGTTAACCCTGTTTTTTAAATGGCCAAAGCCGCATAGACAGGCTGCAGTGGAGCAGGGACTGTAATCCCTAATTCTAAATTCTCTGTTAAAACCCTAATCCCTGGGCTATCTGCTTCAGACAGAGTTTGGGTTGGATGGTGTATAATTTGTCTGGAGTGATGCACCTGCCGCTATTTAAAGCTAGTTATTTTCTTTCTGTCCCTGTGTCAAAGTTGCTTTTTTCTTTTTTTTTTTAATTGCCAAATTCTTTTTTTTTTTGCTGGAGTGATTAAAAATTGAATTGCTTGCATTTTATAGGTCTCTGTCACAGAGTCTTGTGGTTCAAATACTTCAACAAATTCCATGTAGACTAACAGTATCTTGGGACTGATAAAGGTTGATGCCTGGACTGGTTAAAGAGGAAGAATCCTAGCATGGGGTTTCCAGCATTTACTGGGTGGTGAAAATCAAAACATCTCCTGATTTGCCTGAGGATCTTAAATTTTTTTTTTTCTTTTTTAAGAAATTTCATGGAAGAAAGGGTTGGGGGCAAATATGGATACTTCACAGAGAATATAGACAGAAAAGAACAGCAGGATGGGGGGAATGTAGAAGTAGGTCAGATGCATTGCAGACAAAAAAAATCATTATTATGATTAGGAGAGATTAAGGGAGGCAAGAGCAAACAACATCAAAGGAATCCAATTTATCAAACCATTTAAAAAAGAACATTCCTTCCTTGCAAGGCAAGTTCTCCATACCGTACACTAATTTAGAGCAAAATGAGAGGAGAATGTCCCATGCTATGTATTTAATTTAATATCTAGTCTTCTGTATATTAATACTTGAATTCTTGAAGAAACCTTTTTTAATTGTCATGAGGAACAAATGCTGCAGAAACTGTTACCCGCCCTTCCTTGCCTGAGTTCTTTTAGCTTTTTCATTTTTAAAGCTATCATTATCCAGTTAGGTCTCTAGGTGAAGAATGCACCCAGTGTAATAGTAGTGCTTGCTGACAGCAGTCAATCAAGTACTTCTTCAGCACATTAGGTGCATTACATAAAATAAGGAGATTCTCATCTCAAAGATTTTACATAAAAGGCAATTTATAAGTGTGAAGTTATTCCACCTAAGGACATTAAGAAACTTTGCAATGACAAGTAGATTCTGTTGCTTTTCTTAACTTCTGGGCAACTAGAAGTCTGGCAGATCTGACTACCATGCTGTGACATACTCAGTCTTACTTTCTCCCCTTTTTCTTTCTAGTTTTGACTAGCTGCTTTGTCCCACGTGCCAGAACAGCAAGGAAATTGATTTTGATTTGGATGGGGTTTGCTTGATTCGTTTGCATCAAGGCAGAAACAAATACAGAATAACGAAAGCTTTAGCTCTGTAGAACAGAACAACATTCTTCTCCTCCAGCATGGTGGTTTTTTTGGGTTTTTTTTTTGATGTACTGAACAATGGACCTTAATGCTAAACATAGGCCATGCCTCTTGATTTGCAAGAGACACACATCCTTTTGTAAGGCAGACCCGTATGAATTCTGTATGAATGGTGCTGTATGAATTCTGTTATGACCTGAGAATTTGGGGCCTGTTTCTGCACAGCACTGGAGGAATCTTTTGTTGAGGTAGATTAGCTGCATTTTCTTTAACTTCACACAGAGCTAGAGTGCTCCTTATACGTTTTTAACATTGTCTTGCGTCCTCTAGACAGAAACCACAACCTCTGAGCTGTTTGACAGAGATCTGCCGTGTCAAATGTGTCTTAGCAGGAGCAAGCTGCCTGATAAATTTAAACAAGGCGTGGATGTCTCTTTAACAGTGGGTTAAATACTGCCTGAACATCTTTCTAAATAGCTGAACACTGCTGCCGGGGGCTGCGGGCTGGTTTGTAGCCTAAACCAAGCCCTGCAGAACTGCTGACTTGAGCCATAGCATGGAGAAGGTTTGGCGTTTTAGAAGCTTTTAATTAACAGCACATTTTATGCCACTCACTAGTTTCCTATTCAGGAGGAATTGGTGTATGAAGCATGCTAGAACTTTAACCCATACAGCTGAAGTTACAGCTGGCGCGTTCTCAGCCTTCCAAGCCGAGAAGTCACCATTCTTTTATGCTGCCTTAGCAGTGATCCAGGGCGATACAAACCCAGACTTGGGTTAATGCTTTTATTGCTGACTGGCTGTCACATTGTCATTCTAACAATGTTGCCTTTCAGGTCCAAGCACTGACAAAACTCATTCTGCTCTTTGTACAGCACAAGGCAGAGCTTTAATGGAAATAACCTGGCTCTCATTTGTTTAGGCAATAGAGTGAGTGTGTGGGGGGAAATCTCGCCCCCAGTCTTGTTTTGGACCTTTTCCAAGGATTGGCTTAAATGTTGAAGCAAGATACTTTTCTATTTTGATGAAACTTCAGATCTTGATGGTTTTATGCATGTTAAATACTTCCTTTGAGTCTTCCTACCATAGCTTTGACTGGTTTAAGTTTGTCTAGAGTTTCTGGGTTCAGTAAAATGATGCTAAATTATACCTGGTAAGATTTCAGTCTCTTATTGCTGTGCGTTTCTTGCCTAACAATACAAGGTAACTCAATATCAGTAGTCTTCTATTGCTGTGGTCCAGTGCCCTGTGAAAATCTTGGGTATGACATCACAAGGTTTAGCATTTCAAGCACTGCTTCAGAGTATCCTTTCAGTGTTGGGTATTGATCCAGTCTGATTGTATGTGGGCTTGGAGGGAGAGAGAGAGCAGCAAAGCATGAAGGACAGCTGCTTCTTATAAACCAGCACGCTAAAACACATTTTAATTATGTAGTGGAAAGGAATAAGGAAAAATTAGGCCTTAACATAACTGTCTGGATATTTGAACTCTGTTCCTAAGTGTGTTACTGACTCCTGTGACTTCTTGCAAGCCTTTTTAACCACTCTGTGCTTAAGATTTCCCATTTACAAAAACACTGGCAATGGTTTAAGACCTAATGTTGATGAAGAACACTGCATTGCTTTGAGAGCTGCTGGAAAAAATGGCAAGTCTTGCCATTATTATTATTATTGTTGCATCTTTAAGCTGTCAGATTACATAAATCTAGGCAGATGCCTTAAAGCATTGTGTGCAGAGGAAAGCTCTCTAAAGGAACAAATTCCCTTTTCCTTCGTCTTTGAATAAAATGTCTTAATTGTATGGGAAGATAGGACAGCTATTGCTGAAAAGGAGGTATAAAAGGGTAGGAAAGAAGCTAATGCAGCACTTGAAAAAGAAGAGATGGGAGACAGCTCTTCGTCCAAACTGATAAAGAAACATGAAGTATGCCAAAACCGGCCTGTTGAGAGTTTCTAATAAACACTTTGACATTAAGGGGCCTTTGTGGCTGTGAGGCAACGGCTGTTGTTTGCTTAATGCCCTGGGCTCTGGAATGCAAATGTAATACCCGGGAGCCTGAGATAATAGCACTTTACATGCTCATTGATGCTATTTCTTTTTTAACCTGAAAGCCTCAAAGGTATTTTAAAGGCATCAGCTAGACACCCAAACTCATTTGCCTTCTTCGTGGCAGTCTTGCCTAACTGATCCGTAAACTTTGTGCTCGGAAGTTGAAAACTAAGCATTTAGTTGACTTTATTTCTGTGGGAATTGTAGATCAAGGCTTCTGTGGGGATTCTACAGGGTACTTTTAACCTAACGTGAATGTGATGAACAAAATTATACTGGTGATTAATATAGCTACAAAAGACAAGTATTAAAGTGTGTTGTCCAGAAATCCTGTAACATTGAGGAATTACCTATATACATTCTGCTTTCCTGAATTCGTCTCCGGAGTCTAATACAGAACTTTTCAGGATCTTTCTAAGGCTGCTGCTGTTTGTTGCATTGCACTACAAGCTGCTGACGTATCTGCTGCATTTTGATGAAATTACTGGAACTGGACTCACTGGTGGTGCAATTATTCCTTATATAAATGCTTTAATTACAGCAGTGAGATGTGACAGGGTTAATTAATTGTTGCTTATTAAGTGCTTTGAGACTCTTGAAGGAAAGATGCTACATATGTGCAAGGGATGGTTATTAGTTATTAACAGCGATGCTCCCAGCTATTTGCAGGGTAAAAACAATTTAGTTTCATTGTGAAATATTAAATTTGCAGTCTAGTTGGATCCATGGCATATTTCAGGTTGCAAGCCAAAATCCAAGTGTATACTTAGGCAGTGATGCACAGTGCCAAATCTGGCTTGTGGGAGTGGTCCCATCAGTTTCCGCTGGAACAGAAAAGAGCTAGAAATGCAGCAGGTTATAGAAACTGGAGGAGGCGATTGCGTGGGAGAAGGTTCCTCAGCTCTCAGTAAAATCAGCAGGAAATGGAAGAGCTCACAGGAATATTGAGGTACAGGCTCTAATTTAATGATCTTTAAGCCATGGTTATTGAACAGCATCCATCTGCATGTGTGTAGCAATTGTGGTTCCATTACCTTCACAGCCACCTTCTCCTTTTTAGGCTTTTTCCTAAACGTTTTCTGTTATCAGCGGCAACTGTAGGCTTGCCTGTGGGCATGGACAATGTATCTGTGTTGAAAATCAGGCTGCCTAAGCTCTGGTATTTATCCTGGCACCCAGGAAGCAGTGCTATGTCTAGAGAGGTACTTCATCAGTTCTCAAAATTTAATAACTCAGTGTGTCAAAATATGAGCTGTTCAATTACTGGAATTTCTTTACTCATTTCAGAGAGATCTCTGTTCCCTTTGCTCCTTCTTGCCACACTTAATATTTCTTGTATTGAGGAAGAAACATTTACTGATGAGAGAGGAGGAAGAAAGAGACTTTTGTCCTCTTGTTGCTTCCCATGAATAAGCACAAAGTGCCTTATAAGGCTTGTTTCAATACCTGGATGTTCAGTATTTGTCTCCATCCCAGAGACAAGCCCACTTACTGTGGGAGTTTGTGTGAAGGTTCTGCAATGCCTGAAAGTGGAAGGAGGGAAACACAAAGAAAGCTTTCTGAACCCTGTGCCAAGCCAAAGATGACTAACATCATTAAAATCAGCTGAAAAGATTGGCCCTTTCTATCTCTAGAAAATGATTATTGAAATGGTAACCATAGCAGCTTTTCAGGGTGTTGACCCAGGTGGAGTTCGGGCATGTCTACAGAAGGAAGATGTGACTACAGCTGCTGTAAAACTTCCCCTGAGGTGGAAAACCTGGACAGTGGGGCTGGCAAGGGCAGTGTGTGATGTTCTTCGAGGTCATGAATGCCCACAGCTCCTGCTGACTCGCTGCTCAAACTGAGGACTGTTGGATCTAGGAGAGAACCAAAGCATCTGCCAAAGGGTGGACTGGAACCCACACAGCCTATTTCTAAATTGTTGGGGCTTGTCCCAGCATAGAACAATATAAGCCATCCTATAGAGCGAGCTGGAGGATCCCAGCCCTAGAATAACATGTCTGCTAGCTGCTGCACAGCTAATGTGCTTGGTTTCTACACACATAGCCTTTTATCAAAATCCCTCTCACAACGATGGTGTTTGTCTTGCCAGAGAGGTGTGGGACTGCCATGTTTCTGTTCAGGCATTCTGTGTAGTACATGGTGAACACCATGGATTCACTCTGCATATGCAGGTTGTCTGTGAGCTGCATGCTTAATAGCTCCAAAGTTTCCTGGAAGCATTAGTCTTGCTCTGCAGGTGCTGTAGGGCTGAGCTTTACATACCCAAAAGATATGTTCAGGAGTCCTGGAGACAGAACTACCTGATCAGAGCTGCTGCTGGACATCCAGAAACCCAGGCAAGTGTATGTGTTCTTCAGTTCTGCTCAGATAAAATTTCCTGGAAGGAACAACAACAACAAAAATCTGGCTAGGGATTCCCATATATCTGAGAGCCCTAGATAAAAGCATGGAATTTAGCAAGTTGCTTTGGGGTTTTTATCTGGTTGTTTGTTGGGGGTTTTTTTGCATCACTGTGCTGTGCAGTGTCCAGTTTAGGACTGAAGTGACATCCAAATGACACCATTTTATAAGAAGCATGAAAGGGTGTCTGGAAGGTTCCTCCCAATTAACCGACATTATCCCTTGGGAAGTTTTCACCAGTTGTAATAGACCTAAACCTTTTCCTGTTTGCAATGTGAAAAGATGTAAGCCTGCTTTCCAGCTTGATGGTTTGCGGGAGTTTAATTTTATATGAACTGGCTTTATTTCCAGAGAATGAAGATCATTGTAAGCGGAAATCACTTTCTGAAGGTGTAGGACCCATCCCCGTACGGGTCACGAGTAGGATGCAGCAAGTCTGATCCGATAAGCTTCCTTGGGGAAAGTCTGTTGCCATTTTTCTGTATGTGTACAGCAGCTGGTACTGCAGGGCTAGGACTGGGAATCCTAGATGCTTCTGCAAAACAGATGATGATAATAAAAATACCCTGCACCTCATTAAGCGAGTCAAGGAAAACTCCAACAAGGATGCAGTGAAAACTTTTTATATTCTGATGATGCAGTCTAGATCTATAATAATTATTGACAAGGAGGTAGAGATTTCTGACTTCAAAAGCAGGCCTGGGGAGGAAGTTAGGGCAAATCCCATTGAATAGCCTGCATACCTTGAGCTGTTCTGTAGTATGAAATATTTCAAATGCTATGGCAGATAGAAGTACATTTGCCTCAGTTGCTGCTACAGCCCAGAAATGCAAACATTTCCTATGCTGCAATTGTTTTGACTCAGAAGACTTATTCGCCTTTCTGTGTTCTGGCTTTCTTGGGACTCTGATCACCTGTCAGCCAAGGTGCACTGCTAGGCAGAGGCAAAGTGAGAATGGCTTGGTGCCCATCTTTGTGGGTGGAAGACTATTTTATTACATCTTTCTGGACAGCGTGTTTCAATTTCTGTTGCTTTAGGGGATCTGGAATCTGAGCCAGTCAGTAGAACAGGCCTCCTGCTCTTAGAGGTGCCAGAAGCGATCTGCCTGTCTGCTGAGTGGAAATGATACAGTCATGGCCAAGTTTTGTGTTCCAGGATTCAGCCCACGCCATTGATTTTCCCATTGTGGTGGTGTTTAGAGACACAGCAATCCCACTGGGGTAGATGCTGTGTGGGTCATGTGAGACTCCAAAAGAGCATGCATCTTCAAAAGGCAAGACAGAAAAGCAAATTGTTTTTCTATGGCTGAGTTATCACATAGTGACTTACTGCAAATTTTATGTATCATCTTTAGTATCTGGTTTACAACTTACAGTATCTGGTTTACTGTTTTATCCATGAGACTATTCTTTCTCTTAATATTCAGCTCCTGCTCATGGGATTGAAGTGATGGTAAAACCATCTGCAACGTTATTAGCAGTCTCAGTATAAAAGAGATCCTTTAACAAGGTGTTACGGTAGTCTGTTGTCTTCCTCCTGCTTCAGCCAGCCCCCCCACCCGGTCTCTTTATTTTCCCTGCTTAGTCAGCAGGTTCTAAACCAGATGCAAAGCAAGGATGAAAGCAAACAGCCCTAAAAATGCTGACTTCTCAAAGTACTGCACCCTGCCATTCAAGCACCCAGGGACAGAAGTACAACCAACATCTTCCTAACAGCAGACTTTAATCTCCTTCTAAAGGTAGGCACATGTAAAAGGGAAAATAATTTACAAACAGTGATGCTAAAAATAAAAAGCTTAGAAGAAAGAATACCTTATTCAACCTAAAGTAGGCAGTGTACAGAACAAAGAGGGAAAAAGCAAAACCAGTCTTTTTTTCCCCTTTCCTGAATATAATACATTTTTAAAAAGCTTGGATAAATCAGCCTCATATATTAACCGCTCAGGGTGGTGGTGGGAGTGTAATCTGCAACCTGCTGCTTGTGTCTCCCTCTGCTAGACAGCTGTCTTCCTTTGCTCATAGGTAATATCTCTTATGGTTTTGTATTCCTGGGTGGAACAAACTTTGTCAGCCCTTTACAGCCAGACTGGGAATATGTCCTGTGTAATGGCTTCTGGTACTGTTTTCTCCAGGAATCTCATTGGCATTCCCAGTGATAATATCATACTGCTCCTACTATTTTACTTTCCATTAGCTTCTCCAGTCCCCTTTGTCTGAGCTCCGTGCAGTCTGGCAGAATAATGCCACGCAGGTCAGCGATGTGTCCAGGAGCGGAGAGGAGATCTAATGCTGCACACCCATGAACTGGCTTCCCAGTATCGGCTAGAGTCTGTAGCTGTACGTGGGACATTCAGTCGCTGTTGATTTACTCCACTTGAGAATCTTGCCAACTACAGAGAAAGTAAAAGGACTTGGTTAATGTTGATTTAATGTCCAAACTTCGTGTGCCTTTTAGACAGCCACTTTCTTTCTATATAACACAGCTCCCCCGTTTCCCGTAGTCATTTAATTTTAATTGAAGACTCGGCGCTTCTGTATGGGTAATAGAATACTGTTCAGCGAAAAGTTGCTTATCAAAGCAAAACAGAACAATATTGTGGGGTTTTTTTTAGAGTTGTTTTTGTTTTGCCACCTGGCTGAGGCACCAGGTAGTTCTGATTTTGCCTTTCCTGCTGCTGCCCTTCACCCTGCAGGGTCAGGGCTCTCTGTGAACGGCTAACTGATGTGTAAAGAGGACTCTCTCATCTCTCTTGCCTTCAGTGTGAGCTTGTCTTTGGTGCATCCTAGCTGAATAGGACGAAAGAATCCATATTCAGTGCGTAACACCTACAGCTCAAGCCAGAAAAAGAGCCCAATAAAAAAACCAAACAACAACAAAACCCTCCTGCTTTGAAATTCACTGATGTTTCTTACTTTCACAGCTGCTTGAAGGACTGAAGCTTTTAAAATCTTAGTTAGAGAAGTCACTAATAGCAGCTGATTCATCCAACAGTGGTTTTTTAAACTGGTTTCATGTTTTCTACACAAGATCTTGGGGGTTCTATACAAAGCAAGGTCAGCATTCTTCCCTGTTTCAGAACTGAGGAAACAGGGACACAGAAAGAGTAGAAGACTTATTCAAGATCACATAATGAGTGCTGAGAGTGTCAAGGACTACAAGATGACGTCCCGATTTTGAGCCAATTGATGCAATCCTAAATTCACAGATTTTCCCTAACTGTTCTTGTGGGGGAAGTCCAGCCTGTATGACTTTATTAGTAGAGTGTTTGATTTTTCCCTTTTTCACAGGGAAGATGAATCTGGGAGATCCCGTGGACCTTTGGGGATGCCAGAGAGCACTCTTGGTAAGAGTAAAGACTTGCCTCACTGCTTCCCCTTTGTTTGACCATGAACTGTGAAGGACGTCAGGAGAGGACGTCAGACCGTGACACATGGTTTAGGGTGCTATAAACCAGTCCTTGCTCTGGGCCTCTGAAAAAGTGCAGAGAGACTGTCAGAAATGGAAAGAGGGGTGGTGCGCAAGTAGGAAAATAGGGGGCTGAAATGGTGGGAGAGAATGAGAAGGGAAGAGGGCAAGAAAAATATGTGAGCACAAGAGGTTCAAAGACATTCCTTGGCTTCTTCTGCCTCCTGTGCCTGTGCTGGCTCAGCCAGTGCAGGAGCCATGAAGACCTCTCTTAATCTACATTTCCTTTTCCTCTTTCACTGGGAATGGAAGAGTCATGTGTAGGTGACCTTGCTCTCCCCGTCTTTCCCTCTCCATTTCCTTTCCCAGCAGCGTCTCTCTGGGATACGCAGCCATCTGGCTGTTTATTGCAGCATGAACTGAACTCTTAGATGTATCCTTTGGAATTTGGTCCTGGTTTAATGATTTCTTTGTCATTCCTTTGCATTTTCTAGACGTCTCATTTGCGCCCCTGGAGCCACTGTTGCGTGAGTGCACTCTGTCCTTTTCTATCCCACGTACTTTCATGTTTCCGCTTCTCCCCAGAACTTCTCAACATTCCTGTTTGGTTTCTATTATTTTTATTCCATTTTTTCTCACGTTTCTCTGCTTCCTGTTAGCACAGGGAGCACCATCCCACACTGAAACAGTTGAATGAGCATAGGCATCAGCCTCCCTCCTGCTCTAATCCCATCCATCCTGGGTCAAGACACTGACCTCAGAGGCATTGCTGGAGGCGGAAAGGGAAGATGCAAACGATTCCAGAGGAAGTTCAGCCTTGAAGTTCAGCACTGGGATAAAGAGCAAGAATCCTTAGCTTTTCTCCTCTGTGCTATGAGTAAAATGCACAGTACAGTCCACTTAACTCCTTCACTCCCTGGAGCAAGCAAAGATGCTGTTAGAGACAGGGCAACAAAAAGGACCACCTTCCATGAGAAGACCATCTATTCTATAAGAGAGCATGAGGTACTGAAAATATAATGGTAAAGCAGAAGTCTGTCCTGGGTACCTTCATACTCCTTTCCTCTTCCAGGATGTCTCATAAGATAATGTTAACCACACAGCTGCTGCAAATAGATTTCTTGATGGACTTCTCATGAAAGAATGGATTGATGCTGTGGAATGAAGTGTTCATTTGTGTCTGGTGGTGAGATAAACTGTGAATATTATAGGGCTATTGTTCTAGGCTCTTGGAGCATTTCAGACTTTTTCCTTTTTATTCCATTCCTCATTCTATAACAGTGAACTTCCCATAGTTGTTTGCTTGTGCTGGACGCCATCAGGGAGGGCTGAAGATAAAGCTGATGCTTCCTTTACCATCACAAGTGTTAAATGTGACAAGTAGCATGCAGGGATGGTGTGCTGGGATCTGTGCCGAGGAGGCTGAATGGCCACTGACAGCTTCACAGTGGCAAAGGATATGGACCCAGAATAATTAAACAACTGTGTCTCATTGCAGCTTATGACAGCTTCCAGATGTTGCTGTAAGTGATTCCAGATGTGTTCTTCAGAACCTCTGGTTGTCAAGAGCATCCATGTACTGGGAGGGTGAGCACTACATCCTCTTCCAGGGATGCATCACTGTCTTTTTCTCTTAGACCTGCGTGGTGGGGATGAGATCAGCAGCATTCAAAAGTACGCCCAAAGGGCAAAGCCTTTTATGTGTCCCTCCAGTAACTGTGTCCTTTCAAGAGCTCACAGAAGTGTACAGCTGTGCAGTTGACCAGAGCACAAAGGATTGGCTCTGTATATTGCCTGTAAAACCATTTTCTTCCTTATGCACGATTACTTTCAGGGCCCACTGTCTCCCACAGTGGAAGACGGGAGTGGGAGACATGCAGCCCCAAAGGGACCATCGTGATTATCTTGCCTAACAGCACAGGGCAGGGAATTCCTCTTGGTTATTCTCATGTCTGGCCTGATACTTCCCCCTGCTGTTCATTGCCTGTTTGGCACTCAGCATCCAGCTCCATCCCAGCTCCCGTTCACTCCCGCTGAGTATTTTATAACTCCGGAGCTGAGGTCAGACCCTTGTATGATGCAGGGTGGCAAGAGAGCAGAGGTGGGACAGTGGGTTCACAGCAGCAAGACTCCACAGAGCAGGAGGATGGCTTGAAATGGAGGTCGTGGGCTTGGCATCCTGGATGAGCTCTCTGCGTGGGAAAGCATGCAGAAGGCAGAGGGGTTCAGCTCTGGGAACCCCGAACTCGGGAGCAAGAAGGTCCTTCTGGTACTTGACTGCAGGCACTTCTCAGTTTCCCCATCTTTAGGATGACGCCACCTCTTCATCTACCTCCCAGGGATGGGTTTTAAGAGATTGTTTTGCTAAGCTTTGCATGTTTGGTTTGTTTTTCAAAATGATAGTTTATGCACTCAGTCATTAAAGGCCTTCTTTTGCCCTTCCCAGTACGAACACTTCTAGGCTGAGATTGGTTTACATTTTAGCGTATTTAAAGTAACAAATGTAATGATATAATTATGGGAGAATACAGAAAGGAAGAAGAGTAACAGAACAAGTGTTATTCATGCTCATTGGAGCCCCTTCATGGTACTATGCAAACTGGTATGATGGCAGGCAGTTTTACCAAAGTATGTGGGGGCTAACAGTATTCCCTCTGACATCTGCACAGGAGCTGCTAGGGTAGGAAAGGTATTATATTGTCTGTGGGGTGCCCGCAGAGAAACAAAATAACATTAGATTGTAAAATCTTGGTGAAAGGGACAGTTTTTATTGCACGATGATTCAGGATCCAACACAAGGGGGGCTCATCCCAGCTAGGTGCCAAACTATTAAAAGTAACTATTGCTTTCCAAAATGAAAAACGCTATAAGAGTAATAAGAGTACAGCGGGAAAGACAGACAAATGAGAGGTAGAAGAGAGCATGCAGTGATGATTTTGCTCATTATGGTACAGAAGTTCAGCCTGAATTCTTCAGCAAAGCTCAGGGACGTTTTGGTCTTTTATTTTCTCAGGTTTCCTTGGCTTGAGATAGTGCTCTCGCCTCATGTTGCAGCAGGAAGAGGTTATGCTTGTGTGCTGGCTCCGAGGCTCTGCTCTGGAGGATTGCCATCTGGTGGTCTTCTCTAGTGAGTGGGGAACTGGCATACTGCAACCCTCCGTTTACCCGTGCAGCTTGGCTCATCCGTGTTCCCTCTGGTACATGAGCTGGTGTGAACCCTGGCAAGGCAGAAGCACCTTTGCTAACTCCAGGCCAGCCAGCCTAGGGACTGAAGCTGGACGTTTTAAAATGGCTTTCCAGTGATGAGTGTACTTTTTTACAGATGATTAATCCTGCTCTGCATAAGAGTTTGCAAAATTATCACTTTTTTTTAAAACACACTTTTATAAATGCACTAAAAAGCAAAATCACTAGTAGAACTTGTAACATTAGAAATCCAGTGTCAAGCAGTCTTATTAAACCAGCACTTAGATGCTAAAGGTGAATGCATTCAAATTAGATGGTAAACTTTCACTTTGTAGTCACACATCTCAGCAGATGGGTGAACTCTCTGTTTCAGGATGCTATCAAATGAAGACTTTGTGGATGCGTTTCTGAAGATGCTGTTTCACACCAAAATTACTAACCAGAGCAGTTCAAGGACATCTGCGTTGAGCCGTCTGGATAACTTTATGGTACGTGAGTTAACTCTATGAATGTGTTGCTGTTGCTTAGTAGGGAGGGTGACTTGAGTAATGTGAAGAGAAGGCTGTACTAGGGTTCAGATTACGTGGGTTATACTTCTGTCCATGGGAGAAAGTGGAAGGCAGTCATTAAGATGAGACTGGGTAGCCCTGTCTCTATAAATTTGTTTAGAGACATAGTTATGCTGGTGCAATATCTGTTCCAGTAAAGTTTGCTAGAATGATTTAGTTTTTAGCTGCAAATGTACTGCTACAAACTGACTTGGTCCACACAAGTTTTAAATCAGACAGTGCCCACCCACATTTTTACAATGGTTTTAGGAAAATCATACTTTGACTTAAAGCTGAGGAACTCTGTGTGGACTGAGTTGGTGTGAATACTTCTATGATCTGGGACACGTGGATGCAATTCATGAGCCCATTCCTGTCTGTGACGAAGAACTATGCAGGAATATGGATATGCAAGATATTCCTGACAGGCAGGAACCAAATATAAGGCTGGTAGTGACTTAGGAACAGAAGAAAGGAGAGACCTAGAATTAGGCAAGATGGTTTCTATAACAAGCATGAAAGACTCATCCCAGGCTCATTCCCTAGTCTCCTGTTCCCCCATTTTCTATGACAAGCACCAAAGTCTGTATCTAACACCGTGTTACTGTTTTAATAACTTCTTTGAGCAGAAGGATGCATATGTTGGCTACGATTTTATTTGGTCCAGCTGGTGAACCTGTCCTTGGCTTGTCAGGAGACAAGGGAAAATGCTCTATTTAGATGAGTAGAAATCCTGCAGGGAAGGACTATGACACAAGACATCTGGTTGCATTTGGAGTGCTGCCCTGAAAATCACTCTTATTTCCCTAGACAAATCTCATCCCTCATCTTTGCCTCCAATTCCCCACGTGTAAAGAAAATGACAGTGTTGCGTGATCTGTGGATGCTGTAAGAGTGAATCTACTAGTACTTTTAGGGCACTCAAGTTCTGTGGTAACATGCTCACAGAAAAGCCAACCAATAAAGAAAGTGATGAATAACACAGGCCAATATAAACCATTTCTTGGACATGGTACAACACAGTTTTAATGACTCATGGTCTCGTGCAGTGTAAAATAACACCATCGTTTCTGATAGAACAATAGTTTTATATTGCGTCATGCATCAAGTGCTCACAGACTTAGGCACAAGAAAGACAGTTCTATGTTTTATACACGTACGCTTTGCAGCCTTCTGCCCCTCTGCTTCATGAAGATTTAAGGGGGGTTTATTCCAACTTTGCAGCAAAGCCAGTGTTTCTTCCTGAAGATTAGTAATTAGATCCCATGGCAGCACTTAGATATTTTGATGATGGGTCCTTTAAAAGCATCTTAGATTAGATAGTCAGATAGGAATGCATGATAATAAACTGAGCAGACAGGGCCATGTGCTGAGTTACTCGTTATCACTTCAATCCATTTTGAATTGTGTGAACATGACGACACTAAAAAGGGAAAAAAAGTAAAGTGGGCTTCTTAAAAATAATCCCATTTTTTGCTCTCCATAATTGATTATATACATACGTTACTGTAGAATGATTCGGAAGAAAGGACAAGGAATACGTCATTTTATCCTTGCCTGTCTTTTGCTGGCTTCCTTAAAAAAACGCAACTTCGAATAGATACAACAATACTCTGAAAGTCTAAATTACATTCTGTTAAAAACTTTATTAATGGGCCCTCCATGAAGTACCAGCTCTGACTGTAGCGAGTCAGGCTGTGTTTCAGCGGACTTCAGTTGGAGCCCTGCTGCCTCCAAACACAGGACTGGGCATTTATAGAGGGGAACCTGATCCCAGAAAGGCACTGCGGGATGCCATTCACAGTTATGATTAGAAATGTCCCAGGAATGCGTGGGGAAGGATGAGTGTACAGTCTGCCTTAGATAGTGCCAGCATGGTCTCTAGCTCTCTCAGGAGTGGCCAGATGGTATTGTCTTTTTTTCCCAGTGATTTTGATTCGATAAGGTCGTCTTTTCCATGTGTTCAATGGTAACAGCTCGTTCACTCAGTCTGGCTGCACAGGACCTGGGAGAGGGGGAACGTCTGACTGGAATCTTTTATGTGGGATTCTTTCAGGATTTGCTGCCGACCCCACTCCCCAGTGCTGGCATGCAACAGCCTACTGCAGCACTCCAACAAGCAGGGAACAACATAGGGACACCACCCAGTAACTTTTCAGCCTGATATCCAAATTTTCACTCCCATCTATTTCCAGGCTCTGCAACTGGCCTCTGGCAACTAAAGAATCTCTACAAGAGGCTTCCCTTTCTCTTGCCGGTGTAGTAAATGTAAAGCTTTGAGATCATTGTACAAAGACATAACACCACTGCAGCACTAATAATATCATCACTAGGGTTAAGTTAGCCAACAAGTTACTGGCTGAATTTAATTTCTTCAGCTATTTGTCAGTTATCTCTAGATAGGCTTTGATTATATTTTTCCCTGACATGCAGACTTTGTGATTTGTCTGATATACTTAGCTTTGAGCTTTATTCACAAGGGGCCCTAACCCAGCCTTGGATTAACTGAATAGATATTTTTTTAAAAATTTAAATCCTGTTTTTAAAAAGGACTTGCAACTGCAAATTTTGCCAGAAGGGGGAACTGTAGCTCCATCGCCCAACAGCTGCTCTAGCACAACTGGCAGGCACGTACTGATTAAAAGCTCTGGATTCAGTTAGTCCTTCCCCTCTTTCTCTTGAGGCAGCTGCTGGAAAGAACTCTTGGTAACGTTCAGAGGGGATTAATTATTCTATTAGATCAGTTTTACCAAAACCCAATGATCTAAAAATCACATCAGGTCTGAAGGGACTTTAAGTACTCATTTAAAATCATGAAGTTTTTATTATTACAGATGCTGCTTGAAAGACGCATCTTGTGCTTTTTTGTTCAGTCTTTTGGTGGTTTAGTTTCTCAGCAGTTTATCTGACAGGGATGTGATTATATTTCTAGTAACATATCTCATGAAGCTGGTACTTTAAGAAGAGTGTCAGCACTACAAATCTTGCAATGAATTATTGAGCCAGTAACACTTCAGACCTCAACACTGTTGGCCACCTGAAGGAGACTATTGGGTGAGGCTGCATTTCAGAGGCATTGATCAAGATGCAGGCCCCACGTGTAAGGCTGCTGCTTTTCAGTTGTACGTGCAGTTCTCCAGAGAGCTGTCTAAGCAGGGAACAGGAACAAAAAAGGTAGGGGGGTGTTGCAACTTTTCTGGGGTCACATGGCTGGCAAGTGGCAGAGCCAGGAATTGCATCCATCTCCTGAAACGGAGTTGTTTGCAGATAGCACTGTGCCTTCTCAGGGCACAGCAATGACCATTTATTAAATGTTCAGTTTAGCAACAGATCCATTATCTGTCTCTCCTATTTTTTACGTCTCCATCCCCTCCCTTCACCTAGAATCGCCAACCACAACAAATTCTGTACCTCTTTTTGTGGAAGAGAAGGCTTCAGAGACACTCACAGCCCTAAATGTAATGGAAACATTTGCTAATGAATGAGCCCTCGTTATACACGTTATAAGGAAACACTTAATTGACAGTGGCCACCGGATAACAGGGTTTAATTAATAAATCTAGGTGGCGTCATATACACCACAGGAAGGGATTACAGGGGTTAATGTGTCTGCCTGTTGGACTTTTATGGAAGAGTTGTGTTGCCTGTCTTTTAACATGAATAACCCGCATGTCTGTGACCCAGCACTTGCAAAAGGGAGAGTCAATTGGTTATGAGAACACAGCAGCCCTGTCTGGATGTTTGAACATGGGTTGGATGGCATCTGATGCTGAAGCAGACCAAAAGGACATTTGTTTTCTTGCCTCTCTAGCCAGCATCTGGGTTTCTATGGTGCTGTCTGTTCTAACCACACACACCACCCCATGTTTGACAAACAGTCTTCTCAAACTTAGCATTTTAATGACCGGTTCATTAGTGCCTCAGGCAGACTGTCAGCACCCACCACAACAATACTAGCAAGCTTAAGCAGCAGGATATGCAAAAGAGGGATTCTCAGCTGATGGATATTGATAACTTTATTGAAAGATTAGTGAAGCTGTGCTGACCTACTTCTACCTACCACTAATACGGTGACTCCACATCCACTGGGAAACAAGGCTCTGGAGATCCCACTGAAGTCTGTCACAGAAGACAGATTGCTGTCACCCTGACCTGCAAGCTGCTCTTCAAGTTTGCAGTGTAGTGTGAAAAGGTCAGAAAGAGTCCAGGACTTCTAATCAGTCTGTCTTTTGATAAGATTGTCATCCTCTTCTATTTGCTTGTATTTAGAACTGTTCTAAATGCTCATTTTAGAGCTGAGAGCATTTATTTGTTTGTAAAGTGCAACGGGGTGACGTTCGCAAATACCACCAGCCCTGGAACACTCCATCTTTACCCACTCTGCAGATTGCTTGGGTGCTAGTCACCAAGACCTCAAAAATCCCCTGCAGAGGAGACAGAAAGCAGCAGCTGACAACACGTACCTTTGCCCAAGAGACCTGTATCTCCTAATATAAGTTGGCTAAGCCCTGCAGAAGCAAACAGAACCAGCCTGATTTATCCCAGCCCACGATCCGGGCTGCCTATCTACTGTTAATTATGTGTACAAAGTGACAACTGGGCATTAAATGAACAAAACTGCTTTCTGCTTGAAGTAGTGCCTCCTATCAAGAGAGCCCTTTGGAACATGGAGGAGTTGTTTGTACTCCTGTACACAGGAGCATCTTGTAGCAATGTGGCTATACCAGTTCTGCTTAAAACAATTAGGAACAGAAAACCCTTTAACCTGCTCTTTGCCTTTCCCAACAATCATTTGTGGCTTACCAGTACATTTAAGTCACCGTCCTTTGCCTGATGGAGGCTGTCAGTGTCTTGCCTCTACTATATTAAAAAAAAAAATCACACTGCGAGTTTAAAGAAGCAAGTTTTCACAAGGATGCTACTCTAAGCTCAGAGCAGGTCTCTATTGTTAACCAGTTATTTATCCTGATTCAACCAAGAGAACAATTGGACCATGGAGACCTAATTAGCTGGTAATGATTCTCAAGCTTTGCCTCATCTGGATCACAAGATAGATCTTTATCTAGTGTCAGTTTAGTCCCATTGCAGGCAATGGAATGGGATTAATCTGTTAAACTGGATCCCGTTCACAATCCTAATATTCTGGAAGACCACAGGAGTTTTCCCACTCACATCTGCAGAAACATAGCAGCTAACATCAGGTGCTAAGTGGAAGATTGAAATGAAAGTAGTATGGCAGAGATGACACTGATTGGCCAAAGCAGCAACACCAAAAAAAAAAGGACATGACCAGCTACTGGAGTTAGCCCTCTCCCTCCTGCCCCATCTTCCCTAGCCAGCCCCCTCCACCCAGTGTCATTCAAATCTTCTCTCCTTCCTGCTAAGAGCTCTGTTTGCTTCTTACCTCTCACACCTCCTTTCATGCTTCTAATGCCCAAGTGCCCTCAGCTGTCCCATCTTGCTTTCTCTTAAGGCATCCACAAGCTGCTTTGATTACGGGCAAAGCTTAGACAGGAGACTGTCATGCTGGAATGGACTGACAGCTGCTGTAAGCTGGTTGATGCACATGAAGTTGAGAGCTTGCTTTCCTCTACCCAGATCAGCAAGGTTACTTCTCCTTATTGGTGTCTAAAGCACACTCTTGTGTTTGGAATTAGTTGCACATCAAATGTCTGTGTTCAGGCATTACACCAAGACAGAAACACCTGCTAGTTTACTGTCAAGCTTTCCAGCCAGTGCTGCTATTACCATTTATTGTCAGCCCCATCCTTCTCACCCCAGCTGCCAATCCATGTCTGCCCTGAATTATTTTCTGAAATAATTGTAGCAGAGATGCTGTATGTTTCCTTTATAGGTTATTTGTTATTCTACTCTATTACATAAGGGAAGAAAGCCTATTTCTGTCATTCTAGGAGCAGACATCTCACTGTAAAAGAATGGGCTGAAGTAAGCTATTTCATTACTGATTATCACTAACAGGCTATGAAGTGGTAGCAATAAGTTGAAAAGAATCACAAAATCACACAGAAGTGTGTTTTACCGTGAGAAATTTTATATCTTGGTTTACTCTCTAGCTGAAGCTGAATCATTTCTTTCTGCTCACTTAGAAGACAACTTTCTATAAGCCTTAACTCTTCTTCCACATGCCAATGTACATACCTACTTTAATGTTTCTATTTTCCTATGCATTTAATATTCTTCTGGACTTTAGATCTATAACTGTGATAAATGATAATTTTCTTTAATGTAAAAAGCACAGAATAGAATGCAGAGAAGAATTAAGACTAAGGAGTCTCAGAGCGCTCCCTGACTCCTTGTCGTAGCTCATAAGGAACATTCTTTCTTACAACAGGGATCCATAGCTGATGAAAGTTAAGTTTCATGTGAGTTAATAAAACTTCAGAAACTAAGTCTTGGAACATTCTTTCAGTTCTACAGAATACAACACTTGTTTGAAACAGAATCAAGACAGAAAGAGAGAAAGAACTTTATGTAATAAAGCATGGGCTGTAGCAAGATGTCCTTACCGTAAGATCTCAGACTTTTGTTTTCTTCAGAGTGTTCTTTTAAGCCATTATTGTGTAATCAGAGTCTATAGAGACTCCTTCTGTATTAACCTTGCCTATCTTAATAGTGAGAACATTTTGCTTTCAAATTCTGAGACTAACATTGAATTATTACTACAGCGTAACCAGTAACCATAACTATTACAAGTCTCTCTAAGACTGTCCTGTCCCCTTTTTATAGTGCAGAAGACATTTAGCACAATGTCTCCTAATTAGTGCTTGCAGGTGGAAATGCACGGGTGTGGGCACCCTTCCTTTCTTATAAAAGGGGGAAGATAAGCTTCCTGTCTAGCTTTTAGTCAGAGTTTTCTTTTCTTTCTTTTCCTTATGTCAGGGAGACTTTTAGAGCAAAATATGATATGCTAAACAAGAAAGAAGGCATTATCTCTACTCTGGTAAGATGCAAATAATATTAAATGAGAGAATAAAAGGGAGCTAAGCGATGAAGAATTTTAAATGTAAAATATTAGTGTAGTAAGCAGGAATGTCTCTGGAGTAGGAAGAAATGTTAATGGCTGATTGGTGGCAAAGTGGTAGGCAGGTAGCAGCAGCAATCTTTCAGGTAGAGTCTAGAGAGCTTTCTTTTTTTGTGTTAAAGATGTTCTTCAATGGCTATGGTTGCTGGAGCAAGCTGGAGAGTGGAACTGTACCTATGTTAGGAAATCTTGGGGTGAAAGGGAAATGGGAACAGTTTTTGCTTGCAAACAGACACAATTGAGATCTGTGCCATCTGAGTTAAGCCCTGAATGAAAGACACTGCACTATGATCAGTTAGCAGCTAATACCAGGCTTGAGGCTCCCAGAAGCAGTAAGGTCCCTGGCAGCAGGGATTAAGGCTTTTCAGAATGCCCTTGGAAAAGGGCTGTTGAGAGCATTTTTGAGAGAGCAGGCAAGGAAACAGGTAATGGTGAGAAGACAAACAGCTCTGGGTCAATCATAAAGCTGTGATTATGGGCAGAAAAATGGGACATCTGGGTCAAGGAACTTAGAGGTGCTCCTTAAATGCAAGGGGATTGGACACACGTACCAGTTGTTCGATGTCCTACTCCCACACTTACACTGATAACACAGTAAAAGCTCTGTGGCTTAACCATTGGCACCAGGGTCTTAACAACTATTTGTATTTTAATGTCCTAATTATACTGAATAGGAATTGAATTATAGTTGATTCCTCACTGTTCCTCATGGGTACTAGCTGTTTTGTCTGAACCCTAGGCTGGAGGCAGGGCTTGTTCCCGCACGGAGCTGGGATCATCCAAAAAGCTCTATCGGAAAACATGTTGCAGCAAACAGAGGGAAGTGAGGCAGAACCAGTTATTGTGGAGGTGAGCAGTGGCACAACCTGATTGACTGCAGATTCCTGTGGGTGCCTCAGCTGTTGTTAAGCAATGCGGAGTGTGACAGATTTGCTTCCAGAATGGCACTGGTGTAGACAGGTCATTCTTCAGGGCCAAATCTTTTAGTCCAAGGCTACTCTGAGGGATTCAGTGTTACAATTAGTTTTGACTGAGCTGGGTCTGATGAATTTGAGTGTGCTGCAGGCAGCCCAGCTGCCTGTGCTGAGTCCCCCGAATACAGCACTCCTGAATCCTTGGAGCTGTGTGCTGGTTCCTAGCTGATGTTGATACACCCAACTGCTGCAACCCAGGCAACAAATCCTTCTGGGAATGGCATTGCTCCTCAACTCTGGCTGTGAAACTGATTTCTGAGCTGTTCCACAGGTAGGAACTTTATGGGGAGTTTGTGGCTGGTCTAGGAAGGACACTGAGCATCATAGGTAGCCAAATGAGGCACTTTTAATAGGATGGAGACTCCCCTCTGTGTTTCAAGCACCAAACCCTGCATACAGCAAGCCCTTTGCCTGTGAGCAGGCTACCTCAGAAGAGTGAATTTGGCCAGGACCTCTGAAAGGGGTTTTTCACTGTAGCTGAGGTTTTGGTCTTTCCTTGTTTGGAAGGAATGAGCCTATCTATAGGCATGATCAGGCTCTGCTTCTTGGAAAACTCTCTGCCCTTCTCTTAGTGTTAGGCAATGAAAGTCCCAGCCTTACCTGTGAACCCTAGGGAGCTGGCAGTGCTACAGTAAATTCTGGTATGCTCTGTTATTTATTGACTCCCAGAGCCCCTGTCTCTCCTTGTTTGTCCTTGTATTAATTAAAGTGCGAGTCTATCTACCCCAGCTCGTTGCAGCAGCACAGCACCTGGGTAAGTGGAGAGTAAGACCTGGGCTCTTGTAGTGTACTGTGATAGCCGGGCTTCTTGCAGGCAATTCCTGACTCCCTGCAGCCTGCTTGGGAAGGGAAGTCTGAGCGGTTCGTGTAGGGGACACAGCATCTGGGCTGTCTCTGGGGATGGTGGTCTTGGTTTCTTTCGAATGGCTGTGCTAAGATCCATCTACAGGTTCAGATTTGGGGTCCTGCAGAGCCTGTAATGATGAAGGCTGTCTAGAAACCATTTCTAAAGATCAGTACTTGATGGCATCAATAATTCCCTCTGGGCTTCTTGCAGGCTGAGATAGTGGCAGACTGTCAAAATTACTTAACGTCCTGGAACACCACCCATTCCAGTATGAATAGGCTTCTTGTGTGCAACTCACATGATTATGGTGTTTTTCTGGTGTCTCTATGGAAACTGGAGACATTCTTCTGGTCTATTGGTTTGGGATCTTTTTTTCTGCTCTGCTTTCAGGTAAATTCTTTTGTAGGAAAAAAGAAAACAAACAGAAATAATACTTCTGAATAATGAATAAAGCATCAGTCACAGAACACCAAAATATCCTGGCCCATCTTATAGAAGAAGTTGGAAATATTTTGATTTTTCTTTTTTAACATGCTACCATCCAGCTTGGCAGAGATCTAGCAAGCCTTGTGCAAAAAATAGTTGGCCTTAGGCAAAGCTGGATGAAGCAGTGAGCACTCGCATGTGGATCCTCATCCAAATTAGGCTGGAGAATGGATTAAAGAGTGAAGCAGTGTTAGATTTGGGAAGCCTACCATGCCAAAAAATTGGGGGAGCTTTTTTAAGATGTTCCAATCCCAAACACTCTCATTCTCATGAGATCAGATGCTTCCCTTTACCATTGGCTCCAGTCCCTCTAGGAAAGTGGTTTAAATGAGGTCTTTTGTTACCTTGGCCATATTAAAATAGGTGTCTTGGTTTTCATTGGCATCCTGGAGAGGACAGCAATGTGTGTAGGATGATGAGGAAGAGACAGTTTTGCAGTGTGGAGTGTCTTGGAGAAATGGATGCATGGGGAAAACACTATCTATTGTCCCTTTAATGTTTGAGATGACTAGTAGGGGACCAGGCACATCTACCTTGCCCGAACTGGACCCTCAGGTGTTGTGCTGAGGACAGTAGCAGGAACAGTTGCCTTCTGTGATATTCTCCAGGATTTTTTTTCTTCTTCCTCAGCAATGGGCCTGTCCATGACTGGTACGATCTGCTACCTTTGCTCCACAGCAAGTCCCATCAGTGTGTTTTACTGCTTAGGATGACACAGAATGTTCCTTTGCATTCCTGGTTGCTGCTCCCAAACTCCTTAGCCCTGGCTTACAAGTCCGGATTCTCGCCTCCTAGCTAGAGCATGAAAAAACAAATCCCCGCTTGCTGAAAGATGGCATATGTTTCTTGGCGTAAACTCAGGTGTACATGGTATCTATACAACACCCAGAAAACCAGAGCCACCCCATAAATATCTCTCTAAATGCCTTCAGTTCTGCCAGTGAGTCTGTCTCAGGATTCATAATGATTTATTCTATCTGGTTTGGTATGTTTGGCGCCCTGCGTAGTGACAAGGCAACACCCCTGGTGAGCTCACAGGAACCACTCTGACCACCACTGGCAATGGCAGGATCTGGTTCGATTTTTGGTAGCAATAGAGCCTAGGATAGGAGAAGCTGCTTACATGTTTTGTGTCCTTGCGAAGAGGTAACTGGAAAAATAGCAAGATACTGTCTCACAGCCCCGAGTGCCTTTGTGGGGAAAAAATGAGGTCACAGGAGGAAAATACTGAGGTTTAGAGTATGCTTTCCACCTGGAGAATGCATGATGTTGAGTGAGGTCTGGCTTCTGACCTGAAGGTTAACAGAGGGACCCTCTGCCTCAGTTTCTCTGCACGTAGATCTCCTTTCTAAGGGACTTTACAATCTGTGTGATGAGTTCTTTCTGGCTTGTGCATTCTGAGCCTGCTACCAGCACTGATAAAAACAATTAATATTAGCTGTATTAGTACTTTAAAGTAGAGCATCTTAACTAATTTGGGGACTAGTCACTGGCTTCACTCATGTGCTAAGTACCATTGCATTCTATTTCTAGATGATTCAAAGTTGGCTTTAAGCAAGGGAGACTAGGTTTAGGGCTTGTGGCAGAGCAACAAAGTCTCCCAGTTGATAGTTCAGCTCTTACATAATTTTGTCAAAGAATAACTCAAGCCTTGATTTATTCTGACCACGTCAAGGGGACTAATCTGTAGCATTGCTGCCATAAGCCCAGGTTCATCCATTAAGGGACAAAACCTGCTAGCAAAGCCAGGGCTGGTTTGGACTGCACAAATGCTGCAGCATCACAGTGGAGCAGGGGGAATAGGAGGAGAATCGGTCAGGCTCAGAGTGAAGTCTGTTGACACTCAAAGAGGCTGCAGACAGATTTAAAGGTGACAAGAGAAGTAATGTCATTTTGTGAGGATTTGAGACAGACTCCATAGCTTTGGGAGCTTGAAAAAAATTCTAATGAAATTGCTGGACTTGGAGCAGTCCTATTCTGCAGTCACTTAGGCCAGGAGTGAAATTTGCTTGTAAAGATAAGCTGGAAGCAACAGCCTCCCTGAAGCCAATGGATTGCGTGAGCATGTGCGATTACCTCTCTGCTCTGCAATTTCTATTACATGGCACACTTCGGTGCCCAGTGGTATCATCTTGCCATCTGCAAAGGGGTCAAGGTAAAGTGCAGAGTCAACAGACTCTGGTTTCTCTTCCATCCTACAATGGGATCCTGCTTTTACAGAGGCCTTCCAGGAGACTGGGGAGAGAGACCCTGCTCAGAGGTGTCTGACTGTCCCTTTCTCTCAAACAGAATTTCAGTCAGGGGAACATAGAAGACTAAGGGGCACACTGGGTTTACCTTATGTGTGCACACGTGGGGAGATTTTATTCTCTTTTCCTGGTTTTAAAAAAAACTTCCTGGGCAATGCCATTTTCTCTGGCATTGGGTAGCTACTAGAAACCCTCTTTACTTACAAGATGGATGCTGAGATCTTTTATTCAAAGGGACTTTCGTGCACCGAGACCTTTCATGCTGAGTGGACAAAGCCTGTGGATACTCTTCCCTTGAGCAAAACACTGGCCCAAATTGTGCCTCCCTGTTTCTAGCCACACATTTGATTTTTCTATTCTGGATCAGGTATCAAGCCCAGCATCATGCTGAAAAAGGCATACACTTAAGATCAGATTGTTGGTGTTTAACAGAATTGGTTATGTCTGTATGAATTTATTTTCAAAGGTGGTTGGATTTCACTGGAAAAAGGACTTTTCTAGTGATGAAACATGGTAATGTCAGGGGCTTGCAAAAGGTATCTTTGCCCTTTTGATAAGGAAAAAGGAATTCAGAACATGAACCAATGCACTTCAAGGCCTTGGCACTTTTTTGACAGAATGGCCAGGAAAAAAATAGGCTTTTTGCATTTTAATTTCTTTAAATGTGAAAACTAGTGAGCTGAAAACCCATCAGACAGAATTCTTCTTCTTAGGCAAACAATCCCAGTGTGCTAGGCAATGTACAAATACAGAAGCAAGCAATCACAACCAGCTAACTCTTCTCTGAGCAGAGCCTGGTACTTGGGTACTACCTAAATAACAAATTTAGTAATGCAGCAGCAGCTTAATTCCTATGGCCTTAATCACCGTCTTATGATAATGTTTGTGCTGAGACTAAACAAGGCTACTCTAAGGTGCTTAATCATTTTCCTGAGGTGCACAGCACCAGTGAGGTTCCCATACTGCACAAAAAGTACCTGGTAGCACAAACTGTCTCCAAATTAAAACACGTTGCCTCCAGAAACCCTACTTCAGAAAGTCTCCTGCCATGTCTTTTCTGGTTGAACATGATTGCCCTCCTGGGGGATCTACTTTCTGCTCTCTGGTGGAGGGCTGAACTCCCTGATTTTCATCATTAGCAACCCATAGCTGACTGACAAGCTCAGAGCGGTGCTGTTTTCCTCCTCAATTCTGATGCTGGTTTTGCGCATAAAAAATAAACCTGCTTCAGTCAGTGAATTGCAGGATCATGTCGCTTGGATTAACTTTCCCTTCCCTCTTGGAAAAGGGCATGGGCAGAAATCCTGGTAACTTGCTGTCGTGCTGCCGTTTGTAGAGTGCAGGTGCTGGGCTCATGTGCACAAACTGCATCAAGTCTTCTGCCCTCCAAATCTTCCCTAACACGCCTTTTGCTTTCCACCCTCCCGTGCGGCCCCATTTCTCAACCGCTAGAGAAACCTTAGGGAGAAATACTTATCAGCAAGGCTGTCCTACATGGGAAGAGTACTGGGGGCTCCAACAGCTGCTCGGGGTTTGAGTCCCCTTGGCAGATGTTTGCTATTCCAGCCACTTCATTAATGTTGGAAACAAAACCCCTGATTATTCCTGACCAAAGCACCCCCTTTTTGATTGACAGCCAGTGTGTGTTTCATACGACATAACCCACCGTACTGCTCTGGCAACTTTTTTTTTTAATTCATTAATAAAAGAAATAAAGTTTCTGAAGACACACCAGGGTATGCTAACCCCACCTGCCAGTTCATCTCCCTAGGCTCCGGTGAGGGCATCCGTGTTTCTAGAGCACGGGCAGAGGTGCCAGCCCCACATCTCTGGATATCCAGCCCTTCAGATGTGAGAAAGGAACGCTTACAGACAAGCGGAGACTCTTGCCTTGCGGTCAGTTGTGTGCGAGTTAGGCGCTTTTCTTCCCCTCTTGATTTCTGGGCTGGATCTAGTGGGGCTCATGGAAGACTCTCTGATTTCCAGCACTCCCAATTTAGGATACACTTCTCTGCTGTGTCTTGTCGGGTTTTGCGAAGCCAATAAATGCAAAATGAATTTGGGGTGGGGGTAGGGGGGCTGCAGCTACTGCCCAGACACTGAGGAAACGTGGTGGAGCAAAATGCTGTTTGCTGCTGTTTCGGGGTTTAAATCGCTAGCTTGCTTAGGACATAGCTTCAGAAATATTCTTTGCAATTATTATCAGCAAGCAGCAATTGCTTAAGTTAATGTTACTGGTAATTATTTTGTTTTCTTGAGAAAAAAAAAAAAGTCTGAAAAAGAAGCAAAGAAAGTATGTTCCTAAAATGTTTTATGTCTGAATTAAGAAGTGAGTATAAAGCTACATTCATAATGAACTCAGCAAATCTCCTTAAATACTTGTAGTTTGTTTATCAACAGTTTAAGTAATTTAAAAATAGTTGTATCAGCAGGGGGAAAAAAGTCCTTGAACTCCTTAGTGGTGGCTGTCATTCTAGCTAAATTCCTGTTTGTAAGATGGCTTTAGTTTCTCAAAATAAAAAGAAGTAAACCCGTTTCCAAACAATTTATTTTAAATGAAAATGCCATTCCAATGGCTCAGTGAGCAAAACACTGTGTTTTATCTTTCTTTTAATACAATTTGCTGTGCTGTGTTTTTTAAAACCACGTAATGAATTTTTAAGAAAAAAGTTCAAAGGATATATCAGAAGTATTATATTTCCTTGCGTCTGCTTTCCAGTTTTGACAGTGCGCGGACAATGCGAGTATCTCTTTTTTTGGTTTTAGGGCTCTCCAAATCGGCAAACGTATCTCTGAAGCTTAAAGCCTCATAATTGAAAAAGAAATAGTGCTTTTACAAAAGAGATTAAAGATAATTTATAGATTTTTGTGGGCTTTTAAAAATATAGGTCAATAAAATAAAAGTTGCTCAAATCGTTGATGAGAGTTTGAGATGGTCGTTGCCTTCTGCAAAAACAGACTGAGTTTTCTAATAGTAAAAGAGTTTGCTGCCATTTGCATCACCGAAGCATGAAAACTAAAGGGTGGCTGATAACATTTTGCAGATCATACTTAAACCCTTGTATGAAGCCTGCAAATATTTTTTTTTTGGGGGGGGGTGGCACATTTCCATAATGAGCCTCTCTTTTCCTGTTTAAAGTGTGCGGCCACAAGTCATTGCGAGCTGTTGTGGTTTCTGGAAAACCATGCAGCAACCGGTTGAAATCGGGAGGGCTCCTCCCGATACGCCTTCCCCTGAATAAGGTGTCCCGGGGACTCCTGTGCTAAACCACACCGACTCCAAACGGGGCGCGGTGTAATTTCTCAGCGGGCTAAAATCCCCGTGCGGGAGCAGCTCTCTCTGCACATGGGGGGAACCGCCGCAGAGCAGAGAAATAAAACTCAGGGCTCAGCCTGCGAGGAAGAAGAGCTTTGGGGGAGCGGGGAAACCTCGGCCCCCCGTGCGCTGCATGGGGTCTGGCCTCAGCAGAAGGGGCTCAAAGCTCATCTTTGCCAAAAATCCAGCTGAGATAAGCAGCGATCCGTCAGTAAATCGTCTCCGGCTGCGAGAGCAGCCCGGGGACTGAGTAACGCCGCTCCGGAGAAGGCAGCGTTTGCTTCAGCAAGGCACCTATAAATAGTCTGGTTTTTTCCCCTCTGCCGCTCTCCAGCACTTCGAGACTGGGGAATAGGTTTGATGCCGCTCGGAGAAAGCTCCGGGGGCTCGGGAAGAGGCGCTCTCCCGCCGGCAGCCCGCATTTGCGGGATGGGCACTTTTAATTTTTAAAGCTAATTACAGGCTACGGGGGGGGGGGGGGGGAAGAGAGGAGAAAGGGGGGGGGGGGGGGGGGAAGCCAGCCCAAATCTGGAACCTTTCCAGTTTTGGCACAAAAAAAAAAAAAAAAAGAAACACACACACCCCAGTATCTTAAAATAGAGAGCAGGGAGGGGAGAGGATCGGCGGGATCCTCCCAGCCCGGCGCAGGGTAACAATGGTGCTCGCCGGGGAGCAGCGGGCGCCCTGATTGACAGCCGGAGCGTCCTAAAAAGGACGTGGAGAGATGCTTATCGGAAGGTTTATATAGCGGGGGAGCCGGGCGCTGCCGAGCGCGGGGGGAGCGGCGCGGCGCGGAGCAGCGCAGCCCGCAGCGGAGCGGAGCAGGCAGCGCGGCGGCGGCGGCGGCAGCAGCCGGGGCAGCGCTCGGAGGCGCCGGGCGCCCATGCGCGGCCCTCGGCGGCTCTGGCAGCCCCGCGCAGCCCCGCAGCCCCGGGGCCGGCGGGCGGCCCCGCCATGCACTGCCAGCCGCAAGCGCGGCTGGCCGCGCCCGGCCGCGCCAAGGCAGGCAGGCGGCGCTACAAGACCTTCATGATCGACGAGATCCTCTCCAAGGAGACCTGCGATTACTTCGAGAAACTTTCCCTCTACTCCGTCTGCCCGTCCCTCCTGGTCCGGCCCAAGCCGCTGCACTCCTGCGCCGGTAAGCCTGCTCCCCGCGCCCTGCCCGCCGGCGGGCGCAGCCGGGGGGGCTCTCCCGAAGCAGCCCCCTGCCCGGGGCTCGGCGGGTGCGCCGGGGCGCGCAGGCACCGCTTGCAAGCCAAGCCTCTCTCTCCTCGGTGGGGCCCGCTCCCCCGGAGCGCAGGAGGCTCCCCAAGCCCGGTCCCTGCCGCGAACCCCAGCTTTCACGCCCCGTCCCCAGCGGGAGGGTTGGCATTTGCTCCCGCTTCCCTGCCTTTTCCAGGGAGGGGGGGAAGATGTCGTTTGAGAAATCTGCAGGGCCACGTTGCTCGTCTCAGTGTGCAGTGGTGGGGTTCTGCTTCCATCTTCCTCGGGGTGTTCACAAATAAATAACCGGTGCGACTGATAATGAGTTAACAGGAGCACAGGTCCTTTAGAAAGCGGCCTTCATCTTGTGCTCCTTGAAACCACTGGTGGTTTTTTCATTGCCATCTGTGGAATGACAAATTAATTAATGGAAAATTTGAAAAAGCAGAAAAACTGCTATTGAGACACACTACTTTCTACCCTAAATTCTCTCTTCCTTTGAAAGAAGTTAGGCTGTTTCTAACAGAGAAAATGTGAAAATACTTCTAACAATTTTGCAGACATAGACGCGACAAACAAATACATACACATGGATCTCTGTCCTGGACAGACACCACTGATTTTAATGCAACCAAACGAGCGATTGGGTCTTGACCATGGGTGTTACTAAATCTCACAAACAGATTGGTGTGATGTGAGCTTTTAAAAATCCACGTTAAAAGTGAAAATATAATTCTTATAATGCGTTCCAGATTTTAAAAAAGAAAAAAAATCCTTCTTTTCTTCTGGTGAAGTAGGCAGTTTTCCAGATTTATATTCTTTCCATAAGGCCACACTTCTAATGGTGACACCTAATGTCTTATGAGAATTAGATGATGAAGCTGAAACTTAAAAATACATTCTTCAAAAAATCTTAACTATTGAAAAATATTTGTAAAGGACTAATTCCCGGTAAAATAATACATATTTCAAGGTCATAACATTCTCTTTTTCCTTCCTCTTTCCTGGGAATGTTAATTTTGCATTTGTATTAAGTTGCGTTTGAAAATTCAAGGCCCGCACTTTGGCTTAGGCGCGATGTTTTGTTTTTAATGCTTAGCTGAACATAAATAAGAAGGAACTTTTCCGGTCTTAGTGGAGCTGTGCTAGTATAAAACTTGCTATTAGGTTACCTAAGAGTTTGATGAGTAAAGTAAACCCTTGGTCCAAGCATAAGTCTTCTCCAATCTCAATATTTATTTTGTAAATACTAATCATTAAAGACCCAGAAGTGATTAGGAGGCTGGATCAGAATTAAGACCCATGGTGACCAACTTTTTGAAAGAGGTTACATGAATAGTGTGCGCCTCATTCAACACTTTCTTCTTCCCATCGATTTGTGCGTGACGTTCCTTGCCTTCTCTAACTAATTGCTGACATATTCTTATAAACAAGAAGATCTGGTTGTTAATCAAGATATTGCTGACAAGGGCATTTTTCAAAGCTGATCCCTCACTACTGCGGAGACAGTGAAATTCAGTGCTTGGCCAAAATAGGCATGAAAGTCCCAAACGGGTTCAGTCTGTGGCAGCTTGCAGTTAAGCGCAGAGGGCCCGATTCTGTTCACATCGGGGTCAATGGCGTGACTTCCACAGACCTCAGTCCGCCAGGAAGAGGAAGGAGATTTCTATCTCCTTCTGCACAGCAAGAGGAAGCAATGGAAAAGAAAGCCCCCTTTAGCACCCAAAAGGAATATTAACCTGAGTATTTACCAACATCCAGCAGCATGTATGGCTAACTCGGCATCAAAACCCATGATTTGAATGTCACGTTTGGGCTAAGGGATCCTTAGCATTTTTGGTGGATGGGGCGTTTCCCAGCAGCTGTTTTGAGCCTCGCCACCCCCAGGGGAAAAAAGAGAGAATTTTTTTTAGTATTTAGTTCGGTGTCAAGTATAGCAAACATTGGCTTTGCAAGACGAATATATATTCATTAAATAATCATTAATAATCCTCAAATGATTCAGCAGTGGATTCTGAGTGATGCTAGCATGACTCTTGCGGTCACCGTTCAATTAAAGCTTTATTTCTCTTTGTGTCTGGCATCTTTAATGAATTTTCCCTCAAGATTGTGTTTCTAGCCCAAGCTCTGGCCTGTCCCTGTGTCGGGGTGGATTGTGAATATTTGCTCCTAAGCTTTATGGAGTTGCAGTGCTTGAGAAGTGAAGTACGGAGAGAGATTTGCTTGTGGGATTAAAACCATTAAAAAAACTGCTACGAAAGTCCACGCTTCCAAATTGTAAGCCTTTTAAGGTTTGTAGGCACAATTGAAGTCCTACATGTATTAGGTAATGGGATTTTTTTTTTATTATAAAAGAGAGGAAATGCTGTCATTGTCTAAGAAATGGACAGTACCACAAAAGATAGCTCAATATGAAAGAATCTGAAAAAAACCCACCACAAATCTGTTTAAAAAAAAAAAAAATCCAAACAAAAAAACCCCAAACCACTTAGGGACTAAAGACTGCAGAAATACAGCACTATGGCGTTTAACTTACTGCCTGTGTTTCCTTTGTCTCCTGAGATAATGGCGAAGGGAGTGAGCACTTAGTCTCTTTGCGGTCGAAAAGAAATGAATCTTAATCTAAATCACAGAAATTTACCTTGCCGGTATAGTCATAGCTGGGACTTGGGAGTGTTGGAAGCAGTAGTGAGTAATTAGTGACTTCAGCTGAACTTCTCTTCAGCAGCAAGGCTTTTTCTCGAGTCAGGAGACAAATTTTGTAGGCGTTTTCATGGGCTAAAGAGTTACTAATTCTTTCATCTTGGGTGAAGTCAGAGAAGTCTGATATGCCTTTATAATTTATTTGGAGCTGAAAGATAAAAGATGTTTTAGTCGTGCAGCATGTGTGTTTCACAACATCCTCTGTTAAGCAAAGAGATCTGAAAAACATTGGTAACCAACTGGAAAATATTTTTTCTTTTGGCTATGATCAAACACTAAATATTTAAGCATGTGCAGCTGAATTGGGTCAAAACAAAATGGTTAAGTAGAGGGGGATGGGGGTGGAAGGAGCATTCGGGACTTTCCCTGTGCATCGTGAAGGCAAAGACTGACATTTTAGTCGTGAGGAGCGTTCAGGAGCTCTAATGCAAAGCTCATCGATCTCACTGGGGAGAGTCCCATTGCGAAGAGCTTGGAACGAGCCCCAACCAAAATTTTTCTTTGGAAAGAAAAATGCAATTCCCTGTGAAAACGATCCATCATTAGCTTAAAATTTGGTGTGTGAACATGTATTGTGGCATTTATTGAGCCAAATAAGCAAGGCTGTAGTCATACTGAATCTGTAACAAAATGCCCGGGTTCAGAGCCATTATGATATTTAAAAAAAAAAAAGATACTTAAATGCAAATATTTTCAGGTGGTGATTAATACCTCTTTGATTTATGACTTTTTGGATTGTGATGACTTGGTGAAAACATTATTTTTTTTTTCATGATATTTATATTTTTATTGGCTTTTCATATTATGTCATATCTAATTAATTTCTAAAAGTAACGATTACAGTGTTAATGTATATTGTGCTGGGTTTGTTACAGTGATTTCTGAAGGTTGCTTTTCAACTGAGCAGAGTCCTATAAGAATCACGTCTCAAATTATCTTTATACAATTTTTCAATTTTACATTTAAAAATATTTGCAGGCGAGTCTATACCGATTCTGGTTTGTCTCCTGGATTTTATTAAAATCTCGGTTTAGCGACACATTAAAATCTAAATGCCATATTTGTAGTTCTGGGCATGATAAAGAATCGTAGGACGTTGTCAGTGTATGATGCTATGAGGTCAAACTGGAAATGTTTCATATTTATCAAAGTAACTAAAATGGCTTGAAAAATAAACACCAGGCTGGTCATGGCCGGGGCGTGGGGGGGGAAGCTGGTGATCGTGGAATTCGTCACATTGTATACTGATAATGGACAATATTGGTCTTGCACGTCCTATCTATTTCTACCCCAATTAAATTAAGATGGCTAAATCAGAAAGAATCCTGTTGCCTCTTTCAAGAGAGACCTTTTTATGAGTTTTCAGTTTATTTTAGCAAAGTTCAAGGTGCAAATTATTTGTTGTCTATGCCGTGTATTAATTTCTACCTGGGCCCATTCTGGAGCTCATCAAAAATCCTCAAATTTGAAATTGTCGTAGTGATTTACAACTTAAATTCCAATGAGCATCAGTGTAATTTATTTCATTCTACTCCAAGGTTTTTTAGCAGTACATCTCGCGGATAGGACTGCGCTGCTTTCTCTTTCATCTGTTACAGTAGCTATACTAGAACAATGCCTTGCATCAATGTAGTTTTACAGGTACAAAGATGCCTTATATCAGTGTGGTTTTACTTACCTTCTGAGAGAATTAGGTACTTTGATATCAAATATTCACACTTGTGTAAGGGGAGTTGTGTTAACTTCTGGAAGTGGACATAACCTTAATTCTCTCAGCTTTACAACTTTTTGAAAGTTTACTACTCTGCTTGCTAGTCTGCGGAACAAGTTGCCTTCAAAGAACACTAATAATTATGACTTGCTTCCTCAAAATTATTATTATTTTGGATTTTTGCATTTTATTTTTTTCTTTTTTTGAGAATGAGACCTTGTTTGGTATTTGTGCAGTTGGGGTTTTAATGTAGGCAGGTATCTAGCATAGAATTGTTCAAAACTTAAATTCTTCTTTTTCAGTTCTTTTGTTTGTCTTCTGTTGTTTTATCTTAGGATGAAATTGGGAACTGCTTATCCCAAAGTTTTTTTTTAGCTGCTGTTTTCCTGATGTGTTTGAGGTTTTTGCTTTCTGGATTAAACTAAGCGATGCCTGGAACCACTGGGGCCGGCGGGGAATCATTGCTTGTGCCATAAAGTGGTAGCTTTGATGCTCCTGGTCCTCAGTCAGTCTTGTCAGCCTTTTTAGGAAACCATGGTGAGAAAGTAGATTTATTGCATCTTAAAACAGCTCAGTTTTTATGTGTGACCTCGCAACAAGATTCCTTCTGATTCTGTTCAAAAAGGCCTTCAAAAAGGTTTGAATTTGCTCTGGGACATTACCTAAAATTGGGGTAGAAGCCATTTCTTTTGCTCAAGTACTTGCTGAACCTTTTTCCTTTAAATTGAACGGATACTGTTACGGAGTTCCTGGGGGAAAGCAGGGCGCTGGGGGAAAGGAGAAGGGAGTCCCTGCAGTGTGTATTCCAGCGTGGGGAAGAACAAGATGCCATCCGTTCAAAGCGCGTTGTCTGAAACGTAACAGCTGGGTTAATCCCGTTAGATAAAGCTAATACAAAGTTGTGGGTATACCTTCTACCAGGCTAACTTGAACCTGAGTGTGCCCAGCCTCCCGTCAGCCCTGCATCTTCAGCTGGGGTTGAGTTGCCATCCCCCAGTACACTGCAGGTGTAAGGGTTTGCGGTGGCATCCCCATCGTTATTACAAGGCGTTGGAAAGAGTTTTGGTCTTGCGGTGGGAGGGGTGGGTGCTCCGGAGACCTGGGTGTCTTAAAGGTGCTCCTGCGATGGCAGGAGCTGGGACTCGACGTCTCACGAGGTCCATTAAAGACCTGTGTCCCAAACTGTATTTGTTGAGGGAAGCAGGCCAAAATGAATGTGCTTGTTTATACAGCAGCAGAGCGCGATAGGTGCCAACTTAAATTGCAAAGCTGTAAGTGGCTCTGTGTGGAAATCGACATTGCTGCAATACTGTTTGGGATTTTTTTCTGATTATCTGTGCAAACATATGAAGAAAACAAAAATCTTTTGAAAACAGCCAACATTGATTGGATTTAGCTTACAAAGATCGGTATAATTCTATAGTTTAATAGCAAAAAATAAAGGCAAAATGACAAAGGAAATCTATTAATCTCAGAAAATATGACATATTGCTTCTGTAGGTGTGTCTGATCCAGCGTTAGGGAAGCTATCGAGTATTCCTAATAAATGTAAGATAATTCAGAGACGACATTACTGCATACAGATCCTAGAAGATGCAGTCACATTTACGCTGATGTCTCAGAGTGCTCTTCTGAAAACCTAGAAAAGTCAGAATTTGCCGTTGGGACTGTCTCCCTCCTCCCATAGCGTGATTTCTTCAGCTGCAACCTCAGGAAAGTCTGAATTTTCTCAAAACTATCAGCCAAATAACTCCCTGTCCATTTTAGCCCTACAAGAAAAAGTCTTTCTGTGTCAATCACTTTGAAGACCAATTTATCAGCTGAGGTAAACTGAACAAATGCTATAGACTTTCAAAGTGGATTCATCTGTAACAGCTGAAGGTTGGGCACAACCTCAGCATTTTTCAGCATGTCTGCCTTGGTTTTTACACATTTTGATATCTTTAGCAGAAAACATAGTTCAGAAATGCCAAAAAGTGGCATATGAGGGATAATAATGGGCTGGCTAATAATAACTATATACTCGGAGAAGAATCTGTCAATTTTCTCCATCGGATTACATCCAATATTAGAGGTGGTATTTCAGAAGCAAAGCCAGGTCAGAATCTGAATTTGAAAACAGGTCTCACTTAGACTGAGCAGGGAAATCTGGCTCTAAAGAAGTTTCAACGCTAGGTATTTAAAAATTTGGAATAGAGACTGAATTTTGCTGTCTCTATCTCAGTACTGTTAATAGTGAGTAAAAGAAAGTAATGAAAGGCAAAACTACATGAAACAAAACAGAAAATCACACCCCAGTGATTGCAGTAAAACCTACTGTGGAAAGTAATCTGCCTTGTGGTTGTGGTTAAGCATCAGTAAGCATTGTGGAGGAGTGCTATAATAGGAGGTATTAATGAATGTGGGATTCCACTGGGAAAATTGACACCTACACCTTATTTTCTAAAGTCTCACGGCTTGTACTGAAGCGCAGTTTAAATCTGTCTACGCACTGGTTTAGGTTTAAATGCTGTGGATTTGTAAAATGTATCCTTAATTTGGACACTGCTCACGGAGACTGCGCCATACAGACCTAGTGCCACACGTTGTTCTAGCTCTCAGACCTACTCTCACGTTGTTGTGATTATTATTTGTATGACTTTTATTCAACTTGGTGCTGTAAAATGAAGGAAAAGAAAGACTTGTTTAGTAGAATAAGTGTCCCCCAGCATGGCTGCCTTCAGTACTAGCTGGGTATGAGCAAGGGCAAGAAGAATCTTCCCTGGGGAAGGTGGGAAACAAGAAGTGAGACTCTTTTGAGCCAACGAGTTGCGTGAAGCTCCGAGTCAACTCGCTAGGCTACGGGGAAGAGAGCGGAGCAGTAGCTAAGGAGACTTTTTGTTTTTTCTTCTGTTTACTTGTGTTGAGAATGACATTTATTTTCCAGCTAAGAGTATGGTGAAGGACAGCTTGCAGTATCACAATCTTGGCGGTGTGTTGATCGGAGCGTCGATCCACCTTCAGAAAGGATTTAGTGCTGATAGGAGTGTTATAAGCGGGTTTGGATGATTGAAAGAAATCTCTGCCTTTCTGATTTTAAGTCGCTTCCATGCCCTCAGTGCAAGCCTGTGAGGAAGGAAGATTTACATGCAGCCGTACGCGATAGATGGCAGAGCTGATCATCTGGAATTGATCTGTGCATCGGGAACTGATCTCTGTAGACGACTTGCTCAGTACGCTCGCTAGAGTTGTTTCTTAATCCACTGCTGGCATTTACTGGGTTAGAGGGAGGCTCTGCTCTGGCTCACTGTTGCTCAGATGATTTTGATCTCTTGATTCTCATGGTTTATTTCTTATGCTCATTCCCTTGATACTTTGTCCAGTTAGAGGTGACTGCGGCCCTGCTTGGAGGAACTGGAAATTTGGGCTTTGCGTTTGCAGACTGTGTACAAAATTTTGTCACATCAAAGCAGAAATGCTAGAAGTAGCCAAAAAAATGGATGTTTTGTTTTGTTGGTAGATACAAGACCTAATAACCAGTTGTCCTTTTCAGTTCAGAGTGAAGCAAGTTTTGGCAAGTTAAAAGTTTAAAAGGAGGGGGGGTCAGATCAGAGGAAATACTTGATCTGGAATAAAATATTGAAAACATATCTTCTAAAGGCTGAAACAAAGCTTTCTAACACTTTCCTTTTTTTGTACGAGACATTTGGCAAAGCAATGAAGTTACTTTCTGTATTGCAAAATTTTCTTTCTTTTTCTTCCTTTTTTTTTCGCTTTTCTTTTTGATGAAAGGAAGTTACAACCGAATGTTTTCAGTCAGTTCTATTTAAGAATTGCTCCAGCTGGACTGCAGAAGCCAGTACACGTTAACACGAGCTTCATTTGCTAGGAAATAATCGTTCCTTGGAAAGTTTAGGACCTGCTTTGTCATCTCAGCTGTGTTTGTGTAGGTCAAGACAAAGTCCGTAACAGAACAGGATCACGAGAACCAGCTAACGGGAGCTGGGCGGTAGATGTCCTACGTACACGTTTGCTTGGCGGGGCGCGGAGCACAGCGTTGCACCGCTCAGATGAGACAGACCAAGTTATGCCTCCTGCCGACGGGTACAGCAGTGTCCGCTCACGCTGACTTATACAGGAAAGTGTCTCCTCTTTGCATTGCTCACGTTTCCCGCTCTGCTAGGAAGAGTTTCTGTGCCATGGCGTGTCTGATTGCTCCCACCATGGATTGCACGGGTGAGAGGAATGCGAGAGTTTCGGGGTGGCTTAGCGGCAATAAATTGTGAAGTTGTATTAATATGACTATCCAGGGAAATATTGGAGATGGATTTCTCCCCCCCCCCGCCCTGGGTTATCTATTATTTCTTGTGTTCCCAGCACTCTGGGAGAATCTAGCTGAGAGGCATCTAGCCCTTGTTGAGTAATGTCAAATTCCCAAAGCTACATTTTAATGACATCTTTAAAAATATATAGAGATTTGGTATTAGGACCTGGCTAACACAGTAAATATTTAATATTTTCCATCTTCCTCTCATGTAACTTGACGTTTTGACTGATTCTTGGCATCTTCTCCCTCATTTCTCTTGGCCAGAACACAGTTCAGAAGAACACCAAGTTACCAGTTGCCGATATTTCAGACAGGTGTTTGGGTACTTGGCGCCGAGACCCGTTTAATTAACTAAAGGGAAGGTTGAAGAACAGCCTTTCCCAAAAAAATCCTCCATCTTCCCAAATGTGGACCCCTGCACTGGTATTCAAATCTCTTCCGACTGCAGTTAGCACATCCCAGTGTTGCAGATGGAAGTTAATATTTGCTGCTTCTCACATGTCTTCTGAGCACATCCTGACCCCCCGAGGGGAAAAGTCCAGCGGGGTCTGGGTGACGCTGGTTGAACATGTGCCGTGAGGATGCTAAAAGTTGATTCTGCTCTTAGCTACCTGATGAGAATTCATGAGGATGGTAGTCAAAAACCAGTTCTTGGGGTCAAAATCAGTTAGATGTCTGTGTAAATCTCTCTCTCTGAAGTGTGCCACATGGAAAGGCAGTCCAGCATCTCTTCTATATAAAAAAACCCCCACAACAAAACACATGAAACTCCCCCAATTAATTTCCTTTTTTTTTGACTGGTCTGTGCATACCTCTTCATAGTAGAGGTAGCACTTTTGTAGACCATAAATACATATAGTTCAGGAAGAAGAAATTACTTTCAGTAAAAACAAGACATTTTCTAGAAGAATATCCTGGCATACATGATGAGTGGGAAAATACAGTCTTTTCCCTGTACAAGTTTTTTATAAAACTATGTTTTTGGCAGTATTTAGTTCCAGAATATTTGAGCTCTATCTAAAACACAAAACCTGAAAGAACGCCACCCTTAACAGCTCCAAGACAAAAATCTCTGGGGTTTTTTTTTTTTTTTCATTTTTCTGTAAAAAATCACACTACTTTTTTTGAAGGAAGGAGAAAAACAGGTTTCCAGAACTTCCTATATAACAAAAATAAAATACCCTTTGAAAATATGTCAGAATATTTGCGAAGAAATACGCTCTTTTTTCTGTAAGATTTGGAGCAACAACCTTACAATGACCTTAAAATGTGTTTGGATGTGCATATTCAGGTCTTATCTTGTAAATTCTTTAACATGCCAGTGGTTTTTATTCATATAGTTAGTTGGCTGACTTCAACAGGACTACTCATGCAAAGAAGGATTTGAATTGGAAGCTTTTGTATTTGCCCGGTAACTCAGATAATCTTGCTACTCATTTGGTGGATTTTCTTAAAAATAAGAGAGTTTTCAATGTAGTCATGAAGTTGTCTTTAAACACTTGGCTCACCATTTGGCTTTGGCTATTTCTGTTAAGGATTATCTTGCAAGTTTCTGGATAGTTAATGGCTAGTTTTCCTGCTGATACAAATTCTTTTTTTTTTAACTGGGATTTCACCTTACAGGGGTTGGATTTCATCTGAATTAAATTTTAATAGACATCTTCAGAACTTATGTTGAAGCAAGAACAGCATACAGGTACCTATTGGCACATCTAGTGTACAGCTGCCCACGTTTATACATTAAAAACCAAACCACTGTTGTGTAAGCACAGAAGGGTTGAAGCCTTAATAAAAGCATCTCCTTTTCTTTTACAAGACAGAGAAATGTGTGTGATCCGTTTGTGGTTACTTAAATAGGGTATTCTATGACAGTAGACGACTGTCGTCTTTGAAGCAAAATTAGCAGTGGTGGTACTTTCGTACAGAAAGTATCTACTTGCATGCTGTACGTATCACATACGTATAATTGCATAACATTATACGTCTTTAGGAACGCCTGTTGCTCTGGCTTGCATTTATTCATGTGGCCCAAAGAGGAAAAATATGAAAAAAAAAAAAAATCCCCCTGAAATAGAAACAAGTAATGCAATAATTGATACAGTATAATGGTGAAGAGTCTGAAGCAAATGGGGATTTTTTTTTTTTTTTTGGCTGCAGAACATTTGCGTGAGTTTGTGAATACATTTCGCTTTACCCTGCTGTCTGTTTTGTTCAAAATCTCCTCTTGACAGCTTTGTTAACAGTTCATTTTGTTCCTGCGGTGACTAAGTAGTGGAGGAGCTGATATTTGAAGTTTTCTGTAACAGCAGGGGACAGTACTAGGCAGTTTGGGTCTCTGCCGTCTGCTCTTCGTTGTGCTCTTTTGCTTTCCTTAAGCAAATTTGCTTTAGGTTGCTGGATAGTAGTGAAATTCTCCACTGAGGGGCAGGAAGCCATGCCAGAAGTTAGAAGGCTTGGTTTCACCTTGTTGCAATAAATTACAGAGCAATCATAAATGATGGGAAGGAGTTTGATGAAGTGGGTGAGGAACAATTGATGGATTATTTTAGTTAAAATTACTTACAGCCCAATCCAGCTCCCACTGAAGTCAATTAAATTGTAGTTGGATCAGGGCCAAAATGAGTCAAATTCAATTATGCCTTAACTGTAAACATTTAAAAGCACATTATTATAAGGTAGTTTAGCACTTAAATGGCATTAAAACAAAAGCATTTACGAAATCCTAGACTGATAGTATTTGATTTGTACAGCTCCAATGAAACCCTTTTTCTTGCGGCTGAGAGACATAGACCTCTTAGGCTGGTGCCTAACCCCTATAGCACCTGTCTGTTGTGAAGAGATGTCACAGCAATTGATACTGGAGCTGTTTTTCTGTCCATCGGAGACTAGCTGGCTAGGGATTGCATGAGAAGAGACAGCAAAGATGACTGAAAAGAGATTGTAGAAATCCCGGTGGTGTTTCATCTAATTGTCAGGATTTAGGGAGCTTACTTGTGTAAGTATCAGCTCATAAACTACTGAAACTTTTGCATGAGCTAATCTCAAAACTGTAAAGCTTATGGTTATTCATGTTTGTCTCAGCTGAATAAAGTACAGCATCCAAAATATTATTTAAAAAGAGAAATAGCATACATGATAAAAAAATGGATTTATAAATACATTCAAGTTTAACAACATATGGTGGTGTTTTCAGAAAATGGGGGAGATTATCTTTTAAATTCTGATTCACAAGCTTGCTTTAAGACAATTTATGTGGGGTTTTTTTAAAATATAAATTCGGGATTGATCTTTTCCGTTCTGTCCTCAGAATTTCTTCTCGCTGTCCCTTTTCCAGCAGGGCGAAGGCATCTCCCACTGTTTGGAGCAGGTATAGGGTTTCCTGGCTTGCATTTGTCTGACGGGGAAGGCTGTCTCAGGAGGTTTTAGCACCCCATCCCAAGCGCCATCCCTAAAGATCTGTCAAAAGCTTGGGACACAGCGAGTTGTGTATACAACAGGGAATAGCTGTTAACTGGGGTCATTCCTGTCTCCCTCAGTGAACTAAATTCGTCCCCGCAGACAGACGATCTCCCAGTCAATGCCAGGCGCTGAAAGGGCTTCTGCAGGGTTTGAAGTTGCTCTGGTTTTTCTGTCTTCGTAAGCAGCTGTGTCCAAAATGAAAGACGGGGCCTGATCCTTGTTTTAACTAAGGACATGATATTGCTCAGGCTCTGTGAAAGGTCTTTGTGGTGAATGGGGATGCTGGATGTTTGCAGAGCAGCCAAAGGACAGACGATGGGACACGGGTGGAAATGAAAAAGATCGATTTGACTGCATGCACAGCTAGCGCCGGAGTGTTGGAGTGTCTTCAGAGCTGTTCAGCTAGCTAAATGGACTTGGTTTTTAGTCTGGCAAACTCAGTTCAGCAAATTATTTCCTTTTCTTCCGTGCTGTCACAGTTTTCGTGGTTGTTTCGCCTTTTTTATATCCTTTTCTGTTTTCCATGCATTTCTATAAACAGCAGGATCAATTAATAGCTTCCACAAACACTTTCTAAAGAGCTTGTGACTATGAAACAGAAATTTCTGTCCTTCAGAGAAGGATAAAAGTGATACCCATCCAGCAGTGTTAATTGGGAAAAAGGGATAAAACCATGATAAACATTGATCTAGGACTTTTATGGCACAGACTCAGCTTAGGAAAAAATACTATCTGTTTTCTTCCCCATCAGTAAACAAAGATGCTACCACGAAAGCAGTGGAGATGACTTGATAGCTATAGTTGATGATCTGTGGCTTTGATACGTTTGAACAAACTGATTTGTGATCCATGCTGTATTTCGCCCTCCTTGGTATTAGCATGATTAGTCATGTTACAGCTTGTAAAAATGCATTAAAATCAGTTGACAGCTACTTAAAAACTGAGCATTGCTATTATCTATTCACAGATATTGACTGCTTAGTACAGCCTAGGCGTGATTTGTTTGACTCATGTTAACTCACCAGTGATCTTAACTTTGGTATTACCTTTCAAAAAACAAAACCAGTGATAATGTTTTTACCCGCTGTTTGTATTTCTTTATCTCTGAGTATATGCCTGCAAAATAAAAATGGTACTTTCCAGTAGTAAATTACAGGACAGAAAATCCTTTTGGACAATGACGGATACCAAAAATGCTTTCGTTCATCACAGTGCCTTGACGGCAACTTCGGTTGAAGAAAAACGTTTCCTTTAGGGAAAATATCTTGGGAAAACTCCTGATACTTCTTAGGAAGCAGAGCTGGTGCTGAATTTCTGAGTACCTCTGCAATGATTTGAACTTTGTGCTTTGTGATTTGCCAGGACATAGCCCACTTTACCCTGAAACCAGTCGTGCCTACGAGGTATTCACGGACTACTTCTTACATATGAAGAAAGTTATAATGGAATAGCTGCTGCTGCCTATTGCTGCTTTGTTAGTTAACTGAAAAATTCATCCAGAAGAAACATGTTTGTTTCCAGTACCTGGCACATAGCTTTAGTGTGGCTTAAGTGTGGTGGACTCTTTTAATTTGTTTTCTCAAAATGTTTGTTTTCCCCAAAGCCAATCATGGGTCATTTGCCTCCAGTAATTGATACCGACATTGGAAATGTTTGTCCAGTTGATGACAAAGTCAATTTAAGTGTTTGAAAAGTTACTGCCTCTGGTTAAGCTGGGGCCACTTTGTACATTGTGAGAAAATTCAAATATATACCTCATCTAGTTTCTTTCCACAAGAATTTTCTTCATTCACGTGTCTCACTTTTTCCAACAATCAGTTGGAAATTCAATTACGGTTTTTAAACTCTAATTTACCCCTTTGCATGTTGCAGATTATGTCCAAATATTGCTTTTCTCAGTACCTCTTGATTTTTTTTCCCCCCTTGTCCTCACTTCTTATTTACTCCTTGAAGTCAATAGAAGTTTTGGGTGTGTAGAAAAAGAAAAGGAATTGCATCAGACTGCAAATATATGAACGTTTTCTGCTGAGCATTCATTTAGCTGGCAGCTTGGGACATGCCGCTGTTGGGAGCAGGGATAACTGAATGGAGATTGTGATTTTGCAAGGCCCATGGAATAGCTGAGAACTTTGCAGTGGACACTCGGTGGTTTGGCCATCTCTACTTGGCTTTGTCCTTGACCCACTATATGATGCAGAGCCAGTTATATGCTCGCTGCATGCCTCATCTTTCCCATTAGTTAAAGGAAAACAGCGGTTCATTAGGAGATTGTAAAATCCTTTGCTAAGAAATGCAAGACAAGCCCAAAGTAGTATGGTCAGTGGGGATTGCATATGTTTAACTGTGCTCTTCATGAGGATTAACTAAGTACAACTAAAACCTGTATTTTTTTCCCAACAGAGAGAAGTCTGTAGGAGGGAAGAGACTTCCCCGCAAATCACATTAAGATAGGTGTTAAGGCAAAGCTGCATTATTACTTTGTAGGGGTTTCAACTCATTCATTAGCAATTTTCATCCATCCTTTGACCCTTTACTGGACTTTTTTCATTCTGTCTATGTCCTGCTGGGTTTTTCGATTTGCTCTTTCACTGTCCTCCTTCCTTTTTCTCTCTCTTTCTTGCTGTCTCCCCTCTGCACAAACTGCATCTGATAAAGTTTGAGTTCAAGTCGAACTTTCGAACCCATGACGTCAAGTTGGTTTGGAATTAGGCAAAACCAGTTTGCCCATCCCTCGTTGTAAAAGGGTTAATCCTCTAAACTATTGAGAGGCAAGGGCAGGGAATTATGAAAGGAGCCCCTGTTTTATAAGCATTTGTATTGCCAGTGCTTGAATACCCGTAATAAGTAGGTTGCTTGTGTGATTAATGACTGCGTTTTACATGCTGATGATGGATGATGTGTCTTATTGTAGAAGCCATTTATTTTTATTTGGTCTCTTCGCCCAAGCAGTACTGGAAATGAGATGTTAACGTCTTGGTGGGAGTATGTTTTATTCTCAACAATTTAATGAAAGGTAACACACAAAGAGGAGGAAATAATTAAAATGATGCCTTTTTTTGCCTCTTCAGAATGTGTGCAAAGACAATTCACATGGATTTTTGGTTTAATATGAGATTTTTCTTTTTCTTTAGAGATTCTTAATTTTGTTCCCCCCAAGTTGGAAAGGAGTAGGAATGTGTTGTCAATCTGAAACTTTATAAATTTGGAAGGGACAAGCCATTCAAATGCCTTAAACTCAGTCTGTCTTTGTTTTATTAATTCATTTTTAATAAAGGACTAAAATAATTCGGAATCTTTAGTTATTTTGAGCCAATTCTTGTATCAGATTATAAGTTTCTGATTTTGCTTTAGTTTCAGTTGCACTTTTTCCCCCTCACTATGTCATTTTGTTTGTGTAAAGGAGGTGATGGTGGAGTGTTTGTGGTGGTCTGAATACGCAAGGTAGACACAGAAGAGAAGTCATCTTTTTATTAAACCAACTATATATCTATATCTGTATGCATTCAACGCTGCGTCCATCTAACTAAGATTTTCATTTCTATAGAATGATTTCATAAAGGAAGGAGGAAAAAGACTTAAAAAAGCACTCTTGAATTAATTGGAGGAAATCTATTTCAAGACAGTGAAATTGGTTGCAGTGTCCAGGCAAGTCTTTCTAAAGGTCTACATAAACTGAAAAGCCTTGGATCTGGTTTCCTAGCAGATCCTCTGGGATGGAAACAGAGACAGGTGTAGGCATGGCATTGATACTTCAAGAGAGAGAAAAATATGAGTAGGATTTTTTTAAAATGTTGGAATTGAAATGCTTTTTCATATGTGGTTCACCAAACATAAGTTAAAGGCTCATTTAACTCTCAGAATTTGAAAGATCCCTCATAACTATTATGCTGTTGCTGAGCAAAGCAAACCAATTCAGCTCGATGGATTGGTAGTGTTGGTTGCTTTTCATCATATAGCAGTAAATGCCAATAATTGCCTAAGTTCTCTGGACAGATTATCTAACAACTTTCCAGGTGGGATATGGCCCCCGTTTCAAAGCTTAATGAAGACACTGGCAACGTAGAGAGTCTGTCATACTGTCTGCAGGGAGAACATGGAAATGCCAAATCTAAGATGAGTTTCCCCCCAGCAGTGCCACATGAAAGAATCTGGTAATGGTGGTATTTGGCTAATACAAAAAATACTCCCTGCAGACTTCTTTCTTTACATCACTATCATGTAAAAATTGGCAGCCACAGCTGATCTTTGGCAGCGTATCTTTCTTGGTTTAGAAGAACTTTAAAAAAAAAAAAAAAGCTGAAAAAAGTTATTTTGGTTTGAAAAACCACACGCTGCGTATGTGCCTGTTGTTGGAGGAGTTCCCGTGGAAACATTGCCAGTTGCACAGTAACAGGATACATACATTGCTTCAGTATTAACATATATATTAATGGCACATTAAGGAATTTCGTAATCGTGTGACACAAAAGAGAGTTCTCAATGCAGTGCTCATGCAATCTATTAATGGGATATGTCTTCAGCAAGCTGTGAGATAATAACACTCTGCCTCCCCTTGTGGCTTCCGTTTGAGTATTTCCCAGACCATACAAGAACCTTGTGTGGTAGGTATTATCATCCTCATTTTGCATGTGGGGAAAGAAGTAGTCCAGTGAGGTTCAGGGACTTGGCTGAGATTGTACATTAAGGCAGTGGCAGGGTTGGAAACACCACGCCTAATATCCTCTTCCCCAAAATCTACATCTAAGTGAACAGAACTTTGTTCTTTTCGTCCTTTTTGGGGCAGGTGAGAGTAAATAAAGTCGGTGAGAATGAGACAGCATTCCCATCAGCCTGGAGTTGTTTCTAATGCTAGCGGGAACTGTACACCCACACACGTGTGGGGGGAAGAAAGGGCTGCATTGTTTTTTTGCGTATTGACTTTTATGATTGGTATTTAAATGCGATTATCAAGTCACAGACATACCTGTGGAACACGGCGATGCTGCATTCTTCAGTGACAGGTGCCGTAGGAGAATCGGAGGTAAGCAGATGTGCTGATGAAAACCAGAGATGGGTGATAACCAAAGCTTTGACTCAAAGCCCTCCAAACCTTAGGGTGAGGGAGGGTCTCCCATCTGGATCCCTAAATCAGAGCGTTTCTAGGGGCATGTTTGTAGTTCTAGATTGGAGCTGTTGGAAACAGGTGTCCTTCTAACATTTCTATCCGTAATGGCATTTACTCACAATTAAAGCTAGCAGAATTTGAGCACTGTAGAGACCTAATTCAATCCCTTATGATTAATTAGGGCCTATCTCCACCCCAAGTCTAATCTATATTTGTCTGAAGATGTGAAAACAGTGTCTCCTTGGCTGACTTCCTATCAGAACAGAAAAAAACCTAGCACACTGATGTCTGACATGAGTGAGGGCTCGTATTCTTTGGCGACAGGGATAGCTAGAGCTCACCAAGTGGAATTTCTGGCTTATCCTTCTACCAGTGCTGTGGTACAGGCAGCTTGGTAGCTGGGAAAACCTTGTCATCACTTTTCTGACATATAAGTGGTTGCATGCCTCCAAAGTGCTTTGGAACTCTAAGGTTGACATGTTTCTCATGGAACTGCTTATTCTGGGTGCGTCTGTTTTGAGACTGCCCATCCTTGAGACATTTTTCAGCTTGCTTTTTGAAATTAGATGAATTTCAGTAGGAGTGAAACTTGTTTTGTGCTTCAGCTGAAAAACCCCAAAACACTACCCACCTTGAAATGAATGGGCTGGGTCTCAGCTACTGTAAATCAGACTGGTTTTGATGTTGGGGGCTATGCAAGTTTGTACAGGTTGAGACCTGGTGCAGACGGTACACCCTGGTGTAGGGTGGACTGAGCTGTTGTTTGGAGATCCTTCTCCACTGAGCAGTTGGCATTCTGTTTGTTGCTTACCTCCGTTTCCCTGCTATAGACCAACCCCATAGTTGCCTTGTCTGCTCTGCTTGTGTTTTCATCCACCGGCTGTACTCTGCAGTGAAAATATGTGTGCAGAGCTGCAGTCTGACATGCTCTTTCCATGATGTCTGTAGTGGCGAATGCAGCTTTCCTTGTCCTCACTCCTGGGCCACAGGGCAGGCTAATTAAGTGCAGATGTTGAAGTGAGTGGAATATCAGTTTGCCTGGAGACCGAGGGTGGAACCGATGTGAGCATCCCACCTCCCCATGTCCATATTGGACAGTCACGGCTGCAGGTAGAGGCAGTGATGAAGCCGCATGACTGAAGGCTCTTGCAACATCTTCAGCTCATGACTAACTTTGCATAATGTAGACAGTCCTACTGAAGTTGCCAGCACTGATTTTTAGCAGTGTTGCAGAATGGTTTGGAATGAAAGGTTTCTATAAACTGGGAATTCAGCTGTATTTTTTTTCCCCACTCAAAACGTGAAAGCTTAGCTGTCCTTGATTCATTCTGTTTTGGTTAAGAGTCAATCCATGGGGTGACACGGGTGTGCTGTTATTTGATGTGGAGGGAATAAAAATAGCCATGCAGTGTGCCGGTGGAAGCTGTGACATAGTCTTTGTCAGATTATTCAAGCAAAAAGATCAGGTTTGGAGGAAATCCTTATTCCAAGGTGCTCTAGATTCTGATAATAGGGTTTCAGCTTCCTGGAATAATAGTGTGATGTGCATTACGCTTAGCTTTATTCCCTGTATAAGTCTCTCGTCCTTACTCTAGCCGCAAGAGCTGGGTTAAGATCGCTGGTCTAATTGGCAAACACAAAGGATAGACAGGCTGTGAACAAAACCTGCTCCTGTGTCATTTGCATCCTTCTAAATTGCATTGTTTGTGCAGCTGTTCAGCCAAATCGTCCACAGAGTTTATTTTTGTCCATAGAGGAAACAGAGATGAGTTTTTCTCTCTGTTAGGGCAGATGCAAGATCAAAGAATCATATATGCAGCTCGGAGAGACCAACCTCTCTGCTAAATGTGTCCTGATGGGGGCAAGATTATTAATAAAGCAACCCTTGAGATGATAAGCTACAATTATAAGAGGCAGCGGCTTTGCCAAGATGTGACAGGTCTCTTTCAGGTTAACACTGGTACTTGCTGAAGTCCCCCTTTCATTTCAGTGTGGAGGAAAAGAGGGGGGTGTCTGAGTATTTTAAACACTGATCTACTATTCTCCCGAGAAGAAAAAAGCATTTTCCAAAAGATCCATCAGGCAAAATTTACACAGTCTGGTGTTTAGAAACAATTGAACTCTCTTTCTTCCCGTGTGTCACTCACCAGAGTGTTTCAGAGGCTCGAAGCAGGAAGAGGTAGTGATATTTATGGCAAGCTTTTTGCTGGAGCTCACACAAGGGTGGGCTTGAGAAACCTGAAGAGTGCTTTTGTGTGCATGGCTAGTCAGCTGTCCAAGGCTAGTGTTTACTTATGGATGTTGTGATAATAATTAACAGGGCAGGAAGTAAAGGACTGATTGATTTATGCATGCATGGCATTATGCATTTGAACTTGGACAGAAACTGTGAAATCCTGAGAGAAGGCAGATTTATTTATCAAATGTGTAAGGATGTAAGAATGGTCATAATGTCAGTCCAAAGTCCATATAGACTCGTATCGTGGACGGTGGCCAGCAAGAGATGCTTAGGGAGCAGTATAAAGAACAGAACGTGACTTATCCTTCCATTAAACTGTACCCTCTCAGCTCTGATGATCTGTTTCCAGATCTAAGTCCAAATCTTGCTCCTTGACACCATCTGGACAGAGGATTGGATTTGACCTCCTATGTTTCTCCCCAGTGTCCCAAGATGTCTAGTCATCCGGCTGTCGTCAGTAAAGACAGAAACTTGTTGCGACTTAAGCTTAGACACCCTGAGAGTTGTGTCTTCTCAGTGCAGTGTTTCTCCTCCACCCCCAAGAGACAAGACCAGGGACTGCCTGTAAAGCTATTCCTTCTAGCTATTTGATTCTGTAATCTTTTGGCTACTCTGCTTGCTAAATCTGGGTCCAAGGGGTGATCAGCTCTAGAGTTGAGTCTTATCCTCGGTAATGGAGGAAACACTTGGCTGAAGTATTTAACATGACTTAGTTCAAAAGAAAGAGCTTCAAATTGAAGTTGCCTTGATGGAGCCAAAGTGTCCCTCGATACAGATATGGTAAATGAGCTGGTGGCTTGTATCCCAGTAACTTTGCTGCACCGTCTGAGCGCTGTCGTTTATGGAGACGTGCTCGTGTTTATCTCTCTGGGACTAATGTGGCCTGGTCTTAAAACTCCCTCGGAGTCCAAAGAATAAGGCCCTGGAATGGAGGTTCACGTCCAAACCCACCCTCCATTTGGCGCTGTTTCCAGTCGTGATGGCCTTGGGCCCATAGATCCTTATAGGAGCTATTAGGACTGATCTGCTTGGGTTCAGAGCACCTCCTTTCCCACTGAGTAGGATTTAAAGGGATCATCTGCTAAAGATGAGGAACCCCAGACAGAATCACTTTTCTGTAGCCTCAGACAAAGAGCAGGACTTCTCTGAGCCATGCCTGGTTTGCCTGAAGAGTGTGGATTTGAGTCAAGGGGGGCTCCCTTCCAAAAGGCAGGTTGCCGTTTGAATACGTGAAGCAGAATAATTCAGAATAGAGAAGTGGTGCGTGTTCTTCTGATTCATTCTCCACTGATTAAGCCAGAGTGCTATTGCATTTTCTACAAAGGATTTCTTGAGTGACAGCCAAATAGATTCTTTAAATGCTTCTTAAGAAAATAATAATCTTCTCTATATAAATTTTCTTCTTCATTGAGGATCTGACAAGGTCCTGGCACACTCCCTTGTTTGACAGACAGCCTGGAAGAAAGGCTGCTGTGTGCAAGAACAATCTATAGCGCCCAGGTGGTGCGTGCTTATATCTTTCCGGCAATTGAGAAGAAACCCAGCAGCTAAGCGTTGCTCTCCTGTGATAACAGGAAACCACGGCAGAGTGACTAGCCCCAGGATAGCAGCATAACCGGGTCTTTCGACTCCAGGTTCAACGTGCATTCCTACCTTCTCCCCCCCCAGTATGGCCCTTGAACAAAGCCAGCTTGTTATAATGGGTAGCGCCAACCCTGCCAGAAGAACCCTGGTGCCATCCTTCAGGGATCTGGCATCCCTGGAGACATTGATGCTGTAGGTGAATTTTTCGATTGTGTTTATAAGATAAATAATTGCGCCACATCCAGTCCTGTCTACGGGAGGATATTATACATCTGCCTGTGGCAGCAGGGAGTGAGACAAGTTCTCGTTCAGGGAGGCTCTCAGGCTCATGATTTGTTCAAGGCCAATTACTTACTGTGTGTACGGTGCCTTAAACATGTAAAAAAGCACAATATAAATATCAAATGCCATTATTAAGTAAGGATTAATTATCTTTCTGGTTAGTTCTTGTGAAGGCCTCCGGCATGCATGCCTCAGACGCATTCAAACTTATTAATTACTGTTATTATGTAGAAGTTATACTGAAACATTATGTTGATAAATTGCTAATGGGGACAGGCTTGAAACAGAAAACCTGGATCTCACAGCTCCAAGCGCTGAGGAAATTTCACTTGTGGCTTTGAAATTGGACTAAACTCAACCACAGATCTAAGTGCCTCACAGCCTGGGGAACGGCAGCTGAAGCCTGTGTCCAGCTCCACTCACCCCTGGGTAGCTGGACAGGTAGTTGCTCTTCATCAAAGCATCTCGTCGTGCACATTTTAGCTGCAATATGTTATATTCATTATTATAAAAGTTAACGTTTACAGACATCAGGGTTTTTGTTTGCAACCGACTTAGCTGAAAACCCACCCCTTCAGAAAAATGTGATTGAACAGAAAAGTGATTGTTCTCTAATGTGCCTAGGGAAGGTAAAATAGGACTCCTGGATGAGCCCTAATTTTCCCCCCACCTAAGAAGCTGTTGTCAAAAATTACCATTTGATAAGGTGCCACGGTTTTCCCCCCACTTACACTTGGCTCATCACAGAAGGTATAGACTCCTGAAGAACTGGCATTCAGTCAGAATGCCTTAAAAAGCATCATTGTAGCTGTGCTAAAATTAGCTGCACTAATTTTCATTTCTTTTCTGTTTTCCTCCTGTGGACACATGCAGGTGAAATCCTGGCTCCGCTGAAGCTGATGAGCACTTTGCCACAGGCATCAGTTGGGTCTGGATTCTTCCACAAGGGAGAGAAGCCATTTGCTAGCAAGCAGACTTTTTGCTGTGTATCTGAGTTGCATTTATTTTTTCCAAGACTCACGGTCCTTGTCAGGCTAATATGGTTCATTGAATTGAAGTGGAAATAGAATATGGTGTGAACTGTACCTGCAACCTTTGACTGAGGAGCAGTTAGACTTTAGTCCAAGGAACCTTGCTGAATGCTGTTTTGGAGTACCACCAGTGTCTTTTCTTGCTCCAGCTCTGCACTTAGATTTCAGGGTTGATTTCCAGGGTTGACTGCTCCTGTAGCCTTGGTGACACTCATGATTCCCATGGAAATTTTGTCTCTGTTCATTTGGGCTGAGTCTTGGGACTATTTTTGGAAGCTTTCAAAATGCCCCAGAAGTACCCTTCACCTCTGCTCATGTGCAGAGACTTTGGCTCTTGCTCAGCTACAACTGGTTTCCACATCTAACCAAACAAAAAGAGAGCTAGTAGGAAAAGAAACAACAAAAACAAACAAAGACAAATCTTCCCTCCCAAAATAGGGCTAGCTCTCAGACCAAGCTCTTAGCTGCTGAGATGCTGGAGAAGAGGAATGGCAATAAAGAGCATTCTCAAGCATTCCCAGTTCCAGAATTCTTATTTAACATGTAATAGCCACAGAAGGGTCTGATTATAGAGTTGGGATATGGTAGTTTTAAAGGGCCTGAGGATCGCATGCAGGTTTTTCCAGCTATTTCAATATTCAAAGAGGGGTAAGCTCTGGGGGGTGGTCTTACAGTAAGACTGGAAAGAATGAGAAGAGAATCAATGTCTGAACTGGCTGATGCAAAGGATTCCTGACAAATTAGCTGTCACCACCTCTCTGGCCAAGCTTGCTTTGACAGGGATGCTAAAAACGTTTAAGTCCATACTTAGGTACCACCTCTGGGCTTGAGGCTCAGCTGACTTGTGCAGGGGACAGCTTCAGGAAGATTTTGTGGCTATGCCTGGACTTCCAGCCCATTAGGAGAGGACACAAGAGGGGTAGCTAGCTCTGAAAGACCAGCTGTGTCAACGTGTTGCAAGGGCTGCACTGTGCAAATACACCGACTCATATCTTGGAAACTGTCAAGCTGTCAACACAGTGTTCACAACCTAATTAGTCCACCTCTCTTCAGGCCATAATTAGCTCAGGTGCAATCATACCCTGGCATGGCTATGCTGCTTCCCATTCTAGAGATAACTGAGGGATCTGTGCGCAGCACCATGCTGCATAGCATAAACATCACCCAGGTCATTTTTTTAACTTGGGATTCAAGTGTTTGTTAATAACAGCGCTCCAGTGGGCAGGGCATCTAGGAAAGGACTGGATCTTGCGCTGTTTGCAAGGAGGCTGGGGGACCTAGTTATTTCCCTTCAACCCTCTCCTAAGCTCTTGTTCCTAAGGGGAAATTAATTTGCCTGGTATATGCACAGCCTGTTGCCATTCTTCTCTTCCCTTTTGCCTTTACATCCTTATCAGGGTGGTTGATGGAGTACAGCGTTGATCTTGGGAAGAACCTGATGCAAGCTGCCTTCTAATAGTTAATAATCATAAACCAGAGCTTAAGGAAAGAAGAATGAAGAATAGGTGAGTGCAGTATTTTTACTAGCACAGTGGCTTAAGTATTTTGTGTGTCTTTGGATAATATAATGCAATTGCAAATAAGCGACGTATCTTGGTATGGCAGTGCCCATAAAAACACAACATAAGCACAGGGAAGAGAGAAGGAATCTTGCTGGGGAGGTGCTTTAGTCGGTGGTGAACTTGGCAGCTCGAGGGTACAGCTCTGCTGGCAAGGGCGCAGGCAGAGGGGGAGTCTGTGTGCATGCTCCTCGTCCCACAGCCTCTTGCCGGCTGCCTTGTCTTGACCGACCGCGTGGTTGCTTTCATGACAGGCGCACTCAGCAAGAGAGCCGACAGCGTGGCTATGCAACGATGCAATGCTGGATATAGGCTGAGACAAGCCCTGCCAGGTGAGGGAAAGTCACCTTTCCAAGAAAGATGGGCAGCAGCGCCCAAGGGGACACTGATCCCATGCTTGCCAATGCTCAGGGTGCTGGGGGGCAGCAAAGGGGAGGCAAGGACATGCAGGAAGAGGCCCCCATGTCTGCGGGCTGGTCAGTGCCTGAACCTGGTATAGATGGAGCAGAGAAGGCTTAAATCCAATGTCAGCAAAAACAGATGGGGTACGGTCTAACCTGAAAGCAACAATTTCTTTACTACCCTCAGTGGGGTTTCTGATGGACCAGAGAGATGCTGCAGGTCCATATGGTGCATGCTGGCTGAGGAAGCTAAGCAGAAGGAGCACAGCCCTTGCATAAGAGCTATGCTAGGTCCCTAAGCAGCCTTCCGCTAGCTCTCGCAACGACAAGGCGAAGGAGCCCACTCTGACCTGAGAGGACATCGTGTGTCCTGGGGTACACAGTGGATATTTGGCTGTTGTCTTTAACCAGTTGGCTCCTGGGCCATGTTGAGTTTCAGGATGGTACCAGGTCCGTGCGCGGCTCTGGCTTGCCTCCACTCCCCTGGAGGCTGGGGGTAAAGTCCAGCCAAAATCCTTGGGAATGGCATGGCCGGCAAATCTCAGTTTTTTGGGATCTGTGGTGAAAAAGTAGAGGTAATGCCCTCCCCACTAAACAAATTGTGTATGGTTCGACTTACTCTCAAAGTTTCCTTGCTTGTTTTGCCTTCTTTGCTTCACTCAGGGCAGGGCTGGCTTCTTCCTTTCAGTAGGCTGCCTGCTCCTTCAGCAAAATGAAGTTCTTTCCTAAATGAACTCAACTCCTTCTTGGTTCCCTTTGTTTTGACACTCAGGAGACGGCAGATTTATAGACCTTCCTGAGTCGTAAGTTCATTTTCTTTTATTATTTACCTTTCACTGCAGCCCATGCTCAGTGAGATTTCATTCTGCCTCCGAGCAGGGCTGACCTGCCAAGAGGAGCTGATCCATAAATCTTTCCTTCCTTTTTCTTTCTTTCCAAAACAGAATTAGCTGAGTTTGCCTGGGAGGAAAACTGTTCTGCCATTGCCGGCAGTCAAACAGTGCAATTAATTAGTGCTTTCCCTTTTCTCTTCCCTCTAGTCTGTGTCTGCTGGGGTTGAAAGTAAGCCAGGGAGGAGGGGGAGGGGAGAAAGAAGGGAAAAAATATTTGTTTGAAGTATTTATTTTTAATTAAAACTTTTGCAATGCGATCTGATGTAGTGGTGGTGTACCTATTGCGTCATACCTAGTGGTCGTAAGAAGTTTAATCGAAACGTCCCCCTTTGATGAGTAGAGATGACTTCAGGTTGGTCTGAAGAAAAGCAAGTGTTCCCAGTTCCTGCTCATGGAGCTGGAGCTGGAGCCGGTGTGGGGAGGCCTGAGTCTTTGCTGCTTTGCCCCTTGTGTTCACACCTGGGGTAAGAGGGAGTAAAAGGCTGACATGCTGCAGATTTATGCCTGGGATATTGGCTTGTTTTGGCCAGTAAAAATTGATATTCCTGACTGAAACCTTCTGGAGAAAATGGGATGAATTCTCTGTCCATTTTCTTGGTGTTACCTCTGAGAAGCAAAACAAGTCAAAAAAAAAAGTATCTTTGGATATGTTAGATTGTGATGCATTTCTAGGACAGATACTTTACATGTAATTAGGAAATGGGAGTCCAGGATTCTTCTAGACCTGCGTGGCCCAAGTAAGCCAATTCATTTCAAGGTGGTGTGGTTAGTGCATTGTGCAAGGGGCAGGTTATTATTCACTGTACAGTGGCTGCCAACATGGCCCGATTTAAATAGCAAAGCAAAATGTTTTCAGATCCTTAGAAAACACTCTGCAGATCCAGTGTCCTTTTTATTTTTAGTTCTTGGTTAGTTTTAGCAACCGAGTGGCCAGATGTTAGCTGTATGGAGATGGACAGAAATAAGAGCTTTCTTGCTGCTGGAAATTGAGACTATTCAAATGCTTAAAAAATAACTTCAGGAAAACTTCTGTTGCTGAAGCACTGCTCCCTCAGTTGTGCACGGTATGAAGTATGGATTATACAAATACCTCCCAAGTATTTGAGAAGTATTCAGCAGCAAAGCGAGCCCAAGACTACCCTGGACTTTGGGGTGATTAAGACTATTCTAATAGATAAAACTGGACTTTTCTGTATAAAACCACATGGTAAGAGACCACTGTCCCTATGAAGAGCATTGAGACCTCCTGAGTCCTGGTGGCTTCACCATTGCGCTGTGCTGCCTCTCGATTGTTTTAGATGGCAACAATAAAACACTTGAGGTGTGTTGCAAGGGTGGCAAACTAATTCCTCATTTTCTGGCTTATGGGGGCTGCTTTTTGGTTTTCAAGGGCAAAAGACCAGTGGGTATGGGTTGGAGAAGGTGCTCGGACAACAATGCAGGAAAGTATGCTTTCAGCTGAAACTGTTCTGAAAGGCAGGCACGGAAAGGAAGAGCGCTTCGTTTCCATTCCTTCCCATTTTGGGAGACAGAGCATGTCACAACAGTGCTGAGCAGACAAGATCTGCTTGCCAGCATTTAATTTGTTGAAGATTAAGAAATTATTCCATTCTTACAATACCATGTCAGTCTAGAAATACCTTTGAACTCCAGGGGATGTGAAATTTAGATCTAGCCTGAGATTTCATAGTGTTTGGAAGCCAAGGCTTTATCAGGGTAGGAACTGTACGGATGGTTTAAGGGGAGTCATGTTAATAGTGTACCTAGAGACAATGGACTGGCTCAACTTCAGCTACCTTTGAACTTTGGGATAACTAGATCCAGAACAGGACACTGAACTTAGGCTTTTTTCTTTGTGATCTAGAAGGTAACTAGTGCAATGGCAGAGGCTTAGCTATTTCTGGTTTACTCTATCTGCAAGGAGAGTTGGCTGCTAAAGCATAGCTCCCTTTCTGGCCAGCAGCTTTCCCCCCTGACAATATCTGCAGCCTTGAACCCCACGTCTTTCTCTAAATACTGTCCTTATGCTATGCCCGAACCGTCCTGTGTCCTCATCAGGCTGAGGGCAGAAAGCTGAGAAGTCTTGTATACGGCTGGGCTGAACATCAGCAGATGCTTTCATTATTTACGATGGTTTCTAAAAGCACTGTCGCAACTGTTGGTGTCAAACCATAAGCAAAGGCTTCTCTTACGAGCACAAATGATAAACAAATATAAGACACTTGGTGTCAACAGCCTCACAAATCTGTTCACCACCTGGAGCTTGAAGCAGCTCAGCAGTTGCGAACCACTACTTGCACAGAAGTAGAACAGTGGTTTCAGAAGTGCCGTAAGTAAAGAAGTGTCCTGACGTGGGCACCAAAAATAAGCATGTGCTGAGCTTTTCTAAGCATTTGGCCAGGTCACAGCTGCTGGCTGCTGAACATTTTGGAAAATGTATCCCCTCGTTCAGGTGCTTAGCACTGGAAAACGTGGACCTGAACAACTCCAATGTCATCTGCTTCTCTAATAACCAACCACTATTTATCCTACAAAAATAGCGAAGTTTTCTCTGCTGATCCTGGAAGGAGGAAAGCAGTTCTTTTATTCCTGACCTTACCTGATTATTAGAAAAATAGCCTGAAGAGACTTTCCTCTGCTCGATGGAGGCAGATCTTAAGCTCTGGGACCATTGTAGCTAGCCTCCCCCCACCCCAAGTAGTCCCACATGCTGCTACCATGCCATATAGGAAAGCAAATATCCCTGATTGCTCTGATATCAAATACCTTTTGCTGACCTCCCTTGAAGAGAGTTCCTTGTAAAAATGCTTTTGTCCAGAGGTTTCAGTCACTTGGAGCCTTGCAGGGGTTTCTGAGCTCTGGTGATTTATTACTCCTTAGTAATCTTGTGGTTTATGGAGAGCCCTGCTGGAAATATACAGGGGTACAAGGGTAAAAGTATCAATTAACCAGTGATCTGGTGCCAAAAGGCACCCATGTGCAAGGACAGGAATGGGGTTTCAGGCTATGAGATAAGGCTTGGAGAATGAACCTGCAGGGGAGCAGGAGCTGTGTGCTGGGAAGGTTTGAACCAGGACCCCCTAACAGCAGGATAACACTATATAATAAGACTCGATCCACTCTTTTATGGCCTGTAAGCTAGGGCATCAGTTTTCAGTCTCCTTATTCAGAGCAGGTTGGGACTGGGACCCTTGACGTCTCTTATAGCCTCTGTGAACAAGAGAGGTAATGCAGAAGAGCAGTAGTGCAGAAGGGCCAAGTTCCAGGACTGCTGCTAGATGCAGACCATCAACACACCGCCTCGCTCACCCAGGAACATCTCTTATGGTGGAGGTGGCTTCAGGGTTCCTGCACAGGACTCTTGCAATGGAGGTACCCTTCAAGAAAGCAAGAGGGGCTGATTCTTTTTGGCAGCTCTGGCTGAAACAGAGGAAGTCATCTCTTCCATTGGTGGGTCAGCACTGCTTTTGCTATCCCGCGATGGCAGAAACTAACCGTAGTGCGTACTGGCGAGGAGGATATAGGCTACGGGAGCAGGATCTGTTTTACCTTCTGTGTAGCTGGCTGGTGTCAGTGGGTGCATAAATATCAGTGAGGGCAGAATTAGTAGTGTAAAGCAAAGGACAGCGTGCTCTATCCTAATTTATGATCTTTGAACAGCCACTGAGGTTGTAACTCAAGGCAGAATTTCTGCCAGGCTACTTGGTGATGCTGTAGATCAGCATGGTCTTCAACTGAAAAAAATCCACAGAAAGAAAAGGTTGATAATACTCTATACAAGCTAAAGGCTGGCTTGGCAATTCTGATGTCATCTCTTAAGTACTTTCTTGGTGGTTTAAGTGGAATAATTAATATTTAATGGAAATATTTTGATTTTTAGTGTTGCAGAGATGTGAAGGAGAAAGCAAGCCTTAAGTCCCAGTCTGCCTAAACCACAGTCTGTGGTCACAGTCTTGCTTAAATCCCAGTCTGTTGGGTTTTGCAGTGTTTTGGCAATAGTTTTCCAAGCTTGCTTTGTAAGTGCTGGATTTTGCACAACTTGCAGTGGTTGTGGAGAGAAGCAATGATCAACAAGCCGTGCGATTCTTTGATCTACCCTGGGCAGTGTAGCTTACCTGGGATCTGATTTATGCGATCACAACCCTTTACTCGGGGGAGGAGGATAAGGGATATAGGTCATCAGCAGGCCAGGCTGGCGACTCCTTTCTTCCACTGTGATGTGTTACTCACCGAAATAGACTCATTAAGGTCTACAGATCATTATTTTCATTAGTGGTGATTCATATTAAGAGTTTCACAATCAGGCCTGCTGGTGTAATATGTTCCTTTTCACAGTACCATTTATCTAAAGATCTCAGAATACTTTATGTACATTGAACTTTAATCCATGTTTTACCACCAGTGAAGTAGGTAAGAAGGATTGTTTCCATTTTGCAGATGAGGTAAACTGAGGTACGGAGCAAGAAAGTGACTTGCCCAAGACCGTGCAGGTTGGTTGCAAAGTTGTGTAGAGCGCTATCTTGTAACAAGTGTACGCTTCCCATACGTGGCCCTATTTCCCTGCCCAAATTTTAAAGGAACATGTGATTTCCCTGGGGCTAAGGCCGAGCAGAAATCTGTCTATAGTTGTAAATTCAGAAGGTCTGATGTGAATCAGAACTTCCTCTAGTGTTTGGGAACATTTAGATTTGTCATCCCAGAATGGCCCTGACCTGAAAGGATTGGAACAGAACTGTGGTGGTTTTTTTAGGGCTGGTATCAACTGGTTGGTATAAGATGTAGAGTTCACTCTGTGAAAAACTCTGCTTCTGATCTATTCATCCTCATCTGCCTGTATGGTCAACGGGGTCAGTATAGATAGCGGAGGATGAAAGTGTGATTCATCTGACTCAGTTACCTACCAGAGGATGAGATGAATTGTGACTTGAACTCCATTGTCTGTTGCCTATAAAGGGAGATTAGGTAACTCTCTCAAGGGAACCCTGTCTTAGTGTCCGTAGAGAAGCAGAGTTGCATGAATGGGGACAGATTTCATCGTTTGCTCAGAGTTTAATCTCTTGTGGTAATTAGACAGGTGACTTCAATGGTGTGTGTTATAATAGCTCCTGAAAAAAAAAAAGTAGTTAATGGAAACACAGGCCTTCCATTCCCTGTGCTAGGGAAATGCACATCAAGACTCCCAGCTCAAGGAAGGCTAAACACATGCAATCTGGGAGAAGGAACAGGTCCAGAGACGGGAATTGACTTCCGTGTGGTCATATAACGGGTGAATGGCAGAGCCAGGGAAGGTATTTCTCTCTCCCTACTCTCTCCAGTGCTCCCATTACTTAACCATATTGCTACTAAACTGGCCTTTATCCACCTCTGCTTCCTTCCCTGCCAGGGTCACCTTCTCTGAGGGCATATCCTCTCATCTCCGTCATCACCAGGCAGCCCTCCGTGGTCCCTCACCTTGTCCCAGCTGCCACCAGCTCCCGCGTGCTGTCAGCCCAGCCCTCTTCAGGGACTGCAAGCTCAGAGACACCTGCCAGCGAGACCCATGCCAGCAGCGAGTCGGAGGCAGAGCAGCCCGCTCCTCGGTTAAAAAAGCCACGCCGGAGTAGGACCATCTTCACAGAGCTCCAGCTGATGGGCTTGGAGAAGAAATTCCAGAAGCAGAAGTATCTCTCTACCCCTGACAGGTAAGTCAGTCTCTTACCCTAGGAAAAGGAATGAGCAAAAGGGCTGCTCTAGCTCTGCTCAGCTGTTCCTGTATTGAACGCTCCCTGGCTGTAGTGTGCTGCCTTCTAGCTCCACAGAGATGCCTCTGCCATTGACCAAGGACATGGGCAGATGACCAGATTCAATTTCAAGGCTAACTTTTCCTGGGATCAAAGGTGATACGAATAGATTATATCAACGGAAATGCCACATGGTGATATATGGGCTTGCTAGCAGGCATCCAGGCTCAGAAATAGGCAAGGTACAGAGCAGAAGGCGCTCTCCCTTTCCCATTCCTGCTGCACACTTGAAGAAAGGTGGAGCCTGTCTCCTCCTGGGGTCTGGTGGTGGATGGTTGTGTGTCCATGGCAGCTGAGAGGTTGGCTGTAGCTTCAGCTGGCTGCTGTAGTAGCTTTCATCTAGCAAACTTGGGTATCAATTCAATGAGAAGGTGTTGGCCTGTCCATCAGCTTGGAAAACAGAGCCAGGGTTGCATAGAGTTGAAGGGTACCTTGCCCTTGTGAAGGCACAGGCAAGTACCTTGTCTTTGTGAAGGAAAATGCAAGTTCTTAGGGACCACTTGGTACCAAAAGGACAAACCAAAATAAGGAAAGGTTTTATCTGTTTTAAAGGCTTTGAATGCTACTCCACAAATATAAAGACCTGTCCAATTCCTATTAAGTTTGTAAACCTAGAGAGGGTTTGAAAGCTACACCAGACCTTGAACTCCACAGATGGCAGTGTCCCAATATTTAAATAGGTTTTGAAGATCAGCATTCTCCACTCACTGCCTGCCACCAAAGCCAAGGATCGCAGCTGGACCAAATTTCATGGGCATGGCCAGGCTGTCTCATACAGTTTCAGAGTTCCTAATGCCCCTGTACTGACTCCTCACAGCTTCACATAACCAGATGGTTGACACCGTTGATGAAGCACTCGAGGTTGTTAATTAATTTTATGGTATGACTGTTCCTTGGCTTTGTACATGTTTGAGGCTGTTGATGAGCAATTCCTGTCCGTGTGCCACTTCCCCTCTGTTTGTTTCCTCAGGTTTCTAGGCAATGCTGGTTATGCTAATGTGTGTGGCAAGACATGGTAACTGATTGCAGGAAATCAAAGTGTGATAAGACATGTGCGCTAAGGCAAGAGTTAGTCAAGCAGTGTTTCTCTCTGTCAGCTCATGGCTGGAAACGTGATGGCGAAGCAGTGGGTTGCGATCTGCATTCACTCCTGCAGCTTTTGGCTTGGATACAAGATTGTACTGCTTGGAGGGCAACTGAAGCACCTGGTTTATTAGTAGTAAGGGAGTGCAGTACAACAGGGTAATGCCTCTGCTAGATTCTGCTTCTCAAATAGCAGTGCTAGTATCTTTAAGTCAATGGGATACCTCGCAGACATTATGTAGTGGCATAGGCAGCAGGCAAACCAAGGCTGCAGGTCTAGAGTGAATCCAAAGTGGGGGAAAAGCATGAATTCATGAGCGTGCGGTTGAGCGCAGAGAGCTGGTGTGAGGTACGTAGGTGTTTGTAAACGTAAGGGTGAGTCTGACTGCCCTAGGAGCCCAGCTGAAACAAAAGTTTTATTATGAAAAACTTGGCCTTGACAAATGTGTTTCCCCATCCAAAGGCGGGGAAATATTTTCCAAAAAGTTCACACAATCCAGAACACCTTGGAATGTGACTCTGAGCTTGAGCTGTCCCACCTGCAGGACTTGCGTGACTCTGTGGGGCGCTTGCCCAGCGGTGTTGAGGATTTCCAACTCTGTCCGTTGTGCAATTCCATTACAACACTGCCAGATGCATGGTCCTACCACCTGTGGGGAAGGATAAAGAGTTACTCTGAGCTGCATTTGCTTCATATCCTGGGTTTTAATATAGAAATAATGAATGGTTTCAGATGAACTTGCACAGGTTGGAGGTTTGTGGAGGATGAATCAGGATTATGGGCTGTCTGCCACATATACCCTTAAGCTAAACACGCAAATAATAAATTCATTTATAAGCCTAAATTGCCTATAATAGCAGAATGCATAAGAAATTAATAGATTTAGATGTACTACTACTCCGTGAGAAATGAGAAAGTATTATTATCCCCATTATATAGGTAGTGAAGAAGAAATATGATACAAAGAGCAGCACTTTCAAAGGCAGACTGATGCTGGGTGTCCTAGTTCTTACGTGTTTGCTTCAGACACCGTAGACCTGTTTTTCAGGGATGCAGTGTACCAGTAGCTCCCTGCTTCATATACTAATGCTGAGTGTCAGCAGTTGGAGTACAGCGGGCTTGTGTTTCAAAGAGGGCAGGCAAACTTCTGAAACTTCTAGGCTTATTTGTTTGTCCAGTGGTCACAGAGGAGAAAAGAGAGCACCTGCAAACACCTAAATATTTTTGCTTCTTCCATAAAAGCATCTATCTTTACGTCCTAAATTCACAGTGGTTTGCCACTTTTGTCTGACCTTTTCTCGAAACAACAGATGAGAGAGACAAGTAGCCAACTTTTCTGGCGGTCCCCCTGTTGTACGCTCTGGCAGCATTGGACTGCCTGCACCTGGCATCTGAGCTGCTCTTCTCCTCCGTGAACTCATTTCAATGTCTGTCTTGTCTCCCAGGCTTGACTTAGCCCAGTCGTTGGGGCTGACTCAGCTCCAGGTGAAGACATGGTACCAGAACCGTAGGATGAAGTGGAAGAAAATGGTAAGTGGTTCATTATCATTTTTCCATGGTTCTTAAAAACTGATTTCAAAAGAGCAGATTTGGAAGCTGAGCATAGTGTCAGTGACCTGTGTCTGTTTATACCAAATTTGGTTTTAGTCTTGATCACTGTTCTTAGAAACATACTCTTTTTTTAAAAAGTTTATACTGCAACGTGGTGGGCTAGAGGGACCGTAGGCAGTAGGAAGTATACAAGGCGAAGGGATGAAAGAAATTAGAACAGAAGAGAGGGAAGAACCAAAATATCTCCCTCTGCATTTTTGGCATTCCTGTGATCTTAATGCTTGTGGGATTGGTTATGTGCATAGACAAAAAAGATTGTATTGTTCCATGGAAACCAGTGCAGTTTTGAGAGCTAATATCATTCATTCTTTCTTTTCATATCTTCCTTTCACTTCTTTCACTTATTCTCAGCTTCATGGCCCTTTTCAAGTTGAACTGCTTTTAGAAAAGACAACTGTCTGCTAAATCCTGGTGGGAACCATGATGCTGTGACATTCTCCAGTGGAGATGTTTATGTGTTCTGATCAGGGAGAGGAGATGCAGTTCTAGACTGTGTCTTTGAATGTATGTGACAGCTGCAGAAGTTACTACCACTTAAAACACATTTGGGATTAGCTTGGGTACAGATCTTTGGTTGGAAGCATCTTGTTGCTGCAGTGATGGTGTGAAGGGAGAGGGGATTAGACGTAGGAGCAGACCTGTTTTGCTGACTCCTGCCTTTTACACAGATGAGAGGAGTTTCGTGTATTTTAACGCCGACGTTACAAAAAAAATAATAATAATAAAGGCTATTTCGGAAGCCAAAGAGGCTGGAGGAAAGGCAGTCAGAGGAAATCCTTACGTGGGCTTTGACTAAAGCAAACACTCGGGAAAGAAACTGAATTCTGCATAAAATCTCTGTCTGAAGCGCTGAGGACTGTGTGCCTAGGTTGCTTTTGGGCCTCCCATAGGAACTGACAGAGACCTCCAGAGTTCTGGGTGTCCTTGCTGGTAACGTTTGCATTTCGTTTTTTTAATATGAGGTAATGGGTGAGCTCACACCATGAACACGGGGCATTTCTATGGGGCTGAAATGGTGACCAAGTCATGGATTAACATTGAGGTCGAAGCCGAATTTCATCCTTCTGCAAAGGATGTCTCATAGCAGCAGAGTTCAGATTGATCCTGACTGTTCATCTCTTTGCTTCAGGTGCTGAAGGGTGGACAGGAGGCTCCAACGAAGCCCAAAGGCCGTCCAAAGAAAAACTCCATTCCCACCTCGGAGGAAATTGAAGCAGAAGAGAAAATGAACAGCCAGGCGCAGAGTCAGGAGCTGGAGGGATCTCAAGCTCCCGAGGAGCCTAAATTGACAGAGGAGAAGCCAGAAGTCTCTTTGGAGACAGAGAAGTCTCCAGAACATATACCAGAGCCCTCCTCAGAGGAGACTACGCCATTAAGTTAAAAGGGAAAGCAAGGAGGGAAAGGGGAAAAAGGAACAGCAAAAAAAGATAAAAGATAAAAACCAAAACCAAATATATATATGTATATATATATATTTAAATATGTATGTAATTTTGTGTGTGTACATATATATATAAATATATATATATATGTAGACCTTGTGTATAAGTCTAAAGATTGGTCACTTTGTGCCTTTGGGAATCAGCCATCATGGGCCACGGTGGAACAAAGACATCCCGTGTGAGTGGTGACAACCCGTCCCTCCGGCGGTGTGCATGAGCCTTCCCGCAGATAGTGACGGAGGCCTGAGCGTGTTTCCAGAGAAAACCATGACTAGAAACCTGAGACAGCTCCTGGCAAGTAAAGGAGAAGGCCGGGGCTCCTTTCATGCTGCAGGAGGCAAATGTGTAGTGATAGGACTATGTTGGAGGGTTCAGTGTGTTCGCTTGACTTTATCCTTGCCTTTTAAAGTAGTGCAAATGGATGGAGTACTTGCTCTGGTCTCAGATTAGGGACAGCTAGGAAATGAGGAGCTCCGATAGCACTATTTCATCGTGTAACCAGCACTTATTTCTGTTAGGGATGGGCCCAACTTAAACAGTTTTGGGAAGGAGTTCAGACCCATAGGTTTGCTTTGGCCCAGAGTAAAGATCAAAGCTTCCGAAGCGAGATTCCTACCCAGGTCAGCATTCAGATTTCATCTCTCTTGGTTGTTCGGGTGCCGTGTCTGTGAATTTGCAGTGATCCAGGATAAAACTTCGAATGAGATGAGGGTTTGGGTTTGAGTCTTCTCCAAAAGCTTTGGGATGCTTGGATCTGGGATTTTTGCTTTGGGCCCACTTCTAATTTTTGTAGGGTTTTTTAAAGAACATTTAAATGTTTTCAGGGTTTTGGGAGAATGATGGATTTAAGAAGTTGCTGCAGAAAGTTCGCGTTTGTTTAACATGTGTGCCAAGAATAGATGTGCATCATGTTTCATAAAGTCTTGTTAAGGGTGCATTTTGCCCAAAGGCTGCAAGAGATGTATTAAGATAACCTTTATTTTTTAATTAAAAATTAAATATATAAATAAAGCAGTTGTTGTTGTTTCTCTTCCAGAATGCTAGACAGAGACTTTTCTGGGCTAGGTTTTTCTATTCTAACAAACCCTGGAGAAAGCGGGAGTCATCAGACTTTCCGTAATACTACTGTGCGGCAAGCGCTGTGCGAACTTCCTTGTAGCACCTTGCTAAGGTAGGTGAGGGGTGTCGTTAATGCCACCTTGTCACTGGGTGCTGATGAATGTGTCAGAACGAGAGCACTGGTGTTGTAGGTGTTTTCTGTCACCTCCCCTCCTGCACTTACATCTGGAGGGCTAATGAATGGGTCTTTGTGTCCTTGTGAGGATGATTTCTTAATATCCCTTTTTTGGGGTGGTGGTAACAATTCACACACATAGATCTCAAGTGACTTATCCAAGGAGTGTTGAGTGGGGAGAAAGCATTTCTTTTTTTTTTCCCAGTTTCTTGCTCAGTGGTGTTTGGAAGACTTTAATTCCACCTCCACATTAGCTCTGCAATGGCACGTGCATCTGCATCAGGTAATACTTACATGGCGGAACTCCAGCTGACTTCAACGAAGCCAGGGTGGGACATTGCTCCACTCGCTGTGTATTTAATACACAGTAATCAACTTTGAAAAGGCATCTACAGGTTTAAGGGCATCTACAGGTTTGCACCTAAACCAAATTCCCCAGAGTTGGGCAATGCTCGTTTGCAAGAAACTTTGAAAATCCCAGGCATTTGATGCCATTCAGCTCTTTTTTTTTTTTTTTTTTTTTTAATGGCACGAAGAGATGGAAATGGGATAAAAGATTTCCCTCTCACCTGTTGTGTTGAAAACGCAGGCTGTGAGCTACAAAGTCTTTCCTCTGCCATTAAAATGCGTCAAAATTTGTTTGTCTTTGAACCATTGTTCTCTCCCCTGAGCCCTGACAGACTCATGACAGGCACAGTGAGAGGCAAGGGTGGCGGGGCAGGATTTTGGCACTTGCCTGGAGTTATGATACAGTATGTTGTTGCACATTCTTTTTCTGTGGATGTCTTTTTTTTTTTTTCTTTCTTTCCAGAACTGTGCTTTAGTTCAACTGTATCTATTGGACTTGAAATGGCATTTAATTTAAAAAAGGCCTATGGCCTGTTTATACAGGAATTAGATTAGATGGTCTATGAAATCTATAATCATCCTGTATTGTTCTTGGATGGTAGCATCGGCACTGTTATCTCAAAATAAAATGTTTCTATAAGTCTTAAATGCGGTAGTACTCGGTGAGGGTGAAGAGAGCAATTTACTGGAAATAATTTGTCTAATGAGTTTCACCATCAGATTGCAAAAAAGTCTGCAAGAGTCTCTACGAAGTTTATTCGAAAGCCTGAATAGTTCATTAAATCAAATTTTGTGTGCAGATCATTCCGGCAACATAAAAAGCTGACCGTCAGGGAAGGCATCAAAGATATTTTAACTTCTCTGAGTTCAAATTGGAAATATCTTCTAGTGAATTTTTTAAAAAAAATTCAGAGATGTTTTTTAAACATAGCATTTGGCAATTTCAGTCTATAGCCTTTCTTTCAACCGAAATGCGTTCCATAAAATGGATAATGCATGTGGGTTTTGGGGTTTGGTGGGTTTTTGTTTGCATTTGGCACCCAGTGGATTTGTCTAATTTGAGGAATTTTGATAGATTTACATGGTGGGGAGAAATGAAAAGTAGAAACAGGAAAAAACCATTACTTTCTTGCCCCGAAATAGGAAGTGGTGTATGGTGTTTCTGTGCTACCCAATGAAATGGGGAAATAACGAAAATACAACATTTCAAAAAATTTTAAAGATGCGTTTTTAGATCGTGAGCAAAGCAATGTTGCTCAGTTTCCAGCAAAGATTAAAGTAAGTTTTACAGAAAGACATTTCCCACTTCCCAGATGAAAATAATTGTTCCTGACTCAACCCCCAGTTTACAGCGGGAACAGTTCCAGTGATTTTGGATTTTTTTTTTTTCTTAATCCCATTCTAATCACTTATGAGTCAATCTGGGTAAAAATGCAATACTCTAGCTGTCTGGGCTAGTTTTTAATGAGTCCATAAGACACTGAAGACGTTTTTGTTCCTCTTTCGGATGAGTAGCAATCTTAGCATCTTATTTTTCAATGTGATTATTTAAGAGCAAAATTAGCTCTTGAAATGCTGTCTGATACTTGCTCACACTTAATTACTTTCACTGACTTTCCTGATAATCTCTTGAATGTTCATGGAAAGCACGTTCAGAATGCGTGTGTTTGGATGGAAAGAAAACAGCAGGGGAGAAATGGTAAAACCATTGAATTATTTCTTGGCCAAATCTTTTTGTACTTGTTGTCTGTTCTGTGTTACATCTGCAGCTGGAGAAAAACAACTACAAATTCTAGTAGAACTGAACATACTGATCCCAGCCGTTGTTGGTAGGCAAGTGCTCCTTTTCCTCTTGTTCTAAGATTTTCCTCCACTGAGCTTATTTTTGCTCTTGTCACTGAGATGCAAAGAATTGAGCAACTCTTCCCCTTTGCTTTGGGCTGAGCTGAGCTGGGCTTCAAGGCTGGGCTGGAGAAAGCCTGCCTGTTTGAGATTAGCCTTTAAAGGGGGCTGTGGTGCTGCCCAGCTCTGGTGGCTGTGAGTTGTGTTTGCTTCATGCTCCTGAGACCCAGAAAGAACATTACAAGTCTCACTTTAGGCACCCTTGTTCAGAAGCGTAGCTGAAGTGGGCTGCTCTCTGCAGTCCCTATTGAGGAAGTCTGCGCAAAAAGGCTTCGTCTTTATCAACAGAGAGACAGCGAAGGGCTGTCCAAGTGCCTTTTGCGCTGGTCCTGAAGATAGTCTTATTTTTCAAGAGGCTATTGATTGTTCTGTCTCCCAGGCACCGAGATCTCCTGTCCCAGGACTGCTTGTCACTTACCGGAGGAGTCTGATGGGAGACGAGTGCCCTTGGGGTTGAACCTTGCTGATGTTCAGGGGTGTTCAGCTTCCAGTTCTAACAGCAAGGAACAAGCCCCGATGTCGAAATCCGAACTCCCCTACAGGGATGGAAAGTGCTCATATCCGGAGTTCTGGCTGGGACCCACCTTTTATTGTACCCACTGTTTAGATAATTTTGCAAAGCACTGAGCTCATCCTGCAAGATGGTAAGTTCCCCCAGGTCCCAGCAAGGATGAATGGGCTTTCGTCCTGTTTTGCAAGAAAAATAAAAGTATGCATTCGTTTAACTTCAGGCCAGTACAAAGAAATTTGGTGTTTGGGTGGGTTTTCAGTTCCCCCTTCGCTCCATCATCTTTCTTCAGAAGCAAAATGGAAAAGGGCAGGGAGAAAGGAATGAGTGAAAAAAGAGGGAAGACAGATGAGGTGAAAGAAAAAGCCAAAGCTGAAAAGCTCAACTGTATCAACCTACATGAAAAATGAAAACTAGGGAGACAAATAGTCTTGATGAAAAGTCAACTTTTTGGGGGTAAATTTTGACAGATAAAGTTCTGGTTCTGTAAATACAGAGATTTTTCTGGGGCTTAACTATACATGCAAGGATGGTGAATGACAGGTTTTTCTTAAGTTTCCTCTTACGTTGTATAACTTAAAACATAAGGAACAGTTGGATTAGACTTGGGCTACAATACAGGATTTGGACCCAAATATGTGTCTTGGCAAAGGCACGGGTTTGGTGAAGCCTAGATCCCATGGCATCTGAGATGTTGGGCATGAACATGCTGTAAGAAACTCGCTCCTCTTTCTTCCCAAGGTCTGGTACTGCCAGGTAGGATTTATCAGGTTTTACTGTAAACTGAAGAATAGGTGGTTTGAGGGGATAAATCTTTGTGGCACAGTAGCTTTCCTGTTTTTTACAAGTGTGGCACATTGCAAACATAGTTGCAATTCCTATCTCTTAAGTTAGTGATGTTTGGTGAAAATGACAATGAAAAACCCCACAAAAACCACCCCCCAACTTGTTGCTCTAGGAATCCATAACTAGATACTAGGTTTAAACTTTGAAGTCCTGGAGTTAAGGTTCATGAGGATGATTTTCAGTGCAGGGATTTGAACCCTAAAATCTAAATATATTTTTCCCTAGCAGAAATAGATTGATTATTCTCTTTTTTCTCATAACCAGATACCCTGTCATTTCTAGGCTTTCCTCCCAATTCTAGTCCCTTCCCATGTTGTTAAGCTCCTTGAACATACTGTCCCAACGCAATGGAATAATTACGCCTTAGCATAGCAGTAACTGCTAGGAAGGAAGCCTCTTATCACTGCTGGGATCCGTGGGTGCCAAAAGGGAGAGGTGTACTGCTAAGCGGTTGCCAATGGAGAGAGTTAACCCCTCCAGGCTGTTCTGACGAGTCAGTTAACTGCTGGAAACACTGAAGCTCTTGTTTTGTCAAACAATTGAGAGTAATAGAGTTACTCACTAAGAGAGGTTCCTGAAATCATCCTGGTGCTGGACAGCCTACCTTCCTGCATGCAACTGGGAGGAGGTTTTCTTCTCCCCCAGAGATTATTGAGAAATGTATCAAAAAGAAATTTCATAAGCCAAAATTTCCTGGGGAAGAAGGCTGTTGAGCGTGCCAGAGCACTAACAAAAGCAGAGGAAGCAATGGTTACCCCTTGGGCAAATGCTTCTAATATTTGCATAAAACCTAAGGCACCAAACCCTTGTAGATAAAACAATAGTAAAATATCTCAGGCCTTTTACGCTTCCCATAGGAGGGCCACTAATGTCTTTCCCAAGCAGTAGCTAGCATCATCGTCAGGTGGCAAAGCTTACGAGTTCCCGGCCACTTAAGACTTCACCGTTCTCACCACACCCAAAGCTCAGCTCTTATTTAAGCTAAAGCAAACCCTTCCTGCGTTATATCAGAGCTGTGATACCCAATTCTGATGCTGTGCAGATTCCTACAGACCGCCAATGAACTAGGGAGGGTTTGGCTAGGGCAGACCTATGTGCCAGAGATCCTGCACCCTGCAAGGTGTCAGGGGGGCTACTGCAGCGAGTGAATTAAGTTAAAGCGGGTCTGAGAGCTGCTTGAAGTCAGTCAGGTCCTAGTATTTACGCAAGAAGCAAACCACTGGGAGAAAAAATTTCCCACAGCATCCTTTGCTGTCACAGTTGCGTGGCTGTTCCAGCAGTGCCACCTCATAGTTATGACATTATAGTAGTGCTTTTTGCAAAAGTAGTGGGGAAAAAAAGGTGTAAACTTTCATTAAAACAGCAGAGCTTCTTCCTTGAGACTGCTGGATACAAACCCTGCAGATTTTTGTCGCTCTCGAGCACTTTTTAGCAAGCTAACATTCAGGGGGGAGGATTATTTTTAAAGCCAGATCACACAGCTGCTCTCCGTGGAGCTTTCCTGGTGCCCCTGGAGAATACAGACTCTCCTAGATGTCTAGGAGCTAAATGAGAAACAAACAAGCTGAAAGTGGTGGATTAAAGTGGTAAATACACAAACAGGTCACAGGCTGGGGGTTTCTTGCTGGCAGCTCTTCTGCTGGGAGATTGTGGCACCGCTCAGTGGGAAGAGAGAAACTTTTCCTCCATCATCCATCCCTGTCCCTAGCATATACGTGCACGTACAAGTCTTGATGCTCTGGGCATCTGAGGTCCTGCCAGGAGATGGGAATTTCCCTCTTCTTACTGGAAGCTCGGATTACCCGTAATTCCGGCTCCTCTTCCAAACCTTCCTGCATCTGCCCCTTCCCAGTCAGTTTTGCTCCCGCAGGAGCTCCCCGGGGGCTTCAGCAGCTGAGGGATTGCACCTTCTGGGATTCCCGGAGCTAGGAGCTGTGATCCACCCATGCTGCCAGGTCTTGAGCAGCAGACGCCTGGGTCTGCTCCCAAACCGCAAGCCGCCACATCAGAACTGCTTTCTGCGTCCAGAACAATTGCTCCCTTTATTCTGCGGCTGTGCCCATCCCTGGATGGATGTGGGATGATCGGAAGTGCACGGCTTCTGTCTGAGAGGACTGATCCCTTGCAAACAAGGGATGTACAGCACCAGCTCCCTGCAAACCTCAAAGACAGCGAATAGCTGGAGTTCAGGCCGCCTAAGAAGGGAGAGCTGGCTTTCTGTGCTGGGATTTGCACATAGGAACTTTTTCATGATGAAAATTAAGTGCAGCTAATCCATAACGTCATCTGCTTCTCCACATGGAGATATTGCTATTATTTGGGTGGGGAGCATGACTCAGAGAAATTATTTCCTCTCTTGTCCATGCTTCTCATCACTGGAAATACAATGGTATTTTTCCCCCTGTGTTTCATTTTGTGTTATTTAGGATAATGATGCTGAGGAAGTGTCTGATAATGGGATTAGAAACCCAGACTGGGAGTTACCTGCCTTATTCTCTGTGTGCCTGAGCGAATATTTACCCCTGAGGTAATAATTAGATCCATTTGTGCAGTGAAAAGTCACCCATCATGAGCAGTAAGATGAAGATGTCAAAGAGCAGGGGATGGCTTGATGTTTGTTCTGAGCTCTTGCCAGGGGAGATGGGATAACTCATTCGTGAAGAGTCAGCCAGACATTTCCCCGCTAAATCTGAGGTTCGTTATTCCCCTTCCCGAGGACCTGCCTCTCTCCTCGTGCCGTGTTGCCACCCAGGGATGAGCGAGAGCCCATGAACTTGATCCTCCCCTTCGTAAAAGCTGTTTGAAAGCTGCAGAGCGGTCTCTGTGAACCCCTTCCTGAGGAATGCTCCGTTCCCTGGCTCCCAGCCCTGGGCTGGATTAGGCCAAATGCATTGACCTTTTGGACGCAGTACGGAGCCCATCTGTTCGAGCAGTAATTTGCAGAGAGCCCGAGGTAGCAGAGAGTGGGATTTTAGCCTGATTTGCTCAGCGCTGTGTGAAGTTTGTGTGGGACTTGGGCCTGGGAACAAGGGCCAAGATAGTCTTCAAAGTCTGAATTCGAGACACCCGGGAGAGATCCTGATTTTCAAGCAGCAGATAATCCTGCCTCTGAAGACGGAGCTCCTTTCAGGGCGTCACGCACAGTCTCCCGCAGCGGTGGTTCTCCTAAGTCAGGAGTAACTGCAAACCCAGCCACTGGATTGCAAAGGCAGGATGCTATTTTTTTCTTATAGAAAAAAAAAAAGAGCTTTCTACATTTCGACTCTTTTCTAATAGGTCTTTTTAAAGATCTGCTGTCAGCAAAGGAACTGAGCTCTAGTCTTGCCCAATAAATCTGGAGCAGGTAAACAGGGGAGCGTCGCCAAACCAGTGATGTCCCCCAAGTGCTTCTACGAGCCGTGCTGTCCTCTTCGGAGGATCCTATTTTTATCAGTTTCTTTTCCTGCTTGTTCTTCCTAACAGGTTTGTTTGATTAAACTCGGCGTAGTTACAATAACAACAGACCGGGAAATGGATGCTGGTGAAACATAATACAAACATTCCCCTTTTCCCCGTGCAACAAGGTTCTCTGCTGTTAGTGCTGGGGACTGCTTTCCCGAGACGGGATCCTGTATGATGGCAGGAGATTCAAGTTGGGATTAGCAGGGGCTGTTTGGGTTATGAAGACCAGGTTGTTGCGCGTGCGTGTGTGTGTGTGTGTTCGTACTTTCCCTTTCATAAATATTTCAGTCTCCGTTTAAAAACAAATAGATGGGTTTGTACATTTCTACTCCTCTTGGGAAGCTGCTTCAGAAGCTAACTCCAGTGGCAATCCTTCATTAATTTTTCTGTCTACACTTACATATGTCCCATTTCGCTGTATTTTTTTTTTTTTTTTTTTACAAGCATTGTCCACTAGCGCAAATAGTTCTCCCTCTCTGCTGCTTTTCTCCCTGGGTATTTATAGCTAGGGATCGTATCTCCGTGCAGCCTTCATCCTGCTAGGCTTTTGGAGGCTTGTCTCATGAGATAAACTCCTTCCCCCAATCGCTCCGGTATCCTTTTGCTGCTTCTGTTCCAGGCTGGATTTATCTTTCTTGAACATAGGTGATGAAAACTACACACGTTGCAACAGAGGAGGTCTCGCAGCAGTGCTATCTCCAGCACAAACACCTTATCTGGCTCATTTTGGAGTTACAATTGCCTTTTTTTTTTTTTTTTGATATGGGCCACCTGATTTTGGTAGCCAGAAACCTCGGTTAATCCTTCCCTGATTGCCACACTCATGGGTTGCTCCTCCCATGTCTTGTTCCTCTGCTCCAGTCCTCCACCTCCTGGTTTTCCTGCAGGTTGTACAATCCTTTTCGGTAATGGCAATCTGACTCAGCTTTTTGTCATCACCAAACTTTGATGGCTCAACTCTGCTTTTTCTGCCCAGGGTTTTAATTAAAGACTTAGATAAAATTAGTCTCAGTCTGAATCCTGAACAACTCTGCTAATAAACTTCCTTGAGCCCACTTGTCTGCCTCTGAACACGTTTTCCTTTGATCTTTAGCCGCCTCTGTACCCTCTCATACAAAACCCCACTTTTGTCAGTGAAGTCATTAATTCCCTATACAGAATTATACAATCCATACAAATTACTGGTGTACTGCATTCCCTTTGTCTAGGAAATCCATTATCTCACTGAAGAGAGGGATTAAGCATCGCAAACTTCTTCCCACATTATCCCATTTCCCTGTGTCTCCTCTACGTGTAGGGTTGCTGGTTTTTTCCCAAGCTATTAAAGTCAGCCTGTTTGCTTATTTCAAATTCTCTTGTCAGTTCTTAAATATATGTGACATTTCTCCGGTGCCACCTTTGGCTAGATTGATTTATTAAAACATTTGGTCTTGGAGTTTGGGGATGTGATAAGCATCTTGTTTGCAACACAAGAGCTCTAAGCTCTCTAAGATTTGTTTCTTACTGGATTGTCGTAGTTCCAGCTTTTCTGCCCTAATTTCACCCCAAATCTGTTTCCTGCTTTCAGCAATTTGAGTATTTGCATTCATTTTCCCTATATGGAATCAGGGTTACCATTTCATAAATGCAAATTTTGCTTTCCACGAGAGTGGAGATGCCCTTTTGCTAAATCAGGAGGTCCTGGTGGAAGCAAATACCTGCACAGAGACAGGGAGAGATGGATCTGCACTGTCTGCAACAAATCTATCCGACCGATTACAGAGTTCCCAGATGTCAGCCAAGCCTGGTTTCTTCTGAAAATTCAAAGGTCAGCCAAACAGGGGCAGGAAATGGGAGCAATCCTGCACAATACCGTTTCAAACAGTTTTAATGACAATATCCTTTCATACCTGCCAGTGATTTTTTTTTTTTTTTTTAGCTGTTTGGCATTGTTAATCTCTTTTTTCCTCATCCTCTCTGTTTATTTTTGTTGCAGATTTATTAGGTGCACAGTTAAGTGCCATTTAGCTTTGCAGAACTGTCATCACCAGCACTTTATGAATGGGATCATTCACTGGCAAAGTATTTAAACACTAAAAGGGGGGAAAATTTACTGCTACAGGTCAATGAAGAAGCCAAGATCAACTGAAACTCAGCTGCATTTCTCCTTGAATGTAGGAATGCAACGAAGGCGCTCAGAGTTTTCTTTAACGTATCCTCATCCTTAATTTATCCTCACGCATCAAACTGAATGTTACTCTGTTTTGCAGTGGTATTTTACCTAAAATAATGCTTTTCTTTCTGACAGCTTGAGAGCCCAGAGATCTAAAAATGTGGCTAAACAGGCAGTCACACACCTGCTAATTAAGGCTGTGAATAAGCCGTGGCCAGTCATGCAGCTACCGACAAGCAGTTCCAGGCAGGGAAATTTTTAGGAAAAAAGCGAGGAGAGTTTTGCGGATCAAATGCAGTCCGGGTTACAGGAGCCTGGCAGCAGTTCTGACCTTTTTCCCTTGATAACCTTGAAAAAAATCTTACCATCTTTTCATATTCCTGCCCCATCCCTGGCAGCAGGGCAGAGCGGTGCGTCCCTTCTTCTAGCAACAGGTTCACAGAGTTACAAACTTCTCAGGCCGGATGCCAGAGCCGGACTTTTCCCTTGGTCACTTCTTCCACCCATGTAGCATGGGAGCAACTTCTAGTTGCTAGACCCAACTTGTTGGGTCTAGTTATTAGACCCAACTTCTACGGCATAGACCAGCAAGGTTATCCCAAGTGGTTATCTCTGCTCTCTTTCAGCTGAAACATCTCATAAGCAAGGGAAGTCCTGTAGGAAACTGTGCTTGCTTTACTTTAAATGTTCTTCTTGAAAGGGAATTGTCTCCCTCTTTTTAGTATTGTAATGTATATAGCCTTCAAAAGAGGGATCAAGCTTGTCTGTTTGCTCATGTTATTTTGTGTGTTTAATCATGTCCTTCACATCCTAATCTTTCATAGTTGTCTTTAATTACTTGGGAGTGTGTAAACATATATTTTTATATATGTGTGTGTGACTATAGATTTGAAGAAGGACTGGACGAGCTCCAGGAGCGCAGCCGGTGGGGCTGCCGGGTGTTGAGTGAGGGAGCTAGGTGGCCTCAGGTTTCCCGTCTCTCATGTCTCTGATGCTCTGACCCTGTGAATTCCACTGTTTTTTTCCCAAGTGAAAGTTTTCTCTTCACCTGATCCTGGGATATTGCCAGGCTTACAGCTCATTATACACGGGGGATCAAGTTGTATTGTAAAGTTGACAAAAATGACAATTTTATATATTTTTCTCTAGCAATTCCACATTGCCGTGCAAGGCTTCTTGACTAATCCACTCAGATTTAGAGTTAATCCTCGTGCACTCGGTGTATTTGCGTGTAGGTATTTGAGAGATTTAAATGGACACCACTAAACCCTATGGGGTCTCATTTCTTAACATACCTTAGAAACATAATCTGATGGAGGAAGACGAGACACAAAGGCTTCTTTTCTGTAGCAATCAGCTTTAATTCTACTCTCCTTACAGAGTGAAATCAAGAAAAGAACTCCATGGCCATGATTTTAAAAGCTTTAGCAACATTACTTGATGCAAAACTTCTAATTTAGTGAAGCACCCATTTTACAGATATGGAAGCTAAAGGCACAAAGAGATGAAGCACAATTCTCAAAATAACAAAGACAAGAGTGGCAAGAGTGCAAACCCCAGGGATCCTGTCTGATAGCAATAAGAGCATGGACAGGAGTTCAGCTGCTCATAAGAAATGTATTTGAATTCCTTTGAAAGGCTTTGGCTTGTGAACTGGGGTGTAAATCTTGCAAGAGGTTCTCATAAATTCTCCTGAATTCTGTACTTTTGGTGCATGGGGAAATATTGTAACAGACTTTCTGGTAGTGTTTTATCACCTGCAATTCCAGCCCAAGTCAGCAGGTGCAGAAGGATGTGAGAGGCAGGGATGGGAGCAAGCTGTAGCATTCCGGTCTGGAGCTGGATTAGGAAAACCCACAGTCGTGGTGGAGCTTGCTGTTGGGGGTGAATTTGTGAAGGCGCCCAAAGCTGGCAGTCAATAAACTCTGCCTGCAAATCACGTATGTGCTCCTGTGGGGCTGTTCATCAGCTTTGGAGAGGTTCAGGTTGAAGCCACCAGCCCTTAATGTCTGAAACTGGATCTTCACACCCATCTCCAGGGAAGCCACAATCAGCTTTACTGTCTAGTTTGGGGTCCAAGCCACTTCAGGTAGCTCAGGCCCCATTGCTGGTTTGCTGTAACGTAACTCCTGTATCCAGATTGCCATATTAATTCATGTTCTTAAGGTGAATGCGCTAAAAACAGTGAATTTCACCTGGATTTAGTAGAAATGCTGTCATGATTTCTCAGTGGAAGTTGCTGTGATTTACACCCTTTTTCTGGCTCCTTCTCCAACGTTCTCCTCCAGTTTCGGTTGGTAGTTGGATCACTTTGTCAGATTTTTGTTGCTTTTATGGTATGCAAAAAATGAGCCCTTTCAGGACTGACAAGAGGTGAGGAAATAAACTTTATGCCACCTTTATTTTTTTTAATTAAGGTAGAAATTTTTATTCTCCTTTTGAGAATCTGTCGGGCAACCCTACACAACAGCGGCTTGAAACGCTCCTCCCTTTGGGTGGGCTTCATCTCACCTGACTTTGACCATTTAAAAGTTTGCTGTTTAGTCTGAGCTGACCATTTCCTTCCACCTGTGGCCAGCGCAGAGAAAGAGACAGTTTATCCTGTCTCCTGCAGAGGTGAATCGCTCTCTGGAGATGCCCCTGACTGTAGATAGAGGCTAAATTGGTTTCCTTAGTTTAGATTGCTGTTGTCTAGATAAATTCCGACGCCACCAGACCCCGATTTGCATGGAAATGAATGATCCCCCTTTAGCAAAAGCCGATGTCTTAAAGTTTGGCTACTTGGTTCTACTTAGCTAAACGCTCCACGCAATGCAGAGTGGAAGTGGAGAACACTGAGTAATTTAGAGAAAGAGGTGTCCAAACAGTAGACTCAAATTTGTGCCGCCTGTGTCAGCATTGGGCACCAAGGGCTCCGAGGGAAATACAAGGTACGGTAGCAGGCAGATGCAGAGCAATCTTTCTTTCACAATGGCCCTTTTCCTAACCTCTAACAGCTGGCTTAACCCCGGTACATGACATTGTATATGCCTTCCAAATGCTTCTTACTTCTGGCTATAATGACCCTAGGTATTAGTATCCACATCAATTACACTTTGGCTCTTGGGTTTCAGAAACATCGTGTGGCAGGGAGTCCTGCAGCCTCATTAAGCTCTCAAGTACGCCCTTCCCTCTCGCTGCTGTGCCGATCTGCTTCTTGCCTGTCAAGGATGGGTGCGTGGACATGCCCTGGGCAACCACTCATGTGCCTTTGGGTTCACGGACCTGCCTTCCCTCCCTCCCCTGGCACTGTGCCTGTGCGGTGTCTGTAGGTGAGAGCGGAATCGGGCCCATCGTCTCTGTAATTGCTGCAGATTATAATGAATAAAGTTCTATTTTTATCCAGCTTTTTTTTTCAGGAGCTATGGGTAGTTTGGCGTAATAACAGATGTCACATTAAAAATAGGTGATCTTGCTAAACAGGCGGTGAGTAGTTGTGTTCTGTTCAGCCTTTGTTTTTTAACTTGGGGAAAGAAGAGAGAAATATCTGCGGTTGCTTCATGGAGTAATAATAACTCGCTGGTACGGTTGTTCCATTTGGCAAACGTGGAAATATTCCCCCATGCTCAGGCACAATGTTTTTGAATGGAGACAGCATTAACGTGGCTGGGGCTGTACGAAACCTTCTATTCATAGGGCTCAGCATGGTGCTGTGCCAAGTCCCTTTCCTTGCATGCTACTTATATTGTCAACGAGTTCATTAGCCCTTGGTCTAGAGTCAGAAGCAAAAAAGCTGTAATTGCAGGTTCTGGAAACGGATATCTTTTGGGGAAGGTTTTTTTTTTTAATGAATTATACTTTTTTGTTTGCATTGAAAAATGCTATAGAAGTTGAAATGACATGCATCTCATTTTTGAATCTACTGGATTTTCCCTAATGGACAGAACGGATGATGGAGACGGCAGGGGAGACGTTTTAACAGCGAGGCTAATTGACCATGGAGCAGCGTGCCGGGGTTATGGTGGATTTTCCATTACTGGAAATATTGATAGCCAGGGTGAATTTCTCTTCTTAAGAAACTTCCTCTAGTTAAAATTAATCCTGCGCCTGTGTTAGAAGGGAGATGAAAAGGGGGATCACAGTGGTCCCCGCGCTCTGTATTCTATTACCTCCCAGCCCGGCGCTGTTGTGATCACCGGGACTCTTTAGGACTGAACGAACCCCCGGCAGCTGGTGGGTGCTCTCCGCTGTGTCTGCGGGTGGGTACCAAGCCTCCGGCTGCCCGCGGTGGGGGGCACCATGATTGCCCTTTCATGCAGGAGTGCTCACTTGGCAGCGCCTGGAATCACTGCAACCCAGTTAGGCTTAATCCTGCCTTGGCATCGCGCGTTTACCCGGCGTGCCTCGCCTGGCAATCCTGCTTTATAAATAGAGGGAGCAGAATGCAAAAATTACAAGCGAGGAGCATTTAGGGCCCATGACGTGGTGTCATCGTACATGAATCTACAGTGGATGAGGAATGGATGACACGGAGCTGCAGGCTCTGCCTTGCCAGAAGCCCGGCACCGGGCTTTCTCCTCGGCGATGGCCTCCCGCCCCGGTCAATGGGCATCTCCAAACGGGCTTTGGGGAAGCAGAGGAATGACAGGAGGAAAAGTGGGGAGGGACAGACATCTGTAGGTAGGGTAGGCTGGCACGATGGAAAACGCGGAGAAGGCGGCATCTGTTATTGCACAGGTTTTACTATCTCACCCAGTCTACTTCTATAGGTGTTTGCTGAAAACACAGGGGTTAATTCACCATTTCTTGCAACACCCGATTTCCAGCATTCCCAGCTTCCACAGCCTGGAGTTTGCAACTAAAATACTGAGGGTTTTTTGAAGTTTCTTCATGCAAACATGCATGTTGTGCCCAAGTGTAAGTCTCTTCCTCCCAACACAAAGGCGTCTCTGTGTGACAAGTCGCAGGGGTGCTGCACCCCGGCCACTGCCACCCTGCTCTCCCCTGTGTGCCATGCTGTCCCTGCAATGCGTCCTCTCTGCTGGCTGAGCGTGAAAAATAAAAGCTTAATACAGCATAAGAAACTTCAGGAACTTAGACAAATAGCTGATGGGGGATTTCTTTCTGTTTTTTTTTCTTTTTTTTTTTTCCTTTTTTTTTTTAAAAAAAAGAAGATGGTAATATGTATTCTGTTGAGGCAGGAGAAGAGAACAGCCCCTCATTCTTTTCACCTGTTGCAGTAGCTTGAGATTTTTGCTTAGCTAAAATTACTGGGTTCAAGTACAGCGCAGTGCAATGCTATACAGAAACCTAGAGACGTAGTCGAGCCGTGTTTTCAGCTGACATAAATCAGCAGGGAGCCATTTATACCCTCTGAGTATCTGGCTGCGGATTAGGTATTTCATCTTCTGTCCTCCCTGCCAGAGGCTCATCCCACGAACAAGGAATAGCTTTGACCCAAAGGAGTTAGAAAGGAAGGTCAGCGTTACGCACACCAGCTCCCGAGAAGTCAGCGAGGGTGGGAATTTGTAGCGGTGTCTGCTCTTAATGCCGCATCGATGGGAAGTTATTTACCTCTGCGTTTTGGGGAGGAGGGAGGCCAAGCATGTTCTCCAGCGGCGGAGGCAGCGATGCCGAGTGTTTCCCAGGCTAGGGCTGCGGGACTGGGATGGGGATCATCACGTGGAGAATGTAACCCACAAGAAAAGGCCAATGCTGGGGAACAATGGTAGGCTTAATTGCAGGTAAACACTGGGAAAGCCACATGAATCATGAGCCCGTGCATTAAATTGCTACATACGTTTTGGAGAGGAGAAAGAAGAGTCTTAGCCAGCGAAGCCTGGCATTGGCAGAAAAAGCTGTTCCCACCTATTATCTTTTGAAGGAGACAAAGGGTGAAGAAAAAGGGAAGAGAAGGTAGAAACCACATATAAACATTAATTAATGCTCTCCAGGCTTCTTCTTCTTGGTCATGTTAAACCTTTAATCCCTGGGATTTAACACCGTGGCTTTTTCTTGGTCTCCAGATAGTAAGCGTGGAAAGGAAGCGCTGTGGGAAAGCCTTCGCATCCAACTCCTCGCCCAATGGGCCAGCGCAGCGAGCCAGGCGCCCTTCGTGCACAGCCTGCATCCCGCGGGAATGCAGATGCTGCCGAAATCACCCCGCTTCTGCTCACCTTCCCCGTGCTTTGCATTAACCCCTCTTATTTTCCATTCGTAGTAGATTAAGAGTGTCAGTCACGCCACCTCCGCTGAAAGGTGGGGATTTTGCATGATACGTTATATCCCCTTTATTCGCAAATATCCCAACGCTCTTCCAAATCGCAATCGTACCCAGCTCTTACCATTCGCATAATGGCCCAGCCCGGAGGGAGCAGGGCTCTTTGGACGTGTCCCTGCCACGTGGGTTAAAAGCGATCGGTGGCTGCTGGCAGGGAGGGCTGGAATGGATTTCTTCTCCAGCGATTACTGCTGTTCCTTGGCAGGGGAAATGCTCCCTCGCTTGAACTCTTGAGGTTAAGCCACATCATTCCTGAGTGTCATTCAGCGCTTAAAGGTGCTGTCAAAAAGATGACACAAGAATTTGTTAAGAAACTAATGTTTCCCCTCATCCCCTGCTCTCCCTTAGGGCTCGCAGGCACCCCGGCTAAGGAAGCGGTAATGAGAGGGGAGGAATTAAATCGCATTGCAGCTGCCCCAGAGCCAACACGAGGGGCTGGCTCCAGCCTGTACCTGGGCTGTGTGTCCTTCGTGGGGGCGGGAGGTGGGGAAAACAAGCTCTGGACATGTTTTCTGGCTGTATCAATGAGCTCGAACCCCAGTTATTGTCATTACTGGGACCCCAATAATCTTCAATGTTTATTCCAAGCGAGTTGATCCAAGTCCATTTTGCAGATGAGCGACTGAGACCTGACCGCCTAGCATCGCTTCCCAACCTGAGTCGCTCTTTCAAACCACAGATAATAGCAAGATAATATCAGTTTCAAAAAATAGAAAGCAGCACATTTTCCTGGATGTTTCTGAAAGCCGAATCCGCAAGAAGCCCTCATCCCACCGACAAGTAGGAGCGAGCCCGAAATGCAGCCGGGGAGGATGCCCAGCCCGAGAGGGGTCTCCTCTTTCAGAAGCTGTGCTCTTTTTTCATGTGAGGAGCAAGCCATTCATTTTCTTGGGCGAATAATGATAGTTTAGGCTTAAGATTTACGGCATGGCTGTTAGTGTCTTGACGGTAGATATGCAAGGCTATTTAGCTGTTGCCGAAGGTGGAAATCCATAAAGATGATGGAAGAGTCTCTCCCCAGACAGTACAAAAGGTCATTTGTTTTTTTCCTGAAGATCTCACCGAGCTGGTGATGCCGTCAGTTTTCCTCTCCTCCCCTGTCCCTCGGCACACGTGGCGTACATTGCTTTGCTCCTCCAGTTTCATGGGTGAGCAGGGGTGCCGGAGAGGTGCTTCTCATTTATTTTCTGCCCCTCTCTATTTGTATTTCTCCCCTAATATCTCTTGCTCGGGTTCAAACCCTCCAGCCCAAGCACTTTTGTTACCACCTTGCTCCCAGCCCCTTCCCGGGCTCCTTCCCATCCAGCTCGCTTCACCCCACTCTGAAAGGTTTCGGGGGCTTTTGCCCTGTTGTTTGCTTAGTTCATGAGTTCCCCTCAAAAATAAATACACATTTTTCTGTTGGGAAAACAAGGTGAGGCAAAAGCAAAATCCTAATGTGTTTGTTGCTGGGTATTTCAGTACAAAATAATAGTAGTAATAATAATATAGTAATAATAGTAATAATAGTAGCAATAATAATAATAACAATAATAATAATAATGATGATGCAACAGTTGCTGGGGCTGCAAGGGAAACTGAGTCCTCTGTCAAAACAAAGTTTTGGCTGAATTTTTCCCACCCTTTCGGGTCGCAAGCAGAGCCTCGAGCAGGCAGTGCCGCATCCTGCACGTCCAGACCCTTCTCTCCTGTCCCGCACCTCCCCACTGGCATAGCCCCTCTCCAACGAGCAGAGACGAGCATGGCGATGAACAATAAACAGAAGTGACCCAGCCAAGCAAAACAACGGAGGTGAAAGGCCCGATAATAATTTTTGTTTTGGAAAAAAGGATTTAAGAACATGCACTGGGGAGCATGTAAGTGGGATGGAGCCATGCTAATGCTTGGCACCCCCTGGCATGGCGATGGGGGCGTGCATAGCCCTGGGGCCCTCGGCGAGGTCTGTCCCTGCACGTCAGGTGGAATTCTTCTGCTCATATCTTTCATCGGTGAAGATGCATGTTGGCTTCCCAAAAACCTCATCTCCTGAAAGATAGGTAGCCTCTAGGAAAGGGGCTCAGCCCCGTGCCTCGAGCAAAGCTGCCCAACATCCATCCAATTTCAGTAAGAGTGAGATTTTCAGTAAGCATAATTAGAAAATCAGAAATTCCCCTCTCTCAATCTCCTGCCTCACGGGAGCAGCAGAGGGATGGCATGGCTAAGCCCCCGGATGCCGGCGATGCCCCTCCGTGCCAAAACCGGCAAGTGACCCGCCAAAAGCGTCCAGCTGTGAAATACTCGTTTCCTCTCACCGCAGTTGCTCCTTGTGGCTTTCAGGCTCGTTTAGTCCATTAAATAGTTGGAATTGCTTCATGGGTAGGCAAGGGAGAGCAAATTGGGCTTTTTTTTTTCCCCACAACTATTGGGTGTGATGTTGACTTACCTGGGCAGAAACCACATCAGCCTGGGAGGACAGGAAAGCGGTGCCGTTGTCAAGTGTGTGCTCTGACAAAGAGCAGTTGGTGTTTGGCACACAATCCCACCATCCCAAAACCCAAAATCCTCTGGGTGAGGCAAGCTGGGGACAGCAGCTGAACTCTTTTTGCCCACTTCCTGGGAAATGGCAGACAGAATGTGCTGTGGAAGATGGGAGAGCTTTGAGAATCACAGAATCACTATGGTTGGAAAAGACCTGTAAGATCATCAAGTCCAGCCATCAACTAACACCACCATGCCCATTAAACCATGTCCCACAATGCCACATCCACACACAGCCACCCAATAGCAACCCCTGCTGAGGCCCTTTTAAACAGAAATATGTCAGGTTCTGGCCCCAGTGCTCCAAGTCTCATTTTAGAATGATCTTTAAAGAAAAATGAAAAAATACGCACTTAGTGGGGGGAAAAAAGGATGGATGTGTAAAAGCTCATTTTTTTCCGTCAAATCCTTGAGCAATTAATTTGACCTCCCACAGAATATAAGCCATAGACTTCCATGTGCAGTGCGTGTGTCAGAAGATGCCATCACGGCACTAACTATCGTACCAGCAGCTGATGGACCCTTACATGCTTCTTGTCCCAGGGAACTTGCAGTCTCAATGGGCAAAGCAGGAGGAGAGAAGGTGAAGCAAGAAAAAATTACTTAGGCGAATCTGTGCTACAAAGCAAGGGTCTAAGACACAACCACCTCTGGGTTTAGCTTGGGTGCCTCAAGCATTAGTGCAAGAGGAGAGGACACAGATCCTTGCTGTGTGGACGGTCACCGAGTGGACAAGGAAAGAGACAAGCCACACCGTGTCCTTCTTGATCATGGCTCTCCTACCAGGAGTGGGATGGGAAGAAGCTCTTGAAGGGTGTCTCCTTTGCCACCCCAATTAATGTCTTTGGTGTAATGGGCATTCGTTTTCCTACCAATCTTTTGGGACAATCGTGTTCTTCTGTCTTCTTTACCCAAGCCTGCATGCCAAACCTCTGCTCGTCGGAGGCCAGGCGAGAGTCAGGAAGAGCTTCGCTCACCCTGAGGCATGGAAACCCTGAGTGGAGCGCTAGCCCTGCCCGTTCTTGGATGCCTTCTGATAACAATGTTTTAATAAAAGATCTGTCACTCAAATATTTCCAAATCATTAAAGAAAAGAGGAATGAAAAGGAGTAATTGGAACCCTGAGCCCAAAGGGGTAATGTAAAAAAAAAAAACCACAACCCAACCACAGAGTGGGTGAGAGACCCTAAACTTGAAGCTGAGCATCAAAATCCCTCTGGGAATTATCTTCTTGTCTGAAATCCAGAGAGGTCCATGACTCATAGCCTGATCCTGCCCTGCAATGGCAGCTGCCGAGGATAGGAGGCGTATTCAGGTGTTAAATCCTCTCTCTGTCCTCCACTGCCGGGTTTGAGCTGAGAATGGAGCAGTGGGAGGAGAGCCAGGAACGAGTGAAACATCTCGAGATGGAGCTGATCATGGGCCAGATCTCTCGGTTCCTGCTCGGGCAGCGCTCCCACCAACGCGAGGGCTTTGCCAGCTCCTGTGATTTTTTTTTGCTGTATGTCGAGGATAGGTGGTGTTTGTCCAAAAAACCCTGGCTCTAGGAGTCATGGGATCTCCTGAGAGCCTCTGTTCCCGGGAGAGGTGGAGATGGAAATAAATGGGGACATTTCCACCTCTTGGAGTAGGTGGGAAAAGCTGGAAAAAGTGCCTTCTATGAGTGAAGAACTTAGGAGGCAATCTTTATTGTATTCAAAATCTCGTCGCTTTAAAGCTGATCTCATTATCTGTGGAGATGAGTCACGGGTGTTTGAATTTGTGTGGGTGGCAATATAAAAATTTCCTCTGAGTAAGGAGAGCGGGGTTTGGCGAGTGGGCAGTTGGTACTTTCTCCTATCCTCCCACAACAAGACAGCGTCGCTTCGAAAGGTGATGGAGTGAATCATTTCTTCTTCTTTTAATGGCAGTTCTGGCTGAGCTGCGTATGCATAGCCCGTCCCCACTTAGTTATTGTTTAAAACCCATTTAACATAGCCCTTCAAAAATTATCTCCATTTGCAAAGGGTTTTTCAGCAAGTTTTCAGGCTGGGAGCGGGGGATCTTTGCCACCTTCCCTCTCAGCCAAGAGCACCTCCTCTACCTGGTGCATGCAGTTAATTCAATGATTGCTGGAGAGAGGTATAAAACTATACTGCGATAATTAATCAAAACTCGTGGCTACGTAGGCACTCTATCGGCACTTGCTGCGCCTCGGGCTCGTTTCACTGTCACTTGATAATGCGCCTCTTATCCTGTGAAATACAAACTTGGGTGGAGTTTCCCTTTTCACCCCTTTGATTGTTCATCTGGAATCCCAAGGGACTGGAAATGAAATACATTGGCTTAAGTGATGTTCCCCAGATCAGTAACTGGATCCTGGGAGGATCCCCCGGGGCGGTTTTCCACCAGGTGGGAAGAGGGATGTGTCTCGCGGCTGTGCTGACCCCTGCTAAGGCAAGCACATGCTTGAGTCACTTACTTATTTTTATTTGTGTGATTTAGCACAATAAATCATGCTCGTCTTTCCCAGGCTCCCCTGTGGTCCGGACACTTTCCCATCCCATTTTAAAGCGTGGCACTGAGCTGTCCATCACCCTGCACTGCCCAGGGACTCATTTTACCTGTCCATAGACATCTGCATCTGCAGCACTCACCCCCGGCCGGTGAAGGTTGCACCTCCTGCCTTGCTGAAAGGTGCAAAGGGAAAAGGACTTGTCCATTGAGAAGAAACTAGACTCTACTTGGCTTCTTGGAAAATAATTTCCATTGAGAAATGGAAACATGAAAGCAGACAATTTATTCCTTGAAGAAATCAATACATTTGGTAAAAAGCCCACTGCTGGTGGGAAGGTTTTTATGGTTAAAAATGTTTTGGCCTTATCCTTCCAGCCTGTTTTTCTGTGAATGAGAACTCAAATTAATCACTTCCGTCTTATCCTCACAGACGTTATTTATATTTCTGTCTGGCCCAGGTAGATGGAAGCTCACCATTTTAGGCACCATCTGGCAAAACAGCCAACAACATGCCTAGAAATAATCCCTAAAAATCATGAAACTCCTTCCTTCCAGTACACAAAAGTTGTCTGCTGTTGGGTATTTATCAGATTAGCTATTCTGGAATAATTATTTTGGTAGGAACATTTGCATTCCAGAATAAGAGTGTCTTTTTCCCCTTTACCTTACCGCAACTTGGAAGCTAATTTCTCCATATCCAGTGTTAAGCAACTTCTCACCAAGATGGTTACACATCGTCATGCATAATAGTATTTCCTTCTCACGCTGAATCTTACGCTCTAGGACTTCCAGGTCTTTGACAGTTCACAGCACCTTCAGCGAGGTGATTAAGTATTGTTTAATCTCCTTCATGCAGATCGGCAGGAATTGGTGAAGGAGCTCAGGGTCTTGCTACAAAAGGACCTGAAATCGTCATGTTTGATTTGTTATGACCACCGTGCTGGGCTCCATCCCCTTGCGCAGACCAGTGCGCTCCTGCAGATGTGTTCGTGGTCCATTCGGGGTCTAAGGGCAGGAGGGTCAGTGGAGAGCAGTGATTTCCCCACCCCTTCCAAGCACTTACGTGCTTTGGCGGGGTAATCTCTCGCACGATGCCACATGCAAATACGCACACATAAACAGACGGAGGAGGTTGCTTGATCTGCTTGGCCTAATTGAAAGCATAGAGGTCTGTTGTGGTGCCTGTTGCTATAAACACGCTGGCAATTTGCACAAGTATGTGACATTGTAAAAGTTCCTGAAAGATTTTATCTGGTTGGTTTTGGCTGAAAGCCCTTTATTCACATAGAAATGCCAGGTAGAAAGACAATAAGTGTGTATCCATGTGTATATTTTCAACTTCCTAAAGGCCATCAAATTGGAAAGGGAGTGGGTTTACTTTCCTCAAACATCTCCTGAGTTGAAGACAAGGTAACCCAGAAAAAGCCTTTCCTTTAAAAAAAATAATAAAGTTTGCTTCTCAGTGTTACTCCCTGCACAGATTGTCTGGGCAATCTTTAACAATCTCTTGTACCTCTGAGTTATTTTGATTTTAAAATATTAGTTCATAACAAATCTTAAGCTGTCAAAACTAAAGGATCGTACAAAATAGCTTCAAGGTTACATAAACAGAGTAGCTGGGAAACAATTCGGTAATGCGTATTCATCTCAAGAGTAGAAGACATTCATGTTTTAAAGAAAGTTTCCACCTGAATACTGGCCCTCTTTGTTTTGAGAAATGTTGATTCAATGGGGTTGAAATACTCTGTGTAAGGAGAAGGGAGGGCAAATGGCAGAAGACAAACTAGACAGTGGAGGAGAAGAGGAGCTGGGCCAGCAAGTGCCAAAAGCATATTCGATGAGTTTTTTTGACGAGAAGCAACTGGGTATGGGTGGGATCTGGGAAGGCCAAGAGCTATAAATTAGGGCATGCTTGTGCTGATGGGGGAAATAATTGGGAAAAATCAAGGAGAGGAGGTAAGTGTGAGCCTGAGAGCAGCTGAAGGTAAATGCAAGGGGAGGAACTGCTGGGAAGGTCATCTGGTGTAGGGCGGATGGGGAGAGATTTGGGTCTGAAGAAAGGAAAATGAGAAGAAATGTGAGACAATCTGGGATTTTGAGCAGGAGGAGGGATCAGAGAGTAGTACAGCACAAGGGGTTCCTTTGGAGATAGTGGGTGGAAGAGGAGAGGCATCTGCAGTGGCAGGGGGAACCCAGTACTCCTGTCCTGGCTGGATTTAGGACACTGCACCTCTGAAAAAGAGCAGGATCCAGGGTAACCCTGCAGCTGGGGGTGGAAAGGAGAGACTTCTGAAGCTGGATGTGACCTACTTGCTCCGAGGAGCTCCCGAGGCTTCCAGGGAAGGAAAGAGTTGGGTGCAAATTAGAAGGAGCGAATTGCAAATAGGGTATGAGATGGAGGAGGCTGGACTGGAAAGAGGAGTTGGGGTTTGGAGTGGGAGAGAGAGCTCTGCACTTAAAATTGCAATGGTGGAGGAAGAGGGCTGGACTGGAGACGGTAAGAGGAGCAGGCAGCAGTGGTGGGGAGAGACAGTGACTGGGACAACACGGAGCCTGCGGTGGGGACGAGGTGGGAAAGGGGAAGGAGAAGGACGAGGAGGATGTTATGATGCAGAAGAGGGGTATGCTGGGACAAAGCTGGTAAGAGGACATCTGGTGAAATTCTCCACCCTGGAGGGCCCTCTGCAATAGCCTTCCCTCCCTGGAGCAGGGATCTTACTGCACCAGGGCAGAGTGCCAGAACAAGCTGCCCCTCAACCCAAACGAGCGTGTTATCCTGCTAAAGGGAACAGGAGCAGCAAAAGGAGATGCCTGTCACAGTGCCCCTTCTGAACCGAGGCTCCAGCTGGTTTTTTTCCTCCTCTTACTTGTCCTTATTATTTTTCTGGACATTTCTTTCCCCGGCTGCAAATCTCTCTGAACCACTGAGTTCATTAAATTAATATCAGTGCAGCTTCCTAGATGCTTACAAGAGATGTGTATTTATATTGACCCTAATTCAGCAAAACACTTAAGCACATGTCTGACTTTCAGCAAGTGAATGGGCCAACAGGACTTCTGTGTAATTAAAGCTAAACATAACTTAGTGTCTAGTTTATTGAGGGCCTGCTCAACTAATTAGTTAAATCTTCCACGAAAAGTCACTAGGATCCTTAATAAAGCAATGATCTGCAAACAGCTGTTGTGTGACTCTGCCCAGGTCACATTATCTTGTTTGCAGTTTAGATGCCTGAAATTTCTGACTTCTCTTTTTTTTTGTGTGTGTGTGTGTGTCTGGAGTTTAATTGTTCATGAGAAACTCTCCCTCCTTCCCCGGTAAGACATACTAAAGCCACCAAACATTAATTGATTTAAATACACAGGGTACCTACCAGGTAGATGTGGTAAATCACAGTTGTCAGGTAATTAAATGTAACCCGTAAACGACATCGGAGCATGTGAACCAAGCATTCAGTGTCGATGCTTTTAATTAATGTTGTAAAACAATATTTCAGGCTTAGATCGAGTGTACGAGGCAGATAACGTATCAAATTATGGCTAATAAAATATCAGCAGTGGTTATGGCACTAATAACCAGTAGCCACTGCGATCCTAAATACCCCGGCTGCACCCCAACAGGTGGCCCGCTTTGAAATGCGGTATGCAATGTTATTGCAGGGGGATTAAGAACGGTCATTAGACTCTCATTGCTCTTGTAACGCTGGATTAATTAACCAGCAAGCAGAATTATCTGCCCCCGGATCCATCACCTGCTAAAATGTACCAGCGGGTCATGAAAGATTAAACTTGGGGGGGGGGCCCTGATTCTGCCCTTCCTCGCAGCCTCGATGCCCGTGTTGGTTGCGGGCTCCCCCCTGGTTTTGTTTGCACCCCTGGCAGTGGCAGGAGGGGCAGCCTGTTAGAGAAAAAGTGATTTACAAGACGTAGGGAAAGGGTCAGATTTTAAAGCAATGTTCAGGGGCGTGATACAGTGTTCAAGAAGGGGAAATTCTGGTGCTTTTGCAAATCTTGTGCTTATTTTCCTACCGGTCTTGGATGGGTAGATGTCAATGGCCCTGAGCAACATTTCCATTGCAGAAAGATGGGGTGACCAACCTAGTTGATACAGGGCCTTGGCGATACTTGAGGTTTCGGATGCAGCGAGGCAGGCAAAGCCCTCGCGGGACCAGACCGGTGCCCGGGATGCCGAGGGTGAAAGTCCGGCGTTGAGTGGCACATTCCAAATCCTGCAAACCCCTTACTGCCCAGGCTACAGTAAATCCCCCTCCGTGCAGAGGGGCTTTGGGGTGGATTAACGAATGGAAAACCTTTGCTTACACACGTGGGTGTTTGCTGGGGCAAATGGCCCCGTGACCATCTATGCTCTAGACATCCCACCTGATACAGGAAGGCTAAGTGTCTGGGATAATCAAAATATGCTGCATTTGAGAACTACGGAGCAATTTCAATGAAAAAAAAGGAGAGAAAATGTCCTTCCAAAAAAAAAAAAATGCTCAATGTTGACAGCCTTTTTTGTTTTTCACCAAAAGATTCCTTTTTCAAGCAGAAATCCTTGTTGATAAATCTGTTTTGCCATTAGCCTTAACTTTTTTTTAAAGCCATTGAAATAAGAAACGCCTCAAATTTTGAAAAAGGATCAATCCAGAACGCTTCAAAATGCTCAACTTTCCTAACATGATCTTTTTTTTTTCCCCACAAAAAGAAAAAGCTTCAAGTCTAAGCCGGTTCCTTATTTCCTTCTGTCCACCTCCAAACTCTCCCATGCTTTAAAAAAAGCTGTCCTCTTCCCACGGAGCATTTCAATTCCATCAGGCCAGCATTTCCCAAAATAAAATGAGCATTTCTAGGGGTTGCTAAGCTGGTCTCCTATTTAAATTTATATCTAATTGGTCTTTTCATCTCTTCTTTCCTCTTCTCTCAGCCATTTAGTTATTAAAAGTATCCAGATAGTCTTTATAACCCATTTATGTACAGATTATCTGTAATTTATTAAGGATTAAGGCTTACCTAAAAACCATCGCTTTAGTCACAGATCCATTACACCACTGTGAACTTGTCTTAAAAGTGCTTTTTGGCTCGCAGAGCTCCCCGTGGGAGGAAGTTTAAGTTCAGACCAAATTTATTGTGTCCTAAATGCATGGTTGGAAGGAGCCAACGTCGTCACTCAAGATTTCTTGCAGATCCTTGCAATTTAACAGGGCTTAAAGTCCAGCGTTAAAAAGACCTGGGAATCTGTTGTGCAAGTGAAATCGTGTCCCAACGATGTTTACAGCCAAATTTTAGTTGATGGCTCGGGAGTGGGTTTTGAGTGCAATGTAGGTCCTTTTGTGTCAGGAGGGGTGCTATGCTGTACCGAATTATAGGGGACTGGCATGGAAGGGATGTGGAGCATCAACTCCCTGCCCAAAGGCAGAATCAGAGTTGTTCCCAACAGAGATGTTTCCAGCTAGTTCCCGGGAGCCGAGATGGAAACTCTTTGCCTTCCCAAAAAGCACAGAGGGATAAATGGCCCTTTTAATCCCATTCCCAGGGTACAGACTCTGCGCTCTTCTCCTAATTCCTGGCTCTGAAAGTCTCCTGTTTCCTCCCTTGCAGGGGTCTGGCCCCTCTGCCCAGCTCCAGGCTGCTTTTCCTCTTCTCCCCTTTTAGGTAGTGGAGCCGGGTCGTTTGTTTTCACCCTCGTTCTTCAGAGCTGCTCCACCGGTCCTCCTGCCCGGGAGGCGAACGGGAACAAATAGGCTTTGTGTGGTTTCTAGATGACTGTCAAAGCCACATGGGATAAATATTATTTGGCTGAAAGGGAAAAGGACTCTAGAAAAAAAAAAAAAGGGCAAATAAATATTTTCCTCTTCCTCTGTTAGACCTTTGTCTTGTTTCTTGATGTGTTGGTTGGTACAGAGCCTGCTGCTTGCTTACTGCTTGCCTTGCCAAGGGGCCTTGAACCATTTTCCTCTTCCCTTGAATTTTTCATTTGCTTATTCTTTTAGTATCCTTGGGTGAGGAAAAGGTGAACCATCCTCTGGCTTTCGACATGCTCCCGGGGGGAGGCTGGCCAAGAGCATCTTATGTTTGAACGGAGCTTTTCTCTCGGGTTCACTGCCCACCTTGATTTATGACGCTGGAGCTGGATGCTGTAATTAGGATGCGTCGACTGAGACTCAGTAGGTGCAGAGAATATAGGGCTTGGGAGAAATAAATTTCAGGTTCTTTCCTGGATTCCCGCTGCTCCCTGTGCTATCTCAGGCACATTTTTCTAATTTTTTTTTTTTTCATGGGCACAAAAGACTGGAAAATAGTTGCGGGCAATACCTTTCTCCTTTCATCTGTTTGCAGCCTCTCTCCTCCTTGCCTATGCAAAGGCTGTCCGCTCTGTACGTGCTTGCTCTCTGTAGAGAGGTTTGCTTGTCTGGCATTGTGTTTTTTCAGTGCTTGGCACAAGAGCATCTGTGAGTACGGCTTTATGGGTTCCACGATAAACATAATAAATAATAGTGCTGCTAATGCTCATGTAACCCCAGGAAGCAGGGCATGAAGAAAACCCCTTTCTGCCGTGAGCTGAGCAGCGCTAGCATGAGCACTGGCAGCTCTACTGCTGAAATGTAGGTAATTTTGTGGCAGAAATGTCATGCTGGGACCTCTACTCTCATTTGTATTCTCCTCCATTTTCCTGCTCTTTTCCTTTCCCTTTTTCTTGTTTGCTCTGTGTCCCCTGCCAGAAGAGCAGCAAAATAAATCGGATACAGTCCTGGTGGCATTCCCCCTCTCCTTAGGAAGCAGAAGGGATGCTAAACCTCCTGCAACCAGGCAGCAAAGGCAGCAGGAGCCGGCCAGAGTTGGGCTGTCACACGTCACCCCCCCCTTACCAGTTAGCAGCCCCTGAAACGCTCAGCAAGAGGTTGGCAATAACCTTCTGTGCAAATCCTTGGGATGTTTTCAATATTGCAACAGAGGCTTTTGTCCCTTGAGCCAAAGCACGAAGCTGGGGCTGTTGGAGGCAGCAGCCTGAGGTGCCCTCCTGGGTCGGGCACGACTTGTCCCCTCTGCGTGTGTCACCTCGCCCGCGCTTTCCCTCTTCACTCCGCTATAGTGCTGGATGAAATAGCTCACAGAGCTTAATTGTTCTGCCGCAGCGCTAAGTAATTTACACCCCAGGGCTTAATTGTTCCTTTGCACTGATTCCCCGGTTGCACTCCAGGGCTTCCTGCGGATTTTGTGGGCACCACTCGTGGAAACAGAGGAGCGGGGACAAATAGGGCAGGAGTGAGTGACGTGCCCGTGGCTGGCTTCCCCCCCTCTCCCTTCCCACTTTCCAAGCTCTTCTCTCTCCAGGCACGCATGTTGAGACAGCTCACAATGATCTAGGTGAGAAGCTGGCAGAGCAGAAGCTTAAATCTCAATTACCTTCCTTCTCGTCCGTTTGCACAGGATCCTTATCTCCCTCCGTGTAACTCTCTGTATTTAATTATACGCAGTGATAATCCTTCACACACTAAGCGCATTATTAAGCAATTCCTAAGATAAGTAGTTTTCTGGATCCCCAATTATGATTAGATATTGGCAATCAAGCTGTCTTCCACTCTCCCTCCTGGGGCTAGCCTGCCAAAACCAGTCTTGTTTGGGTAGGTGAGACGCGAGACCCGTGTGGGAAGCTGCTTTGCAAGGAGAAATTTAGGCAAGAGACTGTTCATGGGTAAAAGATCTAGATGGCCACGCAGGTCTCCATGAAGCTGTTTCAGATGTTGACTCAGGGGTTGCATTGCTGTCCCAGGGGACAGGCTGGCCGGACGCAGCAGGTCTGTCCTCCACCAGTATGTTACACGTCCTAATCCGTCATTTGAGTCATGGAGGCCACCAAGCTGTTGCAGCTCTTAGGTTTTGTGGTTCCCTTTTCAATCTTTGCCGTGGCAGCCAGAATGAGATCTCTTCTGGCAGAAGAGGTTGTGGTGCTGGGTTTGTTACAGCTTCAAGGTCTGAATCTGAGAATGAGTAGCAATGAGTTTCTTCCATTTCTTCACGTAGTTCATGTTCCCTGGTCCTCTGACCATTTCTGTTGAGCTCCTCTGCTCCCTCCCCAGTACATCTGCCCACTTCCCATCTTACCAGCGGTGGGAAGATGAACCGAAGGCTTTGCAACTTGGTAAAGGCTTTAGCAGCCCACTGTGCTTTAGTTCAGCTAGGTGGGTTCCTCCTTGCCTTCCTGCTTATCCCTTCCCAATATTGGCACGCTTTGAGGAGCAGGGATGAAGGTCAGCAGAGTGTGATCAAGCTGGCACATGGGGCTCCCCGATATCCAGCAAGGGGACATGATAAGGCTCCCATGGTCAGCGGCATCTCTTGGAGCAGAGTTTTCCCTCTTTTGCCTGCTCGTGCTACAGCATTTCTGGTGCCATCTCAGGTTGTTTCCTTGTGGTGCCCTCATCCGAGCGGTCCCCCACCCTGCACGCATGAGACGCGCTGCAGGGGCACGGCTGCACGCCATATCATTGCTGCGCTACAATGGGCAAGGGATTATGGGGATTCCTCCTAATTCTGTACAGGAAAACGCTGTTTGTAAGTGTAATTGAGAGGATGGCTTTAGAGTCGATGACTCTAAGCTTATGTTGTAGATGGATCGTGTTTCACCTCTTTCAAAGCGTTTAAGAGCTTACCAGAAAAACAAATGTCATTGCTCAATCTGCGAAGTGTCTATAATGCAACTTGCTGTCTCAATTCCTTCCCTCTGATTTATTTCGCTTTTCCTACTCTCTGAAGGTTACAGTTGTCCCCTCCTTCAGTGCTGATGCATATATGTGTATTTGTGTAGCATGTAAAGCGATAGCCTACAGCTTGCCTGTGTAATTGCTAAGGGTACTTTCATCCACTCTCCAAGTATTCCTGGTGAAAGAAATATTTAGTCTTAGCTGTTTGTAGGAAATCTTTAATCTTAACTTTGCAATATGTGTGTGCCTGTGAATTGCACAAGGACAGATTCTCCAGCTGTGTAAAGGAACAAATGCTCAGTGCAGCTGAACACGAGTCTGCAGAGCGTATTTTTTCCCCTCACCTCAATATTCAATCATTATTAGCCGAATCATGATTATCTGCTTAGATAACCTATACAGTCTTCTGCCCTGCATTTGAGAATCATTAGACCTCCCGTCTGATTGTGGGGCTGTCAAAACTATTGGGATCTCAGTAAAAGGCTTTAAATGTTTGCAACTTGCAAGAATTAAACAGGGATTCAGGGACAGGAGGGCCAAACCCCTAAAACTTGGTGTTGAATTTGCTGCTTGAAGGCCCTTTGCAAGATTTGGAGGTGAAGGCATCTCTAGCAAAGAGTAGTAATGGCCAAGCACTCCCTGGTAAGGCATTTTTTGCTCTCCTGAGCACAAATTTGAAAGTGGAAGAGCCCTGTTCTGACAGCATATTTATCCTGGAGTCAAGGCCAGATCCTGCCGTGCATCCGAGCTCGTAGATCTCCCCTCTTGCACTCGCTGCATCTCCATCCGGGGCGAGATTTGCACACCCAGCGCGTCGTGCAAGCTCCGTGCCCCAGCACCGCCCGCCCTGCTCGGTGCCCTCGCGGAGCTCAGTCATTACCTCCCTTAATGAAAGAGCAGTTTGCTGGCATGCAAATCATCAGGTTAAGCACCCCGCTTCCCTTCAGGAGGAATAACAATTGTGAAACAGCACGGAAGGTAAGCAGATAGCAAGCAAAGAGCTTCGCTAATGCTCCCCGGTGTGCCAACAATAATACATTTTCCGCAGTAATACCCCGCATTTTGCAGGCGCTTTTCGTCGTGCCTCTCACGGCATTCTGCAAACGTTAATTAATTACAGTCTCATTACGTCTCTGTTAGATCCATTTATTTATTTATGAAGAACTTTCCGTCCCCAAGCGCTCTGGAATCTGTTAATCACCTAAAGGCAAACAGCGTGCCCAGAGAGACGAGATCTGCTGCGAAAACGCTGGGGATAAACACAAAGAGGCTCTTGTGAGCAAGGCTCCGGGTTGCGATTTCAATTGGGGATTTGATTCCTGCTTCTGCCACGCGTTTCTGCAAACCAGGTCACTTGAATCTGGCCGTGGTGTAAGCGGGCATGGTTTTTCGGGGCTAGGTGTAGAGTACGAAGATGCTCTGTCCCATCCGCCGTCCGAGGCGCTGGGGCGTGCAATCCTGATCTGTTTTGGCACAAATTAAAACAGATTGGTTTAAACCACAGCTGGGAGAGTAACTGCCTGGGCATCTGCCTCTGGCTTAGGCCTGGCATGATGGTCAGTGTAAAAACATGTCTTTTCTCTCACCTCTCTCGCTTTCCGATTTGCACTGCAAGATCTTCGGGACGGGAAGGGGCCATTTCTTATTCTGTGCTTGCACAACATGGGAAATAGGTTTGGTTTTGTTTCTCCACGGTGCTGTTTGCAGCTCTGATCTACCAGCTTTGAGCACCGGAGGTGGGGAATACTAGAGGGAGAATTTTTGGCTGATGGTGAGCGACAAGGCAGGCAGAAATAACATCGGGATTTCTGGGTTGACTTTATGCCATCTCCTCGCCACGGGAGTTTTAATACCTATGTCAGCAGAGAGGATCAGGGTTTGGTGAGCTGCACGGTGTAGCTTCAACTCCAGCCACAAAATACTCCCTGACTATCAGTCTGGGCATCACTCCTGACTTTGGGAACCTGTTTAACCCCCTTCGCTTACCCACAGTAATCAGGTTTTGCTGGGAGGTAGCTGACCTGGTATTGCCCTGAGACCTTTGCTGCCCACTGCCGAAGAGACTGGATCATTAGCCGGCCAAATTTCTCTGCTCCAGGCTCTAAATAAGTCCCTGGTGAGAAGAGGAAGCTGGGAGATGCTGGGATAAAGCCAGCTTCACACCTGGAAGCAGGTTTCCATCCAGGGTGGGGTGGTAGCGAGGGCTGCGCCGAGGACTTGGCAGCACTGAGGGTCCGGCTGTGCCCGTCACCCGCTCTCACCTCCAGCCGTGGTTCTCCGTCTCCTCTTGGCTGGATGAAAACACGTTAGGAGGCACCACACAGGAGCAATTAGCTCCCATGAAACTTTCCACCATTAGGAACAATGGCTGGCTTAGTTCTCCTCTGATTGAGTTAATGATATTCTAACAAGTGACGGTTTTTTCCTTTTAAATTTTCTCATTTGGAAGGAATTGCTCGTCATAAATTACACGTATAAAAATTAGGCCGGTGTTTTGTATTGTTTACAACAAGCACTTCAGGGTTATGGATGTTACTCATTGATTTATAATGTTTAATTCCTCTCCCCCCCCACCCCCCCTGTTCAAGCTCTCCATAAATCAAGCTGAGATGTCAACCCTGTGTCAACATTTCACTCAGCCTGCAAGTTGCAGGCAAGTCGGGACAGCAGATCTTATGGAGAAGGTTGACTCTTCTCCTTCACTGTCTTTCCCATTTTGATGAAACAATAAGAAGGTGAGGCTGGCACTTGTCAGTTATTTCTGAGTCACATTTCATTAGGCCTTTTTCAAACACTCCGGAGAACAATGTTGGAGGCAAGCGATCCAAACAACTCATGTTCCCGCTTGTGCACTTGTGGGTTAGGGCAGCAGCTGCCGTGGAATTACACTGGGAGGCTCAGCAGGTGTCTGATGGTCCTGGACCGGATCCGGATGATGTCAGGCAGCTCTCATCCTGGCAGGCTCCTCTTCCCCCCAACCCCAGCGAGCTCCTGGGGTCATCATTTCGGAAACCTGAAGAGGTTGTTTTAAAGGGTTCCCCAAGAAGTGATGGGGCTTCCAGGAGTGTCCAAAGCAAATTGGGTGCAGCTGGGTGGAGCTGCTGGGGATCTGCTTGGGTAAACCCCAAAAGAAAGAGGACTTAAGGGGTTTTGGTGAGCAACATTGTGCAAGTCCACAGTGTAAGGGGCTGAGTTGTCAGTGAAATTAATGGGAATTAGGGACCTGAGGACCTCCAAGAGCCTCTGTCGGCATCTTTCTTCACCATAGGGTAAGTCAGCCCCTTTGGAAAACTGGAAAGAAAAAATTCCTTTCCCCAAAGATCTTGCTAAGAAACACCATAGGTCTGGCAAAGAATATTCAAAGATGTGGGTGGATTGTAAAGTTCCCTGCATCAGGTTAAAACTGGGCACTTTTGGCCCTTCGTTCAGGTCAAATTACCAGGGAGCTGCTGAGCCCTCAGCATTGCTCTGCTGTCGCGAGGATGCCCAGCGTCTGACCTCCAGCAGTCACAAGATTGGTGATGATGCCCCATGAAATCCATCTGACAGGGCTGAACATACATGTTTCTGCAAATGAGGTCTTGGATTTCACTCGGGTTGAACTTAAAATGAACAACTATGTCACCAGGGATGGTAGTCCTCCATTTCTCCTGCCCGTCTGCTCCATACCTACATCATCATCAGGCGCTTTAGGAGGAGCCAGGCTTCACGTTAAAACCAAAGTGTCTGGTAGATGCAGGTATGTGTGTGTGGGGGGGCTATCTCATATAATTCCTGCCTACACCATGCCTACACTAGGCGGTCTTATCAGCCTGCCACTTTCCTAAGCAATAGGGCTCGCCCAGTTGTAATAACAAAAGTAAATAAATACATTTTAATGATCCGAGGCTGGTAATTAACAATGCTGAAAAACAGATGTCTCCCTGAAGAGCTCATAAGGCAGCCGATTGCATAAGCTGGCCCATTATGTGGATATGAGTTGATTATTAAAAGAAAACATTTAGCAAATGCAGTACAGGATATTCATCTGCTATTACATAATGGTAATAAGCAGTTGAATTTAAGCAGCGATATAGTCTTCCAGCCCTTACCGAACGCCGAGTGAAGTGTATTTATGGCCTCCGATGTGAAATAGTCCTCCTTGTTTTTCCAAGATGAGGAGAGATCTTTCAGGAGATAATAAATAAAATAGACTCTAGGTGCTTTAACATGAAGCAAGATGAGTCCTCCGGATTAGTTTGGATTAGTCTGTTGCTAGTGGCACGGAGGTTTGGCACTCGGCCATTTATTCACCTAGAATACGTACAGCTAATTGGAAAAGCACCTGCGATGAGATGTAGCTCACCACCTGCACTTTGCTGAAATAAAATAAGCCTACATAATTGACTACATTACCTATTAATGTTATGAAATCACCCCCAGGCATTTTTATTATTATTATTATTATCATCTCCTCCCGCACCCCCCTGCTCCTTCCCCAGGCTTTTATGAATCAAACTTTTGTCTCTTTTTTCTTGGAAGCCCCAGGATTGTGCCACTGTATCAAGACCAGGGCTGCTCTGACTGACTCGCTTCTCCCTGCAGGGGAAACCTAGGAAATTAATCCTTCTCAGTAGGCAGAAAAAATAGTTTGACATTTACCTGCTTGTTCTCATGGGACACAGCCTTCCTGGTCTCTCCCCTTTTCCCCCCCGAAAGTCCAATGGGAGTCTTGTGACTTCCCTATGTGGCTGTTGGGATAACCCAGAGCAGCCTCATGGTGATACAAAACGCTTCTTGTTGGATTTTTTGTTGGCCATGGCAAACTGCACGGGGTGGACTTTGCCCAGACCTCATTAGCAGGAGATGTTTGGAGCTTGGCATGGTCGGTTGGTTTGGAGATGGGTGGGCTCCCTGCCTCGTAGTGACCGCATTTGAAAACACATTGGTCACGTCGTCCCTTGCTGGAAGACTTTGTGCTATGAATTGCAAAGACTAGGTGCAACAGCTGGTGACAGGCGGGTGGCCTCAGGGACTTGCACGCTCAGGGCAGCCCCGCTCTCGGCAGTGGCCAAGCCTTGCTGGGATTAAAAAAACTTCAGACGAAAACCTCTGTTGCTGCATAATTGCTAGGGAAATGAAGACAGAGATAGGAAGATTCATGGAGAAGAGCCATAGGAAGTTCCTCCTGTTTTATCTTCCCCCTCCCTCCACCCCTCCTGGCAACTTTGCCGCAAACTTGAACCAAGCTCAAATCAAACCATCTCCATGTGGCTCCAAAAAACCAGATTAAGAGATTCAGGGCATTTCCTTGGCTCTTGCACATCCTGATTGGAGCGGAAAGAAACCCGAAGCTCCTGTGGTCAGAGACGCCATGCCAAAACGTGGGCCTGACTTCCAAGGTGAGTGGCAGAACAGGGAACAAAATCCAGGAGCCAAGTTTGTTCCCAAGTTAGCCGAAGTGTTTAGCTTTGCTCCAACTGCCAAACCTTCATCCTCAGCATCAACAACTGGAGATGCTGTGGGCTTCGGCTTGAACAAGCAAACACGGTTGTTCTCTGCCATTTCAAATCACGAGGGGAAAGTGCATAATTATTGTGCCTGGTTTATAATTACTGCTGTTCTGTATTGATAATTACTGACGTGACTGCACAAATGATTGTGTCGCTTTTGGATTAAACGATCCTGCTAAAACCACTGTTGGCCAAAAATAATCAGGGTCAATGGGAGGATCAGTTGAGCCCTTTTAGGCAGTAAAAGAGCAGTAGAAAGAGAAGCCTCCTGCCCGTGGCAGGGGCTGTGTGGGCAGGGCTGAGGACGGTGAGGAAGGATGCAGAGGTTGGGATTTTGGGTTGAAAACATAGCAAATAGGTCTCAGCAGAGACGTGAGCTCTTCTGAGCACTGAGCTGTCTGAAGTGGCCCCACTGGGTCCCCGGACCAGGAAATCTGCGGAAATTTTTCCTCTCTTGCATGAGACAAAAACAGTTTTCTGCGACTGAATTATTTATCTATAAACAGGTCAGCCCTGGACATTGAACTTGGTTGATGTACTATTCTCCCACGGGATGCGATCATGCAAAGTGCCACCCGTTGACTCGCTGTTTGGACTGAAGAGGTAACCTTAGTCTGGCTGTTCGAGGCTGCGTACACAACGCGCTGGGGCTCAGCAAACGTTCGAGATCAGGCTGCGCTCCAAAAACCTCCTAATCCAAGGAGGAACTTGCAGCAAGAAATAATGAAGCCTGGCCCGAGGGCTGGGGGTAAAAGCCAGAGCTGCACCGGCCCTGAGAAGCCGGAGGGTGTTGGGACTCAGGAATCTAGTTGAGCGGTGGATGGAGCCAGCTGTGAAATACCATTGCCAATCAATCTCCCGGGCTGCACATGTTGCAAGACATCCCTTTTCACTTCCCAGAAGTTCAGTAGCTGTTTAGACCCAAGGGTTAAGTTCAGGCCCAGCTTTAAGGGACACAGCTGCAATTTCTCATCGGGGCATCATTTCCATCCCTTTCCTGCATGGGGAATAGCTCCAGTGGGGAAGAGCCTCCGAATCCACCAGCCACCTGATAAAAGAAATCTTGCCACATAGCCTGAGAGGCCCTAATGGGTGAGGGCCCCTCCGCAGATGAAACGTGCTTGGGTGCGCTCGCTGGAGGCCTGTATGGGCTTGCTGTTCGCCTCTGCCTTGTTCCCAGTCGCTGCTGCGACGGCCCCGGCGTGGCTCCGCTGCTCGGTCTCTTGCGGACGGGGCCGTTCATGGGAAATGCTCCGCCAGTGACGGAGCTTGGAGGGCCCCTTGTCCCCGGGCGTGCATGCAAACTCCAGTCTGGAGCTGCATTAAAACATATTCTGCTTCTCGTGTCCCTCTGAGTTTGCATTTTGAGGATTGTACCTAGATATACCAGGCAAGGATACCAGCGGGATCCCAAAGGATCTGCCTTGCGCAGCTAATGCTATCCCAGATACTTAGGCAGGACTCATCCAGCGACCCTGGACCTTATCCCCAGGGCGACGGGAGACAAGGGTTGTAAGCTCAGGATCTGCAAAGCATCGCGCAGGGGACCAGGAGATCCCACCGCTCCTGCAGCAAGAGCCTTGGTGTCCTCCACAAATCTGGCTAAAGACTCGCTCAGCTACAGCACTCGGTTTCCAACCTCTCTGCTTGTACAAAATTGTTTATTGGGGTTTTTTTCTGATTTCCAGGCAAAACAGGAAACAGTTGTTTTGTCTGAGTTTCCTTGTTTTGAATGCCAGTGGAGTGTTTGTGTGTCCATGTATGCATGCGAGGGAAATGAGGTGCACCTCTCAAGAACATTGAAGCCAAAAACAAGTTTCCCATAATCAAAGCCCATGAAAAATGCAATTTCTTGCCCAGCGATGAGAAGACCTTGTGGACTTCACATGTGCCATGAACCAGAGCAGTTACCCCATTGCAAAGTCCTCAGCACAGCTCTGTGGAAGACACCAGTGGCATCTCAAGGTACATCCAGGCAGGGAATCAGAGGCAATCAGGTTTTTGCAGTACTGAATTACCAAGGTTGAGTGCGTTACCAGCAGGAAGGTGGCTTCAGCAAAGATATTTAATCCTGCAATTGCCCTGGGCCAGAGGTGCGTGCAGCCGGTGCCTGCGTTGCAGCTGGCCGATGGTAGCTTGCTAAGCTGCTGTAGCTCAACGGCTCTTGAGCTCTTCCCCATCGCTGATGCTGGAGCTCACCTGCATCTCAGGGCAGATCCACAGCTAAAATAAATTCACTTTACTGGGACAGACAGAAGTACAGCAATTCGTACCAGGGAGACCAGAACCAGGCCTCCATGTACCATGGGCTAAATATTCAATAACTCAAACCCCTGACATGATTGTGATAGTGTTTTTCTTCCTGAGGCTCCTAAGTATTTTTGCTCTTATTATTTTAATTGACCTCTGAGAAAAGAGCAGTATCAAAACAGGAGCTCAGATTACCAAAGTTATTATCCTTTTGTGTACGACGAGTGATTATTTTATATATATAGATATAGTTATGTATAAACTCTTTTTCCTGCAAAGGCAGCAGTTCAATAAATAATTAATGTTTCTTAATCCTGTAGCTATTTCTCTTGCTGTAAAAAAATTAATTGGTTTTCCATCATCTGTTTCCCTCTGACCTGGAGGTATCTGGCACAGCATCCGTGCCCCTGCTTAAACATGCTTCTTGTAATTTTTGTCATGCCCATGGTACAGAATCTGGGGGATAAACAAACTAATCAGAGATATTAGAGGCACCTCCAGGAAGATTTAGTCATCGTAACACTTTGCGCTTATGCAGCATCCATCCGCCTGGGAATAATTAAGCCACTCAACCCCTGATGAGGTAAAGGCTGTGCTCGTTGGTGTGTAGACTGGTAAATAGAGTCACAAAGAGGTTACACGGTTTGCCCCAGACCACCCAGTACGTCAGTGGCACCGCCGAAAATGGAACATGTCCCCATGTTTGGTGTTGCCAGGAGGCTGCGTCGCCTCTGAGACATCTTGAAAATTCAGCGATGAATGCGAAAGGGGCTGTAGTTCACCCACTGGCTCCAAGGAAGCACCAGGTGAGTATTAAATAGAAAAATCTTGGGAATGCTACATGCAGACTCAGGCGAAAGGCAAAGTAGTTCTTAGATTGAAAATGCTTTTCCACCATCAAAAAAGTAGAAGAATCGTGGAGGGGGATGAGGTGAAATGACTCAGAGGTCCTAGACAAGCCTGCAATGAATTAAGGACTTGCTCTGCTCTGTTGGCTGCTCATGCACCAATGACCTGACCTGCAACCTGCCTCTCCTTCAGTGGGGACACAAATAGGGACACGGGGGCTCAGCTGGGAACGCAGGACCAGACACCCCCTCCCAAGGACTACCAAGGCCAGTCCGCTCTTGTCACATAACCTAATCCCCCTCACAAGCCCCAGCTCGAACCAGGGGCTTATTTGGGCTTCACATTTGCAGCCCATTGCTGCTTATTTCTCCAACTCCTAGCCCCGGTCCTATACCACAGCAACCCTGATGCTACCAGATCCATCACCAGCAAGGAGCACTGGCAGGAAAGTACGATTTCCTTAAAAATAAGCACATTTAAAATAAATGTTTAGAGAAAAAAGTATTTCACAGGAGGGAAAAGGACTTGCTCTCACTGCCTGTCAACTTCTTTCAATGCTCCAGGGCTACCCTGGTCCCAGCCTGCTCCCCAAAGTATCTCTGGTCCCTGCTCTTCTTCTGTAAATGCTATTGTCCTTTTGATGTTCTGTATCCTCCAACCTTCACCCTTTCAGCCTCAAACTTTGCAGGCTGATGAGGGAAATGGGAAGCCCTAAAAGCTTCTCAGCAGCATCTCTGACAACCCTCAAGTGTTTGCTGCGGAGTGACTTTGAGATGTCGTGTTTTCTCCCAGCTTATTTTTCCTCTCAGCGGTGTGCAGATGCTGAGCATCCCGTTCACCAGGAGAGCACACGGCATTCATAAATCATCCCTGAGCGCTCCTGCCTCTCTCACAACACAAATTGCTTCGCCTGAAGCTTCTGCCTTCCCCTTGAGCTCACGGTTGAGGAGAACAGCTTGCTGTAGCAATGAGCTACTGCCCCCATTTAACGGGGAAAAACATGGAACTGCAGAGAGAAACTGTGACTGCCGGTAAGCTGGAAAATGTGACTTTTGCACCTAATAGTTCATGCTCTGGCTGCTTTCCATGGATTACAGAGAGTTAGGCTTTTGGGGTCTTGTGTCCCCTATGGTCTTAGCCACTGGTGGTGGCCGAAATGGCCATCACTGCTGTTGCTTTACTGGTGTCACGGAGCTGAAGAGTGTCATGAAACCTGCTATTTCAGGCTCCTGTGGTCTTGCGTTAACTGGTGCTGTTGCTCCCATTTCGTGTGGGAGACCGGAGGGGTGAACTTGCTGCCCTGCCTGGGCTGAGGACGGCAACTTGCTTTGCTTTGCTGGGGGGGATTCAATGGTTGTTCGTGCACAAATTGTCCTCGAAAGAGTTAACTGATGGGGAAACAAGAGCCAGTTCAGCCTAGGGGAGCTAGCAAGTACAAGCATTTTCCTAATATGAAGCTTTGTTTAATTACGTCTGATGAAGGCTTCAGTGGGAGCCATCACTGCCATTGCATTTTCTGGAGCAAATTCCTTCCCTTTGATTCGTAATCTGCTAACATCCCTACCGGCCAATCTTGTACAAACAGCCCTCCAGGCTGTAAAATCAAATGGAAAATGTGGGCTCACATGGCAGAGCTAGAGTCTGAGCCGAAAGGGCGTGACGGGGGAGGCCGGGAGGTTACAAGGTAAAGATTCATGCTCCAAACTATCTCCGCACATGTCCGGACCGAACGCTTACAGATGTCTAGGGATCAGGTCCCGAAGCCTAGCACCACCGAGAGGCTTGCCACAAATTCAGCTGGATGGTCCCAGTGTCCCCCAGCCCCACGGGAATCACAGAGCAGTGCAGCCCCGGCACCAGGCGTTAAAGATGCTTCGTGTCACCCCGTGCACCAAAACCCCATCAGCCTCGTTACGCCCCTAACCCTAAGGCAGAGTTTCCCCTTGAGAGAACTCTGCAAAGCAATATCACGAGGGGCTGAGGCTGGTTCAGAGCACAGATGCGATGGTAGAAACGTCTATCCCATGGGATGAATTCAAGCACCGTCCTCATCCTATAGCAGGAATGTGTTAGGGAGATGCGTGTCCTTTTCCAGGGCAAAGAGGGCGAGAGCGGTCACAGCCACCGGGCACCCAGGGTGGGTCACTCTCCCTCCTCCAAACAGGGTCCTCGGACAGCAGAGAAGCAGGTATTTGGACCAGTAGGTTATAGACAAGGTAGTTACTTGGACCAGCAGTTTATAGATATTTCTTGGCCAACAGAAGTCAGACGGCTTAAAGTTTTGAAAGCAAAAGTGCACAAGTTATTTTTTTTCTAAAAGTGCATCGACCTCCCCAAATTGCAGATGGCTTTGCAATCCAGCGTGCAGTAAGTGCCTCATAGAGTCACATTGATTTTACGTCCAGAAGCAAATGTAATCATCATCTAGACCAGCTTCTTGCTAAGCCCAGTCCAGCAAGAAAAAATATTAATTCCTACATTAATCCAATAACTTTGGGTTCATTTATAATTGTTCGAAGAGAAGACTTGTCTGGTAAACTGGCAAAAATACCTCGCGCTACATGAACTCTTGATCCAGTGGTTAATTACTTTATCTCTTACCACTTACATCTTACTGCTAATCCTGCTTCATTTTTTGTCCTCGAGAGACTCAGATCATGATCCTGCGCCACATACCGCACAGAGGCAGCAGCATTTCCCGGTAGGAGCCGAGAGATCACAGCATCATTCCCCACGGGGAAAACAGGTCTAGGAAACTTCATCGAGACACAGACTTCACAGAATCATCTCAGATATATTTATATATTAAAACGTAGCAGAAATGACATATGCTAGCATAAATAACTGCATTTACTCATTACTCATGCTTTGCCTTTGGAATTTTTCTTCTTTTATTGCTGTTTTACAATAGAGGCAATAGCAGTTAGAGTAGTAGCAGTAAAACTACAGACCATCCATCTCATTACATCTCAATTTAATTATCGCCCTTCTTCATGGCTCCATTCCAATGAGGTGTTCAGGCTGTTACAGTCGATGATGAACTGGCTGCAGAGGTGTTATCTGCTCTTCGCCTGAATAAGAGCCATTCAAGGCAGAGACCAGAGAGGGCCCTTGGAAGGGCTCAGCCTTGCTCTTTCTGCTTCGCACACAAAACAATCTAGATTGTGAAATGCCTGTTGGAAAGGCAGATAAAAAAATTAAACAGCCACAGGGCACCCAGGTTGGTGGATGGGTTCCAGAAACATTAGGTCATAGATTAATTTTTACTTTTTTTTTCCATCTCTCCCAAAATACACTCCGGCACTTTTCCAGCAATTATCAAAAGTCACTTTTTATAGCGAGGGTGTCTTCTACAGTACAGTTCTCCAGATTCTCTTCCATTGGCTTCGTTCTCATCAGATTTCAAAGCTTTTCTTTATTTATTTTACATTAAGGTGGAATGGCTTTAGAGGCTGGAACTCATATTTTCCTCCAGATCACCCCAGCGTAAATCAAAACGAACCCCCGCTAAGGTCAGTACATTTCTACCAGAACAAATTGTCCTCCCTGGAAGCGGGGCAGAGACCTTGCTACGTTTGCTTGGCTTGTGCTATGGCCTCTGCCACTTGGGACTTGTTTTCTGTTGACATCCTAGAGGCTAAATAGCAAGTGGGGAGGAACCTGCTCCTTCTTGTTTAAACAATTATTCCCCTGGAAAAACGCAGACCCGATTAACAGTCATCGCAACAAAATTGTGGAATTTACCCGTGGTGCATTACCACACTGAGCAAAAATCTATTGCAAATGCAGAGCAATGACATTACTTTCAGCCCAGATAGTGTTGCCAAAGTGCAGCCCAGCCCAGGAGCCGGCCGTGCTGTGCTTTATAATGCACCTCCAATCTGTAAAGTGGGAGAAGTGAAGTGATTTTACAAGGGCCATAGGAATCAGTGGCAGAATTTGGGGTGAAACCCACCAATAACAGAGCCGACGACGATCTCAGGCAGCAGAATCCACCTTTGCGTAGCACCGCAGAATCCACGATCTTGTCTTGGTGTGTGGGAGCGGCAATCTCATCTTCTGGCTGCTCATAAAGCATCCCATCCCTAATGGGTGCGATGCAAATGGCAGGGTGACCTCATCCATCTCAAATAACGAATCAGGTTTACAGACCAAGCACATTGCTGTGTGTCTGTTATTTAGGTAATTCGGTTTCAGAACTTCTTCTAAAGTCAAGTAAAGATTTGGGGGCAGAGTCAATGTCACCAGTCTTAATCCTAGCTCTTACTTCTAGGCAGCACTCTTACTGCATTATTGTACTTTATTGACTGATTAAAAGAAAGAGGAGGGCTGCTCTCATAATATCTGCCATTGACTTTAGCAGTGCAAGATCTGCAGACCAGTTAAGCACATGTCTGGCTATAAACATCCACTTCAGTCCCAGTATTGACAGTGTTGTGCCCAAATGTTGTCTAGCAAGTCTAGAAAGCAGGGTCGGAGAGCAACCTTGAAACACCGTCTAACCTACCTGCCCCCTCAAGGTGCAAAGGCAGAGACAACTCTGTCTAATCCATGTTTGACACTTTTGTCTCTCCTGTCCTTATAAACCATCAATGACCCAAATTCCATATTTCTGTAAGGAATCTCTCCTGGTTTTTCATCATCTTTAGATGTTGCCTAAAGGTCAGCCTGAACCCCTTTGTTCCAGTTCTACTTCATTCCTTACTCATCCTATTGAGAGTGAACAGAGGCTATTTCACTACCTCGCTTAAATATTTTTGCAAGGCTTTAATTATTCCTCCCTCTCTGACCCCCCTTTTCTCAACTGAGCAACCCTGTCTTACTCAGTCTCCCTTTACATGTCATATTTTCTAGACTGCTTATCAATCCTGCTGCTTACTCTGTTGCATAAAACAGTCAGATGATTGTCCTCAATTTACAAACTGAAATTCATTTAAATCTAAGTAGATAATTGAAGCTTGTTGGATCAATATCAGGGGATGATCTAATATATTGACTAGAGATCTCTATCTGAGTAGTAATGGGTTAGTCATTGATACGTGCATAAATGACAGGGCATCTGTGGCCAGATTCAACCTGGGCTTACAACATCCACATCCAGGTCATCCTCATACATAATTTGGGCTCTTTCTGGGTCTGCAAGCATTTGCCCGATGATGGGGGATGAACCAAAACCTGACAAATCCCCACAACTCTCCAGGGCTTGAACTAGAGATCCAGTCGTGGAGCAATTCCACACTCATCTCATCCATCACAGGAGAGTGTCACAGGGGGATGAGCCATAAAAGCTGTGGATTCTCCCATGTTTTGTATAGGGCTCAGCCTTTAAAAGCTTTTTTTTCCCCTCCATGCAGCCAGCGAAGAAAGACTACTGTTGCCAGAGATGATCAGGGTAGTTTGAATTACCTCCTCTGTCTGACATCTACAAAGAGAGCCTGAGCCCTGTGGTTAAGCAGGGTGGGATGAATCTGGGTACCGGTGACTGCCGTGGGATTTGGGTGTGCTTTCGTACCCAGTGAAAATCTTCTCCAGAAGTCCCTGCTACTGCCCTCCTTAGTTCAGGCTGAGTTAAGGTCAATAAGCACCTTTCCAGAAAAGTTGTGTTGCATTCTTAAAATATCGAATCCAGCAGCTCACAAGCCACACGGTATCTTCGGGACATGGTTTAGTGGGCATGGTGGTGTTGGGTTAATGGTTGGACTTGATGATCTTAAAGGTCTTTTCCAACCTTAGTGATTCTGTGATTCTGCCACCTTAAGTAGATGGTGAGACATGGGAATCTGAACACGACCCAAATAGCCTGAGATATATCTTATACAGTGACGTGGATTTAAAGGAAGGAAAAAAAAAGATATTAGCACACAAAATATTAAGTCATTCGTATTTTCTGCAATTAATTTATCTGTCATCAATAGGCTCATAAACTATTTGACTCTATGACAGCTTGGAAAGAGAAGATGCCAACTTTTCCTGCAGGTGTGCATCTGGTTGGGAAGACATCAGCAATTGTACGTGCAGGGAGGGAGGATGATAGGAGGGAGACAGAGGGGTTGTGAAATAAGATGGGAGGGAAAGGGTTGGCAAAAATGCTGGCTAGGTGCATTTGTCCTCCTTAGAGAAGGGAAGAAAGGTTTGCAAAGCCCTGGCTTCAAGCAGCATTCCCAAAAGTAGGTTGAGAGCCCCTTACTGCACAATTTTATTGATCTGGCTTCAGGCAATGAACCCGTAAAAAGAGCCCAGGGCACTATAGAAATGGTTCAGCACATTTCCTATATTCAGTGCGATACTTAAAATACGTATTCAGGGCCAGATACCAGGTGCTTACATGCCAGTGTGATCGTAAATCCTACTGATTTCACTAGGATGTAGTTTCCTTTATGGTTTTTGCATATTTGCTCTTCAGAGCTTCTCCCTTGGCACTCCTGCGGGTACCTCCACGCTGAGCCTGTTTAATGGCCATGAACTGCAAGGCTTTGGGGCTCGGGAGATTCGGAAAACGACCGGAGTGAAGACAGATCTGATGGGTCCTCGTAAAGTTCAAGCAGGGGTGGGTGAGAGGAGTGTTATAAAAACCAGACAGTGTCACAAGTGAACCCCCTATCTCCTACCAGGATGAAAACGTATTAAATAATCCCAGGCTATCAGCTGGTTTAGCCCATCTCACGGTTTTTCTATGAGCCAGGGCAGCAAGGCTTGGAGGGGATGGGAGATGCATGACGGGAAGAGACCTGAGTGTGGCCAATGGGCCTTGGTGTTTCCAAGTACCTTCAGGTGAAACCCCTCTGTGGCAGCACCTAATAAAATGTGAGTCAGCTGCAGTCTGCCTTTCCTATTAACAGGGTCAGCTCTACTGCTAGGAAAAGCTGAAGCGTGGAGCTGAGAAAACCTGGCAGGCAGCTAGTTGTGTCCCTGTCCTGGGTGAAAACTGCCCAGGGAGGTGATGGAGAAGACCTCTGGGGAGCCAGGGGCTGGAAGGGGAGCCCCAGTTTGCAGGGATGCAGCCCCTTTCCCCACCTCTGTGCCGGAACTTGCTGCCTGGAGTTGGTTTTTTTCCAGATCTCAGTAAGCTTGAAAGTACTCAGAAAGGTAATTTAGTACCTCTCAACTGCTTTGTGGGATCTCTTGGTGCAAATGTGTTTCCTTTTCTCCTTAAGTTGAAGTTAGTTAATTAATCAGTTTTAATAATCAGAAAGGTTCTGGTCCCCATGCTGGGTTCATATAGGTCTCGTAGGCAAATTGTGGAGTTGTGGTGGTTTTTTCTGTCTGACAATTTTGGCAGCACAAAGTTCCAAATAAGAACCTGCTGATTTGTAGCTTTTTAATGAAGCCTGGGTGAAACCGTTGCCCAAGAGATTGAGATGGCTTTGCATTCAAATAGTAAAAAGCTGTTCTCTGCTCGCTTTGTGCAAAAAGGGGAAAAGCAAAGCCATTACAGCCACAGAAACCAATAACCCATGTGGAAAAGTCCTGATTTGAAAGCTCTGTCAAGAAGAAAAGAAAATAAGGAGTCTCAAGGGCTAAGGAAAAACTAGTAGTGAGTAGAGTCCTGGTGACCTTTTTGCCTGCCTTTTGGCAGCAAATAAAGGGGGGAAGGTAAAAGCAAGGGACATTACTGTGGTTTGGGTACCAGGATGGGAAGGCGGGAAAAACCTGCAATGAGAAACAAAGAAATTAAGATTTGGGCTTGTTAAATAATGAGGACGCTTAATTTCTACTGAAGCCCAAGCAAAGCTGAGGTTGCTTTAAACTGAAGCCTTTAAAGAGTATCAGTCTGCCCAAAGAGCTGGCTCTACCGTGCACGTATATAATACATGTTTTATGTATTGCAGACTTGTTGGCCCGCCCGTGAAGCTTTGATGTTATGTGTTAAGTGAGTTTATGTCCTTCTGGACCAGAAAAGAGTTGGGGATGCAGCCAGCCGGGCTCCTGCTGCGCTCCAGTCCCGGCTTTGTCTCTGTTTGTTACCAGGTGTGATTCCATCCCAGCTTCTATCGCAGCTCACAGAGACATCTAATGGCCCCGTAATATACTGCAGATGATGATACTGCAATGCGTGACATCACGCCAGCGTGCCTGAGCGGTGACCTGGAGCAGCCACCTTTGCAGAGGAGCTCCAGCGATTGCACCCTATGGCCTGGGAACTGCAGCCTGGCAATGCAAACAAGGTGTGCGCCTCCGTGCCAGCCGTAGTGATAGGCTCCATCGCTGATAATGTGTTTGTCACCGATGTACCTGCCTCGAAACTCAAGAGACAAACAGCTCCTGGGTTGCAGAGGCTCCGGTTCAAACCGCTGGTAGATGTTGAATCTTCATTGTGATTTTAATGCTTGTCTAAATCCCGCTCGTGCAATGGATGGTCAGTTAGAGGGGAGACGTTGCGATGCCCACGGTGGATCTGGAGGTGAATCCTTGATGCTGCGGGCAAAACCCGGGTGGGATGTGCGAACGTTTCCCATTGACGGCAGAAATCTGCAGCGAACTGCTGCTTCATTTGGTCCGCTCAACTCTAGTTGAGCGCATCCCACCCTCGAAAAGGAATTAAATAAGAATGGGGCGAAAGGGGAAAAGTGAAGAACCAGCACAAGGAATTTCGCTCCACAAATAGGGAAACGTCTCGAACGTGCCACTGGCGTGTTGCTGCAGACAGCTTAAGCCGAGAGAAAATTCTTTGGCAGTGACATCAATTCAGCAGTAAGTAATGCATTTTCTAGGGCTGAGATTCAATTTAAGGTCTCTCCAGTGAGTGGAATGATTGAATGGTACTTAAAAAAAAAAAAATAAAAAAAACAACCAAAAAACCAAAAAAACCCCCAACAAATGAGACTCCTTTTGTTAAGTTCTCGTCAGCCCATAATTTAGAAGGGGTTTTTTTCCCCTCCTTTTTTTCCACTTGAACTGTGGTTTATGTACTGACGTCTGCTAGAACTGCCTTGAACCTGGCTTTCTCTAGAAGTCACACCCCCCATCCACCAAATCTAGAAGTTGACAATAATTTTTTTAGCTGCTGAGTGACTCATCCAAGGCTTTGAGGATCTTTAGCCCCTCCACACTCACCCCTTTTACCTACCAGCTGGGAGCCAGCAGAAAACACAGATTCACTGAATGCCAGGGAAGGAGAGCAAAAAAAGGGCAATTTTGAGCTGTGCATCATTGAGAAATATGGCATAGAACAATCGTTTGGGTTTTTCCTAGTAAATTGTGCAGCTTGCAGCAGTCAGTGGTTTATAACCTCCCTAAGCCAAAATCTGCCCCTAAAACACTGGGTTTAATAACCCCCAGCAAATCTCTCCTCCAGAAATTGTCACATTTTTTCCCTCTACAATGAAAAAAAAAATCAGAAATTGCCATAATTTTACAGGGAGCTCTCACTCCCTATGAATTTAGAACTAGCCTGGATAATGCTCTGGTGAAAAGGCAGTAAAGAACAGTTTTGTACTGGCAAGGGAAGGGCTTAAAAGTTTATTTTCTTACTGAGTGACTGGAGTTAGGCAAAACCCATCCCCAAAGGTTTCATTGCTGGTGATGCAGCTGCAGGGATTGCCAAATGCATACTCAACCGAGGACTAGTTTTCTAAAAATAGTGATTAGATCGTCTCTCTCTTGATCCAAATTAAGTCTGAGGACAGATCTGGAGTTGGTGTGAAGGGAAGGGGGTGTGCCGCTGACCTTAGTGCTTTCCACCAGCTCTGTCCTCCCATCTCCTGCAGACCAGGTTAGGAGGAAACCTGCTGTGACCAGTGTGTTGACGCCACCAGATCTCCATCTTTAAATACGGTGTGGTTTAGGCTAAGGCACTCTTTCATGCTGGGGGGAAAATGGGGAGAACCTCAAACTTGGGCTGTTTTGGGGTGAATACTTGGGTATGATTTTGGCGTTGGGTTTGCAAGGTCTGCCGTGCCCGGCCACATGGGTGACCAGAGTTTGCCTCTGGCTGGGAAAAGGGGTTTTATCTCATGTGGCTGTTTGAAAATGAGGTGTTTCATCAAAGCCGGTTGTCTTGACTCTGCAGCGAAGGGAGAGAGAGGGAGGTCAAGCCAGCAGCTCATCCTAGCTCTTATAGACACATCTCTCTGGCCAGGGTGAGCTCATCCCTGGTGACGCTCACTGGGTTTCACCCCTCTGTGGGTGTCTGCAGGTGGATTGAGATGGTTTTGAGGTGGTCTGCAGGTGGATTGAGATGGTTTTGAGGTGGTCTGCAGGTGTTTTGAGAGGGGGTACAGTGGGTGCTAGAGGCTTTCCCTGAGCATCTCCAACTCCACAGTGCCACCTCCATGTCACTTGACTTTGGAGCGATGTGAGCCGTGGCTACTGAAGGCTCCTGACCTTGCAAACGATGCCAGAAAAAGCTGTAATCTGTGTCTGAGTGAGAGCCGATGGTTTTGCAGGAAGGTTTTAGGGAGGGACTGGTTCAGAGGTGGTGCAGCATCTGCCTTTGGGGAGGGGAGGTGCGGGGCACAGCCGGGATGATCTCTCCCCGACATGATCCTTCAGGTTGAGGTTGGAGCATTCCGTGGGACAAGAGGTAGAAGCAGTTTCCATAGCTGAGCTGCAACCCACTCCCGAGGCGCCTTATCTTCATCTCTAACTGTATCTATTCACATGCAATCAAAAGCCGAGGGGTTTGGGATTAGATCTGCTCTGACTTTACCCCGGGCAAAACAGCAGCTGGGTGTAGAGTGTTTGTTTTGGGTGTTTGTGCCATGGCAGAGGACGAAGAGGCTGCAATGTGAAGTGGCTGCAAGGTAAAGCACATCTTGGCTTCATGCTGTGGCTCAGCTTTGCTTGACAAGTCATCTCTCTTGATTCCTTGCCTTGCTGGTGACTGCTATGAACTTAAAACCCACCAAATGGAAGTGCTGGGGGAAAAAGTTACAATAATGCTGCCAGGATTACATGCAAATAAACCAGGAAAACCCCATTTAGAAATCATCTGCCACTAAATAATTCATGTCTCTCCCCTGGACCCTGTTTTCCTGCCTTGTGCTTCAACAACTAAAACTTTTTGGTTGGTGGAGTAGTTTGGAAAAAAAGGGGGTGGGGGCAGAAAAAGTTGCTTAAAAAGTAAGTCAAAGGCTCCAACATGTGTTCTTGGCCGGTTGAATTCAAGATGAGGGTTTTAGGCTTCCCGTGGGAGCTCCCTTTCACAGCTCTCCCCTAATCCTCTGGAAATCGCCTGTTCCCTACAGCTGTTGGTTCACCAGATAAACTATTTGTTCAATTATTCTTGGCCGAGGTGGCGCGGGCTGCCTCAAAGGCTGCCGGCTCCATCCCTCGGCCCACTTCAATCGCCTTCGGAGGAGCCCCAGCCCGTTTGAAGCCCACCATCCTCCCTGCAAGACCGTCTCTGCTCCCGCCCCTGCATCCTTTTTTATCTCGCCATGACATCCCTGAGCGCAGCCGACGACGCTCCCATATGGCTGCAGGGGCGGGCTGGGAGCACGGCTCCGGTGTCGGAGCGCCTGGGCGAGAAAATAATTACAAATGAAAGAGAGATTAGCAGAAGCTGTTGCGACAAATGCTCCTGAAATGGTTTCTGGAGCGCCGGCGGTCCCTTCTAACAGGAGAAGTCAGCTGCAGCTGCCGTCCCTATGGCAATGCGGAGAAACACGGGTCCCACTGGGACTCCGGCATGAAAGCCTAAGACCCGACAAACCGCGGCTCGGAGGGACGAGATGACGGACCGGGGCAGCTTCGCGTCATACAAATGGACTGGTAATTAACACAATTCTTTTTTTTTTTTCACATTTGTCTGCCCCCTCCGCCTCCGTCCCCCAGGCTCGGCTTTTGCCGAAGCGTTCAAACCCATCTAATAAATGGCTTGCAGCTGCTGAAAGACGGCTCTTGCCTGGCATTGGGAATCGCTCTGGGTTCACCTTGCGAGGGGTCCAAGCCTTCGGCCTCTCTGAGGTGGGCATGTGATTCCTGAATGGTTTGTCCTGGCTTCAGGTAAAGCCCTGTTTTGGTTTGCCAAGCCTCCCCCCATTTAACCAAAAGGTTGGGATAACACATCGTGGTTATCCAGATATGTCTGTTGTATAGGATATGCGGGAAAACCCTTGATGGTCTTTGCATGAGACTTTTAATAGTTGATGGAGCCAAAGTGTGAGATGGATGGACGTCGTTTGTGCCTCAAGAGAGCATGTGATGAAATACCACTTTTTTTAATCACGCTTTCCTTGATCGCATGGTGGTGGAAGAGCTAACTCAGTCCTCGTGTGTAACCTTGCGCAGGCAAGAGGTGAGCGATGAATGAGAGCTGTGAAAAGTGGTAATACCCAATTGATCAGAATGCTAATTATGGGTTTTTTTCTCAAAAAATCAAAGTTCAGGACTAACTAGTGCCCAGTACTTCTGGGAAAGGGAGGGGAGGGTTATTTGGAGGAACAAGAGGGTCTGTTATTTATTGGGCTGTTCATCTCCTGGGGTGGTTGACTCGGCAGGCTAATTTCACCTCGATGGCCAAAGCAGTGGGACCGCATAGGGGACAGGAAGGTCACCAGGATGGAGACACAATCCCTGGAAATCTAAATGTGGGAAGTGTGCAGACAGCGTGCTTCAGTGGTTTGAGGAGAAATGATGCAAAAATCAAGCAGAGAGCCTGGAAGAGTCACCCCAGCTGAGCATTGCCTTTTCACCAGGCTCAGCAATGGGGGACCATCAGGAGGGAGGGCAATCCTGCTCGCATGCAGGCGGAGCAAGAGTACAAGCAAGAGGCCAAGATGAAGACAGCATCCTTGTTGTCTCCCGGCCATCCAGCCTCACGCTAACCAAAGGGAATGACAGGTTGGGTTTTCTTTCACCAATAATGCTTTAGTCACCAGCTCTTACACTATAGGCAGCATAAAAAGTATTGTCTTCTGGCCTGGAGCTATGGGGAAGCCTTGCCTTGATGACCGAGGCAGGTCAAAGCTTGGTAGTCCTGTGGGATTAGGAGATGTGTTTCTTGTCTCCTCCAGACGCCGAGTTTTGCCCCGGTGAGGGGAGATACCAGCTGTGTCGCTGTCAGAAGTGGTACGGGACAAGGAGAAGAGCTACGGTGAGATGTGCTTCCCTTTGGGCTCATGTCTCTGTGCCTGCAACCATCCAGGGCTTGCAGCACCTGAGCAGAGGCACTGCAGCATCCCTCTGCTTTGGGTGTTTTTCCCCCCAATTTCTAAAGTCAAATGGGATGTGCAACCTCGCCACGTCTGCACCCCTCTCCCAACCTCCTCCTTTTCTCCCCTGCCCTTCACCCATCCTCCTTCCATCACCTCCAGGTCCCTTCCAGCTGCTCCCCACATCTCCCGAGCCCCAGCAATTGCTCTTGAAACTATACGTCAAAACACCATTAGCTCGTCCCCGGCTAGCTTGGCTCCCTTCCCTGGCCGAAACGATGAGGACAGGCTGGCGCTGAGGCATCCCGCCTGGTACTTTGAAGCACCCGCCCGCACTCGGCGGGGACAGCTGGGCCGTGCCACAATCCCCTCGGCCCTTTGGGCTAAGCCGGGCGTTTTAAAATAGTCCCCCCCCTTCCCCTACCCAACGGTGACAACTGCGCAATTATTTTAGACGCTGTTTATGGACCCGCGGCGTAACCGGAGCCCACGAGTGGTGGGGAGGAATGGGAGGCAGTGGGTGAAGGGGGCTGGGGGAGAGGGGGGGCAGCCCTGAGTGGGTTTCACCCTAATTAGCAGCCCCCTTGTTTCTCAGAGGAGTGGCTAAGGGTGCTGGAAAACTCGTGTATGCATGCAAAAGCCGCAGCACCAAAGAGATCGGTGGCTGAAAACGGGCACTTTGCTGCAATCCTTATTTTTATTTTTTTTAAGGATGGTTTGAACCCCTTGGCATTTGTTTTAGGGCTCACTCAAAGGCAATGCTACCTCCTCGCTGGAAAAGCAATGCTGCCGGGTGGGTTGGGGCAGCGGGTGGGGATGGAAACTGTCCTGGGTTATGCCTCGCCTTGTGCCTCAGTTTCCCCATTGGTAAAACAGGGATGTGATGTCTGGTTACAACCCTAGAAAAGGTGGGGAAGGGACCAGGTTAGAGCTAGTCTTCCTAAAACCAGTGCTGCAGCCCACCTGCTGCAAAGTGCCTTTAGCAGAGGGAGGGCTGTGACAAGGGGACACAAGGAGTTTCTCGCTGGGAGCTGGGCTCCATGAGCGGAAAGCCAACCCCGAAATGGGGATGCAGCCCCTGGCACCCCTGAGCATCCCTTGGCGGTGGTGTGGGAGCCTTTCTGCGAGCCCTCAGCTCCACCTAGTGTTCCCAGATTTTCCTGGGGTTCATTTCTGCACACCCGAAACATGTACGGCCACGCCGCGCGGCAGCCGGTCCCCAAGGCCGGGACAGCAGCAGCATCCCGCACCCCTCGTCCCCGCATCCACAAGGACCCCTCCCCGCCACTCGCTGCCTCTCTTCTCCCATTTAACAACACAAATCCCTGCTGCAAGCTGGCAGGTGTGAAGGGTGCTCCCCAAAATCCCAGCACCCGCTTTCCCCGCAGCCCTCCCAAAGCATCCTCCTTCATGGGCATGGATTTACGGGGCAGGCTGAAATGCTTCCCCATCCAAGGTCGCTTCTGCAGAGCTTGGGGAGATGCTGGCTTGTAGCGCATTGGGGCTGTATTTCTATTATTAAAGGTCAATAAATAGCAGGTTTTGAATTTGCTCTTGTCCCCTAGCCCAAGGTATGGGTTTTGATGAAATGTAACTTTTAGGATCCATCAGGATGCTGAAAATTAGCAGAAATTGTGAATGTTTGCTCAGGAAAGAGAGTTGGAGCTGGAGTGCTGGGAGTAACAGCGGGTAAAAATTGTAACTGATGGTAAATATGGGGAAGAAGAAAAAGTAAATATCAGTATTAACGATGATGCTTCCCAAACCCGATTTAAAAAGCGTTAACATGTCAAGACCACGAGCTAATTTTCCCCTCTCTCTTTGCAGATGAAACTACCCACCACATCCGATCCTGCCCGTCTCTCGCAGCCGCACGTCCCCCATAACCTCGCCATCAGCCAGAGACGTTTCTTCCAGCTCCGGGGGTTGAAGATCAACCACTCCCCACATAAATGCCGTTGGCTTTAATCGGCGAGGTGGGTATGGACAGCAAGGGCCAGCCCAGCTGCGGGGCTGGGGAGGTGACATTCCTCCCTCTGCCACCGAGATGTGCCCTTGCTCCACTCCCTGCTGAATGGCAGCTTGAAGGAGGGGGGGAAAAACCCCAAAATCAAACCTCTGGGAAGAATTTTTGCTGTGCCCTTCTTCCGCCTGCACCAGCTCCCTCTATAAGGGCCTGGGGGGAAAAAAACAGCAATTTATTGAGCCGAGAAGCGCTGCAGTTGCGCCAAGAATGGTCGCTGGGGGAATAAAAAGGGGCAGCTCCCAGGATTTGAAGACTTAATTTTGCCTGGCTCCCAGGGGCCAACACCAAGGGCACAGCCCTAGCCCAGCTGCCCACCGGCTGCCTGTACCTCCCTCCGGGCTGGGTCGTGCGGGTGTCACCCCTCTCCGATGCGGGGATGGAGGTGGTTTCACGGAGCATTTCCTTGCCTGCCTGCTTTTTTTGCTCCGCATCAGCTGTGAGTTATTTTATTTTTTACCCTGCTTGCCCCTGTTAAAATTTCCCACGGAGTTTTGCCCACTTTGTGCTCCCTTTTCGGTACAATCGCTTTAACCTCCAGCCTTCACCACCTCTCCCTGCATCTCCCCTTCTGCTGCCTTTCACTGTTTTCTTGCTCTCCGCCTTCGCTTTCTCTTACATTTCTTTTATCTGGCTACACAATTTTCTTTTTAATGATCTTCTGTCCCTTGTTAAGGCTTTTGCCTTGTCCAGGCACGCTGCAGTGCTGGCATCCAGCTGGGACTGATGCAGTTTGAATCACATCGTGGCTGAGCTCTCCCTGCTTTTATTTAATTCCAGTCCCCTCTCGCCTGTTTTTACCCAGCCGGGGTCTCAGATCTGTTTGCGGGGAGGCTGTAATAGAAACCTTTGGGGTTTTTTTTCAGTTCTGTCTGCTTTCTTTGCCAGGCTCTGCCCCAAAGCAATCCCCTTTCGGTCCGGCCGTGCACGGGCACTGTTTGCTCTGCAGCTGCAGATGTGCCGTAGCGGATTTATTCATCTTCTCCATTTGCCATCTGGCAAACTCCTTCCTAGACGTCTTCGCGAGGGAACAGGGCGTTTGCAAGAATTAGGTCACGTTTCAAGCAGAGCTCAATGAGTCCCTCACCATCTCCTTTGATAATTCCCAGTTTGCGCTGCCCCGGGGCTCTTTTTGCTCCCCACGGCAGCCGGCGCGGGGACTAAAGCTGCCCACAGTGAGGAGTAAATCGTGCTGATGGCAGTTTGGAGGCAGCTGCGGGTCTTGGCCCCTTCCCCTCTTGCAGGGTACTTCAGCATCGCTGCAGAGCTGGGTTGCATGCGACGGGTACGTGCTCAGCCGCCGAACAACGCCGAGATGGGAGGATGCTTCGAAGGGGTCGCGGGAAGGCTGATGGGACAGAGCTGCTTGCTGTTGCATCTGTAGGAGGTGGCCCATTTAAAAATGGGAGGATGTAGGTATGCAACTGTTTTCCCGCAGCTATATTGCCTGCGGCAAGTGCTACATTGCGCAGCACTGCTCCTTCGGGCAGGTTTCACACGCATAGGTGCAGGAGGGGGGAAAGGAAAACAAGGGGTAATTATCTCCGTTGGAAAACGCGTCGATACCCCAGGGAGGGACCACATAAATATCTGTGTCTGGGTGAGTGTGCCAGGCAACTCTCCAGCTTGCTTTCCAATTTTCCTGCATTCTAAAATTGCGGGCAACCAGTGCAGCTCATCTCTCCGCGGCGGATGACTCTTTCACCCGTCCCCTCTGCCAGCACACGAAAACGAGGGAACTAATTTCCTGGCTCTGACACTCCATCATTGCCCCCATTAATTCTGAGCTCTTCCCGAGCAAATTTACTCATTGCTCCCTCCTCTTCCGACTGCGTGCTCCAGCCTGTACCTAACACTGCATCCTTGGAGACTGCAGGTACCGAAGAGCATATCTTCCCAGAGGGCATCCTGAGATGTTCCCCAGAGCAGCAAACTCCTGTTTTCCTGGTCAGATTTGCATGTTGGTGTAAAGAGACCGGCAGGCTGCTGTTTGCTCTCAGAGGTCCTATGGATATGTTTAGGGGCTGCAGTTCTGCGTGGGATAGGCAGGGAGAAAATAGACATCAGGAGGTGGAAAATTAGAGATGGGCCCCAAAAATTCCTAGAACAGGGGTTATGACTTTTTTCCAGGACCAATTTCATGTGAAGGCAATAAGACTTAGAAAAGCTGCTAATCAGGACTTGAGCCCTGGCTTTTTTGTTTTTTTGGCTGGGTGCACGGTGCGGTGTGCGGAGCAGGACTCCCACCTCCAGCGGTAGCCCAGGGCCCGTGGCTGGTGAGAGGGCAAAATCCCAACACAGGTCAGATGAGTTATAGCCTTTACCTGTGATTTCAAGGATGTTTAAGGAACTATGAGGGTTTTAAGGCGTGGCTGAGCCCCAGTGAAAATGTAGTTATAAATTAGGACTTTTTTTTTTAATACGTTTTATTGGGGAATAGTTGCTCTGGACCACGTGGACATGAGAAGTTCTGCTGAGGTCAGATTCTGTTTAACCCCCAGCTCCGGGATGGTCTTTACAACAATAAATACACATGGAGAGGTTCTTTGTTTCCTTATAGTAAGATCCACCCCCCCACACACACACCCTATGGTTTCATTCTGCAAATATTTGACAGTGCAAATTTCCTGGTAGCCAAGAAACACCAACACGCCACAGCAGAGCATTTAGTAGGGGCAGATTTCCATTTCAGCGACAGGTTTAGCTAAAGGTTGAGGTTTTTAGCTAAACTCAGCCTTTCAAGATGAGAGGAGCTGTGGAATTTATGTACCAGCTCCAGCAACTTCGTCACTACTAACCAAGATTTCTGCATGGCATTTTCGGTGCTTCAGTTGTGTTTTTGGACATCCCCTGTTTTTTGTCATGAGCTTGCACAGAGAGGCAGCAACTCCCCAGCTAAATAATTCTTCATGTTTCCAGGCCCTCCATCTCACCACTCATTTTCCTCTCATTTATTTCCCAACCTCGGTTTCAGGTGTAGGGTTTTTTTGGGGTAAAGCCTTCCATATGCCTGCAGCACCCCTATTTATTCTGATTTATTCCAGGGCTTGCGGGACACGTATTAAAATAGCAGCAGGCTCCTAGGACGTTCATGAAACAATTTCATGGAGGAGCTGCCTAACTAGAGAAAAGAAATGCCTGCAGCTTGGCTTTTGCCTCTGGAAAATCTGAATCGCCCCACCTGAAACAACACACAGGGTTTGGGCATCCAACCCCATCGCCGATAAAAATCAGGATGCCTGCGGGATGCTTCCACCCTTCCAGTAGCGCCCACCTCTCCGAGTGCTGAGAGAGGATGAATTAATGGATAATTATTTTTACAAGAAGCCACCTGTTTAAACAACATTGCGGGACAGGGTGAGGGGAATAGATTTGATTTTAATAAATCAAAATAATAATTAAAAAAGAAAAAGACAGGGGATTGCCAGACAGCACTTCTAACCATGAAGTAATTTATAAAACAGGGTGGATATATTTAAAGCATTAAAATTCGGCTTTCTTACTACAACTTCCCTGTGGCAGGTGTATTTGCTCTCAGTGATGTAAGTACCTGTGCTGCTCCAGAGAAGTGAGTTAAACCCGGGGTTACGTTGCACAGAAGGCTCTGTCAGTGCTTCTCTTACAAATAGTGATAATAACGCTTACCTCTCTCCCAAGGGTGTCGTGGCGTTTAATTATTTAACATTTGTAAAGCACTCGCAGGGCTGGAGATGAAAGTGGAAAGTATTATTAAGAATAAACTACGTTTTAGAGGAGGCCTGGTCAGAAAATTTGAGTTCAGAGTTGAAATATGGGTTATGAGCAGGGATCCCTGGAGGGGCATCCATCACGACCTGGGAAGCATGGAAAATAAAGTGCTTCGAAGAAATTAATCCGTTCTGCGGTGTTTCGTGGCCGGGGCTGCGCAGAGGGGTGCGGGGAGCTGGGGTGGGGGGTAATGCCCCAGGCAGCCCCCCTGTCCCCACACGAGCTGGGTGATGGGGGAGTCCGGTAGAAAGAAGTTTAATCATTGCAATGAAATGTGAGAAAATAAGGATTTGGGGGGGAAAAGCCTTGAGACAGCCACGTTTTCAAGTCAGGAAGTTGCAGATGAGTTTTGGGGGAGAAAACTGCAAATTAAAGCAGCTGCTGTGCTCAGGGGTGGGGGGATTTTGTGTGTCCTGGGCCATCTCTCCCCTCCGGCCGGGGTTTGGGAGAGGCTGGGAGCAGCAGGGCAGGCAGGGAGGAGGCAGGTGCCGCAGGCAGGGAGGAGCCCGGCTCACCTGGGCGCAGGTACGGCAGTGGGATCGCCGGGACAGGTAAGGTCCCGCTGGCCTGGGCCGGTGTGGGGAGGGGGCTTCGTGTTGGGAAGGGGCTGGGGAAGGTGGGGGAAAGTCACTCCGAGGCGTGGGACTCACACACAACCCCCTCCCCAAAGCTGGGAGGGGAAGGGACCCCCTCTGCCCACCCTTTGGGTGGGAAGGGATGGAGGACCCCTAAATTTGGCATCTGAATCAGTCCCATAGGAATGGAGGAGAGGGGTTGGGGTGGGCGAGCCTGGACCCAGTCCCCTTGGGAAAGCAAACTGGGGGGGTGGGGGGCAAACTGGGGGTGGTGGGCTCTGCCTTCCTCAACCCACCGGGGTGTCCTGGGGTCCCGGTGGGATGGGGCGGAGGAGGGTTTGCTGCTGTCCCTGCCAGACTGGGCTGCGGCGGTGGGATGCGATGGGGCTTTCCGAGGAGGAAGTTGAAAAATAAACACAATAGGTGGGACCTGAAGGCTGGCAGAGGTGAGAGCGGGGCAGCCTGAGGACAAGCGGTCCCCCCCCAAACCCCCTGAGCCCCTTGTTGGGCCACCTGCAAGAAGCCCTCGCCAGCTCCCTGCTCTGCTCCCCGCCAAATTAAACCAAAAAGCTCTGCCTACCAGCTAGACCGAAATCGCTGCTGCGCGCGCTGAACCGAAAAGTCTCTCCCCACCCTCCCCTCCCCGCAGAATTACCCCAAAAAGTCTCTTTCAGTGCCCAAAAATGTGCAGATTAGGAGGAAAACCAGAGCCCCAGGGACTGCCCTGCTCACGGGATGGTGTGTCTCCCTTAGCGGCGCACTGCTGGGGAAGGGTTTCTTCCTTCTTCCTACCAGCCTGTCATCAAAAAACTAATGACATCTCACTTTTGCAGCAGAGGGGACAATCCCCAAGGCACAGGGCGCTTGCAGAGGTTTGTGTGGGGCAGCCACAGCTGTCTAAGAAATGGAGGTGCATTTGCGTTACTCAACAGGCTTAGGTGTATACGTTTAAGGTGAATACCTGGATATATCTGGGATATATTGCAATGGAAACGGTTTCTTCAGTAGCTTGTCTTTGAGAGTTTTCTTTGAGGGATATCAAAGGCAGCTGGGAGGAGCGCTTAGCCTCATGTTGAGGGGCAATCAGGACAATTTTAGGATGAGCAATCGTCTTGTCTTCGGAAAATACCCATTTTTGCGGCATTGCTGGTGGCGTTAATGCGGGTTTTGCGTCACTTTTGTGCCGGTAGTGCGAGGTAATAGGGGTTGGTGGAGTCAGGACTATTCCACCATCGCGCAGAGCTGGGGAGGCAGTTTGGTGCACAGACCTCGGCTCGCCGAGTCCAAAGGCAACCACTGCCTTTAGAAAGCATTTTAATCTCTTGGGCATCATGCAGAGGCGAAGAAAAATGGCTTCTAAGATGGTAACGCGCATTTCCCAAAACAGATCATTTTTAAAGTCAGACCTCATTGCCTTAAAGCCACAAATAAACAAACACAGGTTGTAAAGAGAAGCGAAAAGATGACGAAGCACCCGCTCAGAGCCCCTGTAATTAAGATGGCTTTGGCTAATTTGTTTTATTTCTCAGTTTTCTCTGCTGGGCTGTAACTCGGAGCTGCTTCTTGCTGCTTCCCTGACGGCGGGGCTTAGCGCAAGGATGGAGAGACATAAAACAGAAGGCAAAAAGAGGCAGAATAAGGAAGAGCGGGAGCAGGCAGAGAGCAATATAACCTCCCCATCACCAGCATTTCGGTCTCTCTCTCCCCCAGTGTCTCTTTTCAGGTGGGTCCATTGTGTCTCTTCAATAGACCTCAGGTCCAGCATCCCGAATTTGAAGCTTTCATCCCAGTTTGAGCTTCCACGTTGAATTTTCCCATTGCAGAGGGCCTTCCTTTTTGGATTAGCTCAGTCTATCGCGTCTGTCCGTCAGCAGCCACTGTACAAGCTCCTGCAGCACCTGAGGGTCCTTCAGATATTGCCCGGCAATTGAGCCTAATAGGTTCCAGTGAAGATGATAATTTTTAACCTAAGCCTGAAACCCCTAAGGATCCTTTAGAGGCAGAAAAGTTGCTGTCCTGGTTTTGCAGACACAGCTGTGCTCGCGAGTATTAGTAACAAATAACATGATTGCTCGGTGTCACCATTAACGCTCCCCGGTGCAGATGGAGGCAGAGATGGAAGAAAAACCGGCGATAATGGGCTGAAATGGTTCAGAGTGGGGTTTTAGTCTGACATTAATGCATTAGGGATCCAACTCCTAGGGGAGCTAATGGAAGTGCTGCTATGATTAGAAGTGCCTCTACAGACAAGTAAGACAGTGCTGGTAATGGAGTGAGGCAGTGCAGGCAGGCAGCGGGCAACAGGAGAGCTTGTATTTGTAGGAGATGCTTCTTCTGACATCTCTTGGATGTCTCCTTTGCCATCTTTCTGTCCGCAAAGGTGCAGTTATCTCACTTCTGTGTCTTCTCCTCCAGTCGCCCCGTTGCTGGAGCACGCTGCCTTCCCTCCCAGCCTTTTTTAATCCCTGGAGGGGTGTTTGGGCTGTGGGGTTGGTGATGCGGTGTTCAGAGGGAGATGTGATGCACAGGGAGAGCGGGAGGGTTGGAGATGGGCTGATGGAGGATGCGTTTTTGGATGACGCACCTCAGCTGCTGTCAGTCCGTAGGTCTGGGTTTGATGCTCTCCTGCTGTCTCGGATTCAGCACGAGGAGACCCAAACCACCTCAAAAAGGGTTGGAAATAGCTTCGTTATTTCCAGATACGCGCCTCGGTGGCATTCCCCAGCTCAGCCTGAGCTCAGCCTTTTATTTGTTGTTTTTGCAAGCCAAGACATTTCTCTTCTTCGCTGAGTCAGCCTTTCCCCGGGGACCGTCCCCGTCACCCGCAGACGCTCCGAGAGCCAGGCGGCAGGTCCCACGGCGAGCAAACCAGCTCTGGTGTGTCTGAACTGCCTGATTTGCAGAGGTCGAAGGGCAAAGTTAATTGCAGGGGTGATGGCTGCGACCTGCTCCCAACGGCGAACTTTAGACCGTAATTTCTAAGCTGGGGAAAATGGAAGTGATGCTCTGACCGAGATGTTATCGAAGCACTGATAAAACCTCTGCAAAAAAACACCTCGGTAAAGCAAACGAGACCTTTGGAAAACTCAAAGGGCCCAGGGTTTGGCTGAAAAGAGATTATCTGTGCCTGCCATGGTAGGGCGAGAGGAGGAGGCGAAAGCCTGGTCGGGCTCCTCGCCATCCTCCGGATGCCTCCCGGGGTGGTCGGGTGCATTAGCTATAAACCAAGAAGAAACCAGCTCCTTTGGGAGGGGATAAGAGCAGATGAAACAGTAAATCATTAAGCCGGGCGCTGCGCATGGCATTGTAATAAACAGGGGGCAAAGTGCGTTAATTACAAGGGACGCGGGTGCGTTATCGAACATGCAGGTTAGACGGCGAGGGATCGGGGCAAAGTCATGCTTTGCAGGGATGCCCTGTAACAACAGTTGTTGCTGCCAACCCCAACGTCAGCTGGACCGTCAGCTTTTTCTTTTCCCCAGTGTGGTTGATTGCAGGCAAAGTCTCGCTGCATTTGGAGCTCTGGGGATAAACAAGAGCTGTTTGCTCCAGGGCGCTCACAGTTGAAAACATAATTGGTTTCCCCCCCCCCCCTCCCCGTGCTCACCTCTTGCATGTTTTCAGAGGAGGAAGAGAAGCAGGAGAAATAGTTTCGCTGGTCATGCGTCCCCGATAAGCCGCCCTGCTTCCTGCTAGCGAGCGATCGGGCAGGTACGGACGGCAGCAACCCTGAAACAGTCCCCGTCGCCCTGCCGAGCTCACCCTGTCTCACGTAAGCGCTGTAAGGTGGACGTGCTGGCCAGCCAGGTTGCACGTACTCCATTTAAGTGACCTTTAAGTTTCCCCGCTTTGATTGATCAGTGTACCCTTTAGGTCATCCCATTTTGACTGCATCGCTCTCATGTGGGAAACCATCAGGTCCCATTAACCGTCTGCCTTTAAAATGTAACTGTTGGAGCTAGGTCATGGAGTTATATATGTGATTATATATTGCTGTGGTAGTGTTATAGCATTAGTATGGCACGATATGGCTGCAGTGCTTCTTGTTGTGGTATTCCAGGATCGGTTTAGTTCTGTGCTCAGTCGTTATCCTGGTATTATACCCTCACGTGTATGCGATGGGGTTCGCTGATCACCCAGAAAATGCAGATTTCTCAGCCATCTCCCTGGCTCAGGTATGCTGCTCCCTTAATGAGAGGGATACAGGTGGATGCTCTGATTCCCTGGTTGTCTCTTTCAAAGGACTATTGTATTAAGCCACTGGACTGTGCTAGCGTTGCTGGTAAACGGCGTCTTGCTTTGGGTTTGTGTTTAATTACCCAATGCACCCACTGTCAATAAATCTCTCCTTTTAAGTCATGAAATAAGGCAGAGCCTTGCAGTGCTGCTAACAGCTGCCTGCAAAGCTGCTCACCAACGTGGTAGAAAATATTTCCACGCACAGCTTTTCCACCCTGGGATTAAATCCCCTCCTAAATTCGTTTGCGTGAAACCCACCGCGATAGCTCACAGGTATCTGGTGAAGGCAGGAACTGCGGGACCAACCCGGTGTAAGCTGCAAGGACGTCAGCCTTGCTGCATGTAGCTGCACGCACCGGGGTGGTGTTTGCCCGAGGAGGCAATGTTTGCTTACTTCGAGGTGTTGGATTAGCTGGTTTGGTTAAACCAGTTCAAATCGGGCAGGGCGGCTACAGGGCTTTAGCAGGTCTGATCTAACCCGGCGGATTTTCCTGCCCCGGGACAGCCGCCTCTGGGAGATGGTATCTGCACACAGCCAAGCTCCGGGGGCATGGACTTCACGGGGCAAAACAAGGTGTCCCTGGGACAAACCGACCTGAAATCAGGTATTAATAAAGCCAAAGCAACCGCTCTCCCCTCTCAAAGGCTGGCAGCAGCAAGCCACGTTCAACCTCACGCCCAAATTATCCTTTATGCAGAAGGCAGGCAACAGCAGAATAAGAGCATTTTTTGGTTTATATTTCCAGCGAGTGGGGACTGAAGCCCAAAATGCATCTGGGGAAGGCGGTTTAAGGATAACCGGGTCGCGGGCATCTGGGATGGGGAGGTCAGGTCCAGCGCCAAACTACGCAGCCCCTTGCTGTGTGGATGGGCGGCATCCACGGCAGGAGAGAGCTGGTTTCTGCCCATTGTGAAGCGCAGCTCGGCACGGAGAGGAGCGTTGCAGAACGGAGGAGCAAGTCCTGGGCGCCGGCGGCGCAGCCTTTGCTATCAATTAAAAAAATCCTAATTGACCAGCCTGACACAACCGACGAAGGCAGTCCCCCGAACATATGCTCAAGCCCACATCAAAGAGCTAATCGTTTCTCCACCTAATTAAGCAAACCAGCAAATGGCAAACAGGAGCCGGCTGGGCTTTAATTGCTGTAATTCTCCTAGGAAACGGGTCCCCCCGGCTCTCCTACTAACCGTCCATGTGTGCGCTCCGGCACAAAGGGGCACAGAGACTCTAGCAGCTCGGCTGGGATCCCCGGGCTCTGCGCGGCGCAAATCCGGCTTAGTGATGCTCCGGAGAGAGAAGAAGGGGTGGGAGGAGGCGGTGATGCAGGGAGCGAGTTGGTTTCTTTGCCCAGAACCAAAATGTTTTGTTTCCAGCAGTTTTTGGGGTATTTTTGAAACTACATTTTTAACAAAATGCTTTGGCTTTGCGAAATAGATGCGAGGTGGTTTTTTTTCCCCCCTCCAGGGGCTGAAAAAATTCCAGGTATTTAAAAAATTTTGGACATAGCACACCACTTCTGTGGCTGGTCAAGGAGCTAAAGAAACCCACTGATGTTTACCCCTAGACCTTACTGTTTTCCCTGTGTATTATCTCTCCTGCCTGGCCCCAAAAAGCCCACCCTGCCCTGGTCTGCAGTGGATGCTCTCGCTCATACCTGCAGAAGGGTAGGAAAAGCAGGAGCTACTGCTGGGAGGGATCCTGGGGATGCAAGGTTCGGGCTGGGATGTGTCTCAGATTGCAGCAGGTGTGAGGCCTCTGCTAAACTGGTCTGGGCTCCGGCTTTTTTGGACATTTCCTAATCTTGGGGCAAAGGTCTCAGAGAAGTCCCAGATTTTCCCACCTCTCACCCTTGGAGGGTTTCCCAGTGCTCTTTCCTATTCCCATGTGCCTGGTCAAGCCTTTTCCAGTCCTCCCTGAAAGGGAAATCCCATTTTCTCCAGTGTTATGTCAAATCACTGGTGTAAGTTGTATAATGCCATTGTTTTTCTTTGCCTTGTAGTCGGAGGACGTTTTCGGGATGGCGAACTTCAAGGGTCACGCGCTTCCAGGCAGTTTCTTCCTGCTCTTTGGGCTCTGGTGGTCTGTGAAATACCCGCTGCAGTATCTCAGCCAGAAAGTAAATAAGCAATCCCACAGGATTTATTGTTTCCAGCGTGTGGATGCCATCGAAGGGGGAATCAAAATCATCTTTGCTCTAATAGGTAAGGGTTATATTTTGCTAGCTATGCTGGGAACTTCCCAGCCTGTAGTGATGACTGTACTGGAGCCCTTACTCCAGAGAAACCAGTCCAGATGTGGAAGGATGCATCCTTGATGTTCATCCTATCTTGATCTCTAATAGGGTTTGATGTGAAAAGACCAAGTCTCGTACCCCTTCCCAAAGCTGAGCTACCATTAATGCAGGCCTGATTTTTATCACAGAATCACAGAATCATTAAGGTTGGAAAAGACCTGTAAGATCATCAAGACCAACCATTAACCCAACACCACCACCATGCCCACTAAACCATGTCCCGAACTGCCATGTCCACACGTTTTTTGAACACCTCCAGTGACATCCAGTCCTTTCTCCCTAACGCAAAACCATCAGCTCTTGCTTCAGAAACCCCACGCAGCAATGAGTAGCATCAGCCATCATTGCAAATAAACCACCAGAAACGGCATGCGTTTGCGTGTCCGTGCAGGGATGCTGGCGGAGCAGTTCGTCCCGGACGGTCCACACTTGTACCTCTACAGTGGGGAGAACCACGACTGGGTGAAGCTGATGAACTGGCAGCACACCACCATGTACCTCTTCTACGGCCTCTCCGGGGTGGTGGACGTCTTCACCTACACCTCCCAGGCGGTGCCGCGGGGTCTGGATCGCCTCATGCTGTCCGTGGCCGTGTTCGTTGAAGGTGGGTAGAAGGTGGCGCTTAATTCAGGGAGGGGTATTGGAGGGTCAGTTGGAGAGGGACCGAAATTTGCCAGTCTGAGATGTTGCTCTGAACACCCCTGAAGATAGGACACGTTGTAGGTGATGTATTATGGAAGGGCAGTCTGTAGCAAGATGGGAAATACGGGCCTCATGAACTGGTCCTGGCTCTGCCTGGTGTGGAATTTGTGGGGTGACAGCCCCAGTACAAAGCAGCAGGCTGAGTTTCCTCGTTATGATAAATGGATGGTGGATGCTGCATTTCTCTTACACCTACAGAGCGGCTCTCGTGCCCCGTGTTCCCCCCCGAGAGCCATTAATTGCATTGCAGGCATCGTCATCCTCATCCACGTGCATTGCACGTGGCAAATTCAAGTGACTTATTCGAGCTTCAGCACATCGTGAATATCATTTTGTCTTCAGGCTGTCTTGCAAGTCGCGAGCCAAGATTTCAGCCCCCTCTTGGATCACGCAGGGAAAAGACACTAGGAGATGAAGGTCTTGCTTGTATAGAAAACCCCTTAATGAAGGCACAACTCTTGTTATTTTCCCTTCCCCAATCCCAGTGGTTTTTGAAGCAGCAGCAGGGGCAGCTCAACAGGCACAGTTTGGCGTGTAAGAAAAGGAAATCTATTTTTTCCAGCTCCCAAGAAAATGGTGAAGTTTAGCAATAGAAAAGCAGGACACAGCGGGAGCCTGGCTACGCGGGGAGGGAGATCTGAAGAGATGATGGCACCGACACGGGAAGAAAACCACCCTTCCGTTGTCCTCTGCCTTTGGTCCCCATCTTGCTCAGATCCTCCTGCCCCAAGGTTGGGCATCTCATCCCTCCAGGATGGTGGGATGCCAGGAGACCTGGAGGGATGATGCTATGTGGAGTCCCTTGTTTTTGTGGTGACCGGTCTCAATTCAGCAAGCGGGCAGGCAATTTACTCTACCAGGGCTCTGTGGTCGTGGTTGGTGGTGTTAATGCTCCTCTAAGGGTGGTACGTATTTTGGCAGGTTGTCTCTTCTATTACCACGTCCTTCACCGCCCGATGCTGGATCAGCATATCCACTCCCTGCTGCTCATCGCCATCTTTTCAGGGGCCTGCAGCATCATGCTGGAGGTCTTCCTCCGCGACAACATTGTCCTGGAGATGTTCAGAGCCGGTGTCACCATCGTCCAGGGAACGTGGTTCTGGCAGGTCAGTTCTGCCTCCCGTTGTGGAGCAGAGCACTGAGGTAGGAGAGCAATGGGAAAAGAGGAAAAGAAGCCACGTGTCACGTATCAATCGCACGTCTCTGAAGGATAATTTTGCCTGGCTCGCTTCATAAATAGATCATAACCCAGAATGAAAATTTACTTATCACAGGTCATCTCTGATGACTGCTCCTGCTGAAATAGCTGTTTGTCTTGGCTTATTGCTTCTCTGGGGGGAACAGCAAAAGCGAGCGCTCGCAGTGAGCGAGCAGCATTTTACAGTATCTAACAACCAAGTACTAATTGCTTAATGTGTCTAATGCACCCTGCAGCACTCCCTCTGGTTTAGTGGGAAGATGCAAACCCCACCAAGCAATAAAATGGCTGAGTAAAAATACGGCCAGCTGCTTGCTTTGGTAGTAGTTGGAGAAGCAAAGACATCAGCTGGAGATAACCGCTCCCAAAACTAGGCTGCCGAAGAGAAACGCGAGTTCCCCTCCTCTCTTTCAGCCCCAGGGCTGCTGCGCTAACTCAAACACAAATTCAGAGATTAAAATCTGTGCTAAGCTTGTAAAATACTAAATTTGGAGTTTTTAAAGAATGGCCTGGAGTCTGCAATGCAGAGGGACAAATGTATCTGGATATTGCACAGAAAAAGAGAGACAGCAGGCGCAGGCTTGCTTTGCGTGGCCTCTCGCTGCAAGGCTGGACTTTAATGAGACCAGCACTGTCTCAGCAAAACCCACTCTCCTGGTCAGGGCTCAAGTCCCTCCGTCACCACGTGCATCATGGAGATAACCGAGATGGACAGAGGGGTGCTGGAGGGCTTCAGGACCTTGATTTTTTTTTTTTCCCCCAAGGTAATAAATTGCTTGTTCCACCCAGATCGGGGTCGTGCTGTTCCAGCCGTGGGGAGGTCCGATGTGGGATGAGAAGGACCACAGCAACATGATGTTCCTCACCATGTGCTTCTTCTGGCACTGGGCAGCCGCTGTGGCCGTCCTGGCTATAAACTACACTCTCACTTACTGGTACGGCTGGGGCATGAATTTGGGCAGGAGCGGGGTGGGGGCAGACAGGGCTGGGGACGGCTGGAGTGAGACACAGATGTAGTCCAGCCGATCCTGGAGTACAAAGTCACAGCTGAATAAGCAGCCCGTGACCACTGCAAGTTTTAGGGCACGGCGACAAGGGTGCACGTTATTTGTCGAGTGCACAGAATGCAAAACAGTGTCAGCAAGAGGCACTGGCATTAAAAGCAGAGAAGTCAAATCACCGAGTCCCCGAAGCTGCTCCTGGAACTCACACCGCTTTTTTTTTTGTGCTCTGCACCGAGTGCTGGAAGTCAAACTTTAATTCGATAGAGAAAGCAAAGCATTACCAGGCCCGCCTGACGCTTTGTCCCCTCCCTCACAAGGATTTCGAAGCCGTTGACAGTCACTGAGTTATTAGAGGTACAACAGCACCATCTGATCGCTAAGGCATCGCCAGCCCCCGACATGGCTTTTCCAAGGGGATGGAAAGGGAATATTATCCCACTTTCAGGGGTGCTCCTACGGCCTGCAAGCCTCTAAGGGATGCTGCTTGGCTTGCTGAGACATGGGCTACAGAAGGGATGGTCCGGTCTATGCAAGAAAATAGACTTTATACAGAATAAAAAAACCCCAAACCCCCAAAATTCAGCGTTTTAGGACCTCTATAATAGTTTCTTCCCCTCTGTGTATTCCTTACAAGTGCACGTGGCTCCCCTGAGCATTCTAGTGGCATTAGTTTGGGGGTTTTGCTAACGGTGATTTGTTGCTCCTGTGTTCCAGCTGCATCCAGAGGTGCAGGAGAGGCAGCGGAGAGCCCTACATCGGGCTCGGAGTCCGGCAGCAAAAGTGTGACACGAGCTCCCAAGCCGCCTTCTTAAATGGTTCTGATGAAGAGTGAAGAGGGCACAATCTCCTTCTCCAAATATGTGAAAAATCCATTTTCTAGAAGAAAAAAAAATAATTGAATGAAATATTTATGTTTTGGAAGAGCAAAGAGAGGTGCCACCGTTCTGCTATTGGGAAGCACATTGAGCGCATGGGTGGTAGCTGCCCTCCGTCCGTACCCACATATCGCCACCTCTGAAATGAGCACTGTTTGCAGTGGTTTTTAGCAACAAAATTAAGTGCAGAAATTCAATGTGACGAGGTCACTTCGTCCTATGGGTTCCCGTGGGTGTTCCCATAGTGATGGACAGTATCCTTTGCCCAGCCAGGCTTTGACCTGCCGCGATTGCAGTCAGGGAAACCTCCGAGCTGAGGTCACGTACCTCTGGACCAAGGCATCATCCCAAGGAAGAAGAGTAAAAGAGCGTTAAATGCGAGATTATGTCAAATTTGCAGCATCGTGGCTTGATTGTACATAATACAAATTTTATTACCGAAGCCTTGAACTAAAGGGGGGTTTTGTTAATAGGTTTCATGTTCACTTAAAGGCTGAAAGTGTGAATAAATGTGAAATAAAAATCCTCACTGAGCTGATATCCTTAAATTTAAGTCTGATAAATTATAGTGTGTAATAATAGCTTAGACAAATCCATCCCTCAGACCTGTAAAGCCTGAAGGGCTGTAAGATACATGGCTAAGCAGCGGGGATTCATAAACCATCCCAGTTTTCCATTGCAAATAAACCCCTCAGCTTAGAAAGTGGGATGAAACAGGCACACATTTAGTTTTTAGCCTGCCTTTGCCAGCTAATTTCTTGAAAAAAAGTGACTGGAAATGTCACCTCCTAGGTAGGAGGAAAATGTGCCTGTAGTGAGTACGAGGATTAAAAATATATATACACATATATATATAAAAAAATAAACACCAGCGCAAGCTGAACTGCAACTGTTCATGTCTCAAACCCTGGGGCTGGAAGGATGCTCTGCACTGGAGTCTTCTCGCTGCTGCGTAACGGGGAGGGCGATGGATGGCAGCTGATTTTTGCCTTCATGCTCATGACTGAACAGAAAAGCAGCTGCTGGCGGGTCCAAGCGTCTGCGACTGTGTGTGCACACCCAGGGAAGGCAAAGCTCGTCTTTTAACACCCGTTCCCCTTGTGCAAAGAGCCTGTTGCAGACTAAGGGGGCTACAGCCTGGGCTTTATTGCTTATTAACAGCGCTATAAAGACTAACCAGCTTTCCTCGAATGCCAGCTTTCCTATATTTCCACCGCGGAGCCGGTTTATTTTGCAGGGCTGGATATCGGGAGGTGCAAACAGGCTCGGTGTGAAGAGAATTAAGCAGCGGAGTACCGCATCTCCCTAAATCCATCTGATAAACGCCGTGCAATTAAGTCTCATGAGTTGTAAGCGCTGAACACGACGAGCATTTTGCAGGTACTTTTTTTTTTTCTGACGAGTGGAACAGCTTTTCTAAACTGCACAAATTCCTCTTGCTGCTACGATGAGACGCAACCCGGGGAGAGCGTTTTCCTAATGCACAGAGAAAACCCTGTTTGCAAGGTGACAAACCGAGTTACCCCGAGTGCTGCAGGACAGAAATCAGCTTAATTGAACAGCAAAAAGGCCTTGCGTGGTGCTCGGAATTATTTGTGGTCTGCTCTGAATTATTTTCTTTTAGCAAACAGACCAAACATCCCTATTCCCATTAAAGAGCCACACGAGGGCAGCAGCAGTGGCAAAGCTGGGGCTGGAGGTGCAGGAACACGCTCCAGGCTGGCTGAGGTTGCAGTCACCTTGCAGCCACCCTTCTCCTTGCCACCCCCAAAAGTCCGAGGTCATTGCCATCCGAGGGCACGCAGATTAAAGCTGACCTTGGTTTTTAAAAGCACTCCTTGCTTTTGAAGGTGGGAGAGGGTTGATTTAATTTTTTACGGCTCTCTTTGCTGCCCTTAATCAAGTCACCATCTCCTTTCACCTCGAGGTTTTCTTTGTCCCTTGTCACATCGTGGCCACAAAACACTTTTCCCCTCTGTCGCACCCGGTGTCTGGAATAGTTTCTGTCTGCCTCATTAACTCCCCGCTCCTACAAACATCCCAGGACTGTCAATAGAGCGCTCGCTAATTTGTTTTCCAACTCTGGAGCACATTCTTTCCCGAGGTATGAAGGTCAGGAAAGGAGGAGAGATATAGCCTGTGATTATGAAAGAAAATACGGGTGGTATTCATTTCTGGATGAGAATTAAGGATTTTTGTTTTAGCTAAAAACCACATTTGCAAACAGCTTAGGTACCCAAACAAGGGCACGAAGGCTGCTGGGTGCACGCTGAGTGGTCCAGAGATGGTTTATTACATAGTGAGGTGCGATCATGAGCCATCCTCACCTTTATTTCTTACGTGATAGATATACCAGGACAGTCCTAAACAGAGTATTGCTTTTAACACAACCTTAATATCAACCACTAAGCCTGGATTATGTTTTTCACCATATAAATTGAATTATCAGCTAGCGGCTTGAAACTTTGTACCGGACCCATTGGCCGTACAGCTGCAGCGGACCTGGGCTGTATTTGAGCCTTATCCACAGCTGGCTTTTAAAGGACTGCAATGCCCTGGGCGATGTCTCCGGGGTGGTTTTTGTCTTGTGTAACTGCAGCCTGATGTTGTTGGATGGTGTTGATCAAGGGTGGGGGCTGCTGGTGTTCCTGAAATAAGTGACCGGCTCATCCAAGGCAGGAAGGAGCTGCTGATGCTCCCGACGGTGATATCTAACCTCCTCTTACGAGGGAACCTGGGCAACACCCCCCCCAGCAGCCAAATATCTTGGCGGCTGGCTCTTCCTCCAGCTAGAAAGACAAGTCCTTCGTCAAGAGCCCTAGCACAGCCCGTCCACGAGCCGCTCATTTCTCGGGCAGAGATAGCATCTACCGCTGCCACCCTTCACCGCCACCTTTATGTAAGGCTGAAATGATGGTGTAGGCAGCAGAACAAGCCCTGCCCATGCTTCTACCACCTGCCTCACCTCCTCTGTTGCCTGTTTATGAAAGCCGGTGTTAGCATTCGTCATAATAATAATAATAATAATAATAACACTTTGCACTTCCCGAACAACCATCCATCTGCAGCGCTCGAGCTGCTGGCAAACCTTTAATTAGATTGTGCCTCCCACCACCCCCAGGAAGTAGGCAAACATTATCGCATTTTTTCATTAGCACTGAGGCCGATGATGAACCTTCAGGGAGAGGATGTTGCAGTTACAGCCGAGAAAAAAGAAAAAGAAGAAAAAAAAAAAATCAAATTCAGTTTGGGGTTTAGCTTGAGAACATTAGAGCGGCTGGAGCGGATCGGACACAGATCTGCCTCCCCCAGTCTCTCCCCGGGAGGAAGAGGAGGGCAGACGTGTGCTGGTACAATCCCATAATACTCCTCCACGCCTCAGCGGTTTGCAGCTAAGGATCGGTAATGGAGTTGCATCCATTTGTGCCGGCAGTGATTTTAGCACGCACGGGGTGTGAGCGACCCGCTCTGTGATCCGGGGGGGGGTGTTGCCATCCTTTCTCTGGGTACCCCCCCATTGGGCTGTTGTTCCCAACCACTTGTCACAGTTTCGTCCTTGGTTTTATCGTGGGGATGGTGTAAAAGGTGAGAAACCCCCTTTCCTCAACCGTTTTGTGTGCCTACCGCTTTTTCCCCTGTCTGGCTGATAGGTGCTTTAATAGGAGTTGCCCTCTTCATAGAAACCTTTCTCTATGGGCTTTCCTCTTTGCCGGCCCTTTAAACTCCGTGGAAAAAGGCACCTTCAGCCTCTGAGCTGATCCTTTTCAGCTGGACCTCGTTCCCTCCCCTCTCCCTCCAGCTGCTGCCCTCCCAGCTTGTGTTTTCCCACTTTCTCCAAGGACTTGACTCGTCCTGCTTGGGAAGCGGTTTTGTGCGAAGCTGCCTTTTGGGGTAGTGGTTTGTCGAGCTGTGCGGCTGCAGAAAGGAAATCTGAGCTGCGAGGAGGTCCCTGACAGTGCCGCTGCTCTTTTTCCAGCAAGTAAGGTATACTTTTCCTGCAGTATTATTTTTAGGGGTAGGTCTGTAAGGGAGAGCGCCTATGGGGGTTGCATTTCTCTCTGTGCTTGGGCTTAACGTGGTAGGAAGGCCCTGAAGCTTTAGCTGCCTGTGTTTATGGGAGCCCCTCTGCTGCCGTGGGCTTCCCTGACGTTACAGGACCCTTTTGCGTGTGTGCTCAGCCTTCTGCGATGCGTCCTGCTCCCCGAGCACCGTTGGAGGTGAGCAGCGATGGGCGTACGGCACGGCTGCGTGCCACCACCACCAGCTTCTTGTTTTCCCTCCTTCCTCCTACTTGCTACCGCTGATACGGAGATAATGGGTATAAAAGAGCTCCTGGCTATGGCTTGGTGGCTTTTAGGGCTGTGCTGGAGAACAGCCCATTGCCTTGGGGAGGGTTGTGCAGGCTGGTTTGCTTCCGTGCTGTTCCAGCCTTGGGGCTTCCCTGGGGCGCGGGCTCATGTGTGTGGCTCTTGGCAGGGCTGGGCATGGCTCATCCTGCAGCCCAGCTGGGTTTTTTTTGGTTGCACGAGGAGTTAGGTACGTGTGGTTGCAACCTGGAGAAATACCGGGTTGGGAATGCACTGAGTGGTTGTCAGCAGTCCTCGGAGGCTCGGATGGCGCTCCTGAGTGCGGTGCTGAGTGTTTCTGCACCATCAACTCGGTGCTTTGGAAGGAGATGGGGACACTGGGGCGGCCCGTGGTATTTATTTGCCTTGAGGCGCTCGTGTTGCTCATCTACGCAGCTGGCGAGGTGCTAAGGCTGAGAGTGCAGCCATCGGCCGTGCGGCAGGTTGGTGGCGGCTTGTGTCTGTGGATGCTTGGTGTTGGGCAGCATCGAGTATTAGATAGGTGAAAAGGAGTGGGAACAGGCTCCTGTGTCCTGCCAACCCGTCTTTTGTGGGAGAGAGGGCCATCCTCCTCCTCCTCTTGGCTGCTGTGGGCTGGTAGATGGATCTCGGAAGGGCTCCGCTCTGGTTTGGGAGCTCTTGGCCCAAAATCTCCTGCCTTCAGGCACCTTTTATAAGGTCAGACCCCCCCTAAAAGGGTTATTGTGTACCTGGCAGCCCAGTTCAGAGACTTCAGAGCCCTTCCAGCAGAGCCTGGCCATGCCGGGTGATACCGCAGCCTTGTCTTTTCTTGGCTCCTTCCCCAGTCGTCCAAAAAACCCAACATAATAATTGAATACACGTGGTTGCCATGGGAACGGGAATTTGCTGCTCATCCTGATTTTTGTGGCAAACTCCAGGACACTGGGTTTTTTTTGTGTTTAATAGCAGACATGAGGTGTTCCAGGTTGTGAAAGCCGGTTGACTCAGCATGCCTTGAACTGGCCCGCAGGATGTTCGGCTCTAAACATCCTGTCTGAGGGCCACCTCCCCGTGGTGGCTTCTCCCTTTATCTGCCTCTTCTGAGTAATAACCGCTCCTTGCTGCCACATCTGGAGCTGGGAGAAGGACAGGCAGGAGTCGCAGGTAAACTCTCCTACCCATAGAGAGAAATACGTTGGTGAGCATCTGTGCATGGGATGGACGTGGCTGCTTGAGCTTGGGAAGAAGGGACGTGGGGAGAGTCCATCTCTGCAAGGCATCACTAAACAGTGTGATGATGGCCACCGATGAGGCTGGTGGAAGTGGTGCCAGCAATCTGTGGCTTTAGCTCTTTTTTGGCGGGGTTGTCAGGTTTTGGAGGTGCATCGTGGCAGAGGATTGGCAGGAGAGGGGGCTTGTGCCTCTTCTGTGGGGTGAGGTCTGTTGGCGGAACAGAGATGTGCCTGGTTAACAAGGATGGAGGAGGATCCACAAAGAGAAGACCCTCCAAATGACCATGGCCAGATGCTGAGCTTGCCCTGTGCATTCAGGCTGCCTGACCTGGGATGCTGCTGTCCCTGCCAGGCTGACGCTTGCACCCATGGGTGCTTGTAGGGGATACTCATGCGTCCACATGGACAGCATCCTCCCGGTGGCATCGATCCCCCCGCATCAGCGGGAACAAGTCCCTACGTGGTGCCGAAATCATCGATGGTGACGGACCCAGAGCTGCGACGGCTCTGAGGAGAGTGCCTGGAAATGGGGCAGAAATGCCGTCCGTCCCGAGCTGAGCCCGGGAAGGCTGCGAGCAGTCAGTGCGAGGCACTGTAAGGAGAGCAGGCAACTCCCATATGGCGATTAAGCAAAAGCATTGCAGCCTGGAAGCTGCGGAGGGAGAAGGGCAGCTCAGGTAATAACTTCTGACTGCAGCCGTATTTCAAGTCCTCTGACAGACAAACTAGCTCACAGGAAAAATAAATTACCCGGGTGCCTCTCCTCAACCGGTGCTCTCTTCCCCGGCTGCAGCTCACTTAGAGCTTCATCAGCTTTTATGCGAACGTGGGCTCAAATGCCGGGGCTGGGGGAAGCCGGCGGGTGAGAGGTATCGGGTTTGGGCTTGGCAGGCTGGTCGAAGGGCTGTGTGGATGTGGGGGGGTTGTTTTTCTGCGCCTCGAATATGTGAGCTGGGCAAAGTGGACTGTTGCTTGGAAACACGTCTGGTTGCTCTGCAAAATAGCGGCTGTTTTATAACAGAAGGTGGGTTTTTTGAGTGGGCTACATCCAAGCTTCTGCCTCACTGAAGGGTGGGTTTGGGACGCCTCTGCTAAGCGAGAGGTGCCCCAATATACGTGATGGCTGCTGAAGAGCTGCGTCCGGGTGATGGGAAGCAAAGGGGACTCGTGACAGCTGCCAAAAGCCTTGCTGAATTGGGCTGCCGAGAGGTTACAAAGCAAAAGGGTCCCCAGCACCAAAAAGAGGAAGAGTGAGGCTACTCCACTGAGGAGAGGGATGGTTGGGACAGGAGACCCCAGGAACAGCTCTGAAACAGAGTGGGTTGGGGTCTGCTGCTAACGAAGGTGAAGGGGGAATGCCCAGCGGATGGGGCGTGATAAATCCCTGGGGGAAAGCTGGATGCTGGTACGGCTCGGGGCAGCTTCAGGAGCTGCGGGTGGGACGTGTCAGTTGTCGTTTCTGATGCCTGGGCACCGGGATATCTCTGCTCTTCTCCTCTCCTCCAATTAAACATGTCAAATTAACACTCCTGCTAGGTATCTTGATCAGGGTTCGCGCCTGACTCCAGCTTCAGGCTGTTGCCCTTGCAGTCACAGTCCCTGTAGGACAATGGTAAAATTTGGTTATATATCGTGCAATTGTGCACTGCTTAAATGTGCTTTAATAGCGTTTGTTCTTAGTCACTTATGTGGATGTCTCTGCAGGGAAGATATGTGCCCTGGACTGGGTGTCCAGGCTATAATAAGGAAAGACGTGGGCCCTCCCAGGGCATGAGCCGTCTCAGCCTGATGTAGGCATCCAAAATCGAGCAGAAAGCCATCACCGATCCCCGAACCAGCTCCTGGGATGGGGCGTTTCTCATCTACCTGAAAGGCTGTTTAGTAACATCCCTCCTGAAAGGCAACCTTAACATGGTGTAAACAGTTTTGAGCCTTCCCCAGATTACCTGTGTCTGGGAGATGCAATGGATGACGATAGTGTCTAAACCCAAACACCACGCTTGCCCACGCAGGGCTGAGCCAGTTTGACCGACTCCAGCTCTGCAGCCAAAACCTGACCGGGGACGTCTTGCAGAGCTCTCCCTCACCTAAGGCGCTTGCCAAGCCACATCCTACCCTTATTTTGCAGTACCTAATTACTTTCTAGTGTGGGAGGACTCGAAGAACGTGCTGGAGTTGTTCATCCAGCCTCTGCAATTTACTTTGGTATTTATAAACACAGCGAGGATGTGATTTGTGATGCAAGGGCAAGTCGGTGTGGTAGCTTCAGGATGAGTAATGCCTTCTTCCGTGCACATCCGAGCTGTAGAAAAGGACCGGAAAGCCTGTACGGAGGGAAAGAGTGAGACCTCCTTAGGTGGTAGATGCATACAGAGAGCAAGGAGAGAGGTCTTGCTGGAGGAAACAAGATCATCCCAAGGTAATATCAAAAGCTCACTGCTATAGGCAATTAGATCATCACTTATTCCCTTCGGTGCTTGCTGCTCTGGGATTTTTTCAACAGTTTGAGTATGGGCTCAAATACTTTGCAGGACGTAACTTTGCATGTGGCAGCCGGTCGCGCTGCCATACCTCTGCTCCTCTCCATCCTTTCTGGTACTCGGTGGCATTGGTCTGGCTTAGCAAGAAGGCAATTTTCATACCTTTAATCTTCGAGCCCTTCCTGCTGGAGATGAAATCTCTTTCCCTTGTGTCAAATCACCACTTGCGTGCGACACGAAGCTTGTGTGGAATATGCATGAGACTCCTTTTGGAAATGGTAATGGTTCCTGGTTTGCTTCCTCCTCCTGTTGCGCAGCCGGTAGGGCCCAGCAAAGTCTTGGCTGGCTGGAGCTGCTGAACACGCCGGCTGGATTCACGCCCTGGTAATTATCTAGTTTGGAGGGAGTTTATGTTCCGAGGAAATAATTGTCATGTTGCTTTTTATTAGCAAAAACTTTGTTATGGTTCATCTTCTAATAGCATGTAGCTGTTATGCTTTCTTGGGCGCTAATGTATTTTTCTCTGGCACGATGAAGTCCTGAGGATCACATGTGTGCAACCACATACGTATATATGCGTATACATATATAGAGTGGCACATGCTGGCAGCTTCTCCAAGGTGATGTCGCATCTCTGGTACTACCTGTTTGCAGTTGATGGCGGAGCTGTGCACACCTGGTCTTTTGGGATGCGGCTCCCCGAGGACACTGAGCAAGTGAGCAGCCTGACATCTCTTGTGGGGATAATTTGAGTCGGTCCCCAGGCACTGTTTGTCCTTGCAGGTCCCACAAGCAAGCCCCATGCCAACAAGTTTCCTCGGCAGTGCCCTCCGGGGCACCTTCTTCTTCATTTTTGGTCTCTGGTGGTCTGTGAGATACCCCCTGAAGTATCTCAGGCGGAAAGCCAATGCCGAGAGCCAGCCAAGCTATGGCGTCCAGCGCGTGGAAGTCTTCGAAGGGGCAGTCAAAGCTTTCTTCGCTCTAGCAGGTAAGAGATGATGATGAGTCTCTGCCCTGATATCTACGGGCATTGGAGCCGCTCTCTCCCACGGGACTGGGGCTCTTTGTAGTGGGAAACAGCTGCAGCTGGTGTGGGAGGGCTTGGGGACATGCTTGTGGCACGCTCTGTGATGGGACCTTGCTGCTGTTCCTCTGGGCAAATACCACTACGACTTCACCATTGCAAAGAAAGGTTTCCTGCAGGCTTGTCTCTTCCCCTGTGTAAAAGGAAAAGGGTGACCTTTCTGCTCTCCGCCCAGGGATATTGGTCGAGCAGTTTGTTCCTGCTGGTCCCCACCTGCAGCTGTACAGCCCCAAGACGCACAGCTGGGCGGACCTCACCCACTGGCACTACACCACCATGTACCTCTTCTTCCTTCTTTCCGGCATCGTGGACGTCGTCTCGCACTCCCCGCTCAAGCTGCCGCTTGGCTTAGATCGGCTCTCGCTGTCTGTGGCTCTGTTCCTCGAAGGTGAATCATGCGCGGTGCCTGGGAGAGTATGGAGTACGGGTTAGGGGAAGTGCTGGGAGGGCCACCGATGTGCAGCAGCCCCAAATCCCTGGGCTGTTTTGAGGCTGGCGAGGTGCCGTGCAAGCAGACAGAGCTGGAGGGTGTGCAGATGCGCAATGGTGCTGGCTGCGTGCCGAAGTCACCCCCTCCCTGTTCCTCTCCGAATATGCATCCGGCCGTGGCTGGATGCCCCAGGTGCACAGGGGATGCACAAGGCCCTGGGGATGTGCACGTCTCCTGGTAACAAGCAGCTGGCACTCTCTGGAATTGCAAAAAGTTGTTGTCCCCCCCATCTAGGTCGGATGCACAGAGGGACAAACCCTGATACAAAGGTCCCTGCCACCTTCTGCGCTGAAGGTCCCCATCGCTGTGCTCCTCCCGAGAGCCCTACGGCCCTGGCTGGGGCACAGGGATCCCGGCAGCTATGGGGCTAATCTATAGGCAGAGCAGACCCCGGCGCTGGGGGCTGCGTGGTCCGGGCAGACGAAGGTGATGACAGCAGGCTGTTTGCTCTCTGGCTCTTCCCACCAGGCAGGTCATAGCAAGACCTGGAGCATAGCCTCAGTTTTCAGATGTGGTTTTTTTTAAAAAGAAAAAAAATAATCAAATCCCAGAGCATCCTTTTCTAATGCAGCGTGAATCTTGGCAGGTTTGCTCTTCTGTTTCCATGACTACAGCGATGCTGTGCTGGACCAGCACCTCCATTCCCTGCTGGCCATGGCTATCTTTGCTGGAGCTCTCTGTGCCCTCCTAGAGGTGTTCATCCGAGACCACATCATTCTGGAGACCTTCAGGACCAGCTCCTTCCTTCTCCAGGGCTCTTGGCTTTGGCAGGTCAGTGCGTACCCAGCGCTCTCCTCCGAGCAGTGGGCTTCGCACCCAGGGAGGCAAGTGGAGGGGGGACTGCTCTGCCCTTTACGGCTCGTCTGTTGGGGATAAACTTGTAGGCTGGCTGGAATATCTTAGGAAGAAATGAGGCTTAGTGCCAGAGCTGTCATCGTGGAGATATGTACGTGTAGTGTATGCAGCATGGACAAACCTGCATGCTAAATGGGAATTAGACCCCACAAGAACAGGAAACCACAGTTATGAGTTTTGTTCTTTTTATTAGGTCCAATTTCTTCCTCTATTTGTTCCAAGTAGCTGGAAATATCTGGGAACCTCTCACATAATCACCCAGCTTTGGGTCTAGGGAGAAATGCACAGCCTGGCAAAGTAGCCTTTGGGTTGTCAGCTTTCTCTGGGGATGCTGGGCTGCACTGCGAGCCCTAAGGCTGGTCTGCAGAGCGTCCTTCTCCTCCTGCAATGCACCCCTGTGTCAGTCTGGGGAGACAAGGATGCTTGGGGGTGCTGAGGGCAGTGGCCCACGTGTTACTAGGGATTATTGTGCCTCTAGTCCATAGTTGGCTGCAGTAGCTTGGTGAAAAGCGAGGAGGGACATGCTAAAGCTTGATGTGTGCTGATGCCTAACATCTCTTCTATCTGCAACCAGATCGGGTTTGTGCTGTCCCCTCCGTGGGGAGGACCGGGCTGGGATCAGACTGACCGCAGCAACTTCATGTTCCTTACCATGTGCTTCTGCTGGCACTACGCGGGTGCTCTCGCCGTCCTGGCAGCAAACTCCGCTGCATCTCGCTGGTACGTGGGGGAGAGGGGTCCCGGGGGGTGCCGGCACCATGCACGAGCTGGGGTGACCAAGAGCAATACCTAGACCCAATGCTATCATGGGAGAAGAGAAGTGGGTGTCTATGCATGTCCAAGCATGGACTAGTCCATGGCTTGGCTGGAAAGGATCGGCTCGGTGCCACCACGGACCAGACGGTCCTTGGCAGCCTTCCCGAGGGTCTTGGGGTGAGCTGATGGCTCTCGCTGCCTGCAAATCCCTGACCGGTGTCACTGTCCCTCCCGCAGCTGCAACGAGTCCTGCCAGCTGAAATTTGGGGACATCGACGTGGAGCTGGACTGTGGCATGTGCATTCGCAAAGGCAACAAGAGCTCCAGGGGCACCCTGCTGCCGGAAAGCAGCTCGGACGATAAATGAGGCCGTGGCGGGCATGGAAACTTCTTCCCCGCTGTGGCTTAGAGCTCTTGAGATGAGGTTTTTAATTAGTCGTGATAAACTACACCGGCACTCGATGGCAGAGCATCGGAAGTGGGAGGCAGGACCCCGAAGGCAGAGCGTGGCAGGAGATGCAAAGCCTTTCCCGTGCACCCCTTTAGCGGTAGCAAGAGCAAACCGGGCTCGTCTGGGAGGGAGTTTTTTAATTTTTCATGCTGCAGCTTGGGCTGCGAACTGCAGAACTGGTTTGCTGGTAGAGTCCAACTGGTGTGGCTGATTTAACTATTTTTTAAACATTGTTTTCGCTTCTGGTTCTGCAGAAGGGAGCCAAACCGGCGTTCAAAGCTCCTGGTGGCTGTCGCTCACTCTGGTGTTAATTGGAGGGGGTTTTGTACAAAAGCTTAACGTGCACAGAGTATACATGATCACCAATAAAGTACTTTAATGAACTACCTCGATGGATCTCTTGAATACGATGCCTTGAGATTGAAGGCATGGTTAAGGCGATGTCCAGCTACAAAATGGTTTGGGAGGTGGGTGAAATATCGGAGGGATGGGACTGCGTGTGATGTAACATGGCCAAATCTGCCAGGAGAAAGGGGTGGGTGGCCAGCGGATGGAAGGGGTGGAGGTTTCCCTGTTAGCGCTGTCATGTAGCTGATTTCTTGCATGCTTTTAATCAGAAGCCGAGAGGACAAGTTAGATAGGTGAAGCACCCCGGTTGCGATGGATTTTGGCATGCCTGGGAGATGGCGTGTTTGCCGGGCAGGGCTCAGCTTACAGAGAGACACTTGAAGGAAGATGATGGCTTCAGCAGGCCCGAGTTGGGCGTACGGATACTTCTGGTGAGTCTCCAAGAGCTGGGCCGTGCAGCAATCTCGGCTCGGGCATGGCTTTTCTGCTAAACCAACGTTCAAGGAACGTGTGGACGTGGCACTGCGGGACATGGTTTAGTGGGCATGGTGGGGTTGGGTTGATGGTTGGACTTGATGATCTTACAGGTCTTTTCCAACCTTAGTGATTCTGTGATTTATTCCCTCCCTGGAGCTGGTCGCTTCCAAACAATGCCTTTCACTTCTCGGTGTCTGCTTTGCACTTGATGTCCGGGGGTATGTGGATTTTTCCCCTTTAGGTCCTTCATTTGGTTTGCAGCAGAATAGTACAGGGAGATCAAAACCAAATTTAAAAGCCATTGTTAAGCAGGATTAGTGAAAGAACAGCAAAGTCATCAGAAAGTTCATCATCAACATTTAAAAGGTTGCGCCGTGTCCTTCACTAAGGGCTGGGCTGGGTGAACAGGGGAGCGCAAACAGCGTTGTTGTTATTATCTTTTAACACCTTTGCTGTACTCCTCCCCAAAGATGTGCAGAAGACAGCTTAGTCTAAACACTTCACTGCTGGTCTGCACGACTCCAAAGACTCAAGGAAACGTCAGGAGGAAAGAAAAATTCAACCTGGCTCAAAGCGCTTGCAATTCCCAGCCCCACAGGAGGTCCCTGGAAGAGCGAACGCTTCGTACTTTATTTTATTTTTGCCTTTTGGAGCAGGGCTGGAAGGAGACCGATGCTTCGTGCTGCTGGCAGCTGTCAAGAAAAGGACCTTGGGGAGCAAAGAAACCAAGGCGAGCGCAGCGTTTTGGGCTCCCACGTTTGGCACCCACACGCAGGGGACTATTATTTGGGGTTGCAAAGCAGCCTGCCGTTCACGAGCAATGGTTTCCCCAGGATCTGGTGAGGAGGGTTGCCTTTAACGAGGGCTGATGTGGATGTCCCCTGCCAGAGTGAGAGCTTCAAATGTGCTCCGTGGAGGTGATGTGCTCTGATTATTAATAATCCTCATGGGATGAGAAGCAGGGTTGTTCAGTCAACTTGTTATAGACTAGCTGCCATTAGCGGGAAGCTTAGTGCATAGGTTATAACCCTGTGTACGGCACTGTGATTGAAAAGAAAGGGAAAAAAAAATCTCTTTCCCCTTTGATCAACTAATGTTACTTTTTTTCGTGTTTCTTCTTGCCCTGGTGTTAGCTAGGTAATGCTGAATCCCTCTCTTACCGAGGCTTTTGCTACTTAAAATTTAGGTCTTTAGTGGGGATGTTTCTTCTTACCTTGGAGAAATGCAAATAAGAGCAAATACTGACTGATCATCCAGCTGTGTGTTTTAACAAGCTTAGCGGGCTCACGCTCTGAGCCTAAAGCTAACGCACGAGGGTTTCTTTGAACAGGGCATGCAAAATTACCTGTCATCTAGTTGGGCGATAGAGATGCCCCATATTTGAGATATGACTAATGTTCCTTGGGTCAATAGAGTAGAAAGAAGAAATGAGATTGTGAGATTGTTGCGGCTGTAATTGCATTTGTAGAGCCGTTCCTAGTGCTAGCCTGCACGTGGAATTGATATCCTCTGTAACAAGCCTTTAACTCAAAGCGCTTTTTCCTGTTGAAGCTGGAAGGCAATAAAACCCATTGACTAGGCAATGTGCAAGTGTTATTGATCAGGAAAGCCGGCACCATCCACCCAAAACCATTGCTGTCCATGCTGGTAGAGTGCTACGGACAGACCCGGGCGACCCTGAAATAGGGTGGGAGCATAGAGCTGTGTCATCCCGCGCCATTGCAATCCCTGCCTCTCCAAGGTGGGTTACGATGTGTGCCTGGGGGGGTTCATTTGCCGGGGACCTCGTTATTATACACAGACCCAACTGATGCTGTTCCCCTGCTGATGTAGTGTGATTTTTGTGAAAGAACGTTTGATTCCTTGCGAAGCTCCTACGGTCTGTCTGTGCTGTCGGTCCCCAGGGAGACGGCAGCGATGCGAGTGTGCCACTCCAGCACTGATTTTTCTTTTTTCGTGGGCTGTGACCTCCTCCTGGAAGTACCTTGGCCAGAAAGCGAAGCCACATCTCTACGCTGATCCGCACATTAGCAGGTCAATGTTTAACTAACGGGTAGCGCATGAGCCAGGAGCTAAGGTAATACTTACCTCCATTTTATCTTTGTTTCCTGTCTATTAGCATACAGAAACACTAAGAGCGGTGTTTTTATTGGCAAATATTCTCTGCTGCACAATTAGACTTGGGGAAGTGATTGAGCTACCCAGAGCGCGTGCATGCTGAATTGTTTGGAAGGAATAGAGACCCTTGTGCTTGCAGATTTAAGTCAATATGTGGTTAAGGGCTGGGCGAAGACCACTGAAAGGGGGAGACGGAAGTTTTCCCCTTTCCACAAATCCTCTGCTGCTGGCAAATGTCAGGGACAAGCTTTTAGCCTGGAGGAACTGGTCGTGAAAGCCTTGGGTAGAATGGCTGGCGAACGCAAGGTGTGATTTAGGGTACTGCAGCTGGAGGGAGGAGAAGCTTCTTGAGACGGTATGGAAAGGTGCTGCTAGCAGAGCTCAAGTGCTTTGCAGACTCTCGGTACCTGGCATCCGTATGCAAAACTTATTGTTATTACTGAGAGACTTTCTGGAGATTCACAGTTTAAAGAAGACTTGAAATTAGCACTTTGAGCACCACTAAAAACTACTGTAGCAGTTTAATTAGCGACCTTGGTTTCCAAACTGTTCAGGGGACAATTGAATTTTCTAGGTCACTTTTTCTCTTCCAGAACTTAGGATATTTTTTTCCTTTAAAATCTTAATGCATTTCTTGCCTATTAACTCGAGTGATTTAAATAACAACAGTAAGCAGTATATGCTTACGCATTATCTGTCAGTACGCATAACTCGAATCGCACCCAAAACGCATGGGTCGGCTACGTACGCTAGTTAACAGATTAGCCGTTTTAGTGATGCAGTAGCTGGGCCCTACCTGCTTTGCGTGGCGTTACTAGAGATGGGCTTACCCACTTGCTGCCTGCCCTTCGGAGTTTGGGCAGGGGGTTGCTCGTGGACCTCGATCGCGAACAACTGCGGGACATGGTTTAGTGGGCACGGTGGTGTTGGGTTGATGGTTGGGCTTGATGATCTTACAGGTCTTTTCCAACCTTAATGATTCTGTGATTCTGCGAACCATCCCGGAGGGGTCAGGACAGAGCAGTTGGTAAGACTCACGGCGAGCGGTACAGGGATGTTTGGCCATTTTTCACTCCTGTCAAATGCCGGGTGCGTGCTAGCTGTCATCTTGTACATGCCAGAGAAATGTTGGTTCAGGGAAGGTCCATCCCAGCTGCAAAAGGGGGATATCGGTGCCCGGTGAGCTGTGCCTCGCAGTGCTGTTTGAAACAGCATCCGTATCAAGATTTTCATTGCATCTGCCTAAAGAGATGGAAGAGGATCCCAAGAGGGACAGATCAAGATTGAAAACCCGAAGCCAGACACATACATCTCCCCTGCCCTCCCCGCTGGTTCCCGGGAACGATGTGCACGAGGTGTCGCAGCTGCTTGGCTTTATCTCCTGTGCGAAGCAAGAGGTATTTTAAAAAGAAGCAATTTGGGGTTAGGGTTTAGTGAGTCAGTGCAGTTGATGCCTCAGTGGGGGAAGCCTGATGTCTGTCCTAGGATAAGCAGAGGGAGGCCTGCTATAGTATTAGAGCTGTTCAGATCAAGTGCAAATCTCCCTCTCCATTAATGAACAGAGTATTTAGCTGCATGAAGAAGAGGGTGCAAGCTTTCATGGGAAATCAAAGCATACAGATAAGTGCTGTAAAGGAGGGGAAAATTTCCCACTTTGGGCTGGGGTAGTTTTTTTTCTGGTGAGGATGTTGAGGCGTTCGTCTACCGCTGTTGCATCTGCTGGTGAAACTTGGCAAAAGGGTCCCATACTGATGTTGGCACTGATTTGAGGGCCGGGTGCCTGATGGCTTGGGCCATTGCAGGTTTGTTTCTGAGCACTTGCTTGCAGATGTGTTGGCTTATCTGTAGTGGTAAACACAGCCTCCCTCCTAGGTGCCCGTTCTGCAAAGGGCTGAGGGCTCTGTCCTCATCCAGCTAAGCGTGCCATCACGCAACGTTCATGGAGATGCTGCGGTTTTTGTCCTAAAACTGGGCAGGCATGTGCTTTAGCCTTTTCCTGGGTCAGGTTGAAGTGCTTAGAACCTTGGTGGATTGAATTCCTAGCTGGTGCATGTTCGGCAGCATGGTTCAGCATCTTGGGCTGTGTCTGGATGGTGGTCACAGAACCACTAAGGTTGGAAAAGACCTGTAAGATCATCAAGTCCAACCATCAACCCAACCCCACCATGCCCATTAAACCACATCCTGCAATGCCACAGCTACACGTTCCTTGAACACCTCCAGTGATGGTGACTCCACCACCTCCCTGGGCAGCTTCTTCCAGTGTTTCACCACTCTCTCAGGAAAGACATTTTTCCTAACATCCAGCCTAAACCTCCCCTGGCGCAACTTGAGGCGCTTTCCTCTTGTCCTGTCACTAGTCGCTTGGGAGAGGAGACCAACACAAAATGCCCCACAAAATGTTGTTAAGTGTTTGGTGGGGAGGAGGCCGCTCCTGCTGCGTGACATTCTGGCTGTTCTGTGATTGTGTAGCACCGGGTTTCGGCAGGAGTTATACAGTGTGATAGGGATGATAAACTAATCATTATTTGTTAATGTATTTCTACTAAAAGTTGTGGGACTCCAGACCAGCAAACACTTTGCTGAATGCACGTGTGTAACGTGATGTTCAAAAAATCATGCATTTTAAGAGTCTTGGTGACACTTGTGTTAGAGTGGCATTATTGAAATAACGTACAATTTCCCCCTTGATATATAATCTGTGGAGTCTAACCTGTCTTGTACTGCTCACATCACTCGTGTCTTGCCCGAGACATGGACAGGCATATGAATTTCAGGTAGGTGTTTGTTGTGGTTTTTTTTCTTCCAGCACTGCTTTGAAAATAGATAGGATTGACTGTATTTCGGGGGGGGGGGGGGGATAAAATTAAAAAAAAACAGGTGTGCCAATGTGTTTCGCAAAACAAATTGCCGTGTTCGTCGGGCATCCTTTGGTATCAAACAGCAGCACTGTTGATTTATGGCTGTTCAGCAAACAAGCAGGGTGTAATGTGCATATTACTTCTGATGAGAGCTGCCGCTTTGTAAAACATCATAGAAGCATGTTGGCAGCTTCAGGTGAGCCAAAAACTCTGGGTACAGTGGAGGTATTTCAAAACATCCTTAACCCAAAACAATTACAATCTGTATTTTATACTTAAGCCTATTAATATCTAGTTGTCCTACAAGACGTGGTGAAGTTCACGCGTTGTGTCTACCTGCCCAGGTTGGTCTTGAGCTACCTACTTGCGCTGGTTCTGTGGGGCATTTTGAAGTTCAACAAGAGAATCCTTCTCACCACGGGAAGCACCGTTGACACTGGACCAGTACAGTACCGTTGGTCACCCGAGATGGTCCCAGGTCAACATCTGGCTGAGAGAGGCTGTTTTCCTCGGTGGCTTCAGGTAAGTCCCTGCCCTTGTCACTCCTCGGTAGAGCTCAGCTGCACGTGGATAGGCGTAGGAGGAACGTCAGCGAGACAGAGCCCTGTCAGCTTTCCCCAACTACTGCTCAGCAGTTGGTGCGTTGACGGTGTAAAGATCAAGGCAATGAAACACAGTAGGCAGCCAGGGAACAGATGCGTGCACCAAGAGTGGTGGTAACCGCTTTCGACATTTCCATATAGCAAAGTGGAGTCCAATAACTTTGTAACTACCCCATCCTACTGTTTTGCTTAAAGAAGTCTGAAAACATCTTGATGCAACTGCTAAAATCTGGCAAGCCTTTTGTCCTCAGCAAACCCGAGGTCATCCTCCGAGTCCCCAACTGCACAGCAGTCAGGCTTATCTCTGCGGCTCCTGTCTTGGGCTTCTGGCTTATTGCATGGCCCGAGGTGTGAGAGGTTGTGTATAAACATAAAGAAAGGTTGTTCTAAATGCTTAGTATGATTGTTAGGGCTTACCTTCTCCAGGATCTGTTTTGAATGCATGTGCTGGGTAGAAATAACAATGTGTGGTGATATTGGGGCATGGACATGGGCTACCTGGATTAAATGATGAGCTGCCAGCACAGCTTAGAAACGCAGCTCAAGCCCTTAATAATGTATCAAAAACTGGAATAGCTTTTATTAGCTATTCTCTCCAACTGGTGCTGTGATGATGAAAGAACAGCAGTTGCCTCTTACTCACCTCCCAGCCTTCCTCCCCCGAGGACTGTAATTGCCCCTCATTTCTCTAGACAGGGTGATGCTGTTGGAAAATAAAATGTCTGTAGTGCCCGCTTTGATGTGTGAGCTTAGTAGAAAGATGGCTTTATTTGTGAATCTATTGGATAACCTGTCACTTGATTTGCAGCGTATTTGTGGCACATCTCTTTTGCTGACCTGACTGCCTAATATGTGCTACCAGTGTCACTTCAACTGCTCCATCACCCGGTGAGTACCACCACCGAGATGTGAGGGTGGAAAAAAATGTCTGTTTTGTTGGGTTTGGGGCTTTTTTTTTTTTTTTCCCCTCCCTGTGGGCTAAAGGCATCTGATGGATGCAGTGCAGCTCTGTTTCCTCCTCACTGGGAGCCTCCATTTGCAACCCAATGACCAAAACCCAGCCCTTGCCAGCATTTGTCTGAAAGACTTCCCTGGAGAAGCTGTGGCATGGCTCAAGCGAAAGGCTTGCGGGAGATGTCTGGCTCTTAACTACAGCTTGGGCCCCAGCAGTGTCACCTAACCAGAAAGTTTTATGCTTAAACTCTTACAAAACTGATTTAGCCTGCCTTTAAATTCAAAATACTTGTCTTAGACCAACCAATCTGGTATTCTTCTGTGTCTGACCAGTAGTGGTTTAAGTAAAAAGTTTTTGGGTTTAAGTAAAAAGTTTTTGCTCTCTGCTGCCACGGCACCATAGTTCTGCTTTAAATTAACGCTGCAACAAAACTCCTTGTTACAGAAGACGCAACCAGAGAAGAGGAGTCGGCCTAAAATCGTGCACCTACCCTGTCTTTCCGAGAGGATCCAATGCAGAAGAATGGAAAAAGCTCAGCTGCTCTTTTTTCTTAATGACCGAAGCAAAACTAAGTTACCGTGCATCTGTGTGTCTACAGTTAGAGCTAGCTGATGTTGTTCTGTAGCGTGGGTAAAATTTAGATTTAAATGGCAAAAAGACAAAGGACTGGAAATGTACTTCACAGCTTAGGTCCTGGAGCTGTGTCTGTAGCAGTTTGCTTAATTAACTAATTGATTAACTAATTGATCAATTATCACTTTGAGCTGATGGGCTGAGACTTGTGTGAGCTCATGTATTGCTTGATTCCTCTTATGTAGAGACTAGTTTATATTTTGGACCAGGCTTAAGAGCAGTGCTGGAGACTGTACTGTCTATCAGACAGCAAGGGAGGTATAAAGATGACTGTAAAGCTGTTTTTTTAGCTCTGCAGGGGTAAAGAGTGAGCGAAGGAGGAGAAATCCATCTCTTCTTCTTTTGACAGAAAGCTTTTATTCAGTGTTTTAAGTGTTGTATGTTTTCTCTTGTTGTATGTATGTTTTCTCTTGTTGTATGTATGTTTTCTCTTGTTGTATGTATGTTTTCTCTTGTTGTATGTATGTTTTCTCTTGTTGTATGTATGTTTTCTCTTGTTGTATGTATGTTTTCTCTTGTTGTATGTATGTTTTCTCTTGTTGTATGTATGTTTTCTCTTGTTGTATGTATGTTTTCTCTTGTTGTAGAGTTGTAACAGGTACAAGTGGAGAAGCCTCAGAATAAAAGATGATTTACACCACTTGCATGGTGGTATCTTTTAACTGGGGACAGTTCAGGTAAAGACTGCTGTATGGCTGCAGATGAAGGCATCCACCTCTCTGCAAGGAATCACCTACTCTAAGTCTGTTCAAGTAAAACACAACATAACAGCTCAAAAATAATAATAAAAGCATTAAAGAAAATACAAATTAAACAATAAAATAAAAAAATCAATAAAAATTAAACACTAAAATAATAATAACAACCACCCCCAAACCCGTACGCCCTCCCAAACCCCAAACGCACGAGATAGGTTCCAGCCTGACGTCTACTACTGTAGAAGTGAAAATTGCAGCCCCACCCCCTTTAGAGTTTTTACAAGGTGGGGGGGAAGGGCCCCCCCCAAAAAAAGAGACTGAGTCCTGCATTTTTATTCAGCTCCAGAAGCCTCTCATCATCTCTGTATTATTATTAAGTACATAGCAAAGAGGACTCGCTCCTGAAATTTCAGCAAAAACAATACACCAACCACCTCAGAGCTTTGCATGGTCCTGTCCCCCATCAGCCATCTAGTAACAGAATACCAACATCTCTTTAAAGTGAGCCCGTTTCCAAGTCCTTTGTGTGTGTGAGGGGGAAATAAATCATAATTTCTGTGCTACTGTCTTTCTTCATAAAGATATTCCAAACCATTGCATTGCTGGATGGACTCAATCGAGTCCCACCTCCCTTACTGATTATATAGTCTACCAAAGTAGAGAACACTTGAATGTCTAAGCCAAGAGCATGCAATGCCCTGCTGGATCCCAAAACTGATTTCTGGGGAAGGTTCAACTCCACTAATGATTTCAGATCATAGGAAATTCAAGCGTTCTCTTTTTTTCCTAAATAAACTTAAGCAAATAGGCCTGAAAGTAAAATACAAGGACTTTTCAGGTTTTTTCTCATCTGCAGCTTGTAGTTCTTGACTCATCGTCCTAAAAATGAATGAAGGCTGCTGTAGCGCAGTGACGTCCTCTGTGACGTTCTTGGCATTCACCCTTCAAAACAAGGAGACAGTAGTAAGAAAAAACAACGCCCAGAGGAGGCCACAAAATACACATCATCTGTAGAATAGGGATTATTACATTAAGCAGCTGGAGCTTGGCTCTGCGACCCAGCAGAACAGCCATGGTACCCGAGAGCTCGGTCCAAACGTTGCCGCAGGGGCGATAGTCCCAGCCTGGCTCTGATTCTCAGTAGCTGGACTGAGCTCCGGTGACTTGCTCCGAGCTTTTGCTGCCAGCAAGCGTTAAAACCAAAGTTCAGACCATCGCTTTGCCCGCAGTTTATTTCTTTTCCCGCATGCAAGTACTCACGTGGCAACGAGCCGCCCTCCAAAGATGCTGTGCAAGGAGTGTCGCCTTCCTCGTGCCTGCTGACAGCTCGTGCCCACGACTCCTTCTTCACAGGGTAAGACAAAAATTGCGAAGCCTGTACAGCAGATTATCCCATCACATCAAAAGAACAGATCCCAAAAGGTGACAGCCAGAACCCTTCCCTCCACTCAGATGACATAGAAGTATGGTTTAGCATCGCAAGGACTGCATCCCCAGAAAAAAAGCTGCACACAAATAAGTACATTTGGCCAGCGGAGGAAAAAAGGATGCCTTTTTCCCTATAGCCTGCTGTTAAGACGGAGTAGGAATTCACCTTCAGACTCTACTGACTTCATATAATAACTCCGATGCTTTTTCGTGCCCCGACACCCACAGAGAGGGGAAGGGGAGCCGCTGCAGAAGAAGGCAGCATTATAGTCAACCGCACAGCGACCTGATCTGACTTCAGAGGTGGCCCTTTCAGCGGGAGTCAGGCGAGATGCCCTCCAGAAGTCCCTTCCAACCTACGTTTCTCCATGAGCCTGCACCAGCTGCGGGATTATTCCCTGCCAAACCGCCACGCTGGAGAAAACCATTATTACTCACCTTGCATTTGATTACGCGGTGCCAGCCCCAAGAGAATCGGCTCGGCTCTGTTCTTGTGCCAGTCTCTGCTGCAGAAACCCGAGGCCCCGGTAAACACTCAGAAAAACAACACGCCCCGGGCAGCGACACAAAAAGCCCACCATGTAACGCCTCTTTTCAACTCGATCGCTTTTAGGACTGCTTCTCTTTGCTCTACGTTCAAAGGCAGGTCCTGGGGGCACCAAGCCCAGCTCCAGAATTGCAGGTCGATGCTGGGTGCCCTTCCCGGCAGCTCCTCGGGGAGCACAAACATAAAGCAGCCACCCAGGGAGCGGGCGAGGGAATCAATCCCTCCTCCCTCTGCTCGGAAAGCCTTTACACCGATTTCTCCCTGCAGGTATCTTCTCTGAAGCAGCTGTGCTTTCAGCTAAAAAAAAAAATCCACGCTGGCACCATCCAACACACCGTTAAACTGCAGAGTTCTGTACTTTGAGCTTGCTGTCGCTAGCCTGACCCCTTCATCTCGGAGACCTTGCAGGAGGACGCACTAAACAACTGCTCTGATACCACCTAGAAGGGATATTCAATCCAACGCAGTCACAACTGCATCTTCCTCACCCCTCATCGACATTACCCACCGTGAGCAGCAGAATAAAAAAAGCACCCTCCGCCTCTCAGACGTTAGAGCAGGAAGTTTTACAGGGAGAGAATTTCAACACAATTGAAGCTCGCACTTGTTTCTCCCAGTAGAAGAACCCGCGGGATCTCGTCAGCAGCAAACGAAGGCGTACTGCAGGACGCCCAGCCTCCCCAGAAATTTAGGATACAGAGCTCAGCTTGCTGGGGAAAGCAGTCAGAAGAGTCCCTGCCACCCGGCAAGCCCGCAGGGTTTGCTACCGTGGACCTTCTCGAGGGTACGGCACCAGAGATGCCCCTCATCAGCTTTATAGCTATACGCAGAGTGACTGCAGCTTACATGCTAGATACCTTTCATCCGCCTGCTGAACAGCTTCCTCTCTTGCGGGAAACGCGTCTTCCATTTCCTCTGACGGAAGAAACCCCGCAGGCTCCTGGTAAAACCGATGGCACGCTGTGGTCTCGGAGGTCGCCGGGCTTCGCATCAGAGGCAGCCTCCACAGGACGGAGGGAAATCGCATCCTCCCCGAGCACAGATACCTGGAAGGAGCAGCAACGCACGCAGCCGGCACGAGCAGAAGTTTCAAAGCAAAGCCCAAACATGTTCAAAGCCTCAAGTGCTTTACTTATTGCCAGGCAGTCGGGCAGGGAAAAGCCACAGTTGTGCGGGCACGGGCTCTTTGCTCCCCACCACCTACCATTTGCAGGGGGCAGGTGAGGAAGAGGAAGGGCTGAGGGTGCCTTCCGGGGGAACCCGTGCTCTCGCACGAAAGCACGGTGAGAAGCTCCCGGGCCGGGGCAGCCAGCCTTCGAGAGGTTTGCGCCTCCGGAGTCGCCTCCAGCCCGGGCTCAGAGGAAGGATTTGGACCAGCTCGCGTTGCCACGGAGACTGCGGGCACTCAGAGGATGCCAGGAGGAAGATTCCCAGGTAAAAGAGACTCCCCCTGCCCCTCCTGCTCTCCCATCCGGCGATCAAAGGGACCATTTGGGGAGGTCTAAAGCACGGCAACCAGAAAATCTGCCAAGTCACGTACCTTTCCGCCACACACGCAGCCCGGCTGCAGGACCCACAGCCCCATGAAGCTGTAAGGAGGGAGGACGAGGAAGCCTCCAGAAAACAGGAACATCTCCAAGTTGTTCCAGTTAGAGCCAGCAATTTTGGAAGAGGGTATTAAGCTTCACGGACAGTGCTCCATCACCTCCTCCTGAGCTCTTAACTCGGCGATCACGGGGCCTTTACCCCCGCCCACTGACGTACCCCATGGCAACCTTTCGGGGGGATCGGACCACTCCCTCAGGCTCCAGCTTTTCCCAACACCTTCAGTCCAATGCTCCCGAGCACCAGGTTTGTTCGGCACGGGCATGGCAGCCGCTCGGAGAACCTCCCAGATGCCATCCAGAGGCCGGCTGATGCTATTTACCAACCAACTCGTTTAGCCTGCAGCCTGTTCGCAAATGGCCCTCGGGAAAGGCAAGCTGCTTGAAATAAAACGGTCTACATTAAACCGTCCTGGCTGACCGCACGGAGAGCCTACAGGCCAGGGGTTAAGTGCTCCTGCAACAAAGCACAGGCACCCCACGGGTCACTGGTAAATACAGCTGAACTCCTGCGTTTTGAACACGCTCGTTCCTGCAGAATCGCATACGCACGCATTAACGCCTCGTCTCTGCTACGCGCCGCGCTCCGCAGAGCCTTCTCATCGCATCTGCGGTGAAGCTACCAGTGCCCGCGGGGATCAAAGGGTGAATTTGGGGAGAGGCATCCTAGCGCTGCCTGGGAAGGAACGGCATGGGTTAAGGATGCCCTCGCTTCTTGCACTGGAGAAACAGCTTTTAAGCCTGCTGCCTTACAGCTCCCCGAGGCTTTCATCCCGTGCTGTTGCTAAGGATCGCGGCCAGGTGATTCGCACGTGGTCCCACCGAGACCCGAGAGCACGAACAGCTTTTTACAGGGGCTGAGAAACGGCTGCGTGCACTCGCCGGCAGCGCCCGGCAGGTGGGACGTCGGGTCGGCCCAGACAAGGTTATTATACCGACTCCGTCTGCGTACAGCACGGAGATCAACACTCGTTTCCAGCAGCCCACCGTTTTTCAAAGGCTTGACCAAGGTATTTTCACGCTTTCCAAACTACCTAACGTCAGCATTGAGCTCCACTCACTTTCCCTACCTCACTTTTTATTACTCTGCTTGTCCGTTACCTGTTACTACGTCCTACAAAAATAGTCTTTCTCCCTGTTTGACCCTTCCTGTGCACACCTAAAAGCCTCTGTCATTGCAATACAGCCATGAGCAAAGCGCTGATACCAAATACCGAGTTGCAACTGCTCTGGAGACCCACACAAAAAAACTCCCGTGTGATAACACCAACTTTAAGCACTGCACTAGAACCGGCCAAAAGAACGTAGCACACCTAACCTTGAGATTTGCAGCTTGCTCCCAGAAACGTGGATGCCCAGGGCTGAAACACCCTGGGCCAAGGATTAGGAGGTTTTGTGTGCTCCATCAGGTTATCGTTACCTTTCGACGGAGCAGCGCAGGGAAGGGCACCGCATTTCCACGTACTTGGGCTCCTCTCCTCGGAAGCACCTTCAATCTCTTCTGTTGACGGGGCTGAACGATAGAAAACGTGCTCCCCATGCTTCTCGGGAAGTATTGCTTTCCACGTGAAAGACAAGCGAGGCTGCTAAAATAAATCCGCCCACGTTACATCCATCTAGCGCTGCGCACAGAATGGTTTCAATGTACATTAGCCCACCGCGCCCTGGGAGAAGCGATATTTAAAAACAGCTTTACAGCAAGAAAGGAGACTAACTGACCTAGCGCTCCCTCCTCTGCTCAGCGTTCCCAAAGGCCCCTCTCTCAAACGTCCTTTTTCCTTAACAGAGAACTACGCTGCTCCTCTTAAAAGGTAAACAGAGGACTCCTTTTTTTTTTTTAAATTCAGTTTTCTTCTGAAGTGCAGCTCTCTATGACACTCTGCAAGTCTTTTACCAACCACCGCGCTCTCGACCATCTCATTTTAAGCGTCTTACCACGATGAAACTTTTGACGATTCCCCCAACTACCCCGCAGCCTCTCTGCCGGGGTATCAGCCCTTCGCTTGGACGGCTGGTACCAGCAACATCCCGGGACACGTCTGAGTGCCAATCTTCCAAGTGAATACTTTAAAACATTACTTTTCAGAACCTGCGGTCAAAATCCATCACAAAGAATCGATCCCGAGCGCTCAGCAGTCTGCGCCAAAGCATGTAACTAACAGACTTTGATTCCAGTCTGCTGTATTTATTTTGTAGGACTAATAGAATTTATCGAAGGAAAAATCTAATACCCAAATTCAATTCTGGAATTCAATCCACAGCCTCCGTAATTTGTTTCTCTTTCAGGTCACCCTACCTGAGGCTGCAGTTCAAGAAACAGCTTTGGACTGAACGTTTGCTCCGGCATCATTTAAATGAAATTTACAGCTCTAAAATCAAAACCCTTTCCCAAGTAGTTGTGACAAGCCAACAGACGGCAGTTTCTAGGACAGCATCTGTTCTTTCCTGCAGAGTCTGAATAATTTAACCAGAACGTGGAAGTTCCAGTGGAACCGAGGAGCCCACGTTTAAGGAGAAACAGGACACGCAATTGTTTCCTATTCGAAATTGCTAAGCTTTCATCTTTCCTCTTACCTCCTCTCCCCCTCTTCATTTAGACCTATTGGGAACCGCTCAGATCAATGCGAAGGAAGATTAATTCTGTCTCTTGGCCTCCTAAAACAGCGTTCAAACGGCAATGACTCTTCGATCACTTGAACGAGACGTGAGAGGGGAGGGATCTGCGTTCGAGGTCACACTTCAAAGAAGGAAAACAGAAGAGGAATGACATACAGCAGCAGAAACAGCCGTGAGCTTTACAGGCTGTTAGTTTTAGGCGTTCTGGAGGAGAAAGTTAAACCAAACAGTCAAGTTACTTCCCTTTGTAAAACAAAAACATCAGAAGCGATACAGTAAACGCTAACCATAGTTAGCCAATTACTGCCCCGGGCTCTTTATGTCTTCAAAGTACTTCAGATCTGGCCATCCACAGCAGGAAGCATTTAAGGAAACTCTGTCACTGTTTGAGGCCTGTCTTTTTCTACGCCCTCTTACTTATGAATCTGAAGATTTCCCCTTCTGCTGTCCAACCCTATTCCTAAGGCTCGCGGGCCATACAGGCTCCGAGCGCGAAGCCGGCGCAATCGCCGTGCTACCCAAATCCCCTTCCTCACCACCTGGACCTGCTCCTACAGCTGGCTAGGAAGTGCAGGTGGATGGCCGAGCGGCAGGAACAGCTTGCTTTTGCAGAGCGCTTTGGCTCTGCTCACTCTGAGAAGCCGTGCCAGCGGCCGCCTTCATCCAGGGAGTGGTTCCGGCATTTTTACCACCGCCAAACCACTCGTGAGGTCTTCTATGGCCAGCCAGATGACAAACAGCAGCCACAGCTCTAACTGACCAGCGCTCCAGCGTCTTAATGGCTGCAGCGTGAGGACGTGACGTTGTTCAGGGAGTCCCGGGTGTTGGTTTAGTATCGCGTCTCCTTCTCTCTGCAAAGGTCAGCAGGATCTGGAAGTACCACAAAAGACTCTGGGCACAGCTAGACGTTCTCAATACCAACACATTCCTTCTCGCCGAAGCAGAGGTGGACAAAAAGGCGGGGAAAGGTCTCCGCAGGTTTGGCAAGGACACGGTGGGAGAGAGAAACTTAAGCGAGCCCGTGAATAAAGAGAAGAAACGATCTGGAAGTTAAAGTGTTTATTGATGTGTTTAAACTTTGTACATTCCCCACAGACCACACTAAGGAGTTTGCAGGTAAATCTGTGCATAGTGGGAAGAGACACGGAAGGGGGAAGAAAAAATAAAGTCACAGGAAAAATAGAAAAAATACACCACAGGTTACCAGAACCTCCAGATTTAAAAAAGCCGTGAGCATTAACACCAACTATACAAGCATTACGAAGACGTGATGGCGAGTGGAACAATACCCCTTCGTTCTTCTCAGGGCCTATGCATCCAATTTCCCTTAAAGCAGGCAGTATCCCTTTCCCAACTTACCCCCCTCTTAACCCCAGTTAAGTGAACTCCTGTTTTAACCCCAGTTAAAGTGAAGCCCACGTTCATCAGCTCCCAAGGTACTGATTATTGCAGTGATTTGTCATTTCTGGGCAAACACCCAAAGCCGTGCCTATGGCCCAAGATCGCCAAAAGAGATGCAAAGGCTCAAAAACCCGCGTCTTTTAACTACTTACCATGTTGGTGAGGCAGGAGAGTTGGGGAAAATTAGAAAGTAGTAGCAAAGGGGGCTGTTAATGCCAGGTGAGTACTGAAGGAAACTGGTTCAGAACGGAGGATTTAAATTCAAGACCAGGAACTTCCAACTCTAGAGCAGAACTGAATCTGGAAGGGGAATGTGCAGACCCCAGTATGCACAAACCATGTTCTAACATTCCACTAGAATAACTATAAACAGAGATGCTAGAAGCCTTTTAACTCCTTGCCTCCAGGGAGTCTCGATTCCTAGAGCCCAAACTGCTAAGCAGCAGGGTGCACATCACTGGCATATGAGGATGGGTTTTTTCTTTTTTTTTTTTTTTTCTTTTTCTTAGGATTTGTGTTAGTTACCATTCCCAATTGCTTCCTTCCTTATGTTGTCATAGTTCCTATTCCTAAATTAATCTCTTTGCAACTCCCAGCAAAATTCACTTTAAAAAAAAAAAAGAAAAAAAAGAAAAAAGAATACTGCTTTATATATAAAAGCCAAAATGACTGAAGAGCCACAACTGTCTCCTTTTTACAAGGCGGGCTGGTACAAGTGACCCTCGATATACAGGTGGTCTATCAGAAATAAAAATCAACATTTCCCATTTTATATATATAGAGCTTGTATCAGACAACAGTACAACGGAACTGGTATTTTTCAGATTATTTAAAAAAAAAAGAAAACTACATCTCAGTCAAATATCTGCAATAGATCCATTTTTCCCATTTAAGGAGATTTATATATCATATTGTTATATTATCATTTCTTCACCCATTTAAAAGAATGGAAATTGCAACTCTACAGTAGTAATTATAGTCTTAATGATCCAGGAGTTCTGAATGTAAGATGAAGTCCTCTCGAAGCAACTGTTGGTCAGTAGTTGATCCAAAACGCTGGACCCCTTTGGCCCTCTGCCCTGCTCCTTTCCCGGTCAGGGCTACTGTATCTTCATCTCTTTTATATCTGCATCTGCTCCAGGTATTTGTAAGTCGGGTTCTCATAGCCATGGTTTTGCATCTTGCTCAGATGCCGCTCTTCTGGGGTAAGCATCGGGTCAACCTTTAGAAAGAACAGCCGGTTACTGGTCAAAGGCCTTACTTCATACTAACAAGAGCTGGCAGACAAACGCTGGATAAATACCGCGGCAAGCAGCAAGAAAAAAAGGTAAGCCACAAAAACTAATTTGCTTAGCACAGTTCCTCGTTCGGGTGCTAATGCCTCCTTGCCTGCCCATGCCTCTTTGGGGATGTTCTCCACAAATCGCTAACAAGTTCGCTGACGTTACAAATTTGGGACCCGCTCCTCTCGTTAAAGAGGTCGTTACGATTTCCCGCATCGGTCGGGCAAAGGGGAAATGCAGCTTTCTCCGGGCTCCATTAAGTTGTCATCAGAAACGCGCACGTTGGGAGCAGAAGGAAGAAGAAAGCACCGCTTCTCAGCATTCAGCCCATCGCGCCGTCTTAACAGTTGTTACGTTAGTTGGGAGGACAAATTGCTACAGATTGACTGACTTACTCCCCTGCTAAAGATATCGCCTGAAAAGCTCATTTACTGCTAAATCCTACCCTGAGCCAGACAGGGAAGCCTAATGGAATCCCTTGCGATAAGCGAATACAACTGTGAAGTGACAGGTCCCAGCATGGCACGCCGACGACCGATACCTGCATATTAATAAATAAGCGATGGCAATATCAGCATCTCCAGAGTTAAGTCCCATCTAGCTAGAAGCAGAGCAGTTGATGGCTTGGCAGCTACTGCCATCTTCGCCCCTACACACAACATGTGACTCAATGCTGACTATTTCCATCCTCCGTTATGGAGCAGGAGTCGTTTCTCACCTCCACAATTCCATGGCTGATGGTCCCATACTGCCTCTTCCTCAGCATCACCAAGCTGATGACTATAACGGTAGCTATGGCAACAGCAATCACCAACAGACCAATAAGGGCGCTGCTGCTGAAACTGAAGTCATCGCGAAGGGAGTTGTCATTATCCTGGAGGGAAGAAAACAACGGAGCGGGTAGAGGAAGAGCGATGCGGGAGATGCGCTACTAAAGGCAAACCTAAGAGGCGGCCACCAATAAGGTCTTCCAACCATCTGCGGTATCAAGACATGACTGATTATGCTGGACAGTGTAAATATTTCACCTCTAAATATTTCGCCAAAAGGATAATGAACACACAACTGTTTTCCCCACTTGGGCATTCTGGACGGGCACTGACCCACACCGCTTTCCTATCCCACAAAACACTTTTGCAACAAAAGAGTCAGGTTAGCATCTCTGTGCGTTTCCTGTTTACATCTTTATGCAGAAATGCTGTACTGCGTTATACTGCATGACCTCCCAGAGCAGTGTCACGGCACCGAACCCCTGGCATTCAGTAAGACACAGGAACCGAAATCCAGCTTTAGGAATTCGCCCATCACTCGGCTAGCCTCGGCAGCCACGTACGTACCGGCTCGTCCACCAGCCCACCGACACGCTCTGCATTGAAAATCATTTCCTTCACATCAAGGGTTTCATCAATTACCTGAAAACAGTCACAAAAACGTTTTATGAAAGGAGCCATACAAAACAGGTGGGGGAAAGAACACGGCAGCAGACGAGAGACCTTTAATGCATAGTAGCGAAGGCTCAGAACCACCTACCATCTTTTCCCTGCCCTCAACAGCGTGGGATGTTCCCAACTTTTAAAGCCACCTGAGTTAGTACTGCAACCACGCGGATGCCCAGACTACCTCAAACTAAAGAACCAGGCACTTGCCTCGGACACAGCATTTCTGTCGTGTCAGATCTAACCTGTGGCTTTAAAACAATTTTGAAAGGAAACTCTCAAAAGTCGAATTTTTTTTTTTTTTAAACCCAGGGAACTGAGGCAAGTTGGCTGCCGCTCAGACCTAGCGAATTCTCTACACTGTAAACAGAGCTAATACCTAGTGGGTCGCTCACCTTCAGAAGGTGGTAAGGCCTTTCTTGCCGTGAAAAATAGGTGGGAAGACAGATGGAACACACCCGCATTTGGTGTATTCAGACAGCAAGCTACCTAGCTAAAATAAAGGCGTATTCAAAGGGTCTCTGCTTGGGAAAGCAGTTACTAAATCAGACACTTCTCCAGCTCAGACTGCCAAAGATCTAGATCTCTCTCCTTCCCTCACCCTCCCACCCTTCTGATGCTAATCAGTATTAAGAGCCTACGGTAGTCAGAAAACCGACTCCCCCACACCATATGGATAATGAATACAGTGACATTCTGTAAGCAGGAAGGGGACGTGGAAATAAGCCACTGCCATTAATTAGTGTCCACGGCAGGCTTTGCTGTACAAAATAAAGGTAGAGGGCTCACCACATTTTCATCCACTTTGTTCTTGCTGTTAATCACTTTTTCTTCAGCGCCAATCAGCCCATCCAACTCAGTCATGCCAGAACCTGCACCAAGAGAGCAAGGCAGGGACCGTTAGTCAGCCCTCAGTGACCTTGAGGAAGGGTTACCTACTCTCTGTAGAGCTGCCATGGCTAGCGTGTTTAACCGCATGGACCGCTGATTATTAATCTGTCTTCATGCTGTTGTGTCAGAAGGGGAGCTCATAAGCTATGCTACAGTGACAAGTGATTGGGGGGGATTCTGTTAATGAAGGGAAATGAGGTGGCAATGAGAGGAGCAGACAGGACTCACCAAAAACAGGCTGAAGAGTAAATCCAGAAATACCATACTGTTACATGCTGCTGTTAGAAGGTCCAAGGCAACATATAACACAAATTGTGAGCGCGCAGTTCCTTTCTGCAAATGTCACCATGGGTCACCACCACCTCACCGTGACCCCCGTGACGGAAGTACGCATCTCCCCTCTGCTGAGAGCCAGCATGCAGGGAAGGCTTTCAACCGCACGGTCAGCATCGCCCATTCTTTTGAAATCGAGCGCATCAGCAAGCGCCTCGGGAATGAGAATTTCAAGGTCACCCAGCGCGGCTCTGTAATGAGCTGCTGTCCCATATCTGGCACAAGCCCAGAAACAATAAATCCCAGGGCAAGGGAGGAGCAAAGAACTACACTAGCCTTTGTCCCAGAACATCACTCACCCATTTCTAGGCTGAAACTAGCATAGGCTCAAGAGAAGAATATCAATTAACAGAAGGCGGCTGCTCTGCATAAACTGTTTTCATCTGAAGCATTTATAAATAGATCAGATCAATAACAGAAGAGCCTGATGCAAGATACTCAGACCTAACATAACATAGCAAGTTAGAGTTTTCTATGATCAGTAAGGACAACGTAATGTCCTTCACAACACCTATGCCTCCTTCATGCAAAAGCAGGAGGACAGCGGTGCCTCAAAGCTGCAGCGAGGCCTCTCCAACGAGGAGCATGAGGTGGGGGAAACATTAATACAGCACTTAACACTTCGCCGGTGATTGCATACACCTCTCCACAAGCTGCTGAGCTTGCAGGTTGCCTAAGACATTATGTCAACTGCTGCTGAAATTGGCAGCATGTTCCTTGATGAGATGCAAGGAAAGGCTAGTTGGCCCCGAGGCAAGTTTGTACAGTGACAAGCTTTTACTGCCTGAAAATGCCAAAGAAACTAATGTTTCACTCCAACTCCTCCCAAAAGAAGCATCTCAGGTTTTAGTGCATCCCCTTTTCCTGTACGCTTCTTTGGAGACAGTAATCAGATTCCAAGCACGACCAAGACTGCCAGTCTGACTTCTCATGGCTGTTGAAGCAGGTCGTGTTATTGTGAAAGTCAATGATTGGGATTTTCTGGAGAGACTAGCCACAAATAGTTTTTAGAGAACTCCTGTGTCAGCTTTTGGCCTATGGCTGCTTTACTCAATTCTCAGGAGCCAACATAGCATAGTCTCCAGGGCTGGGAGTTCAGCTGCGGCACTGAGCTTTGCTATTTGTCACAGAGTGCTGTACCAAATAACAGACCCAGTTCTACGTAGCTCAAAGGCACAGTTTAGATTATATACTTCCCAGGGAAAAAAAAACCTCACACACACGCACAACACCCCCCGCCCAAACTCCCTAGCAGCCCTCGTGAAATGAAAAGGGCAAGGAGAGAAGGGGCAAGTGCAGGATATAGTCTTGTCCCCAAGTCATCAGAAACTCTTCCATCTACCCAAACAGGGAGAATCAGCCTATATTTATCACCTTTAAGTCAACAAAGCAGTTGTCAAAAAAAAAAAAAAAAAAAAAAACACCACACACCAGACTAAAGGCTGTCCCAGTTCTTTCCAGAGCAGTCAGTACACTGAATTAGCTGTACACTGTTCCACAAGAGGGATGAAGGTGACTCACATTTGTAGGGAAATGCTGATAATGAGAATAGTTTCAAGCTATCTGGCCTTCACCATGTCACAAAACTATTTGTGTTCATATTAAATGGTTATTAGCAAAATCCTTTGCTCTCCTTCGATATTCTGCACAATTTATTTGGAACCAAAGGCAGATAAAATGCCCGGTTTACTCCCCCCCCACAGCCCATGTACCACTGCTCTGCAAAAGCATTTTAGGAATTAGCCTTCCATTTCGACTTCAGGGACTAGATCCTGTGGTAGCAGATCAGCCAGGCCTGATCTTTACCTGAGACCGTATCGCTAACAGAGGATTTCATTTAATGCCACTATTTCCATGCCGCTCTTAAAGCTCAGGCAGCCCCTTTTTAGCCAGGCACTGAGTTAATAACGAGCTAAAGGAGAAACGGATAATCACACAGGACTTTGCTAGTACGGAGAGATGTCACGTGTGAACAGGTGATGCTGAGGAGACCACAAACACAAAGAAGGAATCTCCTAATTTATCTGTCCCAGAACAGCTGCACTCTGTAATACCTATGAGGACATTTAGCCGGGAAACACAGCCTCTGTCTGCTGCAGCTCTCTCATTCCTAGTTTACTGCTGTCATCGGGTGGTAAGGACAAATTCCACGGCAGGCAGAAGAGCCTCTAGACCATTTACCATCAACATCGCAAGGTTTATTTTGAGAAGTGTCGAACACGAGTACACATAGAGGGATGCAAAGTACTGCACGGTTGCAGATAGACTGCTACGCCCGCATTTCTCGAGAGCAAAATGCTACTCTGCGCACTCTGAGACACCTTGTGAGCCCATCAGAGAGGAACATACACAATCAGTTAGACGCTCAGACTAGCTCATTTCTTTAACACCAGGCCTAAACAAGCAAAATTGAAAGTTACTGATCTAAATGAGAGCAGGGAAATGAAAATAAAGGTGAGCATGAAACTAAAATGAAGCTATCAAACACACTGAGAAGGTAGGAGAGTGATCGAAAGCACTGTGAGGGAGCAGCTTAGAACCAACCTTTTTTCATTGGATGGTACAAATCCGGCTGAGGATCTAGCAAGAGGGAAAACAAAAACAAAAATAGCAGAGAAAGGAGATTAAGAGAGAAAGGAAAAAAGGCTTGCGCATGATTTCTGACTCAGACCCTGGGAAAGGCTTTTAGTCTACAGCTTTCTTTAAGCTCAGGACTCTGTTCAAGCATTTTTAAAATACATACACATGCACACACCAGCTGTCAACACCCGACGATACAAAAAATAGATATCTATTTAAAAAAAAAACTAAAGAGAATTCCTGCAGCCCTTCAGCAGATCACAGCACAAAGACTTAACATTACATGAGAGCGTTTTGGTTACAGACTGCAAATCAATTCCAGAGTCAAGCCACCCAGTAAAAATTTAACACTCCCTGCAAAGTGGAAAGAGATAAAACAATTTTGCAAAGAGAAGAATGGGAAAATCAAGACAGCAGCTCGGTGCAAATTACTAGCAGCACTGCCTCTTTCCAACGGACAGAGTCTAAGGGGTACAGCTGGGGCGACTGCTTTACTCTTAAATCACCCAAAGGGATGGAGCTTTCTGGGCCACCGAGCTGAGCCTACCGGCTAAGAAAAAGCCCCTACATTTTTGTAAAGCCAGTGAACCCAATTTCCAGTTCCACATACCTTCGCTTTCAGGCAAGGCTGGGAAGGTTTTCACCTGGAACGGACGGAAAGGTTTGCCCTCCAGGGGAATTTCTTCACTTTCCTCAGAGCTCACTCTGACATCCACCTGGGATTCAGAAATGGAGGATGTGAACTGATCCATGTCTGCACGCTGTTCCTGAAGCAGCTCATCTGAAAGGAGTAAGAGGAAATATTACACAAACCGCATGAAGCCTGGCAGGAACAGAAAGGGGCAGATGGTTTGAACCTAGCTGAGGCAGGGCTGCAGGGGAACACTGTTCGGGGCTGCCAGGTTATCTTATCTTGCATGCTCTGAAGTCTCATCTGGAATTCTCAGTAAACGCGTTAGCTAGAAATACATACAAATAACGGCCAAGAGGTTTGATGTGGCAAGAGGTTTTGGCAAGACGGGATTAAACTCCTGTAAAGCGGGAAAGCAGCTGCTTTTTTTGTGGATCTTTTTCATCTCCCTTTAAGAGAGCTTTGCTATTCTGAATGTTGTTGACTTTTTTTTTTTTTTAAACGGACAGTGAAAGTTCTTAGGAACTAGCTATTCTGACTGGCTGTGTTGCAAAACTGAGACAATCTGCCCTACGGTACCTAAGCCTAAGCCCAAGTGCTTGCTGTTGAGGGCATCCCCTCAAAGGAGCTAGCAATCTTTCTGGAGCCCACTTCACTTGATATAAAAGCTTGTAGTCTAACACGGTGGCACAAGAGCTGGCACACGGAGACGCTCACCAATCTCATCCTGGATTTCTTCAGCCACATATGGCACCTTGTAGAGCAGAGACAAGCTTTGATTCATCCGCTCCTCAATCACATGGAGATGTGTCATCACCTGCAGATGTACAAGAGCGTGTTGGAGGAAGCAAAGACTGTCAGTCACTGACTGGTACTGGTACATCACTTGTTTAATGAAGTATCTACTACCGGTGGATCTGCCATGATGGACAATAGAATGGGACACAGGTCCATCTAGTCCAATTCTCTGACTGATGCTCTCTAACATGTCACGCTTCACTGGAACTGGCCATTTGTACATGGCTCTCTCAGTATTTTGGGAAAGGTTGGGGGTGAGAGAGAGGATTCAGCTGACTCCTGCTGTAACCGGCTCTCTCTCCACTGGTAACACTGAAGCTAGTATTTCCCATACGCCAGATACGGTCATAATTCACTTCCTGCAGCAGCTACAAGCAAGTGCTTTATTAAATGGATTATCGTTCCTGAATACTAGAAAAGATAGACGCGAAGGGAGCAGACAACATTATTTATCAACTCTGCTTTCGGAACAAAGGTGCCTTTCAGAACAACGGTGGCATTACATTTGTCTTACAGCCACGACCCCCATCCCCTGGCAACAGCATTCTCCCTTCGTTTGAGAAATAAATTCAAACTCTACGCAACCTCATATCGCTCTTCCCTAGCATATTAAATTCACTGGTGAAGTCAAGCCTGACCTGAAGAGGGTGCTGCATAATCAGGGATCATGCAGACCAAGAAAAACATTTATATGGACGGCCAGGTGTTGGAAAAAGCTAAGGACCTGAATGGACCCGTTTTACAATCTGACGTGTACCTGACCTTTAAGAGCAAGGATGAAAGCAATTTAATTTTACATGTGGCAGCTTGTCAATCAAGAGAATCGATTGAGGAGCTTAAAGTGCATCTGAAAAGTAAAGCAAATGGAAATTGAACTGTACCACCCACATCCCTCCCATGTCGATTTGTTGACACTGCAGCCTTCAGAATGAATTAAGGACTGTTTAGGTTTCAGCTTAAGAATGCAGTTCACACACTCTCTCTTGGGCTTTGGCAGCATCAGAACAAAGGGTCAGGGTGGACTGTGCTCGATATGCTAAGCTGCCTCTGAAAACGCTACCACACATTCCGCATCACAAGCCCAACATCAGCTTGTAAATACCACAATTGCTACCGCTCTTTCTGAGGATGTGCAGCTTAATAAGAATCACAGAATCGGTGGCAGACAACCCGAGCGACAAGCGTTGAAGGTACACCCGCTAGCACCCAGAAACAACAGGAAACCCATGGGACCCGGCACCTCCAAGTGTGAGGTTCACTTCTAGAAAATCACTGCAACACTACTCCACACACACCTCACCAGAGGAGACAGTAAAAGACTCCAGTCCCTGTCTTACTCTTAAACCATGATATTTCAATCTACTGGTTATAGAGCCAAGTAATCAAGCATTTTTTCCCTGGTAAACTGGGACTGGTAAAACACAGATTACATTCCTACGGCTGGGACTGCACAGTCAGTTCTCTCTGCTTCTCTCTGAACTTGCGGAAGGACATACCCTTATGAGCAGACCTTTCAGTGTTAACAGACCATTCTTAATTTGAATCTTAGGCCTTTCAGTACATCTTTCACCATTTTAAAAGCGGGTTGTAAAAACAAGTATCAGGACGTAATTCAAAAGATTTGTGTAATATCTCCAACTACTCTTTCAAGTACAATGGCCAGGTTTGACATCCACTTGATGCAGCACATTCACATGCGCTACTCAGCAGAAGGAAAATTACTTTCTGGCTGTTCAGGAGTAAAACATATTGCAAGAGCACAAAGTAAACTCATCAAAACAGACTTTCTAATAAAGCTAACAATGATGATCAAGTGCTTGGCAAGAATTATATCTTACCCTTTGGAAACAAGGCAATAACTCTGCAGAGGCACAAGAGAATTCCCACAACCCCAAAACACAGGCATCGTGAAGAACGAGCCTAATGAAAGGAACAAATAGGCACCAGGTCTTGAAATAAATAAGGAAGTCTGTTCAAGGATGACCAAGTCCCCAGCAAATAACTCCATGGGTGTTTGACAAAAGGAAACACAAAAATGATACCGAACTAATTCTAAACCCCTAGACTCTTCATTGTGACCAACAAAAATTCATGGCTAAAACCAGCGTTCCATTTTTTAACACCGAGTCAAGCACCAAGGAAAATCGTACAGACAGCGTATCTGGTGACAGGCACTATGCATACAGAACGGGAGATCTCTGCCCAAGTATGAGAAGTTGCTATAGTACCCAGCAAATTAGCGTGAGGACTTGACGCACGGCTTCTGGAGTCTCCGACAGCCAGGGCTGGGTAACAATGCCTCCCTTGATAGAAACATTCTTATACCTGAGATTTCATCTGTGCAGCCTTTTCTGGGTCAACTGCCAGGACGTGCTGGTAATGGCGGATGGTGTGCAGACGGTCCTTGTTCTCAGCACGAACATAGCGCTTCAGAGCTTGCAGGATGCGGTGAGGCTGCAGGATTCGAGGAGGGGAAGAGTTCAAATCCATTTGATTCAAATAAAACTCACAGCTGAAATACAGCACTTCAGATGTGAGCCTGCTTTGTTACTGGGCAGATCAATCACCTGCGCTAACCTCTTAGATATTTTCTTTTTAAATTAAGTCTGTTTGACTCAGAACACTATGCCTTATGAACACTAAACAAAGCCGAGGGTTTTTTAACCAGGCAGAGAGTAAAGTGAGTCAATTAGGAGACCCGCCGCTCGGTCTTCAGCACAAACCACCACGATGGAGAAAGCTTTACTGTGAACCTATTCCCAGCTTCTGCCCCGGCAAGTCACAGACAGTCATCTTGCCAAGCCGTTCCCACGTGCCACCCCACCCAGTGCTACCCTATTCTCAAAATTCGTTGCAAAGAAACTCACCCGCGGCGGGTCGGCCTGCAGGGCAGCCAGGTAGTTCTCCAGAGCAATCCGACGGCGATCATTCAACATGGCTTCCACACGAGCCAGGTGAGTTTCCACAAGCTGCTGCTTCTCACTTGCTGCCTCTTTCTCCAGAGATTTCACCATTGCCTGGAAGTGCTGGAACAAAGAAAGGAGTCTGCATGAAATGCGCCACATGCATCAGGGTCACCTACTGTCTGTCACATAACTCCTGGGAACAAATGGAGCCTGTCACATTGCATGTCCTAGGCATTTACACTAGGAGAGAAGGGCACTGACAGATGTTGATGCAGATTTCATCTTCGCAAATCCAATAGCGACAATTTGCCTTCCAAACTTCCTTCACAACCCATTTCAAAGGCCTGAAGCAGGCACATAGCCTTGCAGATAAAGATCATGTTCAAGTTGGGAGATCCAGACTGTACTGAACACGAATGGCACAGTATTAACTCTTTCCCTCAACCGCGCAATATGGAAACAGAACAGATCCCTTCAGCCTAGAGCCATGAATCTGAATTTTAAAAAGTTTACAAAGGTATTGCATAGGGGATTTTTCATCAGCATGCCTTCAGATCAAATCCCTATATATTCTATTAGAAAGGCCATAACTCACATCTCCAAACGAGCCAGAAAAGTCCATTAAGCATTGTTATGTTTCAACAGAGGTGATGGAAAACTCTTTTGGACTTACAGCGGCTTATGTTAAAAAATGCAGAGAGAAAACTGTGCTCCAGGGTAAAATCCAAAGTGGGCTTAAAAGTCGGTCACTTTAGTTGTATATTGTTTTGAGGGAACTTCATATAGCTGTCACTGCCAGAAAAGCCTGTCCCTAACGATCCCATACTGAGAATATCCCTGATTTAACTTCACCGTCTAACTGAACTCTCCTCATAAGGCACAAGATTGGCATTTTGGCAGCAAACCAGCTTTATCTGCTGCCTAAGTGGTTTTCACTAAGTCTGCCCAAACAGGAAATGTGTGTCCAGAGAGTCAGGGCCAATGCGAACTGGGCTGTGAGGCCACTGGTTAGTGCAAAACAGGCCAAAGGTCTGAAGTTACAATTTGGTTCTGCTGTCGCAATGCTTGAGGGGTGAGATAGCCTCCCACTACTGGGCTTAGGAAAGGACCTGGCACAGTATCGGATCATCTCCAGCTTTAAGAACAAAGCACGCAACTGAATCAAACCTCCTCTAAAAGGCAGCTGTTGACAGAACAGGAAAGCTGTTCTTCCATCTCAGTCATCTTTTGGCTTTGAATATTAGCATCTCTCCTTTAGTTTAGTGAGAAGACGAAGGCCAAGCACCAGTAACTTGCCTCTTCAGGTCCTTCAACTCTTACCTGAATGAGAGTCTGCCTTTCTGCCTTGGGGAGATTTACGGCTTGGTGTTCTGCTTCCTCCCATTCCTTTTTCACCTGGACAAGAAAAGGACAGAACACATCAACAAGACACAAATTTAAGTCTGATCTTTGCGAGCTAATCTGCCTTCACAGGTAGATCCTCGTACAGCCCGGCTAGGTTTTGAAGGCACGATAGAGCTGCTGTGGGGTTTAAACCTAGCACTTAAGCCCTCTGAGCAGCAAGCCAAGTGTCCCCAGTGATTCCTCTCTCCCAGCAGCACGCTGAAGAAATGAAATCCAACTGCCATGGCGTGGTCATACGCAAGAAACACGCAGAAGACCGGAGACTGGAAAGGAAGTCAGTTCACGATCAATTTGTCCAGAAAAACACGGGCAGCAACTATGCAGCGCAGCACAAATGACTGAAGCTAGACGCTCACCCGGTCCATGCGGTTGTGGTGTCTGACCTCCAGCTGCTCTTTCGCCTTCTGGAAGCGGGCATGTTCGTTGTCATCAGCGGGGGTTTCAAAGTAGACATCTACATCATCAGTTGGCACTGCAAAGAGAGGGTAAGGATAAGCGGAGGTTTGGAAAACTGTGATCCTGGACTGCAAAGGAGAGGTAGGGAGAGGAATCTCCACGCCTGCATAATTAACAATCTGGCAGGCCGCGTTTATTGAACCGCCACCTACCAAGAGTCCATTTTGGTATCTTTAAGCTGCCAATTCACTGCACAACATCAGTTAGTTACATCATCCCCAAAACACGGTAATGCACTGCGGCAACCAGCACCTGTTCGGTCTTCTCATTAGTTCTGAAACGAGCATTATTCAGCTCCAGCAACAGAATGACTTGGATTGCAGAATAAAGAACTTGTTTTCTCTTCCCTTCCACATTGGCTTGGGATAGTTTAAATGACATTTTGTGCATTAGCTGTTCGCTGACAAGCTGGCTCCAGACATCACTGATATGATTAGGGAGCTTGACAATAAATCTGCACAAAACACTACCCGATATTTTACACTTCAAACCTACCTTCCCTACCAGATGCACCATGCAGGACTAACAGGCAATAATATTAGACAAGACAGCAACAGAAGGAGGCTCAGTGTGACAAATTGACTTGTCCAATAAACTGGACGGTTTGCATCTTTTAAGACATTCAAATTCGACAAGGGGAGAAATAAAATTTCAGAACTGACAATTTCACGCATCTGCAAAATCCACAACAGGGGCTCTGTACTCCACATACTGCAGTTCAGGAAACGCTGAACCAAGTTTCTGTGCTACAGTTTTAGAAACTACACATCCCAGAGCCCTTTCTGAAAGGATCTACGGCAAACACGATGCACTCCGTTGTCGCCCTTCAGCAGAGGGAGGGCAGAAAGGGAAACTGAAGGCAACCTTTCAACCGTCTTAGTTATTCGGGCGGAAAAAAACCTCCAACACATCATTGAAAGACAGCATACTTCAGAAAAAAATTTACCTGGCACTTTAGCATGAATACAGGGTAAGAGTTTAGCATGAATCTGAATCCACCAACCTTTAACTAGGGAGGGAGGAGTGAAGAAGGGGAAAAGATTACTGCATGAAATAACGGCAATATACAACATTAGGCATTATTGTTGCGTGCAAGGGACAACGTCAGGTCAGTACTGTATTCTGGGCCTGCTCGTGGCATTCCTGAACCAAGCTTGGACACAGACAACTCTCTTTCCAGCCCCAAATCCCTCTGTAGCAGGACAAACTTTTGTACAAAAAGCTCCTGACATCCGCATCTTTTATTTCACCACTTCAGTTAGATCAGCCCAATCTAAAGCACTTGCATGAAGCCCATTTTGTAAACAGGATTATGGCTGTATAGTCAGACTGCCAAGCCCCAGATAACACAAAAAGCCTTTCAAAAGGCTTTAATGGTAGCTGAAGTGGAAGTGCTGGAGTTCAACAATAAGATTAATAAGGAGGTTAAAATGTTTTTGGTAGTTTTATCATCTGACATAAAAGCCAGTTGAAATTCGTGCCAAAAACCTCAAGCTCTCAAAAACGCAGGGATTGAGTCATGATTCATATTTCAAACCGAGTTGAAAGTGGGAATCTGAATTCTATACTACTTCTGTGGTACGTTCCCAAAATAAAATAGCAAGAAAATGCCTACTACCAGGAGAACGGCGAGTAGCAGCCTACTTTTCAGGACCGACTGGTCAAACATATGCACGGTAACACGACTGCGGAAAGCGAGCGCTTCCTTCCGTATATTTGGAATAAAAGCCAGTTACACACACAGGCAAGTTATGTGTTTTGACAAGAGGTTAGAGACAGCCCCTGGTCCCTGCTATAGATCTGGAAGAGGACAACTAAGCCCTTAGCAAGAGCTGCAAGCCAACGGTGAGCACAGACAGCATACGTTGAGAGCCACTTTCCCCAGGAAAGTTCACCCTAAAGACCTGGAGAAGCCGAGACAAGAGGAGACTGCTGCAAAAGGACAGACAGAACTGCTGCAGACACCAGAACCAAAAGGATAAGCTACACATGTATCCTCTCTTGACCTAGGCAAGGAGGAGGGGACACCAAACACCAGACAGACAGTGGCTAGCTGCAAAAGGGCCAGTGGGAGGCAGGACTTACTCATCTTTTTACACACAGCCATACAATACTCCTCTGACTCAAAATTGTTCCTGTTGCCTCCGCAGCCTCCATATATAAAGCGAATGCATTTTCTCTTGTTAGGGTCGAAGTACCAACGAGGCATCACAGCCCGGCAGGGCCCTGTCATCGCCTCCTGGGAGCAGACAGCTGTGTGGAGACGAGTTAGAACATGAGCTAGTGAGGAGCACAGGCCTCGCCGAGCGACTTACACAAAGCAGCGGTGGCTCTAGTTCACACCTTCTTCTGGGGCACTAGCACTGGCCTCAGCATGGCTACTTCAACGACCAAAGGGCTTTTGTCAGTTTTGGGAGGATTTTTAACATGGCAAAATCATCCAGCGCTACTGCCAGCGCTATTCAGGGAAGCGCCTGCACATGGTGCTTTGGAGCAACATGCAGCAGTAGGCTACCCGAGCAGTTGTCTCGACACGGAGCTCTCATCTGCTTGAGTGATTTCTCCTTAGCTAGAGGCTGAAACAGCAAGGATCTATTTTGCTGATGCCAGCCTCGGGTGTCCCAGTCGTTGAGCCTCCACTGTGTAAAACCAACATGATGGAAAGAAAACCCATTAGGGCTGCTTAAAGCATTCCAAGATGTCCTGTTCCGCTGCACTCTGCCTGGATAGACACTTCGCATCTTAAAGGCGAGGTATAAGAGCAAGTGAAAAGGCAGGCTAAGCAAAAGGAGCATGATCACCATGGCAATCTCAGCTGCCAGGTTTTTAAGTTTTGAAACATCTATATGCTAAATATTGAAACTCCAGGTAGCCACGGCATGTGGACTGCTTCACAATAAGCGGGCAATATAAGCAGCTGGGTTATTTTGAGGCAAGAGAACAGATTCGGTGTGGAAGTTAGCAACCGTTCGCGGTACTTTGGGGAAAAAAGAGTGCATACCCCCAAAACGGACACCCCAATCACATTGTTTCAAGCCTGTTTCAACAGCTGCAGATCTGTCCTGCACATATATGAGCTAAGCCTTGTTTCAGGCAGTAGAATTATCTGCAGCATGCTGGCATTTTACCAAAAAGATGCAAGAACTGCTGGCAATGATTCAGTGATCTGTAGCTAATTGAATTTCATTCCCTCTCCCCTCCTCCTTCCTCTGCAGACACTTCTACACGTGAAGTACAGGACATCATATAATGCTGAGGCACCACACAATCAGCAGATGCCCTCTGCAATGGCACCTACCACTTAACAAAAGCTACCGCAACTATAGTATATATTACTACTGCAGTAAGTATATATTACTCATATAATAAAACTGGGCCAATTGTGTTGGCTGACTTTCTTTCATGAAAGAGAAGGGTTTATGCAAAGGCTATTAAGGCAGCACCAAGTATCTTCCTCACCCTTAAATGGCCAGAGGGCACCTTTATGCCACCTCTGCAGAGTACGGCCCACCACTTTTAGCTTCCTTTCCGTAAACTGGTATAAAACACCAAATCCAAGATAATCACCCAAAACTCTGATTTTAAATTCTTAGCATACCCCAAATGCCTCTAAGATTTTTCAAAATTAGCCTACGCAGATACGGTTTTCCGACTCAACACTGCACCTTCATGGAGGTGCTCGTTCAATGTGACAAACACTGGGCTTTCTGCCAGCAGAACGGCTGTTTATCTGGAAACATATGGCCCATGCTCTAGAGAGTTAATTTCAACACTTGAAACATAAGCATCATCAGCTTTCCTCTGTTTGCTAACTTATCTGGCAAATAAAACTTCCAAGTGGCATTTATTGACTTGATCAAAAACCTATCACCAACTGACAGCCAACAAGAATACTCTCAAGGAAGCAAGAGGCCTGTGGGCTAGAATGTGTCTTACATTTCATATCGCTGCTGACTTCTTTTTCGGAAACAGCTTTGTCGTTGCTAGGCTCTGTGGGGGTCTCTTCATTGTAATCATCAACTTTGTAGCTATCATAATAGTAATCACGGTCTTCCACCACATCCTCCTCCTCTTCCCCTTCATCATCTTCATCCTCATCTTCCTCCACAGCTGTTCCTGTGAAGTCTTCTACACCTGCTTCTGTAGGGAACTCACTGAAGGGATACAGTTCAGTTAGGGGGTAAAGTTAAGGCTAATCACTTTGCAGCCAAATTTTGACATACCAGAAAAACAACTCTCTCTCCATCTGCTCTAGAAACACAAGAGATGGGAAAAATAAATGTATCAACTATTGATCAGCCCATCAACGGCAGCAACAGGACTTCCCTGGTTACAGACACACCTGCTATCACAGGCAGAGCTTCTCCTGCCTCTGGCTCAGTGGGGTTTCCTTGCATTTTTGCATCAGCTTCTTTTCAGTAAGCGAAAGTCTACCACATTTGGGGGAGGTACCTACTGCAGCAATTAGACAGACTTTTTGACTGTCTAAGGATGAAGGGAGGGGGGCTTTATAGCTCCTTCAGTAATAGGAGCACTGCAAAGCCATTTCTCCTTCTGCAAGGCTTTTTCAGGCTCAGGACACTCCTTTGGGAAATTCAAAAGCACAGAAATTCTCCTCTCAATCCTCACCGCAAGGGAGGCACCGCGTGAAGTATTTACGTACGGCAACTTCACACACAGAGCTGTTAACATCTATGCCAGTAAGAACCCTACCTTTTATAAAGGTCATAGTCTTCATCCTCGTCTTCATCCTCTTCCTCTTTGGACAAAGCCTCTTCCACAACCTTTGTCTGAGGACAACATACATATTCCGTTCCATGGAACTGGTCTACTCCACAGGGCAGCAGCATGCCATAACTGTGCAGGATCATCCCTTCTGTCAGACAGGCCTGAAAGAGGAGCCCATTTATGTCAGATTAGCGTCATCCTCTTGCTTTGGATAAAGCTGAAGTTTGCCTACCATAGATCCCAAGGAGGCCACCAATGGTCTAAATCGTACAGCAAAAAGACAACAGCAACATACAACCTAAGTCTGAACATCAGAGGAAAACGGATTTGAAACTTGTAGCTTAAGCAAAAGCCCCAGGGAAGTCCCAGATTCAGAGCCATGCAGTGCTTCCCGGTGTTAGCATTTCAAACACCACCCAGCCCCTAACAACTGATGATTTGTCAGCCTGGCTAAGTTCAGGAAAAATAACCACATCTTTTGTGCCAACTCAAGGGAGAGAGAAGTCGAAAGAAACAGAACTGTTGTTTGCTTTTCTGGGCTGGCCATTTCATTAAACTTTATCTATTAAACTTTACATTGGAGTAAGTGAACAATCGCTCAAATGGACTTTGTGTCAAGATTATTTTAACATGCTACAGATGAAAATCAATCAGATAATTCAAGAAAAAGCCAAATGCAAACTGTGATTAGACATTATGTCTATACACTTCTCTTAAGCTAAGGAAATACACGGCTTTGTGGTGCCCCAGAAAAGAATGAAGTAAGAAAGGCTGTATTATGTACATCAGAACCCTTTTGTGCTTTGCTTTGTTACAGCAGGGATGTAAAACGAGCCAAATATTTCTGGAATAGTTCTCCAACTATGTTCAAAGCAAGTGATTTTTAAATTAGACATTAACAAGTTTATCCTCAATTAAAAGGTGACTCCTCTAGCACAGCTTTATTTAGATGGGTTTTTGCTCCCAGGATTTTAAAGAAATAGGAAGTTCAACTGGTGCATCCTTGACCTCATCTTTACTAGCACCATCACAGCTAATCATTGTGTTGCCGTTTCTACAAAATGGAAAACATGTACATTTCGTCATGATCTTGTTTTTATTATCCCCAGTTCAAATGGGTGTGCAGAGGATTTGCCACATTTTTGCTAGTCAGATAAAAAAAAAAAAAACAAACACCCATGGGCTAGATTTATTCTGAGAAGATAATCCATCTCTTATGTAAAACCTCCACTAATCAGTCACAACGAAACTCAGATTGTCCCCGAGCAAGCACTCCCAACCAAATCCCCAGCAGCAGCAGGTACATTAATGCAAAATGTGCAAGAAAAACAGGAAACATCCTATGGCCACTGTAGCACTCTACCCTGAAAAGAAGGATGAGCCGTTGGTTAAAGCGATATCCTAGAGACCTGATTTCAATCCCTAGCTCCATCCTAGAGTATGATCCTGGGCAAGCTACTTAGGGCAGCTTTTCACGAGTGAAGACTAACTCAGCTAGCTACAGAGGCTTTTTAAGTCACTTGAGTACTTTTAATTTTTTTTTTCATTGCTTTCTGCCTCAGTCCGCAGACTGCAACACGGGAATAACAGACCCCAGAGATAAACGCTGTTATGCTCCAATACTACAAGCATCCAAGCAGACAGATCCAGAACAAATATTCCTGCCAGAGCAGCTCAATTACCTCTTTTGCCACTGTGTGCCAGTGCTGATGGCTTTCACACACATCCATCCGCTCCTTGTGGAAGAATCGGCACTTCTCTGGAACCAGCAGGACATCGCTTACAAACTCACCCACTGAAAAAGAAGAAATGTCCGTAGTTCACACGTGTCCAACTTCCAACAGAAACCAAAGCCAGTATCAGAACTCCCCCAAAGTACACTTCGTTGCAAGTGCCTTAAAGGTTTGGTATTTTCTTAATGGCGGCGACAGGTCACATCAGCAGCTATCTCTGCAAATTTACAGAAAAACAGAGCCTCAGAGTTTCCAAGGTAAAAACAGGACTAGGGGCTGATCGCTGAAACATTATGCGAACGCTACGGCTGAAGGCAAAGTTTACAGTGCAAGTTAATAAATAGCTGTTCATGGAACAGACAGGATTGACCAAAGAGATTTTCTGCAAATCTTTGAAAAGATTGCATCTGCATACGGAAGTTTTCAAACCACTTAATCACCAATTTCTAAATGAGCTGCATCATACCAAAGCTAGTTCATGCCGTCTGGTGCTGTAACAGCCTGGAATTTTTTATATGCCACGAGTGTTATCTATGTTTTCAGTATCTGGGTATCTGAGCAAGCCTTGTTTGTTTTTGTTTTGTTTTGTTTCCAGATGGTTTAATTCAGGATCAGCTGCAGCACATTCCCTGACTGGGACAGTCCTAACCAAAACACAGAGGGCTGGAGAAATAAAAAACTATACAGCCCAAAAAACAGAGTAGAACCAGAGTCAGCAAATACACTGCATTCCAACGTTTAGATAACCACAACCTCGCCAGCATGATGAAGTTTTGACACAATCTTAAAACCAGACTTTTGCTTTTGGGGAAGGAGGGAGGGAGAGAGAGAGAATCAGTCTGCTCTACAGACTCTGTATTAGTTGGACTTAAAAAACTACAGAGCCTAAATTTCCACCACAAGCCAGTTTGGTATCAATACACGTGAACGAAGTAGCAGAACTAGAGGAGCATTAGTTTCTGTTCTTAGCCCCAAAGTCCTAACAAAACACTGCCACTGGAATCCAAAACGTGAAATTTTCTCAAAGTTGAGATACTTCTTTCTTTCTTGCAGATTTAAATGCCACTTCCAGTAATTTTAAAATAAGGAGACATCTAGATATTCTGAGAAGACCAGGAAAAGATCTTCAGTCCAAGTGTTTCAAAGCAACGTACCTTGCGCACATGACCAGCAGCTTCAGGAATCATTTGTTAAAACTGGAGGAAAAGTTTTTTAAGTCAAAGGCCTTTTCTCATGGAGTCTCCAGGGAGCAGCATTATTTGTCCAACTGTCCAGTCTTCAACACTATCTTTTCAAAATAAACTTTAACATTTTGCGTGACCATTTTTTTTTGCAGCCCTTAGTATTGATACCAAAGGCTCATGGGACAGTTCTATGCGCTATACACAAGTAGAGTTTAGGGACAGGTTATCTGATGACAATTGCAAGATAATGGCATCAACTAGCATTCATAATCTCTTTTCAATTAGTTAAATTTTAAACTAACAGATGCAACAGAGAAATGGTATTTTCCCCATTTTCTTATCTCAAAACAGGCCAGTTAGAATCTTGAGTTGATAATCTTTCCTCCTTCCCCCTCACGAGAGGTTTAAATGCATCTGATAAGAACGCTACACCTGACCAAACTTTAAAACCAAGAGACTGCGGTTCACAGAATCATTAAGGTTGGAAAAGACCTGTAAGGTCATCAGGTTCTGGTTCTGAGGACTGAAGGCAGAAGACTCAAACGGATCAGATAAAATAATCATTAACAAACAGTAGCCATTGAACAGCTACTTTTGAAAAACACTGAATCCTAGCACCGCTGCATAAGACACATGGAAGATTCTCTCAATTCACCTAGGAATTGGAAAACCCTTACACGCTACACCTTCCCCATTCATGGCCACTGCTATCAAAAGAGAAAAATCCTCTCCCTTTTCAGATCAGAGCAGGCAGAAGAGGTGTTTCCATGTCACCTAGCAGCTTAGCCAGAACTGTCAGCAGTTTGTCTTTTCACACCTCACCAGGCTCAGCCCTGCTCCCATCATCCTATTGTTACCTTTATTTTACAGTTCAGTGAGAGTGCTAATGGGTTCTCCTCTTCCCCCCTCTTCACCTTTGAAATACAAAAGAGCTTTCATTGGCGGGGGGAGGCAGGAGAAGGTTAAACATGCTGTGATAGCAAGATCCTACCTCAAGATAGCCTGTGCGTTCATGTAGCAAGGGAGACGCAAGCAGGAATGGAACAAAACCCCATAGTTCGACTATACTCAAAAAGTCATACGCACCCCAGAGAAACACCGTTTACAACAAGCAATTCGTGGACTGCTGAAGACAACGAGAAGGTATTTTACACACATATGGACTACTGACTTGCAACTCAGATCTGAAAACCAAAGCTGCCTTGCGGGCTGGGCGTACAAGTCAAGAACACTGTGAAAGACACTAACTAAAAACTTTTAACAAGTAGTTTAATGCTTATCAAATTGTAGGGAGGGGTCACTAAAATCAGCCTATTTTTCAGCTGGAGAACAGGCTTGGGGGAGGATTATGTCTGAAAGAGATAACCCCTTATAAATCCAGAGCTCTTGCTTTCATCCTTACTTCCATTAGAAGTTCTCAGTATAATCAGCTGGGTTTGGTTGCTTCTCAAACCTGAATTTCCACATCTATAAAGACAAACATCTTTCTCCCAACATGTGTCCGCATCAAATTTCATTTTTTATGAAGTGCTTTATGATCGTCTAGTGGAAGGTATTACACATAGGAGGGCAGTACCCATACAGGTCTGCAGATTTGCTTGTGTTCCCTCCTATGTCAAACCGCACGCTAACCTGAGATACAGATACAAATTAGGAAAACCAGTTCCCATTGAACGCTCCCAGCAATCAGACTCTCCAAGATCGCACAAGACTTTTGGCAAAACAAGCCTTTTCCAGTGGATAACTGAAAAGAGATTCAGCCAGCTGAGACTAAGCTTACTGCTAACAAGACATGCGGTGCAGCACAGTGTCAGGCATAACCTACAGGTCAAAAGCCGCAAGGTAAACAAGCGAAACGTGTTGCCTGATTCAAGTGGGTGCATAGATTCTGGAAAGCACCATGAAATCCATCACAGTTTATCTCATATTCTTCCACAGTTCAAAGTGGGGACATGGGATACAGCTGCAAGAAGCAGGGCCTCTTTGAAACAGCAAAGTTTAAATATAGTCATTGAAATAGAATAGAGATCTCTTGCCAAGACCAAAGCAGGAAGCCTGAACACACTGAGCATTTAAGTCTCCAAGGCAACAAAATATTAAAGCTCCACAAGAATAGGATCAGAGTATTAAATCCCAATGTCTTTGTGATACTCAAATACAATAGCCTTCAGGTTTTTATGGCAGTTGCAGAGAGAATGGGGATTTCTTTTTCACGCCAGGCACCATTATTCCACCACAGCTGTTATCAAGCTGTCGATCTGTTCGAGAAAGGCAGAGTTCCATCTTGTGGAAATAAAAACGTGTAAAATAAGTGGAGGCTGGATGTGGAAATGGCAACCTGTTATGAACGAAGCCTTATAAACTCAGTCATTCTCTCTGTAAGATGCCAGGAGGCAATTCTTTGCTCCTCCCACAAGAATGCACAAACGTATCATACCACGCACTCACCCAGGCACTTGTAGGGCACAACAATATGAGTGTGGTCCTTGCACTGTTTCTTCCCTCTCTTGCACCAGCTGTCGATGCTGACAGGTTGATTGGCTTCCACCACGTTCGTAATCTGAAGGTCTGGATACATCTGTTTAACGAGACGCAGAGATAGGTTTCTCTCCAGAAAGGACAAAGAATGTGCAAAGTGGCTCCTAAACAGAAGTAGCGAGGCTGATTCTCTACACAAAAAACAGCTCAAATTTGCACATGGACACGCATTCTCGTCTGGATCAAGCTTACAACAGCTGGAGACATAAAAAAGCCCCCCCAGCTGTTTGTCACACAGGGCTTGAGAAATGGAATGTGTCATCACCTCTTTGTGGCAGCCGAAAGCCAGGTCAGGGGCAAGAGCCTTCATCGGCACTAAGCTGAGGTGTTTGGCTTTGCACAGTAGTGGAGCAGAAGTATTTATCTGTTCTATTCTGTCTCGTGCAGCACAATACCCTCTGGAAGAGGGCAATCACCAACAAAGAGGGTTTAGTAACATCTTCAGACTCTCTCGTCACTTGTCAAGCTAATATGCACATACCTCCTCAAGGTTTCCTTATGCCTGCTCCGTTTACGATGTATTAATATGATCCCTGTGTCCTGCTCGAGTCCAGACACCGACTTATATTTAGGCTTCTGCTACATGAACCAAATGTAGCCCCAGTTATACCATCCCTGTAAACCAGTTTTAAACGTTTTCCAGTCCAGACATGGTGTGCTCTATCACTTGCCCATTAAAGAAACCCATTCCTTGTGGTATTTTATGTGCCTGTCACCTCAGAGGAGCAATTAAAGACACTTATCAAGGCCAATATACTGCAGTGTATCTGGAGCACACTGAAAGGAGATTATGGTTTTTACAATGAAGAATGAGGAGCCCAAAAATACTGTCAACATTTTGAAGAAAATATTTTTCTAACATTCTGGCCGATCTGAACACATTACCGAGAACAACGCAGCCACATTCTAATTAGAATAGGTCAGGTTCCATTTTGCACAGTCACAGACCAGATGCTGGTTAACTGGCTCAGAGGAAAAACATCTGGAGAAACCCCTGCGAAGACAAACATGGATACCTCTCTGACTTACAGACAGAGCACCTTCTGTGGCAGTGGAAGCCAATCTAAATCAGAGGTAGCTCCTAAATCCCACTGCGGAGTCTTCCCTGCTCTTCCTGGGCAGTAACACAGCAACACAGTTCAGGGAACTGAGCTAGTCAAACGCAAGTTAGTCTCCTGCACGGTTAATTTGCTACTGACCGGCTAAATAGGAATCCAATTCCTTAGCAGCAGTGAAGATTCAGGATCACACAGAAAAGCTCACCTCCTGGCAGTACTGCAGAATCTCTTCCTTTCTTCCAAAGCAGCTCTTGGTCCCGGAAGTGTCAGGTTCCCATTTCCCAGTCTGGATATTCACATGCATATTTAGCTTCCCACAGAACATGGCAATTTGAGGCTCTGCCACCGCAAACCCTGTCCCAGCATTGGCTGCCAGCGCCTGTGAAGACAAACAAAAACAAAACATGTTGATTGCTTTATCTGATTGAAAGCAGAGCAACTCAAGAACCAGAAACCCTCCGGCATCTTCTCAGAGAGCTCCCACTTAATCCAGAGATCAGTGGAGTCTTGCAAATTTATTTCGTAACCACATTCCTTAAAGCTGGTGAGCCCACACCAAGTTTTCACCAGCAAGGTGTTTGTTTTTCCAAACTATTTTTATTATTGCAACAACAGCTTACCAAAAAAAAAAACCAAGAGTAATTCACACTTAAAGGTTGTGTCCACAAAGGCTAAAACAGATGTCTGAAAAATGTAAACCAATATTTGAAGATAAATAACTAATACTAATAACTTTTGGCAGAAGCACCTCTGTGAGGTTACACACAAAGCGGGTATTGCAACTACTAATGAAGTAACTGCTTCCCACTGCAAGAATCCTGCTCAGAGTTTGAAGCCATGTGTTCCTCCTGAAATCTTCAAATATTTGGGATAGAAACACCCAAGCTTCTTGCCCAAACATACAAGTAAAGATGACTTCTGCTGAATCAGAAAAACATAGCTGCTGCAACCCACTCCTCAAAGCCTGTTGCCTCTCATTCAGTGCACTCCTATGGGTATTCGTACTGCCTGGCTTCTGATGCATATTCTGTGCACTCCCAGCCCTGCACCAGCAGACAAAAACCCGACAATCCAGACCCACATTCGGGTCAAATTGCAGACTGATCAATGAAAACAAGGTCAGGTTCCCTTTCTGAAATCTTGCTGGCTGACCAAAAGAAGAAAAAGGGGATTAAATTAAATTGCAGAGTTGGGGTTTTTCTGAAAAGACTGAGTGGATGCCGGGAGCTGAACATCCTCTCCCTGCATAACTACTAGCTGTTGTAAAAGAAAAGAAAGAGGTACGAGGCAAAAACCAGATGAACTCCCAAATCGAAGGCTCTTAAGGTGTTTAGGGGAATGAAATCCATTTCAACTACTTCAGACAAGGCAGATTAGAAACAGCAATACACAAAGGCTTCAGGGCACCACTGCCCCTAAGCCGCTTTCTTCCTGGCAGGCAGCACTACCCTAGGCCACCAGCCCTGCCTTCACATTTAACTTTTCATGCACTCAAAAATGCATACATTACTGTGGGCACTGTTCACTCCCTATTGCCTGCAGATCCCCATCAACTGACATCAATACATGTATGCTTAAAGCAAATAAAGGAGCAAGGAGAAGAATTCAAGTGGACAACCCCTGTGCGCAGCTCCTAGTTGCTGGATCTTAGGCAAAAATTAACTCCATTACAATTAGCTCATTTCTCCCCCTCCCCATTTACACACAAAACCACTGCCTGGAGATAAGACATTTCAACACTCAGAGAGTCAAGGATTGTTTAGTGCCGAACACATGGCTAGTGCTTGGGGGATAAGACCAACTCGAGACACAAAAGCATAAATTCACAACTTCAGAAAAATTATCCCTTGAGTTTTAAGAACTATTCAACTGCCCATCACTTAAGAGAAACAGTCTTATACAAGTGGCTTCTATTTACTCTAACCTTTTCACCCAACAGACGCTCACAAGAGCAAGTTTTAGTACCAATCAGAAAGTAATGAAATATTGGACTATATATAACAGATACCAGCGTCAACGTCCCAGTAACAAAATGCTTCCAAGTTCATATATACTTTCAAGTTTAGTGTAGGAACATTTGTCGTACTCTCTGTCCTAACAGAGAGAAGACAGTTAACGCGCTTCAGGTATAGGAGGACTTTTGATGAATACACTGAGGCTGGGTAACAGGGTGCAATGACTTTGATCTTTCAGAAATTAAACTGTTTAATAAACACGTCCTTCTAACAAATGCCAACTGATACCACTCAGCAAAACCTCTTGCACTGCCTTCCTCCCTGACGTATCGTTTCAGCAGAAACAGGCAAAGGTGGAACGATCCTTCATAACTCTATAAACACACACATGCAAACTTTTTAAGAGGGCCTTTTTATCTCTCTCCAAACACACACACTTTGGTACCAACAAGCACTTTCCAGAGAGCGCAAGACTTGACACGTTAAAGGAAACAATCCGTAACACAATTTTGTTTTATGACAACACTGCAACTACATCCAAGATTCCAGCTAAACCCTGAAAAGAACAAAAAGAAATGCAAGATCCAGTATGCACAAAGCATTAACCCTTGTAAGAAGAATACAGTGCATCAAAAGATAATAAAATGTATGTGTTATGAACGGTTTGGAGATCATTAGCATCGCCTGTGCTTGAAATCTGTTTTCTTCAAAGCAAACTTAACAAGTATGCAGCAAAATAAGGTAACTGCATAAGCAGGAGAGGTGCAGGCTCCATCCCGAGAGGCAGAAACATCCGTAAGTAATCCATTCGTAACAGCTCTTGCATGAGCAAAACTCCTGTTCAAACACATACCAACCTCCTGAAATCATGACCACCCGCTATTTACGTACTGATGTGAGCTCGTGTTTATTTTTGCTGTCTCTCCGGCCTGACACCTCGGCACTGTGGCAAAGGTATCATTCCTCCTCCCCGGATTGCTCACATAGTTTGCATATCAGTCGAGTGCTGTTGCCGTAGCTACCAGAACATGCTAAGCCCCAATTCACAGCTGAACAAACGAGACTAATTACTTGCTTGATTTCATCACTTTTAACCGAATGGAAGAAATCTTTTCTTGAATTGCACTGTTGAGTAAGTATCACAAGTTGACTCTTTAACCCCATGACCCGCAAGGTAAGGAGTTTTGAGTTAACGGGCTTCCATTTTTCACCACTGCCAATCCACTCCAGCCGCCAAACGCATCAGTTGTGGAACTTAGCATTTTTATCTCATCCTACCTGTAACGAGAGAATACAGCACAGCAAATGTCATCTGTATCAGTGGAAGCCACACCTTTAACGCTACTACTTAAGTAGTGAGGAAAGTCACCTGCAAGAGTTTTTTGGGACAAAGTCAAGTTTCTGTTGCTCCCCACAATTGCCTTCGGTGTACCAAAAATAAAAGCGGATCGCTCAGGCGGACGATGCCTGGAGTTAGCTAGTCTACATTCAAGCATCACTTTGCAAAAGCAGGGTTAGGGAACACGTAAACCAGCACAAAGGCGGGGATAAAGCCCTGTCCCTAGTTAAGCTCTTCGGTACTTCAGAGAATTCACCCATTCCACATTGCAGAGGGATGAACAAACTGACAGCACATTTTTCTTCGGGAATTTCCCAGCCATAAATGGAAGCAGCCGCCTCTTTAATGCTGGGGAGCAACTATTCAATCTCCTAAATCAGCAGACTGACAGCTCGGGAGGGGCAACGTACACATAATGGCAGAGAGTTCATCCAGTTGTGTACGTCCTCGGCGAATATTATTTTAGTAGCTATTACCCTACTAATACATATTCATAACATGAGAGCAAGATGAATGTTATTTGGGAAAAGATCGTTACATAAACCATTACTTTCCTCACTGGCACTTGCATTTACAAGATGTTTCATGATAAATTCCGCTCTGCCTTTTGGTATAATTCTGTAATCCAGTTTGCTTTCCAAGACCAAAGAAGTATTTGATTCCATAAACACATAAATCTCTGGTCACTTAATGTCAGTTAAATTCCTCACCCTGTCATGCAGTGCCTGATTTATGCTCCTGAAACACTGGAATTCAAACCTCCAAATCTTCTTTTTCTCTGATGGAAGTGTCTCTGCCCAAGTATCCAGTCTTTTATTTACTACTAGCCTCTTCTACTTGTGACGGCAGGTTTGATGGGTGAGCTTTACCCATCCAGGGGCCTGGGCTCTATGCTCTATAAAAGGGTCATGCCTTTTCTTCCTGCAAGTATCCATCATCTCAAAGGAGGGATGCAAGCCTAGAGAGATTATGGGCACAGCACAGCACAACGACATTCTTTAGGGAAGATTTTTTGTGAATTTAAGTCGTTTCTGCTCGCTAGTGTTCCTCTACTTCAATGCTGGGAACAACAATATATAGGAACTCCTAGCAGCTTATGTAAAGTAAAGAGTATTTGACATCTACCCCCAAAATGTATGCAATACACTGCAGTTCTGGTTCAAAAAGGCATAAAAATGAAACCCACACTCATTTTCCTTGCCTTATATTTCCACGTTCTGTTAAACCTCATCACAACATCGCTTACTGAGCATGCTGTCTATTCAGCTCCCTGTCGAACGCTACTCAGGAAAGCCTTCTGCAAGCGGATGGGGACTTCAGCCTAGAAGGGCGATTGGAGTTTCTCTTTTGTGAAAGGTTGTTGTTCATTATATTTCATGGAAGTGAGTTCCTGAGAGCCTTCCTTTATAGCACAAAGGTATCTGCAAAACGTCAAATTTAACTACATTCTGAATCTTCCGTGAGGTCAAACATTACAGTAACCTTGCCCGTCTGATCAGATTAGCCAGAACATGAGTCTTTATTCCAGCAAAACCAGAGTGGACGGGACCTTAGCAGGAAATCTTAAGATTCGCTTTTCATTTATGCTAAAATGTTGTTCTCATAGCATATTGCTTCTAAAGAAAATCTAGGAATATGCATTATAGAAAATCACAGTCTCCCAGCTAACGCGTTTGGTCCAAACATGTCAGCTACTGGGCATGTGCACTCCCTGTTGAACAAGCACGAGGAGAGACGCTGGCCCTGGTTACAGGGCAGGAGGGCTGCAAGGCTTGAGAAATACCGAGAGCCTGCTAGGAAAACTCACGCTGCTCGCGCTTGCCATCAGGCTTCCTCTGCAGCAATACATGAGCAGCCCTGGCCGGATAAAACCCTGGAAGATTAAGTTGCTTTCAAACTGAAACTCCAGCCTCTAGAATTTATAAGCTGCTGAAAAAAGCTCTAATTGTGAATTGCATTGACTTGGTGGCCAGAGAACAGAGATTAATAGCTGCTGAGGGCATTTGCTGCCTCAAAAGAAAACGCACAGCCTTTTGCAGGATTGTCTGCAGGTCCGATCAGATTTCCTGCTCCGAAGACTTATAAGTATTCCACAACTACTTGCTGCTACACTGACAAAAAATGCCAGGCGGTACTTTGAAAGATTACTTGTGCTGTTTGTTTTTAATTAAGCCAAGCCCCTCGAAAGTAATACTGCTTATTAAATCAGAATGCACATGAACCACAACCTGAGGGACTTCAGAACATGCTGTTCTACACAGTCCTTAACCAGATAAATTACGCTTCCCACCTTTACTTAAAGAAGAAAAAAAAAAAAAGACGCTTTTCTGGATTTAAAAAAAAATAAAATACATTTCCTGTTCTATCCAGAGAGCAACAGAGGGGTGTCAGCACTGCAACTCTTCCTGTACCAGTGTAATATGCACAGATATGGAGGATACAGACTGAACTTCTTCAAGACCAGTGAGGAATTCCAAGAGTTCCTTTGATACAAAAATGAGTCTTGCTACCTTATCAGCCTTCCTGTGAGCATAATCCTTGATGGCTGCCGCTTCTAAATGTGTGAGTATTCTAACTTTTCACCCTTTCCTTGGCTGAAAAATTGGCACGCACATTCGTGCAGGGACTTGACTGCTTCAAAGCCCAGCTCTACACCCCGTGTTACTGCTGCCTACACAGCTGAAGTTCACAGGTATTTCTGCTTCCATAAGGAGAGGCCAGCCCTTGGCAAAATAAAAATAAAAACCCAAGAAGAGATGTTGCAGTCACAAACTCCACCACTGCAATCTGATGTGAAGCGTTAAGCTGAAGCTTTTGGAACGAGAACAGCTGGGTTGGAATTGGAGAGCTGAGCCTTCCCGGGTCTCGACGTGCCGCACAGACTTTAAACCTAATGTTCACTGCCGTGAATCTCACCTGTGAATTAATGGTTTATGGCAAGCTAGTATTCAGGAAACCAACGCTTCAATCAAAAAGCGAGGGAAGTTGGCAGAGGGACTTCATGCACAAGAACTTCTGAACAGAATACTTAAAATTCCCCTGTTTTTGGATTTGTAACTTGTAAACATGAGCAGAGCTTTCTATTCGTGCTTCAAATTGTGTTTCACGCTTTGTTTTCCTTAGCTTCTTTTCCTGCTTTTATTCAGCAGATAGGTGGCTTGAACCCAGGAAGGCTAATGAATGCCTGACACAGCAGGCAGTAAATCTACAGACTAGTAGCTCATCCTAGCTTTATTGCTTTATTTTTTTTTAAATTGCTGATAATTACAATAATGCACATGGGCAGGGGTCCAAGACAGGAAGAATTATTGTCTGCAGGCAGATCTGGTGTGAGCTGATAATACCAGCCTGTGTTTGCTTTTGAATTTAAATGGCAGAAATCTCAGTAAAGCAGTTTTTGGCTTACTTTAACTTGCTGGAAGGGGTGGAGTTCTCATCTGCCCGTCCTTTATTGACTTTTGTGGTAGAGGATTCTGCACCAGCAGAAAACTGGAAACCAACGCAGGAGCTGCAGTGCTAGCTTGGGTGCCGTTTATATTTAGATCGCCGCTGTTTACGGCCAACATGCAGCCTTGAACACTCGGAAGTTCAGCGACAATAATCTGTGTACTTTCGTACGTGCCGACGCCATCCGTAGCGTTACAAAGAGCAAAACGTTGCTGAAGCCCGAAGCATTCCTTAGGGCTTCTGCACCTTCCTCTGCCTTTCTACAGAGAAAAGGGGAGATTTCCAAGTACCTGTGACTCACGGGCAGCCTTTCTGCCCTTGGAATTTGTACTAATGAGGTAGCAGATTATTTCCTCCTCCTCCTCTAGTTTATCATGCTCCATAAACCAAGGCTACATGAGTCATTGGGCAGATAATCGGCCTGTCAGACATTTGCACTCAGGAACTGCCACATTCAGATAGAGAAATCAACACTGCAGGCAGTGCTGGTGCGTAGCTAGTCTCAGGGAGCAGCACTCAGATTCAGTAAAGCCACGATTCAGAATAGTCTTGGCTTCCTGAAGTTGTTTGTGTAACATGGTTGCCTTCGGCATCCTCTTTTCTAAGCCCGGAGAGACAAAGTTCAGAACAACTCAGTTGGAACATTCCCTGAACAAATGTTACTGTATCCAGAACGGTGTCCTTTAAAAAAGGTTAATTGATAGGCCTCAAGCTTTCAAAACTAAAGTTTGTGTATAATGGCTGGGGCTGGAGCAGTTTACCACAAAAGCCACCCTAAAAATGTAAGGGCGAGAGAAGAGGTAGGCAGTACTATCATGCCGCTAATAATCCTTACACAGTGCACAGGTAGGTCCAAATATGCTCCATCAGCCAGGCTGCCTTCCACTCGTCACAAGGACGTCAGGAACAATTTTCACGCAAAGCATCAGACGGCTGCACTTACGGGCCCTTCCTTCCCCTCTTCAGCAAAACACAGCAACGGGGCTATTTCAAGTACCTTTTTTTATGGAGCGATTCTAAGTCATATTACAGCACACGGAGGCTAGACCTATTTATTACTGGGCTAAACTAAGGCACAAAGTCAAGTGACTTGCCTAAGGTCACCCGTCAGTGGGCTCAGCCCCGTTTAATCCTCCACCCCTCATCGCTCCAATCTGTGTCATCGTTCTGTCTTGCACAGCAAGACTAATTACTGCTTTCCCACATTAATTATTTGGGCATCTGAACCACAGAGACTCAAGATGTCTTGTTAGCTAGCCAGCAAGTGAAAACTTCAGTGCAAGTTAATGTTTTCACGCACGCTAAAGATCTACCGAAGAAAACGGCCACAGAGCAATTTTGCCTTCTTGGACAATTGGAAGGGAGATCCAAAACACAACATAGGAGAAGGGGCTATGATTTAATAGTGTTTCACCCCGATTAGGAAAAGCATTTGACTCTCCTTTCAGATCTAACTTTCATTACTGAGCTGACTGTTGATATGAACTATCACTGTTCATAGCATAAAGCCTTCACTGACAACAGCACTAATATGGAGGAGTACCTGAGATACACTATTTTGTAAGTAACTTCTCCACACGGTTCAATAGCAAGTCCTTTCCATCTTGAGGCACTTTAGCTACAGAAGAGTTAGCGAATATAATCCCTGTGGTTACCAGGATACAGAGATTCCATAATACACAGGAAAGTACATTTACAAAATCTTTCATCGCTTCAAAACAATTTGTTCAAAGCAAAAATAACTTTGGTACTACAACTCATCGCAACTCACATACATACACACACACACCACTCGTCCGCTAGCTTTCCTAGTTGGACAAAACCGGCAGAAAGGAGACCGAGGGAACAACTCATTAACGTCAGGCAAGCAAAAAACAAACCCTTACTACTGATTCAAAGTGATTTAGCATTCCGGGGGGAACAAAACCAAAAAACCTCCCGCAAAACAGCCTGAATATTTGTTTTAGAGATCTTGCGAAGCTCTCCGTGAGCTTCACAAAAAAGCCTGCAACAAAGAGACCGCTGTAGGAACCTGTGGTTACTCAGTCTAACCACGCATCTAACCACTCAAACGACTTGAGATAAAAAGGCTGCACAGATTGTGTTTTTATCTAACATGCAACTAGCCAAAAAAAAAAAGCAGGAAACTGAAAGGCGTATTTTAACAGAGCATCGAGAATTTCAAGTGGCAAGGAAAAATACCTGGAGAAAAACACAACATAAAGGAAAGATAACAAGTGAAAATGCAGTCTGCGGTGCAGTTTGGTTTTGGTTTCAACCATTCGTGAGCTCAAGCTTTACAGATGTTGTTCAGTATCACAGATCAGCTATTTGTGTGCACAGACTGCAATTGTTTTGGAACATGATAAAATACTCATTTGGTATCTTAAAGTCCTGCGATCAGGCTACACACGAACTTCTTCCCTATAGCACACAGGAAGAATTCAACAGGCATTGCTCTAAGCCTGCTGAAGCTCTGCGGGTCATACTGATCGCTTTCCATCCCCAAATTCACAATCTTCTGGGAAAAAAACCAAACACACCAACCCAAATTAATTGGTAATTCTGCTCTCCAAACAGTCCAGATGAAACTTCAAATCTGGAAGAGGAAACCATGAGGTTTTTAAGTCTTGGCTTTCCAAACCGTGCTAATGACCATCTTTTGAAAATAGGAAACCCACAGCTAAAAAGTACAGGGCTGCTTTCATCTTTGCTGCTGCTCCCAGAGCTTTGCCAAGTATATGCTGAACCAGACTAAAATTAACATGTTACCAAAAAAATTATGGAACAGCCTTGCTGTTTTCAGCATTCAAACTGAGGATATGTTTATACCTAAAACTTTTAAAGCTCTGTCAAAAGCACAGGTTAATTCTGTAAATTACAGGCCTATGAAAATAGTCAGCAGTTAGCAGATATTACCGAGAACGGGTAACTTAACTCTAGCTCTTATTAAATATATTTAGGAGATAATGCAAATTGGGATTTTAAACCAAAAACATCTCCCCACGCACCTTCCCACACACCTCCTCCTGTTATTTATTCTGAGAACTGCTTATGGCTTGTTATGGAGCATCTTTCAGGCAACACCTTAGATCATTGCTTGCAAGCAAAACAAAATCTTTTAAGTAAGAACGTTTAATGTCTAGGGGCACAGAAATCAGTGCTTAAAAACAACCTCTTTGTATTTCCTGTTTAAAGATTCCCATACTGATGTGGTAAGTTTATTCAGCTACAGTAAAAGATATTTTTTTTCTTAAATAGAAAACTTCAACGCGAACATGGCCCCAAGAAAGTTTAGTTTTCAGTTAGCTGCTCATTAGGAAAAGTTCCTACCACTCATGGCTAAAAAATAAATGCAAGAGAGTTAACTTAGCAAAACCATCCCAAATTCTCACCAAAAAAACGGGCTTTCATTTTCCTGACTGCAGTTATTTTTGATCCCAGTAAACAGCAACAGAACTGAAGAAAGGCTGCCAGTTTCCTTCCACTAATGCTGGCAATCTGGAGGCGAGCAAGCAAGCAAACACGAGCAGGATAAAGAATGACAAGCAGTTCTTACTTAAGCAGCAAAGAGGCTGAAGTGCGGGAAGACGGCTCGGAGCGACGCTTCTTACTTCCAAGAGTCAGATGGCGAAAGCTTTACTTGTTTATTTTTAAGCTTGTCTCCCAAGAGCCAAACATCTCTCAGAAGGATCCCGGTGCTATTAGCAGAATTTAGGCTCAAATCTCACAACTTCCTTCTTCCAAAGCAGAGGGTAAAAGGTGGACGATTTCTATCTATCCCCTAGAGCTCAAACACCTAGATTTAGCAGTCTGACACGAGAGAGAGGTCAAATGACGAAGAGCCTTCTGAAGTACCCCTAAAGTTTTGTCAGCAGCAGGGTCATAGAAGTGAAGGACCTCAGTAATGGCTTAATGGATTTCAAATTTTTACTCTTCTAAAGCAATCCTGACTAATTTAGTAGCATTTTAATTCTGAAGCATTAATTTATCAGCTGGGGTTTAATAGTCACAGCATTGTATCATAGCTAGGCCAGCATACTGAAACTCTAATGGATCTATTAAACAGTTTCTTTCAGGGAAGCAACAGATCTCTACTTAAGAGTAACTGCTTAATGCTATTAGAAAATTAAGTAGTAATTTATAGCACGGACTAAAGCTGGCTAGGTTCAGATCCCCTCTACTGATTTTGCTCATCCAGAAAATAAAACTAGTTCAACAGAAGCTAGCCTAAAACCTCAAGTATTTCAGGGGTATCACTGCATAACAGTTAACCGGCTTTGTACGTTGCACAAACACACACGATTTTCACATGCTGAGCTTTACAGCTCTTCAGTCTATTGAGCTGTATCAGATTGTGTAGCACTGCACAGAAATAAAACAGGAGAACTGATTTTTATCTTTCATAAAATGATATTTCAACTCCTTAGCAATTTCCTCCGGGTTTCAGTGGGAAGAATGAACTCTGTGCACACTGATACTTATTTCCTTGAGGTTTCCTTAAGCATTTTCTGGAAATTTTCAAGGTAGGAGATAGAAAGCAGCACCGCCTTCTTTTCCATCTACTTAGTTGAGCTACAGTTGAACATTAGATTAGGGGAAGAAGTTATATACTGCAGGTCCATACACCTGATGGTCAGTTCTTTGACGAGTTTTAAGAAATGTGACACTTCAGTAAGGGCTTTGAAGCACAAAACCATCATGAGCTGAAAGCTTTATTACAAACGTGGAAGCAAAAACTGCCTGTTCTGCAACAGCGAGAGAAATTGCTCTTTGAAAAAGAGCAGGCAGAACAGTTTTAGACAATCTAGTTATGCCTTAAAGAGGCTGTACACACCGAGAACTTCCATCACCTCAAGAGAAATTACTCTTCAAGGTCTCTGAAAGGTACTACTATTTTTTATTTTTTTTAAAACCCTTTGTCCAGGCTGTCCATTTTAGCAGCTTTTTTTTTTTTTGCCTGAAGCCTTGGTATTCTCCAGCTGGAGGAACAGTAAAGAAAAACTTCAAGATATGTTATTTTGAACACAAGGATTCCAAACAATTCTTTATTTTTCTGTTTGGAAAAGGCTATCAGACAGGAGAAGAGGAGGACTACTTATTTTTTCCTCAGAGAAGCTTTTCTGCCTGCTCAGATGCTCCTGTCCTACGTGATACACACTTGAGTGAGAAAGAAATAAATGGTCAGCCATGACAAACAAGTTTTACTTTCCTTGACCTTACAAGCAGATATGGACAGCAATGGAAATGCTGACTTAACATGTAAATCCCATCACTAGGACAGTGATCGGAGGGTAGATTGATTTGCTTATTGATGCAATAGGCCACTCACCATTTTCCTAGCCATAGGCTGAGTAGTTTCAATAGAGCTTTCTCAAAGTCAAAGGATAAAAATGTTGCGTGAAGTTCAAAGCCCAGGGAGCGGTGGTTTTGTTTTTCACTAGTTGACTTCAGACATGGTCCACTAAGGCCTTTTATTAATTTAGAAACACGGCTGTGTATGCATCTCAGCTGCAAATATTAAACCTCGCCAGAATCTGGCAAATCACTGTTGCGGATTAGCCCTATAGAATATATTCAGATGTCTCACATCCTAACAGATCAGCAGCCGAGAAAGCCGTGTTGAAAATATAGCTTGATGATGCAATAGCACGAGACAGCTAGAAACGTATCTCATTCTCATATCCTTGTTTTGGACATCTTAAAATAAATAAATAAATAATTGAGAGCCCAAACGAGCTCCTTAACAGACTACGTCTTAATTATCTTTGAGGCTGCCTCTTCCTGCACAATCCGTAGCTAGCCTAGACAGCAGCAATACCAGTACTAGATGAATTTGTGTTATGAGGCTAGGAACATTTAGAAGACTCGGAGAATATTGCACTGAGAATTTTTATATCTGATTGTAGTAACAGTTTGAGGAGGAAAACAGTTAGGTAACAGGCACAAAATGAATTCACATGGGTCAAGGGTGTGTGGCAATTCTAAAGCTTGGACAGCAAAGACAAATGGACTAACTATCCACTCACACGATTCATTAGAGGTTGCCTGTATTTTCATAGTTGTAGCTATCAATGAAAGGCATATGAATATTTGCCCAGAGAGGTGGGAATAATAAGAACAGTGCTCTGCTTTGGGGCCACTATTTGTTCCCAAAGTTAAATTCTCACCGCTACAAGAAGTATCCTAACAAATACCACTAAGCGCACAATTTTAAGTTTCACTCGGGAGCCAAGGTGCTGCAGAGGGGACCAACTATCCATTCACACACAGAAGAGAAAATAAAAGCAAGAAAGTGTGTCTGCAGACAACAATAGGCTGAGCGTTTCCATACCCAAACTCAGCCCCAGTTTCATTTTTCTGCAATATGAGCATTTGAAATTTGGCTCGAGATAAAGATGTTCACATCCTGATGCATTCCAACAGATTGTACCACTCCAGCATGTTCAGTCTGTCTGTATCTTTATTTTGTACTTTACATAACATGTGGTGTATTTTGCAGCTTAATGACTATTTTAATCCTCTTCATCACTGAGGAACGTCATCCTAGATGTGATGTGGACGCATATTGTTAGATGGATGCTGCTCAGAGATGTATTTGAAGAGATACTCCAAAGCACAGAAGTCATTCCAAGGCAAATATTACAAAACAAAATTTACTTGATCTGGAGTATTTAAAGCTAACTGCTATAAACAGTAAAAATCTACCAGTCCCTTTTATGGCACAAGAAGTAGCTTACAGGCAGGTCAGTAGCATCCTCTTAAAAAAAAAAAATTAGTAACTACATAAGTGGCAATGCATCTCAAAGTCAACACCAGGGGAAGAGCTGCTGAAAGTTTAGCTACAAACAGCTGTGCACATTAAGCCCATCTTAGATGGTTAACTCGGCTGCCAGCTGTGGCTAAACATTTGTTATGCCCTCAGTTATACGATCAAAATAAATTTAATAACCACAGACTATTAAATAAAATAACAGAACAGTGTGAGTAAAGCTACCAGCCACTTACACGATGCGGAATAACGATTTAACTTTTGGCAAAAGTCTTTAAAGATAGCGACAGGAAACACGAAAAGCCACATTGAAACCAAGGACAGCAAGGCAAATGAAGTCAAGTCATCTTTGCTTCTGCCTGAAGCTAAAGGCCATTTTGAGTCTTAGAAAGCAGTGCTCCTCACTTCTTCTCTTCTACAGTATAGATGAAGCTTGCAGCCCAAAGTTTTGTGGGCATCTTCATAATATTCTTCTCTGGAGCAACCAGTTTAGCTGTTTGCATACACGCAACTAAGAAGTATGACACTGGCCGTTTCAGAACAGTAATGCTCTTGAAATACATCAGCATCTATTACAAAAGGACTACAATGATGCATTCTAGTCAGTGCCCTGCAATGAAAGAGGGAATTAGCATGCTATAGATGCCCTGCGGAAAACCTCCCATACGGGTATACTTTGAAAAGTATTCTTCTCATCACACTAATTCCCATGTGAAGCAAGTTGCAAAAGCTTGCTCAACATAATTGAGCGCAACAAATCCATCCAAACCTAGGAATTTCAGCCTCAACTTCAAATTGCCTTTTGTCTGTATTGCGGATTTTACATTCAAGCAAATCTGAAACAAGATTTCCTGTCATCTTAACAACCTCGCTACGTTAGGAATCCAGCTCTTCACGTTAGTCTTTCCTTGGAGCCACGTTGCTGAGCAAAGCATCTGGTGGACAGGGAGAGAAGGCAAAAGGACTTCGAGGTGATCGGCTGGTTGATGCTTATTTCTTTGTCTCAACCTGAGAAACGAAGACATTCTGAAGCAAGATGAAGGATTAATTTATCTAAAACACTATGTATAAAACACAGTACTATGGATTCAAATGTGATTAGTGTAAGTTCTTATTCGCAAACTCAAACATACCTTGTACATGCATACAACAAAAAGACCGATAAAAACAAGAGCATAAGCGTTTAGCCAGAAGGTGAGGGACCTAAGCAAATCACAAGCTGTGATTCAGACCATAAAGCCAGCTGCGGACAACGCAGGGATACAGCAGCGCAAAATATTACATTGCATCAAGCCTGCACTCTGGCAGGCCATTCATCTCCTGCCTTTGTTATTGGTAAATTGCTTCCGAGAAAGCGGCTGTTGCCCTAAACAGAATATGCACATACTGACTAGCTTTGTTGCAGAGCAAGTATTGATGCAATTTGAACAAGACAGCATTTATCAGGAGTGACGGGGGCAGGAATGCTTTTTCCCCTGTTTTTAAAGCCTCCCGTGAGTCTCTTTTTCTGTGACAGGATGCTCTGTCCCAGGCCCAAGCTTCACACATCCACAGGAACACCCCAACTTCATTCCATAACCCCCATCGAGAATCCACCCGGCCTCTTCTGGGGTCTGGCTCTTGCCCAGGTAGGTCCGTGGCACCGTGTACATTCATGTCCGAAGGCTGAGCTCTAATACGCCAATACGTCACAAACACAAAAGCCCAACTTTTTTGGCTGGCTATCAAGAAAAGAAACCCTTCTCCACTGCTTGACATTTCCAGTGCTGGGGCTACGAGGCTCTACTTAAAGACTCTGGAAATGAAGCAGTTATTTGAAACCCTGCAACACAAAACTACTTAGAGGCACTTAATCTTATTCCAACAGTCCAAATGGGAGCTGCGAGCATCCTGCTCCGTTCAAGAGTAATAACTGGTTTCCACTATAATGTGCACCCTCAACAATTTCTCAGTTTTCCTTTTTCCTGACAGGCAGCAACATTAAAGTACATGCATGAGCACTGCCATATCCTACACTTGAGAATCAATCTTTGGCCAAGACCGTTACACAGGCTAATGTGCTTAGCTTGGATCCTGAGACTATTTCATTCTTTAGGGTTTCTAAACGCGTATGTGATCTTGCTGTGTAAAACGAACGAGACATCAAATTCAATTTTTTCAGCAAGAGCTTTGATAAATTATGCAAGGAAAGACTCACGTTCAACTGCCGTTATACTTACTGGGAACTCAAACCACAGGTTTGAATCAACATTTTGCATTTAATCTTTTGAGAGGAATACTTAGCAGATTAAAGCAAATCTGCCCCTCTCTATTTCAGGCCACAATTATTGTTAAGACTACCAGCGTAAGAAGTCAACCAGCGTCCGGTGATAGTGAATTATACTAATTCATGCAGATTCCTCTAGGACCATTTTTGGCAAGTTACTAGTCCCAATATTAATGGGAAAAGATTAAACACTGATAAAAAACCCCTACTATTTAACTTTGACCTGGAAACGTGTCACACCAAGTCCAAAAACCATATAGAGAATTCGGTGATTAAAAGCTTTATGCTGGAGGTTACCACACGTCTAAGCAGAGACCAGCTTCTGTTGTGAATATGCAATCCAAATCCGCTTGAAATGTAACATGAGTGCATAACGTTTATTGTAACAGATGGTATCAGTAAGATTTTTCTTTCTTTTTGTTGCTGTCACTTCACACTAAGCAATGACATCATAACTCGTGGGATTCATCAACCCAAAATCCAAAAAGAAAGGGACAAAGCTTTTGGCAGGGAGCTGGAGCTAAAAAAAAACAACCATAAGAGCCTTTAAAGAAAAGCCCAAAGATTAAAAATGCAAATGTTTGGCTTTTGATTTAAGCATCTCAGTACTGAAGTCAGCATAGGACAACTCCTGCAAAATACCAAGTAGTTTACCAAACCGATGTTTCATCTTTGCAACAACATCATCAGAAGACAATTTTCGAGGTCTCCTCACTGACTATTTTAGTGCTTTGAGGTGGCAGATTAAAGAACCCAAGCACAGCAGCTGTGTGAGAAAATGCAAGACCCTGTGATAGCAGAGAGTTAACAGAATAATAAAACTGTCTACTACAAGAATTAAAAAGCCCAAAACACTGACCAACACCTCAGAACGTATCAGACATTTGAAAATATAACCTAAGGAGCAAATATTTGTTGGAGGAAAAAAGACCTAATCGAGTAAAGGAACTGTCAAGGTTAAACACTACGTTTTATTTAAACATGACGTCGTCAGTAAGGAGACTTCTTAAACGGAAACCTCACCAAGTATCAACCTGCTGGTACAGTAAAGAGGAACTATGGCCCCAGCCATATCTGTGTGCTTGCCTGTATCTGTCTGTCTCTCTCTCTGTCCTTGACCTGAATCAAAATATACTTTTGACTGTTCTAATTTTGTTAGAGAGAAGCTTACTCTATGAAATTACTTAAATGCATCTCTGTCACTGAGCCAAAGCCTGGAATCCGAGTGCTGAAGCACAGTTATCATGCACGCTGCACCTTTGCATGATACCATGTATTAGTCACATCGTAAATAGTCGAGGTGAACCATAACGCTACTGATGACTCAGTGCCTTACCCCGGAGCTAAGACACAGGAAACTTTACCGAGACAAGCGGGAAAGAAGAGTCAGCTCCCACCTTCTGTATTTTTTGGGGTTTTTTTTCAGGCTGCATCTACGTATTGCTGGCAATTTTTAAGCCCTTCATATTTGGTGACTTGAAAAACTTGAACTCATCAAGTCATCATTTCGTAAGGATTTTCAGTTAGTCTCAAAACACAGAAAAGCCATCCGAGCCAAACAACTATTGACTCCGACTCCTCTGTAAACTTCTCTGAAGCTCACCCACTGCACAGAATAACAACTTCAGACCCCGCTTCATAAACCAAAAGCCTTGCCTAGCCACAGCAACCTGCCATACTGCTCGCCTGTGCAGGAAATCCTAGTAGTCAAAATAACTGGTGAAACTTTCAAAGGTTCAGAAGAGGAATCCCCCAGAAAGGTACCCGCAAAGAAGATTAAATTAAACTCTGTAGCCAGACACTGTTCAGCAGGCTTGAGAGCTAAGACTTCCCTCAAAGCATTGCTAAGAGATGTTACTGCAAGGCCTAACATAATCGTCTTTAGAAAAAAAATCTGCAAGGAAAAAAAACACCTCAAGCAAAGCCATTATCCTTGCCCTCAGCACACTAACATCGCAATAGCCCAACAACAGCAGCAGTCCTCACAGACTATTGTGCCAGTTTGGCCAGGAGAGATCAAGTCTTGATCTCTAAAACAGATGAAGAAATACATACGTACACGTTCAGGGACCAGCTCTGCCTGTAACAGAACACAAAAGACTTTCTGGACCATGCCTCATCCATCAGTTCACTCCCTTACAAAACACAGAGAACCAAGACGTGACGTGACTTTCCTTTGTCGCCAGTGAAAATGGCAAGTGAAATAAAACATCGAATGCCACGGAGAGCGGCAACATTTGACTGCATGCTAGTTAAGAGTGACTAGCAGGCTGCTGAAGATATAAACCAAAATGAAGGTCTGCAATGTATACATTTGTACAAGAACATGATCATGGCTGACAGCATGAAATATGACAACAAAGCGTTAGAACTAAATTTAATACATATATGGGTCGATCTCTCAAAAATAATGAATGTATTCTTTTCCCCACTGGCTGTACACAAAACATCCGCTATAATACTTCCAAATGAAGTGCTGGTAAGCAGCTTAGCTGCATGGGTCTGATCAGGTGGACACCTGATTACATAAAGCCAAGCAAGCTATGTTTTGCTGCTAGAAAGATTAGTTTAACACCATTTGCACAACATTAGTATTTTGATCATTCATCTCAAGTTGGAAATTAAACTTTTACAAAGACACAAACCCAATCAGACCGTGGAGCAAGCATTAGAACGTATCGACCATTTAAAAGCCGCGCTAGAAGGTGAATTTGACTTCTATCTTCTTTTGCATGTGGATTTTCCATGTTCTCGCGTGAGGTAGTAGAGCTTCAAGAAAGCGCAGTCAGGGATATATATTTAACTCCAACTGAGAAAGCAGATGGGGGTGAAGGTAGTAAATCTAGCGCTGAACAAGTTAAAAAAAAGTGTTATCCACACGCAAGATCTACATGCGGAGTATATCCCTGCCTACAGTTGCAGGGATTCATAAATTAAAAGAAGTGCAAATCTAACGTTAAGAAATTACTCTAAAAAAACCCCAGCCAAACTATTTTCTCCCGAAAACCACATTTCCTTGTGCACTGCCACTCAGAAGCGAAGGTTCATTTGTTTCTTTCCCCTTAGCACCCAACCTGAAGTACAGCCTGCCCTATTTACATCACAGTAGTAACAGGCTGAAGTTACCTTTTAGCCTGTTGTATCTAATGAGGAGCCATCAGCTCTCCTGAACCAGAGGAAAGAAAGAAGTATGCCATTTTGGTCAACCCACGATAAAGAGAAACCTGACAAATCACTCTGCTCGTGCCTTCCTTCTTACTGCTTTTCAATTCACGCTAGTAAGCATACAATAAATATATATATATGGAAGAGTTACTTTGAGACTTCGCACGACATTGTCAATCCATTTCCTCTCCCCACAAACCTGAGACTTACTGGCACCGACAGCAAAATGCTGAAAATTAAAATATTGGTATGGAAAGTACAAAATTAATCTAGTCAAAGTGCCCTAAGGGCCCCATTTAAGGTAAACAGTATGGTGAAACCCGTGATAGGATATGCCATTTGCCCGTGACAAACTTGCTGCTAGTAGAGAAAGTGGAGCATGCCCATTATGGGTGTAGACAACACTTTTGGAGAAAAAAGGGGCAATCTTGCAAGTTGAAGTACAGTTCCGAATTAGAAGCCTTACCAGAATGGTTTCCAGGTCATTGCAAGTATTTGAAGCATTCCAATTAAGAGCGAGCATCATCTTAAATTAACAACATATTTCAGAGGTGCTGACTGCATGAACTAAAAAAAAAAAAAAAATCAATGACACTAAGTTTTACGGCACATAAATAGCATGAGAGCAAGCATCTGAAGGATTACGCCAACTTAGAAAACCTAAGTAGTTAACGAGGAGTCTGAAATGCCAAAGTGTAGAACCGGAGGTAAAGGCTTTGTTGATCTAACAAGAAAGAGATAGTCAGGGATGGTGTATTTCTCTTCTATTTTCAACTGAAGAACAAGGTTATGGTTTAAGTACATTTGTAGAAGCAGATGCCGCAGTCAAAATAACTCATGTTTACAAGATTGAGTCCATACGCCTCCAAAAGACACACACGTGGGGAAAAAAGCAAAGGCAGAATTTTTACAAGCAACATCTAGAGAGAAGCCTAACTGGCATAGAGAACACAGCCAGTGCATTAATCCTTCCTTGCACTATAAGGTGCTGAAGGAGGAGCAGTATGTACTAACAAAGCTCACATCCAGCTAAAGCCGCCCACAGAATAGGTTTTGAATAACTCTCAGGCAATGCAACAAACATATTAACAAAAAAATCATCTAATCCCTCGTAGAGATATTAATGCCTAAATAACATTTAAGAGAAAATTTCGCATGTGAAACAAGGAGAGCTGAAGGCCTCCTCCAAAGAGCAGAGCTTACCTTCCCGTGGCATTCTACAATGCAGCAGAAATGCCAGAGCCTCTCTGCAGTATCAGATGTCCATCCGATTTGCTTTATTTCCTCACATGTATCCCTGCTTCAGAGCAGCTTTTGCTCAGGCTCCGAAGAGACATTGCGTATAATCACTTTCATATTAAAGTATATTTCCTAACACTTACTGGGAAGTGAAGTTGTAGGAACTGAAAGCAAACTAAAAAGGCCACACGCTCAAGGCTGGAATTTTACTGAGCTGTTTCTACTCAGGACTTCAACACAGAAGTGGAAATTTCCCCTAGGTGGAGTTCTTTGTTCAATGCAGCAGGCAATTAGAAGTCCCTAAGGTCTGCAGAAATGGCACAAGACTGATATTTTTGTCAGTGAGAATTTAAGCATACAATACAAAAATAATAACATGAAATGCACAATTCTGCTGCAAAACACACCGTTGTTTTTTCTCACCCCAAATCCTGGTAACTTGAAACAGAGGGGTAACAGACATAAGCATTCTAGGTAGCTTTGGAAAAAGACCACTAAAGCCAAACGTGATTAAAAAAAGCAGTATCAAGTCTGCATCGCCTCAGATTTGATTATACAAAAAGGTCAAGTGATAAAAGAGAAACTTTGCATCTTTAAAGGCCTTGAGGGCACAGCAGAAGTAGTTTATCACTGGAATACAGATCAAATTAGAATAGATTTATTTTCTTTTTCCAGTTGGCATCAATGCCCTATTTGAAGTTCTTGGGGACTTCACAAGCAAAACACAGTAGTCACTGAATTCAGACACAACCCTGGGACACATGTTACTATGTAAAGAAAAACGTTAATTGCTGGGTATCGATGATTTCTCTAAGCTTTTCTATTCAAATTCCTTTGGAAGAGAGATCATCAAAGGTTATCTGCCATCAACACGCGATGATCTGAAAGGGAGACTGACTGTCACCAACAACAAGCCCTTGGGAACGCCCTGTTCAAAGGTTCACATACCAATAATTTAAAAAAAAAAATATATATATATCTGCCACTCCCCTTCCTCTGTGCAGGAAAGAAAGAAAAACAAATTGTAGTCGATAAGAAGATTACCGGGTGGTCTAGGGACAGGGACTGGTAGCTAAGATAATCAAGCGAAAGAAAATCCACCTAATGGGACCGTGCCAATCCAACTAAACTAATAATTGCAGACATTGCTACGCATTTTCCTTACTCCAGTACACTCTCAAACGTCACCTTTATCACAACAAAAAAATAAATCAATCTCTTGCATATTTTTCATCCCATTACCTGATATCGTTCAATAACAATCAGAGTATAAAAACCAAATAACCATTTTGCTTCCTAAGCTCTGCATCAAGATACTATTCTTGAGAAAAATCTGGCAGCAATAGACTCGAGAGCTGCAGTCCCCCACAGACAAGACAATGGCAGAGGGCGCAGCAAAAATCGGAATTAAAATGCCACAGTTGACATTTTGTGTCAGCAGATTAAGGTGGCTGCCGTGCCTTCAGAGGATGCAAATTCTGCTGCAGGCATGGCTGAACAGATCCAAGAGGCACCGAGGACAGCCTGGTGCACTAACATAACCCCACCTCGTACCGACTCCTGTCAGCGAAGACTAGGCTGCCGCAGGTGAGGAGCCAAGCCACAGCCTCTAAATCCAACCCGATCCTCTGCGAAAGAATGAGGCAGAAACGGTTTCACTTTAATCCTTCTCAAAGAGGTCAACGCCCCCATTCTCTGGGGTTGCAAGCCCCTCCTGGGGTGCCGAGCCGCGACACTGCTGCTCTCCCTTCTGTGCCAAACCCTTCGCCAATCCGGTGACTGGCGAATCCTGGGTTCTGCTTCATGAGACGGACACGAGGCTTCGGAATAAAACGACAGCTAGATTTGTTTTCCAGCTTGGCGTTTCGTAGCACATGTCCATAAGCAGCAGCTTCCAGAAGGGATGTGCACAGCAGCCGAATTTGTCTCGGATATGACAGAGGAAGTACCCTACAGCTGGAGGAGTTTCCAGACAGGTGCAAGAGATCGGATTTAACGCGGCCACCGCGGAGCCGCCGGGACAGTCCCCTACCACCCAGGCAACGCCAAGTAACCCGACCTTGGCATTAGCTGGACTCCCTCCGAGCAGCTCTACCCAGCCTGAAGTTATCTTTCCCGCAAGACAACCGCCGCACAAGTTTTTCCAGAGACAACTGTCGCCACGTTCCATTGATTTATAGAAATTTAACAGAACTGGTACAAAGTAGGTGGAATACTATTCCTCAATAGCGGCTGAATAAGCAAAAGTCACTGACTAGACTAACTTCACACGACACATAATAAAAATATTTAAGAACCGTGCTTACTGCCAGTTACTAATAACCACCAGCTTAGGGCTTCCGATTTTTGCATCACGCTGAGGTCAATGTTCTGCTTCACCAAGCTTGCTAAATTTTACTGTAAACTGTCAAATCAAGCCATTCACAAGTAGCCACAAGCCTGTTCTTTATCCATCCCTAAATAATCCAGAACCTATACAAGACGGATGTAGCTATTTTGCATTTCCAAACAACATTCAGGCGCAGATTATTAAACTCTATTTATGCGCCACGTTTGAAGCTCAGCAGGTACTTTGCTCTCTGTCTTGCCGTTTCTCTCTAATAGATGGGTTACGGTGGGATGGTTTTAAATCGACAAGGGTTTTTTTCCTATCCCTCTTGTCGTTTAGACAGCTAGATTACACGAAGTTTTTGGGTTTAGAGATAAAGTTAGAATTTCCCTCCTCCAATTACTTTCATATATAGAGATACAAATGTAACATATATTCTCATATATACACGTGTATGTGTATATATTATATATAGGAACTGCGGCATCTAAGCCATTTTATATCAAACGCACACCCTTTACACTTGGCTGAAGCATCCCTGCCGAAAGATAAGGCAACAGTTCAAACCCGAAGATTTATTCGGGGTCTATCAAGCCGATAGCAACCAAATGGATTCGTTTAACCGAGGCTTTTCTCTACGAAATTGACCTCTAATACTCTTCTAAGCTTCTAGACCAATCTGAAGCTCACAGTTCTTGCTACCGTGCCAAGAATGCAGAGGTCACTTCTCAAAAAAAAACCCAAAACCAACAAAAACCCAAAGCATCCCAGTGACACGAAGCTGCTAAACCATGCGATCTTTGGCCAGATAAGAGGCCGGAGGTATCTGGTTGGAGCGCTTTCCTGAGGACAAGGGGAAAAACACGAACTCATCACCGCCTAGCCCCAGAAGGTCTTACAGAAGCTGGTCAACCTCCAGCTCCTTCCGTGGAAGCAGAGACACCTTGAACACGCCACTTATCTCCCGCCTTCACCACCGCAGCCCAGGTGCAGGCTGACCCCGGGCGATAACGCAGCCCCCCCCCCCCCCGCGCTAACTCGCCGCCCGGGCGGGGAAAACATCCCGGTAAGATGGCGAGAAAGTCCCACCTCGGCCGCGCCGAAGCCCCGTTTCCCCACGGCCTCTCCTCCACCTTCAGCCGCCGCCAGACGATGCCCGGCCCCTCTGCCCCGGTACCCCCCCGGGGGAGCCCGCTCGGAGCGGGGCCGCACCCGCTGCCCCAGCCGCCTGAGGAGAAGGGCTGAGGCACGGAGCCCCCAACGGCCGCCGCCGGCCCCTACCCACCTCGATGTAGCCGGCGAGCGTGGCGGCGGGGGCGGCGAGCCCCAGGAGGAGCAGGAGGGGAAAGCGCAGCGCGGAGCCCATCGCCGCCACCATCGTCCGCCGCCGCCCAAGCGCTACTGCGGCCTCAGCGCCCCCCTCGGCGGCGCGTCGGGAACCGCCTCGCGAGGCCCCGCCCCGTCCCGTCGCCCTACCCTATCGCGGGGATGGGGAGGAGTGACGTCCCGCAGCCCCCGGCTGGCGGCCAATCGCCGCGCCGCCAAGGCAGGCCGCCCCTGCTCCCGGGTGAGTAAGGACGTCTGAGCGAAGGAGCCACGCCCACCTTCCCCGCTACCAGCCAATAGGAGGCGGCGCGGGGGCAAGCTGCCCCGCCCACGGGCGCGAACACACACCCCCCCGGGAAATGGCGGCCAAAGCTGAGGGCTGAGGCCGCGGGGAGGCCCTGAGGGGAAACGCGGGGCGGGAAACACCCCAGGGGGATTTTCACCCCTCTTTTCTTTTTATGCTGCTGTACACATTAACCGCCCATGTGAAATTCCTTACATCGAGAAGCCTAAAAGGCCGCGGGGCAGTATGGCCGTGGGCTGTATAGGGGTTTAGGGACTAAAAGCCCTCCGGCCTAGTGATGAGGAGGGGGTTTCCTGCGTTAGTAAGAGGAAAATGAGGCAGTTTCCTCATCTAAAAAGAAAACAATGAGGTTTCCCACTCTAAAGAGAAAACCATCTCTACATCTACCCCTGATTTCTTAAATCCCTTGACCCCTGGTGCTACCAGCAAGCTCCGAGCCCTTCTTGGTTTGCAATGAAAACCAATTGTGCTTTTCCCTATTATTTTTTTTTTCTTAAAATACAGCTAATTTAATAATAATCATAGGTTGCTTCATCCTGCCAGGCCAGCAATACTGAGAGCAGGTGCTCACTGGGCACTGCCTGGAAACGAAGACGGCACGCACACCGCCAACCGCTGTAAACACAGCCAAGCTCTCCGTAAACTTTAATTAAACAACGGGCTCTTATCCCTGTGATACGTCACCACCTTCTCCGGTTCGGTGTGAAACAGCCGTGCCTCCGGTTTCTTTTGAACAACCAGAGCGCGGCACCGGTTTCTTTCAGTGCAGATGTTCTGCTACAGCTGGTGCCACTATTTAAGGACACATTTCTGGCTTTAAAACCAATTGCGCCAAATTTGCATTGACGCTATTTTCATTTCACCACATTACTTATAAAAAGAAAAGAAAAAAAAAGATCTTTGTACAAAATGTCACCTAGTTATAAAACTTTTCCATTCTCAACTTCCATATTCTTTAATGTCTCTTTACAAGCGCTATTTTCTGAAATGCTTGAAGGGAATATTGCTGAAATGTTGCAGATAGGGGTAAATCCGTACGATAGATCAATAAGCAGCCCAGTTTTAATTAAAACAGCTGACAGGTCCACTAGTCACTTATTATAGTCTCTTTTTTATGGTATTTGAAATCCTTTAAATCTCTTTTACTGCAGTCTTCTGGCATATATAATTTTCTTTCCAAGTTGGAAAATGGAATTAACAAGTTCTCTTTGAAAACCGATACATTTAAATGTAAATATTGTTTTGTGCAATATGAATACATGAGTAAATAACAGGACATTTGACTTCAGCTTTTGCCTTTTCTTTAAAAAAAAAAAGAAGTATTTTCCTTTCTCCCCATGCCAAAACGTACAAGCTCTTTATAAATCTTTGGATAGGGGCTTTCATTCGAGGTTGAATTTATATAGCATTTAAAGTGCTATATAAATTAATACACTTTTAATACTTAATATTTACATAGTGCTTGGTGAGTATTAATGTTCACAATCCCTCTGAGAGCTAGCGCATTTAGAGGACGGCAAAAAAGCTGCCAAAAAAAAAGGGGGGGGTGGCTTGTTAATTTGGGTATGTGAAGACTTGATTTTTGGGGCACAGCAGAAACTGCAGTAGCTGGTTACCGAATACCTCTTGCAATGAAGTCACAAATGTCTAAGTACGGAGGCGTGCACAGTATGAGGGCCCTCATGAAAGTCTGAATTTCCACGGCCACGTGGTGCCAGCGTCAGAACAACAGTACAACCAGAATACACCTAGTCCTCTGTCTCAACCTATTCAGGTGTGATAATTTATGGTAGGACAGCAGCTGTTAACACAAGAAAGCAGCATCCCCATACGCAGGCATGACATACCAAACAGATACTTGATTCACTTGGGAGTCTTTTTACTGAGACAGCCTTGATTACAACAGTGTTGTCCTGTTTTTTTCCGAAGGCTTTTGGGGAAGTCTCACAGATAAGCACGAGGTACGACCTCCGCTTCATTCTCACCTTCAGTAACATAGCCTTCTCTTAGTGCTACACTGCAGACACACCGGTGTGTAAGAGCCAAAGTCCTGCCACGAGACTGCAACACAGCATACTCTGCTCCAAAAGCGAGACCATCAGTGCTCAGTTCACTACCTAAAACACAAAAAACAAATCAAAATTTGAAGAATAACAGATTCCCCTTCACATAGAGATCAGTCCTCCCCAGGAAAATAAGTCCCCAGAAAAAACAGCGCTGAGCCACCAGATCTTGTTCTTCCCTTTGGTGCTCATCAAGAGCTCTGAATGCAACTGAATTCATGAGGCTGCTGGGTGGCAGGGAGGAAGGGAGATAGAGACAGAGTCTCCAGCAAAACGCAAATGTGATTATAGCAGTGGAAAAATACCCACACGCTTTCAGCAGGGAACAGCTTTGGAGGTGGTTGCTTTTCAGATGAGTACTAGTCAACATAGGAACAGCAGGTTACGCTACTCCAGGTTTGTTGACACTTGCAATGGTCACGGTTAATTCAGCGTGTAGATATATTCCAGATGAGAACTGGTAGTTATCTGTTGCCTGTGACAACAGTACCAGTTTGAATGAATGCTGCAAGGCTGCCGCATTCCCTAGAACACCTTTCCCGTTGTTAACCCTGTTAGGTAGGTGGCAGCTTACATTCCCTTCCAAGAATCCCACTTTATATGCTTGGTTCCAGGGCTTTTAGGGAACTTTTCCCAGCACATCTGTGCTAACGAAGCACTGAGAATCCCATCCTCACCTTTGGCTGCTGCTGTTTATTCTGTAAGAAATGTTTCAAGCGAACATCTCTGCCCATTATCACTTGCAAGACCACAACTGGGTAAACGGAAAGAACTTATTTATGATTGCAAAAATGTGCCCTGAAAGGGCAACGTTAAACTCTTGGTAAAAAGGGCAAACAGAAGTCAGCAAGGAATGCGTCTGGTACCATTAATGTCACTGGGAGCAGCAACTTCAGCAAACTGATGTGCTGAGATCCTGCCAGTACCCGGAGAATGAGTTCACAGAAGTGAGAAAGTCCTTGAATATTCTCACCGTTCTCTTAAACGCCACAACTTAAAGCGTAAAATTGATCTAGCCTGTGAATGGTAATGTTATGCAGCTCTTTTAATTAAAAAACTAGATTGAAGATTTAAATGGAGGATCACATCATTCGTACTAGCTCTACGTGACAGGTATGTGCAAGTTAGAGGTTGCAGAGGTAGAGCTGAGTTAGCCTTGGTTTTAGGAAGTAGAATGCAAACTGAATTTAGAAAATTACTACAGCGTGTGGTGGGCTTGAGTAAAGAGAACTCCATATTCTGACACAATTCAGCAATTTAAGAGATACTAAACAGTGCTTCTAGAAAAAATATACCACCCAGCTTGCATGAACGATACACAGTTAACTGCCACAACTCATCACGAGCCATACTGTGCTTAGGACAAGTCCTCTATCTGTTAACATGGCTGTATGCAGAGCATAAAGCAATGCAAAACTTTCATTAGCCAACTAAAACTTGATCCAACATCCAGCTATATAAGTGCCTTTGGGAAATAATACTTCTCCAAAACCCATAAATAACATCAGAAAGTTGCCAACCTGCTGTGGAATTGGACATCTATATTTGGCTGCAAAATTCCTTTGTGGAAGTCTAGGGTTCCCTGCAGTTTTGCAACTCAAGTCTTCCATCTATAACTCAAAAGGACAAGACGCTGCAGACAAGGTGTACAAAATCCAGCAGCAGTAAGATGAATGAAGGAAATGGCTGAAGAAACTGGGCTTAAGATATAAGGTATACACAGAGGATAAAGAAGTTCCATAGAAAAAGGGTAACAGAAAAGATGCAGAGACCTTCTAGGCCTTGGAAGATAATGCAAGGCAGACAGGAGTCTCGAAAAAGAAAGGTGATTTCTATAGGAATACAATGAAGTTTAGAAAAGTGAAAGGACAGAGAATAAATAAGAACAGATGCATTGCAAGCGGAGCCGTACCTTAAAAACAGAGATAAAAGGAGTAATTGCAGGCGTGAAGAGACACAGCACAGGAATCTGTGAAAAGGAAGTGACACAGTCAGTAGTGGTGGCCGACAAGCTTTTCGGTTTCTACTCAGACATCTTTAAAAGGGCTTGGCAGGGAAGGGAGGAAAAGTCTACCCTTTATTGTGTCAATGAATCCTTAACTCTTGATGGCCTTTTTCCTACTGCTCTGTTCTGTGCCTGAAACAGTGCCACTAATCAGGCTTTCACGTAACAATTTCACGCAGGTATTCCAAGATTTTTCTGCGGGGAGATTTAAACAGCAGTTTGCGCTATGTTAATCTCAGCCAGCATGATCCTGGCCTACAGCATGTAACAAGACTGTTAAGGAATCTATCGTAACATTCATACTCACTCTACCATAACTGCGAACTTCAAAATAACCCCTTCTTTTAGGTTTAGAAATATTACTGCTTTGCCAAAGCACATCAGCACAGAAAAGGAGGCAATGCATTGGAAAATTAAAAATACATCAATCGAGGCTGCTTAAGGCTACCACAACAAGAGCGTGGCTGCTAAAGCAAGCTGCTGCTCCTTCAGTGCTCTGCATATCAATCTCAGCATCCGGAAAACGTGCTAAGTCTATGATCTCTCATTTTCTGGATGGGGGGCAAAAGCAATGATCACGGTGACTTTAACTGGACGATGTGTTTGTCCGAAGAGGAGGACTAGCCAAGACAAATGCAGCGTCTGAAAGATACAAGCAATCCTTTTTGGAATAGATTTGCATTCCTGTAGGATTCACTATCCAGGAAAGGAAATTACCTCTAATATATAATTCAGAGTAATAAGCCCACGCTCAGATTTAGGATCCCAAACGCAAAAATAGAAGAGAGCCTAACCACCTTTTTAGCTAACCATCAGTTTTCAGAATATACAAACTGGGTATTTATGCTGCTCATTTTTTCTCTCCAGATGGATCCGAGGCTTTGGGCACTGGCAGGATCTCAAGGCGGAATAATGCCTGATGCTTCTGCAAAGAGCTGTAGCAAACACTTAACCTGACAAATGGAACTCAAAAGGCAGGGGTCTAGAGGTCTACAAATACAGGCGTAGTCAAGACACCGAGGGAAGAGGAATTGCAGAAAATATTTAGTAAATTCTCACTCTCTTGCATCGTAATATCTTCCTACAATGGGCTGAAGGCATCCCATCATCTTTATCTCTTCTAGTCAACCTGTGAAGACAGAAATGTTATTTAGCCTCTGAAGATGGCAGGATCAGTCATTCATGTATCAAGGCAACCGAACCATTCCAACTTAAATAAGCTGAGCAGTGCAGTTTGTGGTAGAGAAGCCATGAGAGCTTAAAGAGAAAAAAACCTCACAATTAAAAAAAAATCCACCACCAACAGCATATTTTCCACAGATAGCGGCTCATTATGATGCTGAGATTTCTCCTGTTGTCCTTGTACAACATTTCTTTCCTCTCCCCTTGTCTGCTTGCCAGTCTCACTCAGACAGTCTCATTTCAACTGTGTGAAAGGTTGTTCATTTTATAGAGGTCTTTCATGAAAGATGAAAATTCAAATATGTTATAATTAGCTGCAGTTCCACATAAGTCAGTATTATTGCAGCTTTTATATTAAGATCTGAATTTGTCCCACAAATGTAGAATGATTAATGATATCACACATAATGGAAGGATTAAGCATTGATGCAGGAGAGTTGCTCGAGAGGAACATTTTTAACTTCTTTCCACTCATAATTTATTTTTGTCCTATACTGTAAAAGAAACCTGAAATTTGAAATAAAAATGGCTTGTATTACTGGCAAGCAAAAGAAGAGATGTGATTCATGATTGAATTCTTCATTCAGTATTCATTGGTGGATTAAAAGCCAAATCATCTTAACAAATGGCACAGCAATGAACAACATCGAATATAAAAACCTCAGGACTTGTCCTGCTGAATAAACGTAGAATCATTTCCAGCAGCTTTGAAGATAAGTGCAATTCAACAACAAAAAATCCACCCCTCCCTCTGCAATCAGGTCTGATTCAGTGCCTGTTAGATCAGGCATTATGGAATAACCTGTGCTAACAAGCTCTCTTACGGCACACTGAAGTCGCCTTTTATTTGCCCCCCCATCGCTTGTTTGTGCAGTTACTCAGTTTGCAAGCAACAGGGTGTGTTAGGAAGTAACTTATGACACAGGAACACAGACAATAAGGAGTTTTAAAATGTCTAGGAGACATGTCATGCCTGATACTGCAAAGCTTTATTACTGGGAACTGTTGTTTTCCATCAGCTGCATGATACTTTTAAGTGCTTATTTTTCTGGTGCACTTAAAAGCAAAATAACTCCACTAAAAATCCCCTCCTTACTCACTTTAATTTGATATCAGCATAGACAGCTGCAGTTTGCATCATTCTATTTAAACAAATATTAAGATACATTTCCTGTTACAATCATCATTAGAAGCCTCATGGCTCCCAACCACCCAGTCATTCTTCTTATGTCAACACAGGATTATTTTTTTTAATTTCTTGAAACACGCACCCTGGTGACAAGGGAGTTGTGCACAAGGTATCCCAGGGAAGAGCAGGACCTGCAGCTTTGCCCTCCAGTGCCTGTCACCAGACCAACACTTCGGGAAGGAACAGAAGGGTCCCGTGCTGATGAGCAGCCTAGTCTTCAACGCAGTTAAGGGGAAATGAGTGGGATTTTGGAATTCCCAGGCGCAGGAATTCATATTTGTAGACCTTGCTCTACAACTTTTTTTAAATGCCCCAAATACAGACAGTGCTCTCTAGTACTATTTATTTACCAAAGAGAGTGGCTGCATATTCTGCACAGGGGTTTTTATAAACTTCGAAACATACAGTTCTTTGGAGGACCACAAGAAAATGAGAAGTAGCAGCACTTTCGCAGCTTTCAAGCTCCTAAGGCAGCAAGGAGTCAGAATATAGGTTCTCTTGGCGATAAGAAATAAATACATACATGTATTTGAAATCTATTTCAGTTGAATAAAGGCATACAGCAAGACACAGCAGAAAGAAACTGGGACATCTGAGCAGAAGATGAATCCCGGTGTCTCCAAGGGAAGGAGTGGACCGCTTACAACTTCCACCCGCAAACCCATGGCCCGAGGGGGAGAACAGCCCCCTGGATTCTTCTCCTGAATCACATTTTCTCAGAAGATGAGTCAGCCACCGGGAGATCTTTGTTTTAAAAAAAACGCATGTCATTCCCCATGTCTTGCAAAGGGCTGAATTAAAAGTTGCTCTTCTTATTTTACAACTTTTTTTTTACTGTGATTTTTCCCTCATACACAGGAAGCAAAAGTAGCCTGTGCTTTAGCCGTCCCGGTTTGCCAAAGGTTGAAGGTCCTTTTTTCCCCCCCTCAACAATAAAGGCATTTTGCCCCGCAAGAATGAAAACACCAGTTTGCAGGAGAGCTTCGCACCGATACCAGCATATTCTGCATTTTATGAAGCAAATTACAAGGCTTCTTCCAAGCCTAGGTTTTCCTGCCTTGTCTCAGTCATTTGGTTGACTCCCTAAGGTCTCTACTGAGATGTAGCTCATTGGCCAAGTTATATAAAAGGAGTCTTAAGTAGAGCACTCTATTGAGGTTTGAGTTTTCCCTTTAAAATGCAAATGGCTGGTAGTTAATTCCCTTTTGGGATTTAAGAGCTGAATTTAAAATGGGAAACGATGATACAAAAATATACTTCAGAAAGCACTGGAGTATGAGTAATGAAACATTCGCCACATGAATACAGATTCTTCTGGTCAGCCAGACATCTTCATTTATCTGCATTTTAATAGCTTCCCCTCAAAACTGCTTTTGGCTAAATTTTTTCCTAAACATATTACCTGGTGCAGTCTCAGTGGACTACAATGAGGGCAAAATTTGACCACATTTTCTATTTTTTTAAAATCTCATATATCAGCACATTTAAATATATCAATATTCTATCAGGTATTAGAAATATCTTCTTCTTTTCTGTTAAAAAGTCTAACAAGTCCTTTTCTATACTTCCTGAAAACATAGCTGGGTGACAGACCTGTTTGCCAGCTCCTTTGTTGACTGGAAAGGCTAAAAAGCTCTCCAAAAAAGTGTCAACCTAGCAAAGATGTTAAACCAATATTTACTTACCAATTTCAAAAGGAATGTCTTCTGTCTCACTTTCTTTTTCATAATTACCAGTTTACCTCTAAGGGGAAAAAAATAAGCATATGTAATTATGTCCTTAGATCAATTTGTGCTTAAACACATACATATACATGTGCACACACAGACACACCCCTACAACCTTACAGGGACCTGGGGGATGCGAAGGGCTCTACCTGCATTTAAAATTCAGAGTGCTCCACTCCCTGCATGATCAGGCCTTAAGTAACTCAAGTGGATTCCCTGTAGTTGTTCTGTCTTCTGGAAAATATACCTTTACATAACCCTTCAAAAGAATTCATTTCTACACACATGGACACTGGCACAAACACGTACACCAGTTTTAATAAACCTTATACAGGCAAAGGATGGAACTGTGTCATCATGATAGGAAACCCACAGATCACGTGTCTAAAAGGGAACTGCAAACTTTCTAGCCTACGTTTAGAAGGGCCTCACCCTGTGATCTAGTTGAAGAACTAGAAAGTATTTGTATTTGGATGCACTTGCTGTAGCGCGTGGGCGCAGAGCCGGAGCACACGCAGTGCTGTGAAATAGGAGCAGACCCCAACCCAACTGGCCAATGCGACCTGCTGATCCAGCATCGACTGCCGCAGCCCAGCGCGAGCACACGGGTAGATCCCATGGCAGGGTCAGCAATTAAATACCTACACCATCTCAAAACCCGAAAACCTACTAATTACGCAAGTCTTACTTCAAGTTTTTCCTCTGTCTATACAAGAAGAGAGAGAATATATCAAATATTCAAACTTTTCCTTTTTGCCCTTCTTTTGTTTCCATGTTTTTCTGCAAATTGCATACTGTCCAAGTTCTCCGGCCTCTGTTCTCTTTTCTTTGTTACAGACTGACTTCAATCAAACCCTAGATCTACAAGTCCCCAAACAAGCAACAAAGAATGTATTTCAGTACGTTAAATTTGAGAAGTCACAATAAGGGCTGTGGTATAATACTGTGATATCACTCACAAAGGACTATTACTTCATTGTGAAATAAAAACAGCATCTGGCACAGGGCAGGAAATAATCTACCAAAAAAGCAGCCAAGAAGTAGAGCAATGAAAAATAAGAATCAAATGAGTTTACGACTACATAAGTTCTTCTTTTCGTTACAGGTTCTTTCATTGTGAAAACGTATTTTTCTTTAAAGTACGGGAGGAAAAAATACCGCACACATTAAGTCTTTTTTCCGCCTTCAACTCAAATGCTTGCCAATAGCTTTTCAACAATTGCGTGATTCACTATTGAGTATTTCATCGTGAAAGAAGCCTGCATTCTGTACAGTAGAGGGCTCTTGCATTCATTTTTATTTTGTATTTATGTTATGAACCAACACGTCATCTGTTAAAGGAAACCTGGTGAAAGACTATGAAAGGAGATATACCCCAAGCAGGTGTTACAGGAATACAGAATTGTCTTTTAGACTTAATTACACTTTTAATGTGGTTTTGCTGTGTTGCAGTTGCACTATGGAAATGAAAGAGTACTTTCTAAAATTTTTTTCTACAGTTTCTGCAGCCACTATAAGAGAGACTGGATGGGTCAAAATAAAACTACGTAAGGGCAAAACTTGGGAAGGAAAAAGTGAAAAAGGACATCACCAGCAGGTTTCCTAGAAGTTCTGCAGGGAATTAGCAAGGCAAGGGCAGAGAAGGGGAACCAGGCTCTGGAATTCATTACAAAGATTAACACAGAAGGAGACATCTCATTACAACCTTTTGCATTTGAGAAGGACTGCAAGTATGTGAAGTGGCTCATTCAACTTACTGTGGTATTCTTGGAGGAAAGAGAACTCACCAGGGAGATGAATTCAGCCTTATCAGACTGATCTGAGAAGGGTAAAATGACCTAGTCATCTTAGGTGTATTCCTGTCCTTTGCCTTCCTAAATACCTCAGCAACTAAAATAGTAACTTTCAAGACAATCTTACCATGGTGGCAAAAAAAAATTTCAGTGTAAGAATTGGCTACTGATTGGATGGGCCTGCAGCTGCCAAGTCCCTTGATCAAAATTACTCCAAATTTGCTCTAAGAAACACCCTTGCTATTACTGTGGTCCTCAATTATTCAGGCAAATTCACTAAGTAGCAAATTTCAGAGCATTTTGAAAATCAGGGTTCAAATTCTGAGATCCTATGATAAAACTTACAGCCCAGATCCTACCTGAGCTCCCACTGTAGTGTATTAGCTTTAAAAACAGTCTTCCCGAGCAAATAGATTTTAGAGCACTGGGAAATATCAATTCTACTCTGACAGCAAAACTCTTGTAACAAATATCCAGAAAAGTCCCTGCAAAATTAAGGCAGAGCAAACCTAACATGAGACAGGATGCATAAGCACTCTCAGCTGGAACTGCAGCCTCATGCTCAGGCGAGCAAATCCTGAATTTTTCCACTGTATGCAGTCTGAGGTTACAAGAGTTCAAAGCAACAGTTGAACAATTCTGTAATAACAGAAAAATGTTAAGTACTGTCATAACTGTGTTTGAAAGAATGCTCTCACCTTACCGTGTAAATCTGCTGCTTTGAAGAAAACGCCTCTGTTTTGGGTTGAGCTGGCCAGGTGCCTGGGCACACCTGGAATCCATAACATTTGGGTGCACCTGAATAACATCACAGGAGCTTTGACAACGAGGAGTATTTCCTGCCAGAAAAAAAAAACAAGAAAAAAATATGAGACTAGCTCAAAATAATTGGGTTATGTTCTGTTCATGAAAAGATTTTGGGGAAGCAGATTGACACGCTGTTTCTTCGTAGCCTACAGTATCTGCATCCCTCCTCCAGTGTCAGTTGTCTGAAGCACAGCAGAGGATCTGCCAGAATTCCCTGCTTTGGGCTGCTCTGCGCTTTTCCTCTGTGCAGCAAATTTTCATGTTTTTCCTGTCTGGCTGGCAGCAGGAGTTTTTCATTTGTAGACTTCTGCACCAGGGCAGAGGCTGTGGCTTCAATCTTAATGGCTGTCTCAGATGATACCATTTTCTTTTTGTCAGCTTTAGAGATAAGGCAGCATTGAACTCACTGATGAATCTTGGCACTTGCTGTACATTTACTCCATTTGATACCTACTGTTCTCCTAAGACACTTGTTTTTAAAGGCGTTCGGGTATCTGTCTATAGCGTGAGTGGAATATACTTACCTTTCAAACTCATTTCAGCTTCAAAACACCCCCTCCTTTAAACTAATCACTCACCAAAATAAACATTTCTCTTCTACTGAGACAACTATCCTCTTGAAGGACACATCCAGCTGCGAAGAACTGCTCTGCAAAAATATTTTGAATGCAATCCAAAATGACATCTAAATCAATACAGCCCCACACTGCTGCCGGTGTCCGCTCATACAGCTCTCGCTGCAGGGTCAGGTACTCAAACAGGACACCACAGTCTCCTACACCAAAGGTGTTGATAGCAATGCAACACCACCAATGTCGCAAATACTTTTCTTCTACTTAACCACAAAATCCCAGAACCCTGTGGGAAAGTTTCAGGAGTGTTTCTCTTCTCAAAGACTTAACTTACTAGATGTTCTGATAGAAAATTGGGGAAAAACATGAAAATATAGTAAGCAAAGACTCAAGCCTCAGGAAAGAAAAAAAAAATGCAACCTCCTCCAAAATTTTAAGTTGTTTTTTTGAAACAGACCGACAAGCTTTTAATAAATATGGCAAGAGTACAAATATTACATTTAAAAAAAGATTCAAAAGCAAAACTTAATAAAAAAAAGACAACAAAACAACTTTGCTTAAAAGCAGAGCTGCTGTAGAGATAAAGCTTTACCTACAGCACCTAACCAGCAACATAGCACCCTGCTATGGACCTGAGGCCACTAATAAATCTTACTGATCCTCAGCAGCTTCACCTGGGGCCTCCACCCATGGGCCCAGGGGCTCTATTTAAGCTGAGCCCTAGGACCTCATTCTGTGTCTGAATGATTTTAGAGGAGCATTGGGGTCCAGCTCCATGGCTATGGGCTGTTACCCTCATATCCCAGCTTGATCTGGAGTCTGCCTCATTGCTATGGACTTGGTAAGTGATTACTAGATTTTGTTTAATCCCATCATCCTCACCAAGTTGCATCATGACCTGCAGATTTAATTGCTGCATGGATTTCAGACCTGTCTCATCCTCTTGAACTTGCCTGGTGACCTGGATCCTTAAATGACCCTGACTGCCCTCTCCAGATAAGCCTTGTTCATCTTGTTCAGGTGCTGAAGGATGAGACTGTAGCTGGGGAGTACTTTAAGAAGTTTAGAGATCCAGGCTTCTGGATAAGAGCTAGAGACTTCCCAGGGAAAGATTTTCTTATGCTTAAAAATCATCAAGGGTTGCAAAAGCTGCTTTGGAAAATGCATCACAGAAGATAAAAACTTGTTTTTCAATGCCCTGTTGCCTCCCTCCAGCAGAGGGGCTAGTAAGACAGATGGAGAATGAGGAACATGTCGTACAGGAGAAGATGAAAGAAATATGGCTTGCTTAGTCTAACAAAATAAACTTCAGGAGAGACTATGACTGCTGTCTATAAATACATCAGGAGTGTAAACACTGGGGGAAGAACAAGTCCCCTATTTAAACTATGTAAATGTTGGCACAAGAACAAATAAGTAGAAATGGGCCTTGGAAAAAACAACTTGTTTTCAGTGACTTTTTTAGTCTCTTGTTCAAGGCTGCAAGAACAACAGTCTCAATTCTTCCTAAGAGAAGGCCTGCTCGGGTTATAGCATCTCTGATGGACAGGACTCAGTGGCTTGGAAACGCCCCTGCCAGTTCCTACATCCATGAGAAGGTCAGATTCCTTAATTTCTAAATTCTGGGGAAGGAGGAAGACTGACTGTCTGACAGATACAAATATCTTTATACATATTGAAAAATAATACTGACTTTTCCCAGCTATGGGATTTACTTTATGCTGTTCTGTATGAAGCCAGATAAACAGAGTGTATGGTTGGCACATATACCAAATTAGATCATAAAATATGATTTTTCTTAAAATGTGGCTGCTGTTTAAACATCTACCATAAGTTATCACTGAACTTTTTTCCATGTTGCCTCTCTTCTTTATCTAGTAAGTATATCCAGAAGCAGGAGGAGTATCTCTGAAGATCCCTTCTTTCCCAACAGAGGCTGGGTAAGACTGACTCTATCATCTCATCATCACTTTTTTGAAAGCATCTATCAAAAGGATGTGTATTAACGAGTACTTTCCCAGAGCTGGAGACAGGGAAACTTTCTAGAAAACTTAAAAATCTTTTAAACCCTGTAAGTTTTTATGATGATTTTTTGAAGACTTCACTATAATGCCGAGATACAGGACTAATTTTAACAGAGAATATTCAACCTTGATTTCTAGTCAACTTTCTAGCAAACTCAGCAATATCAAAAAGCATTGTTAATAGTTTTCTGAGTTATCCCAGCTTGCTTAATGGAGAGGAAAACCAAACAGCCTCTGCATTTACTTTGCAGTTGATGCACAAATTATTTCCTACTAATGGCAACGCTTCTCCATAACCAGAACTGGATAGTGGTGACACCTGAACTTGTGTGAAAAATCAGCCAACAAAGCTGGGTACTTTCAGTTAAGTATTGTAAGGCTAATGATGGTTGAACATCTTTCCCAGAGAAGAAATGCGTGTATTTAGATAAACAGTAATCCCAGATGAAGTATTGACCTGGATTTGAAGTTGGACTAATCTGTCCGGTGCAGATTTCTGGGAAATGCTCCAATAATTAAGAAGTCTTGCCATGCAAAGAACAACTCCACTGCATCTGTGTTCCTGTACTCGCCATAGCCTTAAGGGCCAGGGCTCCCCACTAGCACCTGTGCACAAGAAGAATGAAAAATATTTTTCTTGCTCTGGAAAAGCTTACAAACAGGCAATTTACATGAAAACTTGTGAAGGCCTAAACTCTTTTGGTTGATTTCTATCTTCCCCTAAACCCAAAGATCTCAAGACTCCATCAGAAGCAGCGGCAGCCTTAATAAATACTGTTATAATGGAGTTGGGGAGATATTGGTATGTGAGTGGCAAAGTGTTTTCCCTGCAGGCGTTTTTGCAGCCAGACCTCACTTTTCCTATCCCTACACCACATGGTAGGGCTGTGAATTGTTTCCTCACTTATTACTCTGCCTGTTGCTTATATTTCTTATTAAATATTGGGGTATAAATGCCATTTGGATGGGTACAGATCAGGCAAAAGGGTAGCCAATAGTGAATGTATGTGATGTAATGCTTTCTCTTGTGGTATGTTTTTCATTTAGTTTTAAGTAAAATCACTTCTTGAAATTTTTAGTCAAACTTTTCCTTGCAGTGTGAGGGGATTAATTCAGCTTGTTTAAAAAACACTAGTTAAACTTTTTTGGGGGGAAATGACCCTGAGAACCAAAACAGGATAACTTTGTTGTATTTGTATGTGTTTTACAAGAGGCCGTCTTAATTAAATTTATTCTGGCTCGCTCTAAATCAGTAAACTCATATCACAACCTTCACCATGTTTTGTATTCTCTGTGCAGGATGTAAAGTAATTACATTTCAGTTGCATTATAATTTAGCAGGTTCTAACAGAAACATGGAGAGAGCTGAAGTTTTTCCATCTTCTAGATTGGTGTTTTAAATCACAGACAGCCGCTGTCTTGCACGAGGGAAGTTAGATGGGTACCACCATGCATAGCCCAATTCTGTGCAGAGTTTAATTTGGAAATCTAGGCGCAAGTACCTACTTATCATGCACAGATGTAGTCTAGGAGGTCAAGAGGGCCAGCGTGGCATCGTCTGCTTCTATAATTCAAATGAGTTTACAGCACTTGAGCATTTTTCTTTGTCATGTTTTCATCTACATGCTTCTCAAAGTGGCATAATGTTATAACGAAGAAAAAAAAAATCAAATAACCCCAACAAAATCAGAAACAAAGAGGTACAGATAAAAGAAAGCTTTCTAGGAGGTCTGAAAGGAGATGGAGGGTTGGTGAGCAGCTTTAGGGGACTGTGGTCCAGGTGTGGCAGGTTTGTTTTAAGGCGAAGACTCATGACAGTGGTTTTACTTGGTGAAGAGAATGGATGAAGAGGCTCAAGCTAAAGAGGTCAAAAAGATATTTGCAAGTAAATGAAATGGGGTGAGGTTGCAGTATGCTTTTCCAGCTGGAACCTGAAATGAGGGAGAAAATGGCCCTCGCTGGGAGGATGTCAGTACACATGCTTCCATGTGGGAGATGGTGCTGCGGTCTGGAAAAATGAGCCTTGTCGTGGCCACGGGGAAGAGACAAAACAGGCAAGACAGGACACATACAGCAGCAGCAGTGCTGAAACAGCAGTATACTAATGAGGTGATGCAGGGATGGAGATACAGATCTGATGACCCAGGAGATGAGGCGGGGGGGAAGGAGGATTTGATGAAGGGTTACAGCACTGTTCCAGACATCATAAAAAATAATTCCCCCATTTGCCTATGTAGCTTATTTGAACTATGAAGATTAGAAATAAATAACTTAATGTGAAGGCTTCTCTCTCTTTCTGACAGCATGAGGCTATTGGAAGAACAAAGCCTGTGCTGGAGCACCAGAAACAACACATTAAATGTGGGAAATACAATAGGCATTACATCAGATTCCAGATACTGCTGATGATGAATCAGACCAGCATGCTTTTTCTGCATCTGGCAGCTTGTTGCATCCACTGTACACTTGAACTGAATCTCTTGCCAAGCTAAGAGGGGAAAAAAAAAAACAACCTGTGGAATGACATGTCCCATGTACCAGGAAAGGACAGCCCTGAGGTCCTGCACTGTTTTGTACCCAGTTGCAGAACTACATGTTTGCATGCAAACATGGCACCATAGTGTGTTTGTATGGGAGTCAGCGAGTCTTCAAAATGTTAGGCTCTCAGAAATCCCAAATAAAAATACCGCACTGAAAACACTTTGATTTTTTTTTAAAAGTAACACATAGCTGTTAAGACTTATGGGAAATAAAGCAGTTTTTTTCAGTCTTAGGAATTTCCTTGTGCTGTTTTTTATCCTAATGTTTCAGCATGGTGTAATGAAATTGAAACCGTGTTTATAGGCTGGAGGAATAAATTGACTCCATAACTCTCTTAATTCAAATTAAGAGAACTGCCCAGAGGAGTCAAGCAGTGTTGTGGAGGGGAAAAAAAGCCCGAGCTTCTCCTCACTGGGTAACTCATTTTGCTCACTTCAGTTCTAAAAGTCTTTCTTGTCTAACAATTTAAGGTTAAGTTACTAAGCATGAGTTAGAAAATTTGCATCTTTTATCTTGATTGCTCATGGGAGGGATGGGTCAGTACAACAGACAATGATGTGTCTCTTTATTTAAAAGACTAGATCAGGCTTTAAAAAGACAGACCTAGTAGAGAAGTAAGCTTAATTGCACCAAGATCTGACTTTCTCCCTGTTCTCCTAGGGCAGATCATGAGCAGAACCAGTTTTGGTAAAAGCAGTGATTCATCTTTAACCAAAATTTACCCTTCCTCTGTTGCTGGGGTTTGGGTCAAATGGCCACAATGGCCCATTGCAGGATCCACAGCTGCCTGTGCTTGAGTGGAACAGTGTGCACACACGCAGTTCATGAAACCATTTGACATAAACTTAAAAGGTATTAAACACAGAGATTGTCTTATTTACGAAATATCTACTGAACTACTACATCAAATAGCTTTCTAGGTGTATCCTAATCACAAATAAGGAATAAGAAAAGCTTATTTTTCCATGCTACCATAATACAAACACCTCTTTAAGACAAGCAGAAACAAAAGTATGGCCATAACCCCACTGGAATGACCAATGAGTTAAATTTCCAAACCATAGGAATTATTATCTTTCTCTGAGCTGACATTTAGGACTCGGATGCATATACCATGGAAAAAAAAAAGAAGAAATGGCAATGCCAATCTGGGTTCCTTTGGGTAGAAGGAGCCCTTTTGGGGGCATTTCCTGGTGGGCAGACCCTCGATGGATACCAATAGCTCTTGCTTCAGCTTTTCATTTATAAGTATATAAGTAAAATCACAGTGAAACCTGCCGGACTGCTATTTTTGATGCAATTCCAGAGAATTGTACTCCGAGGGGCTGCAAGACGGGGCAGAGGGGGCTGCAGAGTATCGCGGCTGGGAGCCCACGAGGGATTTTGGGCTCAGCTCCATCTCTAGCGGGGCAAGGGAGATGGACCCTGCCCTCCCTGCCGTGTAAAAGGGGGGGGCCCGGCCGCCTACCCCCCCAGCCCCACTAAATCACCGCGCGTCACTCGGAGACCTCCTCCCCGCCGACAGGGGGCGCCCCGCCCCGCTCTCCCCCGCCCTCCCAGCAGGGGGCGCTGCTCGCGTCCCCCCACCTCCTCCCCCAGCAGGGGGCGGAGCGCCGCGATAAGAGGCACGCTCTGATTGGCGGCAAGGCCGCCGGCGGAACGGAGCGGGGATGAGAGCGGTGCTCTGATTGGTCGCGGGCACCCGAAGGGGGGAGTAAAGGCCCGGGCAGGGGTCCCCTCCCCCTCCCCTCCCCCTCCCCTCCCTGTGGATCGGGGCCCCCCCCTTGCTCCCGGCCCCCTGACCTGGTCGCCTCTGAGTCTTTTCTTGAAGACTTTTGTGCCCCGTCTTCGCGGGAGGAGGCGTTTCAGCCAATCAGCGTGCGGCGCCGCGGCCTGTTGCCAGGCAGATTATGGTAATGAGGTCCGGGCGGCCGCCCCCCCTCCCGCTCTGCAGCTACCATTGTGAGGTGAGGACAGGTGGGGGGGTTTGGGGCCGCAGCGGGGCCGGCGGCGGCGGCCGGGACGCGGCACCCGCACGGGACCCCCTCAGGTAACGCGATGGGACGGTCCGGGAGGGAAGCCCGATCCGGGGGCGCCGCGGGGACCCGCCGGGGGTTTTGGACTTGTTGTTTTAGTCGCACCCAAGATGGCGCCCGGAGCTGGCGGCTCCTTAGCGCTGGGGCCGGGATAAACCGTTCGCTCCCGCGAGTGGGGGGTGGGGGGAGCAGGGCGCAGTCATTCCCCTTCCCCCCCCCGTGGGAGAGGTACAGTCCGCTTCCCCCCCCTCCCCACCCCAGCCGGGATCCCCCACCCGCCCCGGACAGTTGAGAGACGGGGCTGCCCCCACCCCTGTTTCCCCCCCTCCCTGGATGGTACAGTCCGGACCCCGGCACCTCACTGGCGGGGGGGTGTCGGAGCCATCTTGTTCCCCCACCACCACCACTGTAGGCGCCTCAGCTCCCCACCCCCCCCCCCCGCCCCATTACTCTGGGCCGCTCGCTGCCCTCGTCCCGTGGTTAGACCAGCACCCCTAGCCTCCGCTGCCGGGCCGTCCTCTCTCCTCTGCCAGCCCGGCGCGGCCTCTTGCCGCCAGCCCCCGTCCCCCCCCAGGGCCGGAGTGGTTGGGGCTGACCGACCGTTGGGCGCCCTCGCGGGGGGCTGATGGCGCCTCGCGCTTTCTCGGAGCGGCGGGGTGGGGGGGGGGCCGCGGTGATTTCTCACACTGGGGAGCGGCGGCGGGAACCGGGCGGGGGGGGGGGGGGGGGCGCACCTGCGCCTCCTGATTGGCCGCGTGCCTCGCGCCCCTGCCTTCCATTGGCCTAGTTAGGGGAGGGGGCGTCGCACCCCCTCCCCGGATTGGCTGCTGTTGGTGGCGGCGGTGGGGCGCGGAGGGTATATAAGGGGGAGCGGGCGGCGGGGACCTGTAGTCCGGCCTGAGAGGAGCTGAGGGTGGTTGTGGTTATGGGGTCATGCCCTGCCCGAGGTGGTGCTGGGGGGCCCTTTGTGCGCCAGTGTCGGCCCTAGCAGGGAAAGGCTCCTGTCTGGACCACCCTGGGGCTTGGTGTGGAGGGGTGGCAGCCCTTTCCTCACCACCTTGGTGTGCCAGATGGAGCTTGTGTGGATAGGCTCATCCAAGGGCAGAGTAGGACCAGGCCGGTGGGTTCGGGCCTTCTGCTGACTCCCACTGCGTGAGGTGGTTCCATCTATCGAGGGCTGGAAGGAAAGGGTGAGGCCCACCTGTGAGCAGCAGCAACTTCTGCAAGTGGAAGCTGTGGTGTTTGCCACCGCTCTGCTGATGCTGGTCTTTGTGCCAGTGGTGGTGGTTACCTCTACCAAATATGCCCATTCTTATGGTCTACAATACAGTTATAGCATGTGGCTGTTCGGTCTTGCAGACCTCTTGCTACCTAGGTTTTGGTGTTGAGTTGCCGTTTTCCCCCTCCTGTACCATGGTTGTATTAAAATTTTGTTGATGGGAGCTTGTTAAATCTTTAAGTTGGAATGGAAAAACGAGGTCCTGGTGTTCCATCTTTCAGACCTACTCATCCTAAAGGCACAACTCACCTTTTTACAAGGTTAGTTTCCCTGTACGAGACACTTCAACTTATGCACGGTCACTCCTTTCCTCTCAACTGCTCTTTGCAGATCCTCCGAAGGGGTCTTGCAGGGGTCTGTCGATCAGAGTTAAAAACCTGGTTTAGACTATAGAGCTTCGCAGGCCTGAGAGTGAAATGAATGGTCTGTATTTGCGATGCGCTTTTTGGTACCTGTGCACCAACCTACCTAGTGTATTACTGATGTATTTGTGGTTCTTACAGGCCTTTAAGGAATGAGCAAGCACAAAGCTGGGTGTCTATAAGATACATATCAATGTTTCTCTTTCGGAGTTTCAGTGGGAATAGAGACTATACTGAACTTTAGCTTTCTTCTGTTATTTTTTCAATAATTGAATTTCCTCCCCACCCCACCCCCCCACACACCCTTTCCACTGGTTGAGTTGGAAGATGGAAATGCTAATGAATCAGCAACTGATTCTACAGGAGGGTTCTTTGTGTCTTTTGTGGAAATAAAACAATTGGCAGTCTCAAGCCTTCTAATGCCTTCATTTCTAGGAAAAATAAATATAAGAGGGTGTATTTCTCGAGTCAGTCCTTAAATGGAGAACTTATCTCCCAAATTGTGATGATGGTTTTTGACACTTTGCTATACGCATGCTTCTCTCGTGTGTTAGGTGTTTAAAACGAAGGCAGCTTTATTACCTTGGTTATAGGATGAGATAACATGTCAATTATTCCATCAGGTAATAATAATAATAATTACAACTTCTTTTTCGAGAGAAAAGGTTATGTGTTGTCGCTTGCTCTCCTCTGGCATCCTTACTACTAACCTGCAAAGAAAATCCCTGGATGAGCCTTCTTAGGGCAATTTGCTCTGCAGCCAGCAGCTACTTCAAGTGTGTTTCTGACCACCTGCAGCTGCTGTCAGCTGTGCAAACTGAATTTTAATTGACTTAGAAGTGTAGCTAATTACAGGGGCTGTTTTAGTATTGTGAATTTTGTTTTGGCTTAAACATGAGATCGGGTCTATTTGTCGCTTTTATTTCATGCTAGTAAAGCATGCAGAAACAGAAGCGGTGTTGTAGCACTTAACTGGCACTGTATGTCAAGTCCCCACCTGTTTTAATGTACGGATAGGCTGATTTGTTCTCTGTGGCCTGTAGTACTTCAGAGAAGCAGCTATTCTGAAAGAGACAAGTTGGGGTTTTTTTTTACATGCAGAAAGAAGGTAGTTTTATCTTTTGAATTTTAAGGGCTTGAAGTAGAGGGGTGATTTAATTCAGAGGAGAGATGCAGAAGGGTGGGAGAGGGAGGGAGGAAGCAGCACCATCCACTTGTAGGAAGGGGAACAACCTCATCTCATTGATGGTAGCTTTGGGAAAAGTTGCCTGAGCAGGCGAAGGGATAGGTGACCAAAAAGATGGCAAGAGGAAGCTGGAGGGGAACTGAGGGATGTGGTGGTGGTGTTGGTACGTTTTTTTTTTTTTTTCTTTCAGTAAAACCTGAGAGTGCCGCCTTGAAGGTTGCCTACGCAGCACTGTAGCACAGGTTTTGATACAAACCTTTTATTTTCCTTTTTTGTCATGTTGTACTTTAAATACGTGCTTTCCCCATTTTCTTGCTTCATCAGGCTTCTCCCTCTATCATTTATAAACCAAATCAATTGAGTAGACAGGGCCACTGCCTCAAGCAGCTGGAGCCGGAGAATTGCAGTGTGTGATAGTAACGGACGATGATGCGACCTCAGAATATGAAACATTTGGGAGAAGGCGATGTGAAGAATGTGGTCACGCGTTCAGGAAGCCGAGGATGGGAGGAAGAAATTAGTTGCTGGAGTGGATATGTAGATGTTGAGCAAATGGGAAGAGAGGTAACCAAGAAGAGCATGTGCATATACAGAAGCGTAATTAACTTGTCTCTTTGCCTACTCAGAGGGTGAAGGACAGATACTGTGAGAAACACTCGGTTATACAAGAACTAGGGCTAAACAGAGCCGCCCTTAGAGTGGGAACTGCATCTCCGAGCAGGTCTCTATCCCAGCCCGTGGTAGTCCCCCAGGAGGATGTTAACCTCTCCTCTTGGGCCTCACTCGGGTGCTTGATTATCTCCTGTATTTCGTGGTAGAAACAGTTAGACTTTCAGCTGCTTACCTGACACTTTGTGAGAGAATGGTTGCAACAGACTGTCGTGCTCTCGCCTTCGGTGTTTGGGCACTGTCCCTTTAGGAAAAGGACTGTAGGACACCGTAGCGGAGGGCTGGCCTTGAAGATCTAAGAGATCTCTTCCAGCTCATTGTTGCTTTGATGATGGATGTGCCATAAGGATATGGATAGATCGATTCATTATGCACAATTTGAGTAAAGAGCGAGTTTCTGTTTGGCTGAGCTCTTCTATTTATTAAATGACTAAATAAATTGAAGCCATTTTTCCTGTTGTGGAAATAAATAATCCTTGCTGCCCCAGCCCTATGTACGCTTTCCATTTCTAACTCACCAGTAAAACATAAATATTGTGGTTATATATTACCTGATTATTAACATTCAGCCAAAATGCACCAGAGCCAGAGTTCCTTGAAACAATATGTGCTTTTGATGGATGAGAATGCAGAGGAGGAGACGGCAGCCGTGACTCAGTCCTCAATGAGGTTAGAAACCTTCTTGCTGCAATGAAAGCGTGTTCTTGCCAAGGGATCTCAGGAAATGCACCGACTCTGCCTTCTAGGCAAGATGGGGTAATTAACTTAAGTGTGGGATATAGCTTTTTGCAGACACATGTGATGTTCCTTTTGAGCATAATAAATCATTTCCATATTAAAAGCTGGAGGAAGACCCGTAGTCGTAAAAAACCCTTTCGTAACAATTCTTGCTGTCCTTGCATATGGTTGGCAGTGAAAAGGAGTGGTCAGTGAGCTCAGTACTTAAAGGATTAAGCTAATAGGCCCTGCTATTATTGCTGCAGGGAACCCCAATCTATATGCAAGCCTCTTTTACACTGGGGAGTAAATCACATTAGCTGTTTTATGCACCATTATTGTGAAGTGGATTCTCATTTGAGATACTGCAGTGGCTTTATGGCTCCCTGAGCGGGGAGGTGGACTTTTCCCCTTGCCCAGCATTAATATTCCCCCATTCTTCTCAACCCAGAGAAGGGACAAAAAGGAACGTTTGGCAGCCACTGGCTCGGGTGCTTTCTCAGCAGAATGTCCTTAATTAGACTTGGAGGGCTTGCTGCGGATGAATTCCCCAGAGTTTTTGTCTGTGTATCTTCTTGTGTAGTCCCAGCACTGAAAGAAATTGTCATTTCTTAATAGCAGGTATGCCAAGAAGATATGGTTACTGTTGATCTTTTTTTTTTTTTTTTTGATGGTGCTTTTCTTTGAATTTCAGAGCTGAGCTTTCCTTTGAAGCACGGTGTGAGTTCCCTGTATTCAACTTGTGTCAAAAATTCTTACAGGCCAAATAGAAAATAACAGTCACTTTACTGTTATTGGAGGTTTTCTCTTAAAGCACCCTTCACTCCCATTCCCTAGGTGTTAGGGGTCTCAGGTGCACCTATGAGGTGACATGGTATGGGTGCTGTGATGGGTGAGGGTGGGGTGTCTTCTGCTGAGGACAGCAAGGCTAATGAGGACGTTGCTGTCGGATAGTGCATGAGGCGCTTTGCCCCTGAGCGGTGCTTTCTCATCCTCCGGAGCTGAATGCGGTGAATGGGGAAAGCTGCTGATTTAAAAATACAGCCTCAGAGAAAACACACGCTGCAGGAACAGGAGAGAGGGGTTAGGGAGTGTTGCGGTGGCCAAAAGGAGTTTTCAAGTGAGATTTCCAAAGAGATGAAGAACTGTGCAGACAGTGACACAAAGACGCTTCCCAAGCATCAGGAGCTGCAGAGGAGAAGCTTCACCGTTAACGAGATTTTTGGATTGGATGTAAAAGGCAAGAACTAAAGAGGAAGGCCACAGGTCTTTGATACCAGCAGGTCCCCAGAGGGTGTTGAGAGAAGGAAGGTAAATGTGAATGGCATACTGAAACGAACCTGTCTTGTCTTGAAGAGGTGGTGGATTTACTTGCACTTACCTGATGAGGCAGACAGCTGAATATTATGGCTTCGTGGACGTGTAGGAGAATACTCGTTCTGCACTGCGTGCCTGCTGACCGCGCTCCAGCTCTAAATCGGATGCTTTCTAGTTGTGGTTAGCACCGGGTTCTTCCTGCACTGATAAGCCTTGCTGAGAGATCAGCACAGCCGTGCACGAGTGTCGCTTCCTAACTCTGAGCGTGCTTCTACCTGTGAAAAACGTGGGCACGTCATAGGGGTCTCAAGGGCAGCACCCATGGGTGCTGTCTCAGAGCTCCAGCAAGCACAAGTCAGAATGAGCTTATCTTCCACTGGAGTAGATACCTTGTGTGCCAGGATGTGCGCCAGAATTTGGGTACGTGCAAGGTAACATCAGTGTTGAATTTAGATGTGCCTTTCTTTTAAAAGTAATGGGAGTTTCATGCGTTCTTGATTCACGTTATATCTTTTATCTTGCTTCACGTTATGTATGACACACTGCGCCCTGCCACTGACGTACTGGAGTGATACTGGGTTATATTTATACCTATTACCATTTCAGCTTGTGTCATCACCCAACATGGACCGGGTGAGGCGCGCCTGCTATTTCGGGGAGGAAAATGCTGCCTTCACAGTTTCTGCAAATGGTTTAGCATCTCGCATGTTGGCATTGCTTCTCGCTCGTGTGCGTGCCCCTTATCAGGTTGTACGCAAGCGTTGGGGACATGACAGAATTGCGGTTGATGTATTGGGTGATAGGTCTCGTAATGTGTGTGTCCCCGCTTCGGACACTGCAGAACTTCCCCTTGAGGTGCTTGCCTCAGCATTTAGCTTGTCTGAAAATGCCTGATGTGTGTGAGATGCGGGGAGAAAAATCAACAATTGCAAAGGATAATCCGTGGGCAAACAGTGCGGAGAGCAAGCAGAGACAAGCAGAGAGTGTTCCCTTGCATGCCAGCTGTTTGCCAATGCTTAGGCCCAAAGTTTCACATTTATTTCTGCTAAAAAACTAAGAAAGCTTCCAGCTAGCCCCTTCGAGAGAATAAGTATTTTTTTTACCTGTATCTCCCAAACTGGTATCACTAACAGGCTTAGTGTAGAGGCCACGTGCCCTAACGTACTCATCACGATTCTTCTGCAGCTAATTTGAAAAAAATATTGTGGCTGTGTGCTGAGCTGGACATCTGCCGCTTCCTTGTGCAGCGAGATGGCTCTGCTGAGAGAAGACCGCAGGGAAATCATGAAAATCTCGAGGCACTGTGGCTGTCGGTGTCACAGCTGTGATGGATATTAAGAGGGGGATTTCAAGAAGAAAATAAGATCATGCAGGATGAATGAGGGAGAGCATCCTGTGGTGGACTAGTGAGCAAAGTTATTTTGTTCTTTTCTGTCATCAGTGTTGGAAAACTTACTCGGGTGTTTGTGTTTCCTGGCAGTTTTGTGGTCAGTGACTTTGGACCAGATCTTGCTTTCCAGCTCCTGACCTTAACTGCAGGTCTTGTTTCGCTGTTGGCTTTAATACCAGCTAAATTTCCATGCTTGCTCCTGCCTCGGGTCCTTTTTATTGCCTGGCCTTGGGACTTCTCTGGGATGTGGCACTGACTTCTCACTCAGCACATCCACGTTTCCAGGGAGACGTGCTTTTCTGTGTATTTTGGTGATGACAGAAGTGATAAGAATTCACGGAGATCCAGTCTTTGAAAGGAATGCATACCAGAGAGGCAGATCCTAGGGTGTGTTTTGAAGTGCAGAAGTTGAAAGCATCAGCAAATCCTGCAGCCCCTAATAATGTCTGATTGTTATTGCTGCACAATTGGCTGGGCTGAGCAGTATATTTTTTTCATTTCTGTGAAGAACAGCAATAACAGTACTGTTTATAGAAACTGTACCGTTGAGCCGCTGAATTTGGCTCAACCTTGCTTTTTTCCTTGAGATTTGAGGTCAGTGCTAACCTTTAGAACCACGACAAAACTTGAAATTATTGTCTTCTGCTTTCTTTTCCAACTTTTTGGTGCTATTTTTTTCAGATATGAACCTTAATGCCCAGTTTTGTCTATTAAAGACCTGTCTGAACCCTTCGGTCTCCTTTCCACTCAAGTTGTAAGTTATTTGTGCCAAAATGAGTCTGCAAAAGTGAGTCAGCATCTTCATTCAGACCTTCAATATCTGCTTGTAGGGAAGGTCAGCCAAAAATTCTGCTACTTGTTGACCATGTGGAATTAGCCAGAACCGTGCCTTTCTCTTAATTCAATCACTGGTTAATTTAATTGCATTATTGCTAACAGGATAATTGTATTTAAAAAAAACCCAAACCACCCAAGCTGAAACCTCTAGCATTTATTTTTATTTTTCTAAGCAATTAGGTAATTGATTAAACTACTGGCTATTGTTAGTGCAATTACCTGAATTGGCTCTTGAGTAATAATGACAGTCAAGAAAAAGAGCTGTTTGGGATAAACCAGCCAAAGAATAGCAACAGGACAGGCATTTAATTTTATGCAAAATTTGTTGTTCAGATTACGTTACTGACATAAATGCTGTCACGTTTCACACAAGCAGTTCTAGACCCCTTGGTGCTCATATACCTAATAAAATGAGCGATGGAGTTCAGTGAAAGTGGAAAGTAGGATTAGGTATGAGAAAATCCTTGAATTAATCCTTAATAACATAACAAGTAGCTTTGAGTTAGCTGGATGAAAGGTACTATATAGGGATGGATGATATTTATTTATATATAAGAGCTTGTGTGTGCTGTAATATATATAAATGATATTTATTTGTAAATGACCCTGGCTTTCAACACTTGGAGAATGAAGCTGGTGTTTATCAGTCCTAATCATTGTTTGCTGTGCTTCATTTTTCCATACTAATGAGATCCCCTAGCTGAAGTGTTGCGCGCGGGTACATGTATTTCCTTTTTCCTCTTCTCCTCAGTGCTTTTTCTGGATGTTTTTTATCAAATAATATTATCCAGATAGGGTTTCTGTTCCTTTATCCCAGAACCTAAGGATGTATGGGTCTCATCAGAAGTCAGAACAGCCATCGCGCCGTTCCTCAGTCTCTGCTTGCGTGTGGGACCGTGCGGCACACCTGTACTGCGTCGCTCGGTGTGAGAAAGCAAATGTTAGCCTCTAGTCACCAATAATGTCATGACTTACTGTCTAGCGATGCCCAGAAATATCTTTCCCGCAGCTTTTCTTTGGATACGTGAAAGTAATATGATGGTTTTTTTTTCCACTGTGCAGTTCAGTGACGTTAGCCTGAGACTTTTCTGTACTATTGATTTATACTTTCTGGCCAGGACCAGTGGTACAGTCAGTGCTTGGGTCTGCAAAGCTTATTTGTTGCTGACAAAGTTAGCAGAAGGCAGAAAGTGCCTGCTGCTTTTTTTTTTTCCCTCCTTATCTTTTTTTAGTTTGTCAATGACAAACCAACTGCTAGCATTTATGGGAATAAATTATGACTAAAATAATTTGCATTTAAAATGCAAATGAATGAAAGCGTCAGCAAGGAGCCTTCTGCTTTCTTCCTGGTGCACAGACGGGCTACTGGCATTGGGTCAGCCCAGCGAGGCACTCGGTATAAAATAAAGTTAATTGGACTAGCTGAAAAATGAAATGGGCTCAGCCTCATGCTAATTCCTGGGCCTGTGATTTAATACGACGTTTGAGACGAAGGATTAGGAAGGTGCTGAACCACTGACTAAACCAATCACCAGAGCTGTAAATTACACTTCTGAGATTCCCAATGGCAGATTGAGAGGCCCCAATAAAATTGCGAGAGGTGAATAAAACCTAGCTTGGAAGAAATTTGTCAGGATCTTTGGGCTCGCATGAATTAGAGTTTAAGTTTCATTGTTCTTTTTCTAAAAGTTGACTATTGTAACGCTGCCTGAATACCAACTGGGACTGCAGTTTTGTACAAGGTGAAAGCTGCCTGTAGATGTAAAGCCAGTTGGTTCTCGAACAAAACCTCTTTCAGACAAACCAAGAAACTGGTGATGCATCTCTGAACGTAGCGTTTTCTTGTTGGAAGCTTAAGGTCAATTTTCTGCATCGTTAATTGATTTCTGGGCCTGTAAGTGCTAGAAGGACAATGCGAAGAATATTTTATGCAGGAGGAATTCAGTGTAATCTTTCGGAGCAGGAGGCATTCAGTATAATCCTTCAGTGCAATTGTAGCAATGGTTGACTTGTTTCCTCCTTAATAGGACATGGAAAGTATTATACAGCAGAACTTGAGCATGGTAAATGAGAAAGCACATGTTCGTAAAGCCAAGCCTGCTTTACTCTGGCACTGTGTTCCTCTAGTGAAGTAGCTGACGATAATACGTCGTACCTCCGTTCCATGTGTCACACTTGTTTTAATATCTCCATCTCTTTTTTTCTTTTTTTTTCCCCTCACAGCCATGTTAATGAAGATCACCTTGTCTTCTGGAAGTAGAAACACAGTGAACAGATGAATCTCTTCAGCCAGACGTTCCTCCAGTAGATCTCTCTGCTCATGGAGCACCACGGCGGGGAGGAGATGGACTCAAAAGAGGAAAGTCCTCAGGTGTGGGCTGACTCTGCTGAGCAGGAACAGAATACTGCTCAGGTGACTAGTGCCTTCCAGAGCTCTCGGTTTCTGCTCAGACTGAATTGGGCTCGGTGTGGTGGCTTAGCAAGGAGGCGTTCCCATTCGACTGTGTCTTATAGTCGGGAAACTCAGCTTTCATTTGAGGAGAAATACAAAAACATGTCTGTGGTGACTTTTTTTTAAGATTAAAGCTTCAGAAAGTGAGCTGTGCAAACCGCAGCAGTGACTAGTCAGACATCTGAAACGAGCTGAACGAAACCAGCCGGTGGCTATAGAAGTTTCAGTGTCCAAATATATGTATAACCATGTGGGAAAGGGAAAGGGTATTCAGATGGATGAATATTAACAAAATCTGTGGTCTGTGGCAGCCCATTTTGATGGCGTCAGTCAAATCAGTTGGAACTGTGGGTGGACCTCGGGGAAAGTAATATGAATAATTTTTTCCAGTCAGACATCTGGGTAATGGGGAAGGGAGAAATGTTAATTGTTAGTGATTAATACAGTCAGATTCTGACGTATGCAGCTAGTCTCTCGGTCTCTCAGACAATGCAATGTAAATTGATTTATTCTTTTGAATATGTTATGAAGAGGGTGCTGCATGTCACTTGACCCACAAGTTGAGAAATTCTGACTCTCCTGGTAATTTCCAGCTTTGAAATTTGCAAAGACAGGCACTTTGCAATGGCCTGTGTTCCGTTATCTATACAATGGGGTAACCATACTGTTGTTTGCACATGGCAGTTATAAGGCTTAATTAGCATTTGCAGAGTGCTCTCCAAAGGTGAAACACTGCATGCATCCTTACTGTAGTGTTTGCATGAGGATTTATTGTACAAAATCGGCACTTAGCATCTGCAGGGGAGTACCAGGTGTCTTCTGAAGCATAAGCTGAAAGGTGAAACAGAGTAAATAAAATATGTAACTGTGGCATTGTTTTATGTGAAAACATTTTATGTGAATATGCGTACTAAAACTAGGTTTCATGCTAACTATCCTATTTTTCCCATGTGCTGAAAATGGTTTTCAGCATGTAAAGGGTGTCAAAAGATAAACATGTTCCTGTTGCCACTGGAATTAAGTATTCTAGCTTGTTTAAGGTAGGCCACTGGTCATCATTTATATCATAATGTTCTATCAAAATCAACTTGTCTGGATTTAAACTGCTGCCCTAGACATGGCTTGTTCCAGTAGTCCATGCAATCGTTGCTTAATGCTTTCAGTTATATGTTTCTCTGTTTAAATAGTTGAGTTTTCTACTGATACTGTATGTAATACTACAGAGGAGCGATCTAACATATGCTATTGCTGCCTCATGATGGGTGCAATACTATTACTTGAAGCAGTATCAAAGTTAATAGGTTCTGTTAGCCGTTCATCAAACAGAAAAAATTACCTCCAACTACAGAACTAGCTGAATGAAGTAATTATCATAAATCCAGAAAGGAATATGAGAATAAGGAGAAACAATATACCAATAAATCCCATAGATATACTAGTTCATATCTGAGCTTTCTTTCTCTTATGAATTTTCAAAGGATGATCCAAGAACTAAGTATTAGAAGGTGCCCTTTATACCAGTTAGGTCCTGAGGTAAAATGCAGAGTAAAACCAGAAACCAATGGTAGTTCTTATGTTCAGATTTCTAGCATAATTCAACGAGATTGTAAATGTGTATTATACAGTGAGGGGTTTTTATTGTTTTCAAAACAATTGGCTAGGTAGTTGGGACACAAGGTGCTCTCTGTTTTCCAAGGCACCTTGCAACTTGGCACCTTGCAACTTATGTGTCTTGTGTTGTTTCCCATAGGCATATGTTTCAGTACAGGATCTGTGGGGTTTTTTTTCTCTTCCAGGTGCACTTTGTCCCTGAGGGGGGGACAGTGGCACAGATTGTGTACAGTGATGAGCAGGACCGTCCCTCGCAGCAGGTGGTCTACACGTCGGACGGCACCTCTTACACCTCCGTGGACACCTCGGAGCACACGCTCGTTTACATCCATCCCGTGGAAGCTACGCAGGCATGTGTGGTTCTGAGCCCACCCCCTTTTGGCACCTAGAAAACAAAACAGTCTTGTTTGGGATTAAAGCCAGTTACCAGCCAAGTGATATGACTGGAAAATAGCAGGCAGTTGCTTTTAACACTTCTATCTGCCCGTTGCTGAGCAGGGGCTTCATGCTGTTCATTTGTCTGATGTGCAAATGTGGTAATCAAAGGATGTCGAGGCTATGAATTATGAAATGCTGGTTATTTCACTGAAGGTGGACGAGATTATAATTAAAACAAAGGTGTTTTCCCAAACACAGATAATCTCTCCAGAAATTCTGCCTCTTGTATTCAGTAAAATGCTAAGAGCAATCTACGTGTCCTCTGGAAGAAGACTCCTTGTTTTGCATAGTACTGTTCTCGTAATTGATAGTTACAATAACAGTCGTGTCTTTTTGCAGAGGATCTCAGTGTATTCGATTTAATTTTGTAGTCTCTCTTCAGACAAGTTGTTGATTTTTATAGACCTACGTTCTTTTTCTTAATTATATCAATAGCTTTTATTCTCTGACAGCATGTGTTTATATGGGGTTAATATAGCATTCATCTGTACCTCTGTGCGGACAGATAAAAAAAGAGGAACAGGCACGCTTTGTCAAGAACGTTTTATATTGTCTTTGCTGACAGGACAGATTAGCAATGCTACAAAGCGCACGTAGTTGACACCCGCAGCAGCACTGGCATAGCCTCGTGTGGCGTGGTCGCTCTCTTGTGCAGTTCTTAGCTATTACATAAAACCAATTCCTATGTGGTGGGATGTTCTGAGAGGATAAGGTATTTTGAGAGGATATCTCCCAGGAAGTTACTGACCAAGTAACTCCAAAACTCTGAATACTATCATTTTGTCAAAAGAAGAGTGGTATTAAGACACTACCATGCAACTGAGATGAAATTATCAAAGCGCTAATGGAATTTGTATTATGCTGTGCTTTATTTTGCTGCAGCCAGACTGCTACAAGCTCGGGTATTTCAACTTTTGGCAAAGCAAGCAAGGCTGACCTCAGTCAATGCATAGTTTTCATCTGAGTCTTGCTTTTCCTAGGGGGAAGCCCTCGCATCAGGCCTGTTCTTGCAGGCCGCTGTAAGAATATTGGGGTTGGCATGTCTTCTATGAAATTAAAACAACATCATTCTGGTCATACCAAATTTACATGTATGATATGCCTGATATCTGCACGCTTTCTTTTGAGGAAGTCTCTTGTGAATTTGCAGAAAGATAAAGTTAACAGTCATCTTCTGTCCTGCCCTGAAGTATTACTTAGCTTTCCTATAGCTATTGAATTTTGTTCTGTAGTATTTATCAAATCAGCAACTGACAAAGTGTTTTCTGTATTTAAAAAAAAAAAAAAAAAAAAAAATCCCATGAAGTGCTTGAAGTATATAGACGAAAAGTGCCACGTAAATATGATCTTATCTTTTTATGGAGCACTACCTAATTTTAGTTTAATCTCTATGCATGTAGGTTCACGTAGGTAAGTTGAATTAGTCTGCTGTGGTAATAGGCACCTTAGAAGCTAGCAAAGGATCAAAGATGGATCATTTCTTGGTGGCAGGGTAATTTTTGTGTGAGTTGGGAGTAAACAACCCCAAGGCCGGTTTGATAAGCCTTTTTCACTTTGTCTAGACTCTGTTTACAGATCCGTCCCAAGTGGCTTATGTCCAACAGGATGCCACCACCCAGCAGGTAAGAGAGACATTATTCTCTTTGGCCCTGAAATTGTAAGGAAATTGTTACCAAAGGTAAAGGGACATTATTGTGGTGCTACAGCGTAATAAGCTGTCTCTGAATTTGTCAAATGGCAGTCTTCAGTCGTGTACTGTCATCCCAGTAATCGGGCACAGAAGGCTTATGATAACAAGCCAATATTATCTTGGCTAGTTTGTGCATGAATGACAGTAAAAGGATAGGGGTTTGTTTTTGTGTTTTTTTTTAATTCACGTTCAACAAAAATACTAATTTACTGCCCCAGATACAATGAAAAATCTTTTAACAGTGTCCCTTCAAGTCAGCAAGCTGATGTGGCTGACTATTTTAATGTCATTCTGGAAAGACTGGGTCCTTGTGCTGATTCTGATCCAGTTGCCTTTAAATTCATAAAAGGCTCTCAAGGGATAGAAACTTTGGATCAAATTTTAGATTTACCAGAAACTTCACAGGAAATTAACTGTAAAACCTGAAGAAGTTCAGTTACTGGCTCCCTTACCTTACCAGGGCATCCCAGGTCTGATGTGCTTGCCAGCGTGAAGTGGGTGAGGAACACAACAAAATTGGAGCCTGTGATTATAAAGTTTTGATGATATTTCTTTCTTCATCTGTCATGGATGCAAAGGTTTTGTTGTTAACTTTTACTAGTATCTTTGGGGACTGCGTTGTGGTAATCAGGTATAGGTGCTTTCAGATCTAGATCTCTAGCTGAAATTCTCCGCTTGTCAGAGAGACTTAAAATCATTACTGCCTGGTAAGTCTTTAATGGCATGTGTGAATTGACACGTTAGATCTGAATCATTACCAACGCCATCATTAAAATGCTTATTTATTGACAGTCTTTGGGCAGAGTGAAGGGTTGAACGTGCACTGAAAATAAATTTTCTTCTTGCTAAAAGACGACCTTCTAAACCAGTGAGGCACAGGCAGGAAACTGTATGAATGACACAGTAAAGGCGTTGTCTGGTTTCTTCCAGTTCTCTGGCGGTACTTGAAGTGTGATTCTGGAATTTTTTGCCACATCGGTTTCCCTGCATTAAGAAGCCAAAAAATCCTATTTAATTGTCTTAAAGCTCGTTCAACAAGTAAATATACGATCTAATTAAAAGTAGAGATTACTTATATGTGCAGTGCAAATGACACTCTGACAGCAGAGGTGGTGAGCTCTTACTATCCCATGTTGAGTATCAAGGACACGAGCCCTTGTCTGTGTGTCCTTAGCCTGCCCTCCCTTCCAACACAGTCTGACAGCAGTCCCAGCAGAGATGTTCATTTGCTTGTGAGTGGTTAGTCCCTTGTTATGGCAGCTCCTGCCTTTGCAGGTGTTTTTGCATCAGCATGTCATGTGGCAAATCCCTGAGCTGACAACAAATGTTGAAATAATAATTAAAGCTCCTCTTGTCTTTCAAAAGAAACTTCATCTTAAAAAGAAATTGAAAGGCTTTTAAAAATAATGCCTATATTCCTTGCAGTGAAAGTAAGGATTTGTTTGAAGTGTGATTAGTAGTAGGAAATGCTAATATGAGGTACAAATAGACCCAAGCTTGTGTGAACCTCTCGTGGCTGGCAGACCTGGAGGTGTGCCATTGAATAATGATGCCTTTTCTGTTACCACTTGGCATCAGAAATGTCAATACCAGACAGCTTGCTTCAGCTGTCGTCTTGGCGGTTTCCTCCTCACTGTCACACAGTTCCCTGAAGTCTTTTTGCTGTAGTTTTTAAGCAGTTTCATAAATTACTCTTAATACCTCTTTAAACAAAACAACTAGATTTGAAGTTTTAAGACTGTCTATGTGCCTATATTATGGATTTTCTTGTCTGCTCCTTCACTGTTGGCACAATTTGCTGTTCTCAGTTTGATATTTATTATACGCTCTGTAGAGAGGCAGGGGACTTAATTTTAGTGTAAGAGCTGTTTAATGGTCAGAGGCACAAACTAGAAGCCACCTGATGTCAACTGTAGAGAAGGATGAAAAATCACATGGGGTAAGGGTGCAAATTCATGTATAGATAAGCAGGAAACACAAGACAGGAAAGGTGATTCCTAGGATCTTGATTCTGCTGTGTTGTATCGCTGAATGGATGGGAGCAGTATGGTAATATGCATTAATCTTCTTGTTACTAAACAAAAAAATGAGTATGAAAACAACCAAAAATGTATAGTGTGACCAGATAATATAAAGAAAAAATAATTGCTGGAATCCTCTCATTTGAGTGCTTGATCTTCCAACGAGGTCAATACACAATCTTGTTTTTATAATGGATCTTGGTTGGCTCGAGAAAAAGAAAGATAGGCAAAAAGCAGAGATGCTTTTTTTCCTTCTTCACCTTTTCCCTTAAAAAAATAAATAAATCTGGAGACAGAAGAGAAAAAGACCCCAAATTACTGGTTTTACCAAGAGCTAAAGAGCTCCTCACATCTGTTTTTAGTGCAGTTTGAACTCTGGATGGATAGGACCTTAATTTAAAACCAAAAGTGGGAGACAGGAAATTCTCAAGCTGCAAAATCTAGACTCAGTTTTGAAGCCTTTCCCTTTGTCCCTGGATCTGCAGGTTTTGTCCAAGTCCATCATCCCTACTAAAATAAATAAATAAATAGATAATTAAAATGCTGCCATTTTTGACCTAGTGTAGGACTCCAGGGTGCTTTGCATGCAGGGCACTGCCCGTATGTAAGTGACTGATGGAAATGACGCAGTGCTAAAATGAGTGCCTATAATTTTAGGTAACTGTGCTCTTGCCTGCTGCTGCTCAGAGCATGAATCCTACCAACCTGTCCGTGCTCGGCAACGTTGCCGAATCCCCCCAGCAAATGGCTCTGGAGCAGGGTCCACAAGCAGATAGAGTAAGTTGCCAGGCACCCTTTTCTTTTGAATGTACAAGTACACTGATTTCATTGCTCCATTGTCTCAGGTGATGAAACGTGTCTGAGTGATACGGGAGGAGATGAGAGAAAGCTGTAGCGCAGATTTGTACTGTCTTTCATAGTCTCACCATGGAATGTGTGGGGGTTTTTTTAGGGAGAGATCATGTATTTAATATACAGAGAAACCTGTTCTACAGATTGTTCTGTCTTGAGCAGCCACCTTAAAATACTCTTCTCAGCTTTGAAAAGCAAAGTTAACAGAAGGTGTAATGCTGACTGTCACATAGGACCAACATCCACTGGGTCTCTTTGCCAGTCTTTTAAGACAGCTTTACTGTGCGTAGTATTTCTTGTTCTCTACCTGCAAAACCTGCGTGGGTGATGGAATATTCTGTGCAGTGCACTTCAATTATTTTTTGCTTCTTTTTTGTAGGGAAAGAAAGGGATAAACTTTAAAATCGGTGAAAGAATACAATGCCCTCAACTGTCCTCCATGCTCCATAGTTCATATCTAGTCTCTGTGTTCTCATCCCTTATTGATCTCTACGTGTGCGCTCTGGGGATTGCATTTGATTGTACGATAGGAGAGAAAAGATCATGTGTCAAAGTGCAGGATTCTCTCACTTGTACAGAAGTTAAAATACAGCCTTAGGCTCTAGATAATTTCCCCAGAGCCTGGACTTTGTTTCAGGCCTTCTGTGAGGGTCCAGAACTTCTCTGATACCCTTTTCTTGTCTCGAGAAGCCAGTCCTTGACAGGGTAGAGCTAGATAGTGATGCAGAGCTGTCCTGAGTGAGGCTGTCGGCAGCAGCGATGCGAAACATCCCTCGGCAATCGTTTATCGTGTCACTTCACTCTTCCTTGTCCTTCTTTCTATTACCAAAGGAAGCAGAAAGGGTAGACTAGCAAGAACCTTCATTGCTTGTCTTTGTAAGAGTGGTTTTTCTTCATGAACCATTTTTGATTGTTTGTGAATTCTCTCCTCAGGCATCATTACCGGTGCATAACCAGGTGTTACCTCCTATGGAGGCAGTGGATGGTTCTGACCCTTTAGCACCTCTGCAGAATCAAATGGGAAGGATGGAAACAAAAGAGGAAGATGATGAGGATGAAGATGAGGATGAAGATGGGGAAGACACTGACATGGATGAATGGGATCCAGATCCACCTCGACCCTTTGATCCCAATGATTTGTGTAAGCATATGAAGTAGTATGTAGTGTATTAGCTGCCCTCCCCTTTTTTCTTTCCCCTCTGTCAGCCCTCTAGTAAACGGAGTTGAAAAACCATTCAGATCTTAGCAATAATAAGTAAACCCCTTTATGCCTCGAAGTGTAGACTCATATTGGGCTGCCTTATTAAAAAGACAAGGTTCTGTCTTAGGTGGAGTCTCTGAGCTGCTTTGTTCTTCATTTTGCAGGAGGCTGCTCTCTCTAATGTTTCTAAATGTAGACAGACTATTGGAATAAATGTTCCCACAGCTGAGCCAAAGATGTTTAGAGAGAGATAAGGCTGCCTCTTCTGAGCTGGTGCGTGAGTGTCTGCCTGACAGTCATGTCCTCTCTGACTTTGTGTTGTAGGGTGTGAAGAGTGCAATAATGCACATCCCTCTGTGTGTCCAAAACACGGACCTTTGCATCCAATCCCAAACCGGCCTGTGCTGACCAGGGCGAGAGCCAGCCTCCCCTTGGTGCTCTATATAGACAGGTTTTTGGGAGGTGTGTTCTCCAAAAGGCGTATCCCCAAACGCACGCAGTTTGGACCTGTGGAAGGACCCCTGGTTAGACAAACTGAACTCAAAGACTGCTATATCCATTTGAAGGTAAGGGGGGCTGTGCGCAAGAGAAGAAGAGGGATCAATTTGTGCTTAAGCTTTGATTTTCATGAATTTGTCACTCTGCCTTGATCAGTTTACTTCACTGGAGATGTTCTTTTGTTACATCCATCTCTGAATGGAACTCAGAAATACCCAGATTGCTTTGGCTTGAAAACTACTCTGTTATTCTGGGAGACACAGTAATCGTGGTGAATATTCTAGCATTACGGTGTTATGATATACAGGATGCATAGCGTGGAATGCTGTGAATCACTCTCACATGGCCTGAAGCAGCATCTGGACATAAAAATAGCAGCCCCATCTGAGGGTGTTTTGCAGCCATTATTTTGTGTCATGCTATAACTTAAGTTAAAAATATTTTTCTTCCCCTTTCCCTACTCTCCCCCACAAGATGTAGGGGAGAGGAGAGATTTTTCTCCCCTTCCTCATGCCAAGTCGTTGGCGTGAGGTATAATGGATTTGGCTGACTTTTATCTGTTTATTTACTGGTTTCATTATAGGACTTGGTCCTTTATTTGCTGGAGATTAGGTGCGTGGTCTTAGGAGCGCTGGTCTCTGATGGTCAGTGTGTAACAAGGAAATTGTGACCCCAGGCAGATTCAGTAATCCAACAAAAGTTCAGCTAAAGAAGTGCTGCTTCCAACTTGAGGCAGTGTCACGAGTCAGGAAATGAAAGGAGAAGTGGGTCTGCCAGTTAGAAACATCTGACAACTGCTGTTATGTAGCCTACTAAAGCTACAGCTTCTTTTGTGCCTTACTTATAGCCACACTTCAAGTTCTGTGCCTGACCCTTTTAATGAATGCTTCTTGCCCTTGAAAGCCATGGAAGGGTCCATCGTGTCTCCCTAGTTAAATCTCTACCTGTTTTTAAGTATTTTTCTAAATGCTGCCTGTTTATGGATCCCTGTTAGCAAAGAGAGAGAGAGTTAGCTATGCCTTCATTGCTTTCCTAATGTAAAAGTTGCATGGTCACAGTAGTTTGGTGGGGGTTTTTTTAGAAACTCAAATTCTATTGAACCTGCTGCCAGGCAGTTACAGTCATGTGTAATTGGATTTTGCTACAGGTGTCTCTTGATAAGGGTGACAGAAAAGACAGAGATTTGCAAGAGGACCTGTGGTTTGAACTTTCTAGCGAGGCTCTTTGTAACTGGATGATGTTTGTGCGCCCAGCTCAAAACCATTTGGAGCAGAACCTGGTAGCGTATCAGTATGGCCACCATATTTACTACACAACCATTAAAAACGTGGAACCCAAGCAGGAGCTCAAGGTATGGCATTGCTCATGTTCCGTGACTCATTTTTCTACTGATGAAATAAAATCTTAGTTGCTACCTAATACGTGCATCTCCAAGTGCTGAAATGATTACTGTAAGTAGTTGTAGGGCTTTTTTCTCTGAGAAAGCACATGATGGCCTGAATCAAATGTCACTGAAGTCAGTAAGTAGTTAGCCACTGACTTACGGATTTTAAATGAGCTTTGGCTCAGGTATAAAATGAGGAAGTTTAAAGTAAGAGTATGTAAATGATTTGTCTGTCACTGTCATGCTTTACACTGCATATATTTTGCTGATGCAATGTAATTTTTATTGCAGCAGTCTTATTCTTTTTAGTTCTGGATGCCCTTTCCAGTTAGTCCTGTGTGCCCTTGACTTGTTTTCTGGTGCCTTAAGTGAATATGGTCTCTCACTTTACCTGGCTTTCCTGGAACTTTTGAAACTTTGCATGTGGAAAATGATAAAGGATGTTGTGACTTCCCTGTGAGTTACTTTTTGTTCCCTCTAAAAATGTATTGATTACTTTGAGCTCAAAGCAGCGTGGCTGGCTGAGATGGCCTTCGTTTTCAACGTCTTTTGGGGAACTGGGGATAATCAAAAAGCTCTGATATCAGGAAACTGTTTGTTGTTCTTCAAATCTTTTCTTGCACATAAATTTCACCAATTTAACAAAAGACAGTTTTAAACACACTTAGCTAAACCAGGGCAAAAGCCTGCTTACACACTTGTTGCTGATTTTTAAGCGTAGGATTCTTTTTGGTTTCTCTGAAATCAGTCCTTAATTTGTTTAAGCTGAATCACTAGAAATCTTGTTAATCCATTTTAAGTGTATCCAAACATCATTTTCTCAACAGTTTTTAAATCGCTTTGAAATCAGACTTCAAAATCTGCACAGGCCTGCCTGTAGAAGCACCATTTTTCTTGCTTCATGTGTTAGTAGTGTCTTTTGGGGTAAAATTGGTTTGATATTTGCAAGCTAATTACATAGGCTCTGTAGTGGGTTTTCCTCCCCAAGTGGATGTAGGGCATTCATATAAATTTTGTCTAAAGATTGGACTAGGAGGGTCGGTCAGTTAAAGTTGAGGACTTCTGTATTGCATGACAGGTGAGTAGTCTAGGAGCTCCAGGCTTTCTTCTTTGTCCAGCTAGTGAGATGCCTGCCAAGTAACATGCACCTGCTAGTGAGTCTTTGAAGGAGTTAGAAATGCCACTCACCACTGCTATGAAAACACCTGCAGCCCACTACAAGTTTAAACTTGCCCAGGTTTTTCATGCTGAAAATCTGTTCGTGCCTTCTTCAAGAAATCTTTTCTAAAATGGAACCTTTTTAATCAAACAGTAAGATAAAATGAGAAATGATGCAAGAATTCCCAGCGAAATGTAAGCATCTGATTTTTAGACTCTAATAAAATTTGTCTTTCTGCCTCCTGTGGTTCCCTCTGCTGAAGACTTCCTAAATCCCTCTTATAAAGAAAGTGGGTCCAGCATGCTGCAGCCTGGCAGTTCTTTGTTTTGGGAAGCAGGACCATATTGCTCCAATCTTTCACAAGTATTTTAAATGAGTCTCTGTGGACGGTGCTGCCTATTGTTTATGTAAAGACAGCGGGAAAGAAATGGGAAATCCCCCAAGCTAAGAACTTTTCCATTCCTCCTGGTACAACAAGTAACAGTACTCTACTGACATCCATCCTTTACAATCATACAGTCGAGCCTAAAGAGATTAATCTTATTTCCTTTAGAGCTACTGGTAGCCATGTGTGAGATTAACATTCATATTAGGAGGCTGTACCTTAAAATTAAATGGATATGCTTTCTGAGCAAAGCTCTTTTATTCCTCAGTGGGGGCATATTGATCTCAACAGGCTTTATTATTGAGGATGGAAGGAGCAATAAGAGTTAGTGGCTGAGGCGAGTGAAGTAAATGTATTGCTTAAAAACCATTTTCGAATGAATTCCCCTTAGTTCCGGTTCCATCTAAGAAACTGTTCTGTTACCTTGTATCCCTGCTGCAGGTGTGGTATGCTGCCTCTTACGCAGAGTTTGTGAACCAGAAGATCCATGACATATCTGAGGAGGAAAGGAAGGGTAATGTGCGCTCTTCTGCTCCCGATTTTTTTGCAGTGTGATGGTGGTTGGGTGTTGTACTTCTCAGTTTCAAGTATATGGCCTGCATAGTGCTCCCAAATTTCTGCTGGGTTAAGAGAAGTTGAACCAGATCTAGATTGCATTATTGGGACTTACTTCTGCTAGCTTTTCTCATGCTAATATTACAATAATTTAACCTTCTGCCTCAGTTTCTGGTAAGCGCTAGGTTGCTGCTGGAGAGAGGTATGTTTCTGTACTTGATGTCTAACGTTGAGTCTGTCTAATAAACTGATGTGCTGCTGCTTTAGATTGAGAAATTTCTCTTGACTTCCCCTAATTTATGCCAGACACACAATCCTGTAGGTGCTCTTCCATACAAGGGTATACTTCAAAATCTCCCTGAATTTTAAGCAGTGTGTATAGTCCGTGTGAATTGTCCCCAGCGACCTCTTTGTCTTTCTGTGATGAGCTGTAGTCGTGCCACAGTGCAGGGGGGATAAAAGCAAAGCTAAATGGAGCAGTGCTGGGTATTCTGCAGCTTGTCTAACCTTCAGGGGAGAAATATGGCCCACAGAGGACAGAAAGGCTTGGGGAAAAAAATGAAGCATTTGATTGGTGGTGACTGAAATGCTGTTATTGACATTTCCAATTGAACATAGTTCTCAGAGAGCAAGAGAAGAACTGGCCGTGTTACGAGTGCAATCGCCGCTTCATGAGCTCAGAGCAACTCCAGCAGCACCTCAACTCCCATGATGAGAAGCTGGACTTCTTCAGCAGGTACTGAAAGCTTTAGCTTTGTCTGTGTATCGCTATGGCGCTTCCCCAAACTTGCAGAAAGGATGATCTTTGCCCTGCAGATCTTACTGACCAACTTGGGTACCCATGAGAGAATGGCTCAGCACCAGAAGGTAAGAATGTGGCACCAGGAAGCTGACTGGTGTACGAGACTTTGCGAAAGAAGTAGCTTGAGGGAAATAAGTACCCTGTTGAAACTGGTGAGATTTTTTTGGTTTGCTTTTGGTTTTTTCGTCAATGACTTAAAAAATTGCAATATTTCAGCACTACAATATTGAAATATTGATGCTTCTCAGATGTATGCAGATACAGAGCTTGGAGAACAAGACTTGTAGTGCTTTGGCTCCTCACTGGGCTGGCAAAGTAGTTTATCCTGACCTATTAAAAGCTGAACCTACAAACATCCATCGGAGAGCAGAAGACATTGGTGCCGCCTTTTTCCTGAAACTTACTCAGTGGCTGCATTTTGTTTTCTTTTGGTTTTTTGGACACAGAAAATTGTTCTCTTCAGTTTACTGCCTGACATCAATGGCTAAGTGTCTTTTTGGGGAGGGATGTTACGGTTTTGGGTTTTAAATCGGTTTCCTTGTGCACTTGTTCCATCTAGCTGAAAATGCTTTCCAGCACACCGTACGCTGGCGTGTTGGAAGTAGGAGAGTTGCCATGGCAGAGGACTACTGGCTTCTAGCAAGTCCTCTTGGTCCCACAATTAGTGAAATAAATTTTAATGCGTTCTGAACTTTGATTTCTCATAGAGCGCAAAATAAATAGATACCAGCCAGTACGCTGGTTTTTTGCTGCCGGAATTCCTTCAGGTTTTATTATTTACTGCAGGCCATTGTTACTGAGTTGAATGGGTGAGTAGTGATGCCGAGAAAGAATGCATAAAATCAGCAGAGATTCCAAATCCATCTTTTTTTGCCTCTAACCTGGAGAACTATGTATTCTGCAGAGCCAGAGGCCGAGGTCGTGGGCGAGGAAAGAGGAGGTTTGGACCAGGCAGACGCCCAGGGCGCCCTCCCAAATTCATGCGTATGGAAGTAACCAGTGAAAATGGGGAAAAGTGTGAAGAAGGGACGCAGGTACATTTGTGGGGATGGGGAGGAGGAAAAAAACCCCATCACGTGGAATGCAAACTCCTGACTAAAACAATTTGGGGCATTAGTGGAAATTGAGGGTGTGCTTTGGGTTTATACCCCAACAATTCTTGGTTCTCTACCTGTGATTCTCTGCCAGGGGAGGACACTACTCTCCTTCTATAAAAACTGTAAAATCACTTGCATTTCTACAGCAACTTTCAACCCAAAGCACTTAGCAGTGAGATAGGTTATTGCGGCAGTTTAGCAGCATCACAAAGGTAATTTAGACAGTAAAACTGTAATGGGAATTTAGGTTCATATTTGTCCTTTCTGGAACGTGAGGTCAGAGCCTGCTCTTACAACTGTTGCTGGTAGTATTAAATCAGTTTGAGCTATGATTCTCATGATGTTTTAATATTAACAAAAGAGCCTTCTGTAGGCATACTTACTGCAAAATGTTCTTTTGCTTGTGGCTGTTGGTTATGTTCTGTAGGGACCTAATGTGATGCATTTGTCTAAGTAAAATGCTAAATTCTCTCTGATGCTGACCATGCTTAGGTTACCAGCAAGTCCATTTATGAAAGGTGTCACAAGGGATCAGTGGCTCTGTTTTATGACTTAGCTGAAAGCTGATATCTGGAGTGGTAATTTTCCTCTGGCATCTGACTAGGTCACAGTTCAGTGCTGACTCAGAGGGAGGAATGTATACGTTGCCTATGAATGCCTGCCACTCATTTTCTGAGCACGCAGAATTGCCCTAAACGTTACATTAAGTGCAGACAGTTGCGAGATTGCCCTCTTTGCAAGCTGACGTGACACAAGCCAGCTCCATTCAGACAAGTAAGCATAATGCTGTTCCCAAACTCTTAACTCTGGAGAGACAGGGCTTACTGGGCGCAGTCCCATGCTAATGTGTCTGAATGGCCTCTGGACTGGAGGTGGCTCACATCCTGCCAGCTTGGAGCATGGCCCAGAGTTAGCTCACGTGTGTCTATACAGTCGAGCAGGGCTATGGTTGTGTCCCAAGCCTTTGGAGGTCTGCCCGCCTTGCTAACGACTAGGCAGGAGTTCATCTGCCTGAGAACTTGAGATTCGGGATGCTGTGAGCACAGTTTAGTGTCAGCAAGTGTGGAAGCTTGCCACCTAGACCAGCACTGGACATTTGGCTGGTATATTGCTCTACTAAGTGTCTCTCTCTGGTAAGCACTCACGGTTTATAACAGCTGCACTCCCTCAGGCACCTCCCTGTTTTTCTTCTCCCACGCCTGCTTTTGTGCTTTGACAGCACCAGCCTTGAGCTGATATACCTCTGGCGTTCTGTCTCCTAGCTTGTGCTTTTAAGTTTCCTTAGTTGCATTAAATGATGTCAAGGAAGGATCTATGTTTTTTTCTCGTAATACGAGAGGATTCCATTCCAGAGGAGTTATTGGAATTTATATGGAAAGAATGTAGATTTTAGATATGTGCTTCCTGCTCCCAACACCCTCCTTTTTCTTTTATGCTAATGCATAAAAGGAGGAAAACAGCTTTGTGTGATAAATATAAGTGATGTATGCAGCTGGGTAGATGAGAGTATGCAGAGCTTGGAAACTGGATCGCAAAACACACAGTGCACAGTATAATGGTCTCGTTTGTCACTCTCCAGTTCAGCACTCCAGCTAGTTTGTTAGAAAGGAGAAGACACTGCATAACAAAACATGATAATGTTTCAAAGTGACAACAATTTCAATGAGACAGAAGTTCTCTGCTTTCCCTGGTCTGTGCTAGTCACTTTGGTCTTAATTTCTCACGGGTCAGCCTATGTCAGCTTTGGTTAAAGCAGTAACAGGGTCACAGGTGCAGAAGAACTTGCTTGGCTATTAACAGCTGGGTCATTTAAATTGTCTGTGTCTGATCAGACAATATGATGGCCAAGAGAGTCACCTACCTGCAGCACTTTGTCCCTGGTGCTCTGAGTGTTGTTGCTGTAGGTGGAGGTGATCTGCTGAGAGCATCAGTGGAACACAGTAGCAAAGTGTTAGTGTAGACACATTTTGTTTAGAGCCTGTGATTAAATATGTAGAAATCTTGTTGTCTGCTGAGTATTATCAAAGCATTTTTCAGTGGGTGGGGGGAATAATCACTGGTTGTATGATTTGCGATTTCAGGACTTGCTGCATTTTTCCAGCAAGGGGCAGTTTGATGAGGCCGGACAAGTCACACTGAATGGGTTGGAGCAGCAGGAACAGACTCCAGTGCCATCAGAGACACAGTCGGCACTGGAGCAGCAGTCAGAAAACCACCCGCTACAAATCCAGCCGCAGCACGATGAGAGCACGGTGCCTACGCAGAGCACCATGACGGCAGATGACATGAGGCGAGCAAAGCGTATCAGGGTAAGCAAAGAGGACGGCGGCTCATGTCTTCTCTCACCCTCTCCATTTGCTGTAACCCAGAGAATGCCAGACCTGCCTGCCAGGACCAGCTGGTCTTTTTCTCCCACTGCCATATCCATTTCCAAATCCTGAATAAAGCTTCTCATTCCTAGCAATTTTCTTTGCACTGAGAGGAAGACAAATCTCACGTAAAGAACTAGTAGTATCTCGTGAGATGCTAGTGAGAACTGGTCAGCAACTGGAGCTGATTCAGTTCCAGCACAGTAATTCTTTCATAGACACACAGTCCATCCAAGCTGGCAAGCAGGAGTGCTTCAAACAGCCGGCTGAAGCATGGTACTGTGGCACAGACTAATGACTTGTTCACAGCACCATCTGTGTCTCTCGGAACTCTTGTCTTGCAAATCGTTGCCAAAGAGGAACCTCGACCTCAGTTTAGAACCACTTAGTTGATGATGATGGTGATGATATTTAGTGATAAAGTCCTTTCTTGGGGTAGAAAAACCTGCCTGTCTTTGTGAGATTAAAACCTGTGCTAAGAGCTGTGTGTACCGACAGCAAACGCTTTGAGCCTGAGCTTTGTGTCAACTGGGTGAGCTGTTTTTTCTCTGCTGTGTGTGGGAGGGAAATGATTCAAGCAAATAATCCCTCAAGCCATGTAACTGTGACATTGGTTTATTTAGCCTAAAATCTTTTTCTTTTTCTTCCATGTGTAAAATTTTGATTACAGAAAGGAACAGCTGCAGTTGGGGTAAGACTTCATTTTTAGGGGATGAGAAAGGGTTGGAGAAGAGTTGAGTAATTGTTCCATATAGAAAGATGTTGAGCCAAATTTTGCTCTCAGTTTATAGCAATATATATGCAAGACCAGTGGTGGTGTTACCCCATAAATGCAGCGGTGTATCTTGAAGGAAGAATTTGGCTCAGGCACATTAAGACTGCAGAAGTTTTAACCATACAAAATGCTTGCACTCTCTGAATGACAAGTTACTACCAGTAATTTGATTTTCGTATGTTAAAAGCTTGGGGGATTTTTGCTGAATGTATTGAAGGGTGGATAACAGAGTACCAAGACAGATGCTGAGTTTTTGACAGTAAAGAGCATGGGTATTTACTGCTTACGATAGGCCACAACTTCCTCAGCAGAAAGTTGAGGCCTGGGTGTGATGGGAAGATAAAGTATTGCTCGTTTCCCTGAACTTTTGAACCCAAGATGTGAACTTAAGATCTTCTTAAACAGTAAATGTGGGAAGAAAGGGACAGAAATCCTGAAATTACTTCCTTGTCTTGTGACTTAGCTTTTGTTCCCTGGAAATTCATCACAAATGGATGACAAGGGGAGTGCAGTGGTGGTTTAGTCCTTGATGACATGTTTATATCTCCAAATCTCCCAAACTTCCCATACATCTGGCAGCTTGTGTTCAGCAGAGTCCTGGAGATGTTTCAAGATAGGGCACTGGCAGAATGGCAGATGGATGGTTGCACAGCACCTTTCTGTATTGCGTCAGACTGTGAGCAATGAGGACTTGAGATAAGAGAAACTAGCAAGCATTATTTTTTTTTTTAAGCACTGAAAAATCACAGCAAGCTCTAGCACCCTATGAGCACTCATTCAATTCAACTATTCACAGCACCTTTTTATAATAACAGGCACTTAACATTATAAGCACGCAAACATTTGGTTTTAAGATGTGTAGTACATCATTCACTTCCAAAGAACAGGTAGAAAGTCTTGACTGCTGATTAGGATCTGGAGACCTGTGTAGCTCTAGTTCTTCCTTAATACTCACGTAGGATTTAATTTTCAGAAACAATAATTCTTTGTGAATTGCTTCAACTTTTCTAAGGTTTAAGGCAGCGATGCTCTGAGAGTGCTTTCGTTCTAGCTGGAAGCACTAATCTCTGGTGCCCCGGGGTTCAAGTCCTGATAGGATCAGTTCATTTTTAAGCGTTTGCTTTAGAGCCTGTGGAGTTTCCTTGGAGATCAGACCTTAAATAAGGCAATCATGTCCTTAGTATTGAAAAGAGATACACCTACCCTTCAAGATACTCTTCTAACAAACAGAGGAATGTTTGGTCCACAGCCAAAATGAATGTTTGTTTTTAATTCAGTTCTGGGCAGTGTCCAGAGTGTCTATGGGTTGATCCCAGAAACATCTGCATTTCCAAATTGCCTTTTTTTTTTTAACGTACAGACCTGATCCTAAAATGTCCTTTGTGTAGGTGACTGCTCTACTCAAGAGGAAGCAACTGGCAGGGATAGGGGATTTGGAAAGCAGTCACTTCCTTCGTGCTGAAAGAAATGCAACCGTTCGTATAACAAAGAGTACAAACAGTAAGATGAGGTTAAAAAAAGACTCCCTACTCCTTAACTTTTTCACTCTTCTAATCCTTGCCCTGTTGTCATCTTGCCTTAATTATTCCCTTCTGCTAAAAGCATTTCATTTTCACTGTGGCCCTGCAGTATGCGATACGTCATTATTAATCAGCTCTGAGAAAACATGAAAGGTCACAAAACACCTTCAAGATTATCTGTGGGTTTTAACTTTGCCCTTTAACTCCCCTCGGGCAGTTATTAACTACAGGGTAAACCTTGAAGATCTGCTTAGTGTTTCCTGAGGCAAAAACCTCAAAGGAGTTTTACCTAAGTAAAGGGTAAACTCTAGCTACAAGAGCTGGCCCGCGTAGTGACCCACAGAAGCGTGACTGTTGCAGAAGTCAAGGCTTCTGTTTTGAAGTCCATTGCATAACATAAGTATTTTTCTCTCCCTCAATGCTGCCTGCTCAGCTGGAGCTGCAGGTAGGTTTGGTTTGGTTTTTCGTTTCGTTGGGTTTTTGCTGTATCTAACCGAATGGTACGTACCAACATCACCTTCCATGTTGTTTTGTCCAACTTCTGTTTAGTGTCTCCTGATGGACCCCGCATTGTAAATTGTCACATTCGTTCTTCCTTAAGCAACCAATGTCCAGAACTAAGTGTTATCTGAATAACAATTTGCATTCTTCTAGTTCTTTTCATGCTAATTAATTGCAAATTTAAGGTGAATATTATAGGAGTAAACTGCTTGGATGAAATACTATAATATCCATCTTAAAGTTTTGGAGGATTTGTTTATGCAATTGTTTGCACTGGATCAATGTTACCAGTTAATGAGACAACACTTAGTTCTCTTTTTCTGTTTTTATAGTTGATAGTTTATCTAACTAAAGAGCAGGAAAAGGTTTCATCCTTCTGTAGCCTTTGAGATAGCAACGGGACTATGTTGGTTTACATGGCACAGAGGTCTGGCCTGCTATGTTACCAGTCAGGTTGTTGGGGGTTACAAATAGCAAAGTACAGTAATAGTGGAGCTAAGAACTTGGAGTGCATCTCTTCAACTGTTTGGTTTATTAGCATATCCCTGTAGTTAAGGGGAAGACTTCTGACTCCAAGCAACATGTTCATTTTCACACAGCACGTGTCTAGCCTTCCAACTCACGGTGTGCCTTACTGCAGATCCCTGTATTTCCCATTGTCTTCGCTTCTCCACTTGTAAAATGGAGATGACGACAATTCATAGGAGGGCTCAGCTGGGGCTCCTGTATGAAACTGTTAGCTTTTTTATAGCAAAACGGTTGCTGTCATGTTCCTTTTTCTGGAATGAAAGTACAGGTTTCCCTCTGCAGTTCAGATGGTGAAAAGGATTGTTCAGGTCCACTAATTTAATCTCTAGCACAGCATTTCACAGTATTCCCAAGCTGTTTCCTCGTTCCAGCAGAAAAGCTCCTAACTTTACTTTCTTGGTGTCAGCTGTTGGCACACACTTAAGGGACACAGCAAATGTCAGCCCAGACATTCCCACAAGAAAAGGAGAGAGGGATATCTGTTTGCAGAAGTCTTAAGTGTATCTCATGGAGAAGTATGTCATATTGAACGTGTGTAAGCATAGGTGCCAGCAGTGTTCTGGCTCTATTTCTCTAACTATCATGATGTAGATTCTGCGTGTGACACCTGAAAAGAGAAGCCATCAATAAATGCTGATGTATAGATCTTATTTTGGAGAAGGGTAAATATTCCTTAGACTTATTGCAGAGAAATGGCAGTATTGCAGTGTACTTACAGTACAGTATGGGTGATAGCGTGCTGTGGGATTTCATGTATGCAGAGGTATGACTTCCAGCTTTGCAACTCTCCGTAAAAGTTCTCATCCAATATTGAAATGCAGGCGCAGGCCACACTTACCTACTTCTACAGGCAACATGTCCAGCAGCATCTGTTCTCCAGCAGACAGGGCTGGTGTCAGGACTGACATGGTTCTACAACATTTTATCTGAAGGGGGAAGGGGAGAAAGGGAAAGAGGAATCATGAAATCTTACAGTCATGAAATCTTACAGAAAAGGTAGACTGAAGGAAAGCACACACTAAAACAAAGCAGGGACTGAGAAGAGAAATTGTGCGCAGTAGGAGTGGAGAAAAACAGAGAAGAGCAACCCAGCGTATTAAATTTTAAAATGAATATTCACACAACCCGCACTATGCTCAATTCACAGTATTCTTAAAGTTTCTTGCAATACCAAGAAAAGCAATTTCAAGTTTGACTGTGTATAATCAACCACCCTTTGAGCAGACAACAGAATCCATCAGAGTTCCTCTTGATTGAGCACCACTGTTTTGTCTTTCATCTTTCTTCTTCATTCTCAGGCTCTCACATGTGATATATGCTAAATGGCAAGGACAGGAGAATTGCTCACAAGTTCTTACCTGTTGCTTGTAAACCTGCCATTCTGCCCCTGCTATAATGTTTTGAAACTCTATTCTTCTTTTTGATAATAACAAAAAGGTTTAGGCCAGCATCTCTTGAATCTCTCTTCTTCCACCAATCTTCCCTGCAATGCCAAACCACTGCTGCACACCTCTGTAGTGATCTTTAGTGCAGAAGCTGATATTGTAAAGGGCTGTGGAATTTCATAAGCCCTGCTCCTGCATGAAAGACAGGGCGCTAGCTCACCCTTCCTTTGTATGGTGGCTGAACTTGTGACCCAGTCCCCCAAAATCAGCTGGAATTGCAGCTTTTCTCAGGCCCAGTCTGTGCTTCAGAGAGGACTTAGTTTTATTTTACAGAAAAACGCCATGCTGAAGACAAAAGCTAGCTCAATCAGCAGAATATGGGCACTGGAGGGGAAACTCCTGCATTGTATTCTCCTAACTCAGTATGTAACTGCAGGTATATCCCTTAACTTCTGCCTGTACCAGCCTCCCCTTCCGTGAAATGGAGAGAGTGTCTATAATGCAAAAGCATTTTTTTTTTTTTTAAGTTTAGGTTCACTGATCAGCTGGTCTATTTCATCTTGAAAATATTTGCGTGTGGAATCTATATGTAATAATAAAAGCTAATGGTCTCTTTGATGTTTCTTTCAGAATGCAGCTCTTCAGCACCTGTTCATACGGAAATCCTTTCGCCCGTTCAAATGCCTCCAGTGTGGGAAGGCCTTCCGCGAAAAGGACAAACTGGATCAGCATTTGCGGTTTCATGGACGGGAAGGGAACTGCCCTTTGACTTGTGACATCTGCAACAAGGGCTTCATCAACAGCGGTGCTCTCGAGAGCCACATGAAGTTCCACATGGACCAGAAAACATACTCCTGCATTTTCTGCCCCGAGTCCTTTGACCGCTTGGATCTGCTTAAAGACCATGTGGCCATCCATGTCAATGATGGCTATTTCACCTGCCCTACCTGCAAAAAACGCTTTCCAGATTTTATCCAGGTGAGATGCTGTACTGATTTGAAGCCCTGCCTTCCGGGTCTCGTGCAAGCACTCTATGAATTTTTCAGTACTGTTCTTCTGTAACGCTGCATGTCAGTGCATTCTCACAAAATAAAAGGGTCCGTGTCAGTCAGAAGTTAAAAAGGAAGAGTGACAAAGCATTGCTAGATGTTATCTTAGGCCGTTGAAGTGTTCTTTCCACTAAATCATCAGATGTGGTACTTCAATCTGGCATTAGAAGGCACTGTACTGTGAGAGGGGTGGTCCCTTATCCCCAGAGAATGCCTAAAGCAGAGGTCCCGATTACTTTTGGTCGGTACAGATCTATGGCACAAAAAGGAATTGCCTTTTGCTGTATGCAGCTTGTACTTGAATACACCTTGTCTTTGTCGTTAAAATTCTGAACAAAAAAAAATTGTGGCTTTACATGATACAAATATCTTTTATTCCCTTGACTGGTTTTGTCAGGGTAATTCAGTTGACCCCTTGCAGAAATGCCAGAACAGATCAGGATAGTCTGCTTCCTGACTTCCCCCCTGGGCTTCAGCTGGGTACTTTATTCCTCTTCTCCGCACACTGCTTAGGAGAGGTTGCACTGGAGTAGTGAGTAATGTAACTACTTTGTGCAGTGTGCAGAGCCATTGGAGAAGATCGTTAATAGAATTTAGGGTTGCTATTTCGATGTTCAGTAAGAAAAAACTGAGATGTACCATGTACATATTCATCATCCTTCATACGGACAAAGAGCTTGATATGTCTTGCTGAGCTGCCTGACTTAAATTGAAATGTAGAAATCCGGTTTATGTCAAGTAATAGAAACTGATAGACTACCTAATATGCTAAAGAGGAAAGGATGGGGAAAAGTGATTTACTAATATAATGCCATCCTGGCAAAAACCCTTTATCTTCTGTAAATGTTGAACAAGGAAAAATGTTGATGATTCAGAAATGCTGTACTGCAACCTAATTCCCCGTAAACTTTCCCATGAAACTGAGCCACTCGGAAGAAGGTCTCCCGGCTTTTTTCCAGCTATTCAGCTTTATTTTGGAATTCAAAGATTTTTTTTTTCATTTGGTGCTATGTGAATAATTTAGTCTAGTCACCATAGGTTGCTGCCTACTTAAAGACTTTTATGTGGAATAGATAAAGATACCAAGTTGTTCCATGTATGATCAGTATTAGAAGATGGTAAAGAATTATGTAGAGATCCATTTCTTGAGCAGTGCTTGGATCTCAAATGTCAAACCTCATTAGTTACTTTACTGGGGGGAAAAAAAAAATCCCACTAGATGCTTGAAGAGGTCAAGGAGAGTCCCAAAGTATGCAAAAGTAAATGCTGTTCAGGAATGGTATGCAAATGCTTTTCTGTCTAAGTTTTTGTTTGTTAGTTTTTTCCAATTGTAATTGCAAGCTCATTCTGTCTGATTGAAAGGAATTAGTCCTTGTATTTAGATTTCTTATAAATGAAGTAAAGATAACGAACCTCAGATGAACGTGTGAACTCAAGGTTGATTCAGTAAAACTGGTACATCGTGGACTTTTGCTGCCTGTTAAGTGCTCAACTGTGCAATAGCTGATGCCCTCAAGAATCAGTCTTGAGGAAATCAAATTGTCCATCCAGATAGATCAAAAAGATGTTATGGCTTTATAGAAACCATTGCCAAGATACCAACTGTTCTGATAAAATACTTTTTAAGCTAAAGCAAATTAGAGAACTCTTAGATCCTTTTTTGTCTCTTTTTTTTTTTCCTTTTTGCCAAGAGTTTCCTAGACTGTTTTAGGATGCACTCTTCTCTTTTGAATAAATTCCATTTTTCTATGATCTGCAATTCTAGGTCAAGAAACACGTACGCAGTTTCCATTCAGAAAAGATTTACCAGTGTACAGAATGTGACAAGGCTTTCTGCCGTCCTGACAAGCTGCGACTCCATATGTTGCGACACTCAGACCGCAAAGACTTCCTGTGCTCCACCTGTGGCAAGCAGTTCAAGGTAAGATGGCTCTTGACTGGATCATTCCTGATACAGGTGGAGAACACTATTCTTTACTCTCCTTCAAGTCAACAAGCTCATGTTCTCAAAGGTGGAAGAAACCAATGTGTAAACATGCTAGACTTGCCTGCCAGTTGCCTGCACTGCTTGTGTCGTGTGTGAGCCATGACATTGATTTCTGATGGACAAGGGGCAAGATCCACCCCAGCATGCTCTGCTCTATCAGGGTGTCTCATGTATGAGATCTTATTTCTAATAATATAATAGCAAAGAAAGTTTCATCTGCTCATTAAGAACTGGGTCATTATACAGCTCAGTTGCCAAGTGCTTGGCTTGTATTGCTTTTATCAATTTAGTTAAGAAACTTCTTGCTGATATCAATGGATTAATAATCTTCCCGGACGAGGTGCCTGTGTCCATGGGATGCATCTTGCCAGCACATGACATCCAGATGCCTTTCCAGATCCCCCCAGTACACATGGAGCAGACTGTGAGCCCAGGTAAACTGTGGTGGCAGCAGCCTGCTCCTTGTCACTTAGTTTCTTATGGGATGCTGAAGGACTGGATACTTTTGGGTGAAGAAGCACATTCTAGACAGTGTGTGTCCAGAGAGGCTGGATTGCATCTGGGCAGTAGATTCAGTACCATTGTAGGACTTGAGGTCCTCCTCAGTCAGGAGCATTATTTGATGTACCTTTCCAGCCGTACAGAGTTGAGCACTAATGCTTTAGATAAATTTAAAGAAAAGCCAGAGTGGACTGGTTCGTTCTCACCGAGGCTGCTGAACTAGCATCAGTTTGGCTCCTGCTTTTGTGGCTGAGCAACCTCAGCTTGGTTTGAAGGATAAACCTAAGCCCAGAGTGTTCCTGCTGAGCTGTCCAGCACTGAGCATGCAACTCTCTCATGGCAGCATTGGAGAGGACAAGCCAAAGAGAACGCTGAACAACTTGCGTTGTGTGGCTCTTCCTTGTAACGGGTAGTAAGACAGTAAGTGGTGCTGATATTTCTCTCCCCGATCGCTCTTTCCCTAGAGGAAAGACAAGCTGCGAGAGCACATGCAGAGGATGCACAACCCAGAGAGGGAGGCCAAGAAAGCTGATCGAATCAGCCGCTCAAAAACATTCAAGCCTCGGATAGCTTCCACTGACTACGAGAGCTTCATGTTCAAGTGCCGACTCTGTATGATGGGTTTCCGCCGGAGGGGGATGTTGGTGAGTGTCTGTGTACTCTAGCTTCTCTTACAACTTCTGTACTCAATTTTGACGAGTAGTTAAGGAATAAAGATGGAATTCCAGTGGTTGGAACACAAGGATGCTGTGAAACTGAGAGAATTTTGTAGCTGAGTTGAGTTTATGTATCTTGCTTTAAAACTGTGTGTCTTGTCTCTTCAGCAAGTGTGTGCCTTTGCGTATTTCATTGCCTGTGTTGTGTGTCTGGTTGTCACTACCATATCTCAGCGCTGATGCTGATTGATGTGTAACATATTTAGCAGAACATGAGATTAATATATTGCCTAGCTCAGCCTTACTGCCTTGGTTTTCCTGACTGTCTTTCCTATTTTTTTTGTTTCTTCCCCTTCTTGAGGGGCCTCTCCTGGCCATGCCCTGTAACTGCCACTGTGTAAAGGGTGTTACGCAGCAAGAGATCTTATTTGCAAATATTTCATGAGGGTTGTTACCTCTGCTAGCAAAGGCCTCCCTGGGCAGAGGTCCTTTACATTACCTCACTCTCAGCTGCAAGAGAGTTCTGACAAGCTATTTCATCCCTTCCCATCTTATTTTCATTAGAGAAACTGTAAGTGAGATGTAGCAGCTGACTGTGAATGCACAATAATCCTTGCAGCAGCAAATGCTTCTGGTGCTGCTGGCTAGCATCATCACAGTTTTGGTTTGCCTGTTATCTGTGTCTAGGAGAAGCAGCAACTGCTTGGCTTCCATCTGTAATATGCTCTCTTGTTCTCTTTGTTTCTTTCTCCTAAGGTGAATCATTTATCAAAGAGACATCCAGACATGAAAATAGAAGAGGTGCCAGAGCTCACGTTGCCCATCATCAAACCCAACAGAGATTACTTCTGTCAGTACTGTGATAAGGTATGTAAGGAAGTCACCCCTCAGAGGGTAGCTCAGTCCTAGACCTGTACGCAACTGATTTGTCTCTGCATAGAAGCACCTGGCAGGGTTTGTAGCTTTTTTTTTTTGAGGTGCTTGCCAGTAACATTTCTGCAGCACTATCCAAACAAAGTTAAGACAAAATGCACCTAGGTCAGGGCAGCTGGATGCTAATTGAAAACTGCAGTTCTCCTTTTCTGCTGTCTTTGGAGTTCATAAAACTTAAATACTGTGATCCAGCAAGCAGTCACCCACCCTTAGTCCTGTATCACTTTTTGCAACCCAGGTCTAAGTATCCTACCTATCTATAACTCCTGAAGACTAATTCATTTTGTTTTCTGTATCGCTTCTAAAAGTTAGTCTTTAACTCCTTTTATTTTAAGCTGCTTACTTAGTCGCATGCCAGTAATTCCCCATGTTTAGTGGAGCCTGAAGCTTCTTCTGCACTGCCTCTGCATTCCTGTTCTTATTCCCTGGCTTTTGTTTTTTATGCATGTGGGCCTTTATTTACCAGGGAGTGTATTTTGACTGACTATAGAATACTTGTTTGTTGATGTGCCTAAAAAGAATTTTAAAATATGTTTATCGCTGAAGGCTATTAAAATGGTTTGATGCTTTGTGCGAGAGTGGAGGCATCAACCCTCATGACAAATTAACATTGGACAAATTACAACCTCGGTGATCAGTGGCTTCTCTGACATTTGAACTTCAAGTATCAGGCAAAAAAAGTTTTCCTCTTACCTTCCTGTCCTGCTTTGCTTTGTTGTGGCACACAACATGTTCTCAGATGGCTTCTGGGTGCTACACACAAAGGGGCTGTTTCTACAGGTTGATCAAACATTGGAAGGTGCATGTATATTCCTGCATTAAGTTGTAATTGTTTGGGGATTTAACTAAACATATTGTCTAAAGCAACATGCAGACCTTCCAGGTAAAGGTAAGTAATAGCTGTTTGCTGCGCAGACATCGGGATTACACCGTTTTCGTTCCAAATCTTTACCCTGCAGGTGTATAAGAGTGCCAGTAAACGCAAAGCACACATCCTGAAGAACCATCCTGGTGCTGAGCTACCTCCAAGCATCCGGAAACTGCGCCCTGCGGGTCCAGGAGAGCCAGATCCCATGCTAAGCACCCACACCCAGCTGACAGGCACTATAGCCACCCCTCCGGTCTGCTGTCCTCACTGTTCCAAGCAGTACAGCAGTAAGGTACGGGGGTTGTTTCATAGCCTCAGACGACAGCTTCTCCCCAGTGATGCTTTTTCACCACGGTCTCTGTCATCTGTCAGTCGGCAAGCAGAGCTCTTTTAGTCTGAGTCAGAGTGCTGGTTTTGTGCTGCGTGCTGACAATACGGGCACAGCCTGCTCGTTTTATGGCAAAAAGGTTCTTTAAATAGAGGGCATGAGCTTGAAAGAAGAAATGGGAATGTTATCAGAGTGTGGTCACAAACAGAAAAGCTTGGAAACTGCTCACTGACAGTTATAAGGGAGAGGAGTAGGGAAACAAAATGCAGAAAAGATGACCTCTGGAAAAGGTCCCCAGAATGTTTGGCTATGTTGGGGTAAAAAGCATAAGGGATGTGACGTTTGGGGCAGTATTTCAGTATCAGATAGCTCTAATCAGCACCAGCTTTTTGATCTTTGTTTCCCTTTTGCTGACCGGAGCATCCCATAGTGTGAATCTTGATGCTGCCTTACCGAGGGGAACTTAAAAGCTGCAGTCAGCAGGGCTGTTCGATTTCAGTTGGCCTGAAGCAGAGCTGCTGACTGTCTTTCTAATGCTGTTTTGCATATCTCTGTAGACGAAGATGGTACAACACATTCGCAAGAAGCACCCGGAGTTTGCTCAGCTTCCTAACACAATACATGCCCCGCTGGCGACAGCTGTCATCAGTTCCACTCCTGCCGTTTTAACCACCGACAGCACTACCGGAGAGACTGTTGTGGTAAGGATTCAAGACGCGTTAGATCAGGCCAATGGAAGGAAACAAACAGAACAGAAGCCCTCTGGTATAGTAGTCTTAGTGTTTATTTGGCAGACATCATTTTAAAGCGTGTGTTACGACATTATTTGAGATCACGTCTGTTCCTGAATCTGTGTGTTGTAATTTTGCTCTGCCAGGAACTATATTTCTCTTTTTGGAGCTCTAAGGATTTGTCTTTTTTCCCAACTCCATTCCCTTCTTTGATTCAGACCCATATGCTGCTGACTCCACATAATACTTTCACACATGCCTAATTAACTCAGGAATACAGATCTCATGGATTTTTACTGGATAAGACTGTTTTGCTTGAAAATGGGCAGATTCAACCAGGATGCTGTGGGTTCATAAACCTGATTAGTTAGGTGCTAGATGTCTACATACGTTAGAAATACAGTTGTCAAGAAAAGTATCACTCTGGCAGGTGAGGAGGAAAGGTAGAATACCTCTGAGAAGCACTTTTTGACTTGGAAACTAAGTCTTCTCTTTACAAATGCAGGATTTGTGTTGTCTAATAGGATACTGTTAAGTCAGAAGATGAAAATCCTTTTATTATTATTGTATGTTAAGTTAGCCCTTAATGGTCCTGACTAGCATTTAGACAGAGGGGGGCAATCCTAGTGGATGATCCCTGGTGATTGCTTATGACCCCATCCTCTGTATGCATTAAGCTCTTGTAAATAAATTACTAGGCCCAACGGTATAAGTGTAGATTCAGTGTGACGAAAGAACTTACAGCCCTGCAAAAGTATTCAATCCAGTAGACAATATGTGATGATGGTCTGTATCTCTCTCTCTCTACCTGCGCAGACAACAGATTTACTGACACAAGCAATGACAGAGATATCCCAGACCCTCACAACAGACTATCGGACTCCCCAGGGAGATTACCAGCGAATCCAGTACATCCCTGTGTCTCAGTCCACAACTGGCTTGCAGCAGCCTCAGCACATACAGCTGCAGGTTGTTCAAGTGGCCCAGGTGAGTAACCTGTCGGGGGACTCGATGTGCTTTTGACCCCCTCGACATCAAGCCTGTGCTTTCTTGGGGCTGTAGTGCTCGGAAGTTTGTTAAGGAATAGTTACGAAAAGTGGCGCAGGCTATTTTTTACAGATAAATTGGTAGATAATGCTTAGGGTTCCCATTGTAAGCATTGTGTGCGGGGCGTAAATAGTCCTGCCAGTCTTGATCAGCTTGCGGGAGACATATAAACACAGTCCTAGTTTAGTTCTACCCATCTGGGCACCTTTGCTCGAGTCTGCTCTAGGAAGGTTTTCCAGCAACTGGAAAAGTGGGTCAGTGGGTGACACATTTTTGCAGTTGAGAAGACTAATTTGTACTTCCTTGTTCTTAGTGAGCCAGAGCCAAAATTTGGAAGTACGGAAAGCGCTTGTTTTTTCCCTTTGTATCATCTATTAGAATATTCATTCTCAATGACACTCAACAGCCTCCTAAAAATAAAACCAGAGCGTAACTGGAGTAACTGAGCTGAGGAAAATAACTTGGGCGGCTGTAAGAAATTGCCATAGCCTTCAAATCTATTATCCACTGGGTAAAGCTAAAACTACCGTGTGTTTGTATTTGAATATGAAATTCCGTGTTCTCTCTGGCACCTCATTACAAATTAGGTTATGAGTTTGATTAATAAAGGCCTAAACAGTGGCCCCAGTTAATATTGACTGTGGCTGTTCTAGCAATACAAGAGCATGAATGCTGATTTCTGCAGCTAATATTAATTTTATCAAGATCTGAGACTTATAATTAAATGACTCCAACTGGTATCATTAGCAAGTGTTGCTCAGAAAAGCCTTGAATCAGTAAGACTCTGAGCACTTGTCGTGATACAGAGCTATGACAAACTCCAGCACTGGATATGCAGATCTTGACTATGTATACATTTTATAGAAAGGTGCTTACAAAAAAGGATGGTCCAGTGGTTGATGCTAATCCTGGGTTTCAGACCCTTTGATTTGAGTCCAGCCTCTGCCCCAGACAGCATGTATGACCTTAGGCAAGTCCTTTCCGTTGATATCGCTGAGCTGTAACCATCGCGGTGCCATTACTTCTGTTAAGTGTACTTCTTTATCTCCCAGGAGTGCGAAGAGGGTAAACACAGGCTTGAACAGGAGCGCTGCATGGCCTCGCTAAGGCTCATACCTCATTGTTCCAGACGTATCACAGAAGAGGTTTACATGGCTGCTTCTGCAAAGAATTTGAAGTCTATGCCTCTGCTTTGATTTTTTTTTTTTTTTTTTTTTCCAGGCTACCTCACCTCACCAGTCCCAGCACTCCACAGTGGATGTTGGGCAGCTTCATGACCCCCAGACATACACCCAGCATGCCATCCAGGTGCAGCACATCCAGGTCACAGAGCCATCGCCAGCAACTCAGTCATCGTCGCAGGTATTTCACTCTTCTCTTGAAGGAAATGTTTTCCCTACCAGTCTGCTCAGCTGGCATATTACATGTGCTGATGCAGGAAATAGTCTCTATGTCATTTAGAGGACCACACATGAAATGACTCTCACATGAACATCTCTGAGATCATCAAGTAGTTCCCAGATGTTCCTAGGGTGTATGGGGGTGTTTTGTTGTGTTTCTGTTTGGGTTTTTTGTTGTGTGGTTGGTTTTGGTTTTTTCCCCTCCTTGTGTGTACAAGGTAGAGATAAACGGCTGGGAACAGACAAATTTGCAGCTTAAATAAAGTTAGCCAATTGAAAGATGTAAGTTGAAACTGGCATTCCTCAAATATTTGAAGTTCAGCTCTTCATGCTGCTGGGTAGCGTTTAGCCTCTCATCCGAGTTCTCGACCACAGACTCGCTGTGTAACCTTTGGCAAGCAACGTCTCTATTTCAGTTTCCTGATCTCTGCTTACTAACCACACAGTGAAGCAAGTTGGGGGAGAGGGAGGAGAGCTTTGCAGTTCTTCTGCTTGATATGCTATAGAAACTCCCTGTGGTGTTTTCCCTTAATAAGAAGGAATGTTTGTAACAATCCTTGATACACTGAGAACATTTAATATCTTTTTATTTTTTTTCCAGGTTGGAGGTCAGCCTTTGAGTCCCTCCTCACAGCAATCTCAGCAGGAACTCAGCCCCTCGCAGATGCAGACAACTACATCGACACCAAACCAAGCCCTCCAGCAGCAGCAAGGGTCTTCAGTTCAGCACACATATCTTCCCAGCACATGGAACTCATTTCGGAGCTATTGTAAGTGTCAGCAGTAGTGTCTGGCTGGTGTGCGGGACTACTATGTGCTCCATTTCTCCAGCTACCGAATGGGATAGTATTTTTTCAGAGCTCATTAAGCTTAGTGATTAATATTCATAGAGATCTAAGAAGATAAACAGTTTCAGATAAACGGAAAATGGTTGTACTAGCTCTTCTGCTGTAGGTCCATTATGATCTGATCCGTGGTTTGGGCAGGTAGACTGGGCACCTTTATTACAAGGAACTTGCATTCAGCAAGAATCCATGTGTTGGATAGCTGCTTGTTCAAATTTGGATGGATCGTACAGAATGTGAGTGGGGTGTGAAATGATTTCTCACGTCCATGCAGCTCTGGATAGTAAATCTATGATTTCTTGGGCGAGAACAGGATGTATTGTCTAGGCATGAATTGGCAAATCTGCAGCTGATGTTAGCTGGCATAATTCTGTTGAGGCCTGTAGAGTTTTGCAAGGCTTTACAGTGCCTGAATTTCTATTCAACAACCACAGTTTCAGGCTTGAAATCTTCTAAGACATTATCTTTCAAGGTGGTCTTTGAGTTTGACTGAAGGTCTTGATTCTCCAATTTCCGTTTTTTAGCGTCTGAGATTCAGATGATGACCATTCCCCAAGGCCAGTACGTGATCACAGAGACCGCTGTAGGTACACCGGTCACCACTGTCAACACAGGGCAAGTGAAAGCAGTTACTCAGGTAAGGAAAACAATCATGGCCTTTTTTGTTTTGGTTTTTTTTTTCCGTCCAGAATAATTTATCAGGCTTAAAGTAAAGCCTTCAGTTTGAAGATTAAAGGAGTGCCAAAGTGATGACTGGGGCACAGAGAGTAGAGAATAATGGTGTACCTAAAGAGGTCCAGACTGTATAGTCCGAAAGGGCATTGGCTTTCTGTGACAGTGGTAGCGAGTTCCCCGCTGGGCAGAATCTGTAGGCAAAACAGCTAAGAAATGATAGGATGTGTTGTGTCGTAAGCTAAGGAGAAAAGTGCTACGGTTCAAACCTAGTAATGTTGTAAACTTTAGGTTACAGAAGGCAGGAAATAATCTCACGAGCTTCAAGGAAAAGATGTATTTTTTTCTGAAGTAGCATCATGCTCCTTTATGTGGTGATTACAAATAGCTTTCTGCATCTAGCCATTTAGAAGGCTTACGCTATCTGGCCCCTGTACGTATGACTCCTTCAAGTTTAAAGTGTTTGCTTAGTCACATTTGCAGGGCAAGGTATGATTTAGTGGCATTGATAGTCTTAAAAATATATGAGAGTAAGGTGTATCCACTAAACCAAATTTCAGAACAGTTTCCGGAAACATTTCTCGTTTTGTAACCCTATGCATAACAGAAAGCTCTCAAAGAGTTACTGCTATCTTGCCGAGTAAGCAGTCCGGCATAAGGAGGCAGGCTCTTGTACTGCATTGATATTGGTCACTGGAAATGCAGCTTCTGCTGGAACACGTGGAAAATAGAAAAAAAACTTTCAGAATAGCTGTATTAAAAATCGCTATTTTAATTTATAGTGATGGGTTAATTGTGTAATTACTTTAACCATTTGTAAGTTAACAAATGCAAAGTAGTCCAATGTACTTCAGAACAAAGGACAAGCATTATGTTGCTCTCAAATACATTTAAAAGAAATACAACTTAATTTTGAGGTTCCTACCAAAATGTCTTCCAGCACAGCAACAGGGAAGTTAGAGAATATTAGAACAGAAAAGTTACAGAAGATGCAACAATTAATACTTTTTTTTTTATATTCCCCACGCAGACTCACTATGTGATATCTGAAGGTCAGCCTGATCTGGATGTCAAACAAAACTCTTCGCTCTCCAGCGAGGTGCAGGTCGGTGTTTCCCAGCCACCAGCCCACGCGGATACCTTGGAATCGCAAACGAGCGGTCAGCAGCAAACCACCCAGTACATAATCACTACAACCACCAACGGGACCGGTGGCAGTGAGGTGCACATCACTAAACCAAGAACTTTCTCAGCAGAACACGAATGAAGGAGCCTCGCGGTGTCACTTGCTTGTACTTGTCACCTCCCCCCGAAAGCCCAGATACAGGGGTATCCTGGAGCTCAGTATGTTTTCAAGTATATGCTCACTTAACTTCAACTAAAATCTTGGAGCTCTTATTAATGCTTTGAGAGGGTTTAAGGTCCCCAGTGACCATGAAGAAGCACCCTCAAAAGCCTTCTGGGATGCCATTTTATGCAGCTTTTAACAAAAAGGACAAGAGGAGAAGTGAAATCTCTGCTTGCTCTGGACTTTATTTTTGGCATGTCTGCTGACCCTTATTTTTCCTTTTTGGAAGTGTCTCCAGTAAACAACTGCTTATTGCAATTATATGGGAAAAAGCTTGCCTAATTGAAGGCTAACTGGCAGATTATGTTGTATGTATATTTTTAATAGGAGCCGTTAAACCGAAGGACATCGTGTAAATTGCCAGAGTATGGCAGAACTGCTTCCCGTGTCTTTGTTCAGCAGCCAAGGTGAAAGGGAATATACCGGCTCAGTGCGAGCAGACTGCCTGGGGAAAAAGAGCAGCAGCAGCAAACTGGTGGCTCCTTGCATACGTGTGCGGGGATGGATATAACAAGCTGTGAAGACGTGCCGAAGCAGTCCATTAAATTATTATTTTTCCAGCCCTCGAGAACTGTTTACATGCTGTCTGCCCTGCCCTATTTTACCAAGCAGTTCCAGAAAGAATGAAAAGTGCAGTCTTAAACCCATGTTTGGAACAAACTGATCGGAATCGTAGTAGCGTGTTAAGGGTAGTACGGAGCCACTGTTACCTCTTTTCCTCTCCAGCACTTACAGGGAAAAATAGCCTTTTTGCCTGTAAACAGAAAAAGGCTCAGCTTAGCCTGCATAGCAGCTTCTGCTGTGCAGAAGACCTAAAGGTAATTGTGCCAGGAGAAAATGAGGGTACAGGAGCATGCCTCGGTGAAGATGCAGGGTAGTTGTCTCTGTTGCCACCTCCAAGTGGACATATTTTTTTCCCCTTGAAGACTGGATGGGAGAGTTGGTTCCTCTGATTTTCCAAATAACCTTGTTAATAATGCACTGTAATTCCTTTGGACAGTTCCATGAAATGACCAGCCCTGGACTCAGGAAACAGACAAGAAACATGCTAGCGGACCACTATGGGATGCAGAAAGCCATCTGTGAGGGTTGCCTGCTTTGGTAGACCTGGTCTATGTACAAAATTCACATTGCATTTAGGGACCAGGAGAAAGGGAAAGAGAAGGTTTGTCATTTAAGGCAGTGTATCTTTCTTTTCTTACATAATTCTCCTTGACAGGTCCTGTCAGTTGGCTATTTAATGCGTTTCTGCAAGAACATGACTACAACTCCATTGACTCCTGATGGGATATACTGTGTATGTTTAAACCTCCTTTCACTCTGCTTGAAATCTCATCCCAGAATGTCTGTGCATAACAGGATATTGTTTATAAAACAAAAGTGAAGGAGGATGTTTTGTCTTAATGGCCCTTGAGACTGAAGAACTGAGAGAGGGGGTTTTTTTGATTCGTTTTCTCTTGTGCTGCACAGAGTGTGAATCCGGGATGCTTTTCCCTAAGTACTCCCACAGATTTAGATGAGGATTACCTGTGTGAGTAAGCACTACAGATGCTTCCAGGTTGTGGTACCAGGTGTTATGGAGTGAAAGCTCTTAGATGCGAGAGAACTTCACACTCAAACTGGTCAAGAGGAGGTCTGGTGACTTTCAGGCAAAGCCTCGTAGCAGGTATTGCTTTGGTAATTAACGTATCTGTTCATATGGCGTGGAAATAGTGACTGTGTGATGAGATAAATCAGATTGACAACACTGGCCAGCTCAGAACTGTTTTGAGGTAGCTTTGAAGTGACTTGCCAAAAAGTGGATTAATTTGTGCCTGGGATTTCACATCTCTTGCTGTACCACCGTACTGGGGCATTAATGAGATTGGTAAAGCTAATGAGGACCAGAGCTCGCATTTAGTCAAGCGCAGTGATGAGTGTCTTTAAATTCAGTGGATTTGGGAGCCCATCGACTTCAGCAGCATGGCCAAGCGACTGCAGTTCCCGCTAATTCACTGGAAGTCGTGTCGCTGAGGGCTTCTGAATTATGATGTTGGGCATTGCAATGTTGTTGCTGTGGGAGAAGAGAAGGGAGTTTTTTGTCTTGGCTTTCTTCAGGCTGCTAGAGGATTTAGTAACGAGTAAAAAAAATGGTATGAGTACTAGGAAAATAGGAGACTTGGAAATGGATATTCCAGGCAGATACTGCCCTACAGGAGCAATTTTAAAGTCTTAAAAGGTCTATAGTCTTTGTAGATGAACATCAAACTTTTTTCCCTTCATGATATTGCAGATGTGGGGTTTAAAAAAAAATATTTTGCTCTAGTTACCTTTGATGGAAAGGATCACACAATGAGGACACTTGTACCAGTTATTTAAAGCTGAAAACTGCAAGGTGTTGCAAAAAACCAATTTTAAAACAGCCTCTTAGAACTCAAATCTTCCTTATCAAAGTTTCTACAGCAACAGCAGTGTACTTGGTACCTGCGTTAAGCAATTCACGGTGTCCCAAGTTTAATAAATGCCTCGTTACCAGAGAAGCATCCCTGGAAATGGAAGTATCATGAATTTTTCTTCCCAAGTAAGGAACTACAGTGATGGCACAGATGGCAGGGGCCTGCTTTTAGAAAGACGACACAAAAAAGATAACAGTTTGCATGGATTTTTTCCCCTCAATTTCTGCAGTGCAGAAGGTAGAGGATTTATTATTTTTAAAACCAGAGCAACCCGAAGATCTCACTATTAGGTAACATCCCATAGGAGCTTAACTCTGGAGTCCTCTCAGTTGCCTAAAGCGCCGTGTTTTGCTCACAGATGGCATCGCTGCAGGCTCCTCCGAGGCCTAATGCTGTTCCTTGTAGGTGTTTTGGGTCCAATTCTGTGTTTTCCTGGAGGGCGGGGGGGGGGGAAGCACCAGGATTTGCACCTCTCGGACTGCTCGGGCTGTGTTTTGCTCTGCCCCTTCTCTTATTTAACTGTGTATGTTTCTTGTACATTTGGTGACTGTTATCGTGTTCATAGTCTCGTGTGACTTGGCAGGTGTAAAAAAACTGAAATGAATAAACCTTTTTCTCTTTTTTTTTTTTTAAAAAACCACCTCTGGCGCTGACCCCTCTGTTCACTGGGGCTACGGGGGTTGGCGAGCGAAACGGGGCCTCACCGTTCTCGGGTTATAAACGTGGCTTGTCGCGAAGGGCGCGGTGGCGACCAGGAGAAAGCCGCCGCCGCCCACAGCCGCGGTCGGGCGGGCCGCGCCGCCGCCTCAGGGCGGGGAAAGGCCGAGGCCTCCCCGCGGGGAGACGCGCACTGCGCAGGCGCGGTGGGGAGAAGGCGAAGGCGCAGGCGCGGCGAGCGGCCGCCGCCTTCCGCCTTCCGGTGCGGGCCTCGTGCGGGGGCTTCCCGCCCCGCCCCCGGCCCAACGGTCGCCGCCGGGGCTGTGGGGAGCGGCCCTCAGCCGTGGGGCCGCCCGGCGCCTCAGCGGGGAGCGGCCGGGGCGGGGCGGGGCCGCCGCCTACCTCCGGGGGGGCTCCCCGCCCTCGCAGCCGGCGGCGGACCTCCAGCGCTCCGGGGCGGCCTGGCCGGCGGGGGGTCTCCGGGTGCCTTCGCCTCCGCGCACGAAGGAGCGGGGAAGCGCTGTCGCGTCGAGACGGCGGTATCACGGCCGGAGCCAGCGTAGCGGGTATGAAAGGAGGGGTTTTCTCTGGTTTCTTGCTGTGCGATCCTGTTTTAAGGATTTATTTTTTTCCCCTGTTAATTTATTCCGCGTGGGTCATGCGTTTTCCTCCCAGCGTAGCGCTGCACAGCTGTTCCGAACAATTCCTGAGGGGAACAGGGCTCCTGGCCCAGTCACCTGCGAGAAATCCTACCTTAGACCTGCGGTTTGTGTTTTTTGTACGTTAAAACCGCTTTCAGGGTTTAGATGGAGGTTTTCATGGTATTTATCTCTATTGACAACAGCTCCTGCAGGTCGGAAGCAAAATGAAATGGGTCACCTGCGCTTTCCAGTCTGCCTGTGCCGGGGTATGGTACACGCTGTCTGGAAAAGCATTCCGCTGTTGACATGGCTCGTGTTGCAATTGAACAGTAAATTAACGCTGTAATACCTTGTGTATCTCAACCGCCTGATTCTGTAGCTTGCGTTTAAACAACCACTTCATGAAACGCGGCTTCTCAGTCATTCCTCAGCTGGGGAATGTGTCTGGGTTTGGGATTTTCGGTTCTTGAGGGTTTTGCTGCCGTTGTTCAGGAGCGGGAGAGGGTGCAAAATGGACTCTCTGGATCACATGCTGACGGACCCCCTGGAGCTGGGACCCTGCGGGGAAGGAAATGGCACACGCATCATGGAGGACTGCATGTTGGGCACCACCAGGGTTAGTCTGCCCGAGGACCTTCTGGAGGACGTGAGTAGGGCTAAGATGCTTTACCTTTTCAGAGCCTTGGTAAATGGTGTGTTTAACTCCCTTTGTGGGGCTTACAGAGCAAGCTGGGAAGAGGGGAGATGTTTCTGACTGTCCTGGAAAAGGTGTCAAAAAGGGCTTTGATTAATCTCGGGGAAAACATCTTTTAAAACCATTCTGTTATGTTCTTTTTCTAGATAACACTCTTTCCTATTTTACAATTGCCTTTGAGAAAGTTTTGTTTGTTACAAGTTTTGAATTTATTTTCTTGTTGCCAATACTATCATTAATTTCCTTACTTTTCCACTTTACGCTCTGTTGTTTTCTGCATTTGGTGAGACACTGTCTCGTGACTTGTGTTATTTAACCACGGAAAGCCCTAAGGGCTAGAAAATTGTCAGAGACGCGGATGCGTTTTCCTCACTACTGTTTTTTGCTTTCTTTAGCCTGAGATCTTCTTTGAAGTTGTCAGCTTGTCTACGTGGCAGGAGGTGCTGACAGATGCGCAGCAAGACCACCTAAAAAAATTCCTGCCTCACTTTCCTGAAAACAACCGAGAGCATCAGAACAAACTCATCTCTGCCTTGTTCAGTGGTGAAAACTTCCGTTTTGGAAATCCACTGCACATCGCCCAGAAACTCTTCCGGGGTCAGTGAGCGTAATAAACTTCTGTGTATTTTCGAGGTTAAGTTCTCAGCTAGCAGTTGATGAAAACTGAGGTGTTTTTTACCTCTTTTTACAGATGGTCACTTTAATCCTGAAGTTGTGAAATACCGGCAGCTCTGTTTTAAGTCCCAGTACAAACGCTACCTGAGCTCTCAGCAGCAATACTTCTACCGACTGCTCAAGCAGATCCTCGCATCCCGCAATGTGAGTGTCTTCAGGGTGTGGTCATCGCTTTCTTGTCTTCTGTAACAAATGGGTTGTCTTTACAACAAAGCGTCTTGGTATTTGTGCATTCACTGTTCTCGGAGGTCTTTCCTTTAATGAATGCTGCTTTTCTGGTTTTCCCATGGTCCCTGTAATATGAGAACACTAGTAACATCGTTGTGTTTGCAGATTGCAGGTTTAGAAACTCTCATAGCTCTCGCTTGTGTATAGTGTCTTTTTTCCATGCCCACCTTGTCCGCTGCTTCCTGCGTTTGCCCCTTTACACCTTACTGTCCTATTAACAAGTCATTCTGCCTTCATTTTTTACCATTTCTGTCATTGTGAAACAAGCAAGGTTGCTAAATATGTAGTTGTGTGAATTTCCCAGCTTTACTGGGGACTGGTATAGAATAGATACAAAACTGTGATTCTGATGCCTGTAGATCCCTGATGAAGTCTTCCTCTGTGGATACTGTTGTCAGCTAATTGCTGCCAACTGAAATGTGTTCGTTGTAGATACTTGGTCACTTACCATTTCATTACGCTTAGACGTTGAAACATACGGGATGTATGGATGAACATCGGTCTTTATAAAACGCCTCACAGTGATATGGGAAAAAGAATACAGAAGTGTGTAGGAAGTTATTTCCTCTGTAGCCGTAAGGGGTAAAATGTTTTCTTCAAAAGAGACAGTATTCCGTTGTCTGTGTTATGTATTTGGCATGGCAACTGCACAGGTGAATCTCAGATCAATGGTTAGGTTGCTCTCAACAGTCCACATAAAATGACAGTGAGGTATTGTGTGTGCAGATGAAGGTGCAGAAATTTCTCCTTGCTTTTTTCCCCCTTTAAATGGTTGGTCTAAAATGCTGTTTTTAAAATCTCGTATGTGGCAGATACCGATACTTTTTAAGGGTTGTCATATAAAGAACTGAGGTGCTTACCACACCAGTTCCAAATGTTAAACGTGCTGAAAGTATGTGAGTTGAGCTTATCTGTTGCAGCTCGCAACACCATAGCTGAGAGAGCTAATGTCACACGTATCTCATCTTCCAGCACTTGCTGGATTTAGCTAGGAAAGGAGGCCCTGATATGACCCTAAGAAGAAAGCATTTCTCACCGACGTATGACACGGAAGAACGAGACAGACGGACGCATCGGCGCTACTTGAAGATTCTGAGGGAAGTGAAAGAGGAGTGTGGAGATACCACCTTGTCTTCTGATGAAGAAGGTAATGGCCTGGACTGAACTAAAGACTTGAGGTGTGAATGGAGACAGACAAATTTTTGATGTGAGGACAGTGTCTTTGAAAGAAGAATGGAAACTGGACTCCACAGTTTTATTGGCTGTGATCTAATGAACACGGGGGAGTAGAATTATGTAGACCGGTGCTAGGTCTTGCAGAAATAAATTTGTTTCTCTCTTTATTTTAGATTTAAGCTCTTGGCCTCCTAGTTCTCCAGCACGTTGTCCAAGTCCCCCAGTTCCCCTGAGAGTGATCCCCACATTGTCAACCTTGGACATGAAAACAGCAGGTGAGAACCAAACTAGGAGTCGATACAGATTTGGGGGTGAGAATTACTTTTGAGACCCTGCAAGAAATCAGTTTGAAAATCTGTTGTTCGATGGGAAATCTTGTAATGCTTCATTTTTTGCGGTCTCTAAAACAGTTGTCTCTTCTCCCAGCTTATTTAATCTTTTTCTCCTTGGAAAGCTAGTATTTTAACACAAGGGTCTACAGTTTGTGTAATACTACTGATTTCTCTGTTGTATTTTGCCTTTAATGGTTGAAGCATTAGCATAGTCCAGTTCGAAATATTTTGGTGTATGTGCCAAGGGAATCCTTCCTAAGGTTCCTGTAATCAAGTTTGCAAACCCTTCGTGCAGCACAGCTGGTTCTCGCTTCTTACCACTTCCATACTTGCATCAGCAGTGAAACCTGATGACCCACAGAAGAAATAAATTGGTTGATTAAAAGAATGACATTCAAATAAGGAAAACTTAGTTATTGAAATTTGGAGATTGTTGAACGTGGGAATGGATAGCAAATGGTATTCTAAGAAGTCTGTAAAGTAACGGTAATGGAAAACTGTGCAAGCAATCTCTGAATGTTTTTTTCATTGCAGACAAGATAGAACTTGGGGAAAGTGATTTGAAGATGATGTTGAAGAAGCACCATGAGAAACGAAAACGTCAGCCTGTAAGATGTCAAGAAGTCTGGGGCAGGGGTGGGACTGCATTTTTTTCTATTAGTCTTTTGTCTGTTAGCTGTAAAGTTCAGGGTACTTTTGGGTGACAAAATGATTGCTTCTTTTTTTGTGTGCAACCACCCTTCAGCCCTGTATCATAACCCGTATTTAATTGTCAGCGTATATATGCAACTCCTGTTTATGCTTATCTGTTTAGAAGGATGTTGTAGTTTTAGTGATTTGTTTTGGAGAGACAAAAATTTTGATTTCAGGGTTAGAAGACTTCGTGACTTTTATTGCAATAAATAACTTTATAAGCTGATCCTGGATAAGTTTGAGGCATTTCAGGACTTGGGTTATCATCTGTACCCTTGTCGTTTTCTTGACGCTTGTCCCAATTCTAATTTCTATCCCATTGTCCTGTGTAGGACCACCCCGATCTAGTGACAACGGACCTGACTCTTGAGGACATTATGACTCGAGTAAATGCTGGCAGGAAAGGGTCCTTAGCAGGTTAGTGGTTTGGACGCAGTACTTGTGCACTGCATGAATATCCTGTATGTGTGCATGAAAATATGAGTATCCTGTGTGTGTGAAAAGCTAAGGGTGAAGGCGGTCTCGATAGATGGTTGTATCCTGCTCTTCACAGAGCTGGCTAACCACTCCGGGGCTGTGAGTTGTTCCATTTCAGTTGCTCACAGACGACTCCAGTTTCCGCTGAAAGTGCTTCCAACTAATTGATTGAGGTTAATTTGTATCTCTGCTCTAAGCAGTTACCTTTACCTTTCTAATTTCACGTACATTGGTTTAAAAACTAGAGGTTTTCTATTAAAGCAGAGTGCATTGAGGGGAAAAATAAGGATTCAGGGAAATGACAGGGAGGATGGGATGAATGATGTGTGAATGAGTGCACACTACACACATTTCTGAATCTATGTTTCTACCCACATTTCTGAATATATGTTTAAATATATAACTAGTTTGTGATTCTCGATGAAATACAGTAAGAAATTTTTCTCATTAGTCTTCTTCCCTTTTATCATATCTAAAGCCTTATTTGACCTTGCAACCCTCAAGAAAAAGGTGAAGGAAAAGGAAGATAAGAAGAAAAAAAAGCTGAAGAGTATTAAATCCGAGGTGGAAGATTTGGCTGACGCTCTTAGCAATGCAGATGGAATCCCACCGATGTCTCAGGATCCTTCCCCCATCCCTCTGTCATCCGTCAAAGAGGAGTAAGTGCTTCGGAGGGCCCTGAACGCCTTGCGCGGGTGGAGAGAGCAACAGATGTTGCAGCTCGGATTTCTGTGGGACTTTAGCAGGCTTTGGTTTTGTGCGGCCTGGGATGTGTGAAATGTGTGGTGTTCATCTTTGTATATGAAGGTGAATATTTACTCACGGAACTTACTCTGCTTGTGTTCTCTTTCATTTGAAGGCCTCTTGAAGAGATGAAGCCATGCCTTGGAATAAATGAAATATCTTCCAGCTTCTTTTTCCTTCTTTTGGAGATACTGTTTCTGGAAGGACCTGCTACTCTGTCTGTGGTAAGGAACCACGCACTTATCCAGGAACCTTTGTAGAAAGCAAACTTAGGGGATAGAGGGTTTTACAGCTATGTAATAGTGATTTTTCTCCAGAGTTGTCCTGCTGTAAATTATATTAAGATGCAGATTACGTATTAAAGAAATGAAACCCTTTGGGAGTGCATATCACATTCTGTTTTTAACATGTTCCATAAATTGAGTCAGTTGATTTGGTAAGTCTTTCCATACCCGCTTTTTAGATGATGGTTAGAGATACTCTGTATGTTAAGGCCAGAGATGGTGGGGAAGTGTATTCCCTTTGTTGGTGTCTGTTGTCTGAAATACTGTCTTACGGTTACTTGAAAAAGTCAGGTAATTTTTTTTTATATATAAAACCCCTTGTTTTCCCTCTGGATATGTTTAGCTGTTTTGTTCTCTTCTTTATTAAAATAGTCATAGTTTAAAGCATGAGATCTTTAATAGATTTTTTTTTTTTCCTCTTCAGCTTGAAGATAAAGTTCTAGATTGGCAATCTTCTCCTGCCAGCGCGCTAAATAACTGGTTCTCCTTTGCCCCTAACTGGTCTGAACTGGTTTTACCCGCCTTGCAGTACTTGACAGGTGACAGCAGAGGTAAGAATGGCTGTTAAAAATATTAATGATGCTTGTACCTCAGTTCTAATCAGTGCTGGTTTATATTATAGCTCAAATCAACTTTAATTCATCACTACAATCAATCATTGTATTATTGACAGCGTTTTTATGATAGGCTTTATGGCTTACATTTCTTGCTTGTGGTAGACTTGTTTTGCATGTGGATAGTAGATAAGACCCAGCTTGATTCCCGAGTATGTGAAAATGTGCATGAAAATTGCCTCTAGACAGGCAGTTTCTCCTGTTTAGATCATGCGCTTCAGGCAGGATGTTTGAAGTGGGAAAAAATCAGTGTCTTCCTGGTGCGAAGACGTTGTGGTTGTCTTTGGAGATAATAAAAAATAAACTAGATGATGCCGTGAGCATTCCACTGGAAACATGAAGTTGGCCCAGCTTTGACCTGGGGCTTGGACCAGCTAAGCTTCAGACGTTCCTTTCAAACTAGATTATTCTGTGGTTCTCATTTGTTTAGTGGGAAGTTTTAAAGGGAGAGACGGTGTAGATTGTAGTGGCCTTTGCAGCATGGGTACTTAATGCTGGTGAATACTGTCAATCCTGAGTTCGCTTCCCATGAGCCCAGGGATAGTCACTGTACAGTAAGAGTTCCTGGTGCCTCACAGCATGAACAGGATCTCATCTGACAGCCTGTAGATGAAAGACTCGTTATCCTGTTCTATTCTTTTCTTGTGCTTGCACTGTTACTCTGAGATGCTTACGTTCCCTTTGGGCAAGTATAAATTTAGAGATGCACTTACATAATCGCTTCAAATGCTTTATCTGTCACTGTGAGTCTACCTCAACAGCTTGCGTTACAACAGTAGGATTTTG